>NC_136409.1:8910000-10110000 GCF_051521515.1 Lactuca serriola | reverse complement strand
CTTATATATCAAATTGGGTATTTTGTTGAATGAAAAAAGCATGGTCAAAAAACCAGTGTAAGGCACGGTATATGACATATTTATAGTTACTGATAACAAATTATGATAATTATGGGTTTACGTAAGTTAGTGTTCGTACTTCAACCAAATGTAAGAGTTTTTGTGAGTCTATCTATGCATTTGGGGAATCACACTAGCAACATGATTGTACTAGTAATTGGTTTGGTAAAAATATTTGGTTGCAAAGTTGTAAATGCAAGGGTAGGGCAATGTTTGATATTGTTTTAAACCGGAAATTGAAGGCATTGATTTTAATTTGGATCTAAATGTTTTCTGAAATATAATCCTTTATCTGGTTTCATATTGGGCAGCTTAATTTGTCAATGAAATTTGTGGGATAAAAGCCTACACTACTAGAAAACAACCCTTTAATGACGCGCAAACAATGACACTCGCTGATAGAGGATGCGCATTTATGCGTGCCCTAAAAAATAATGTCAGTTTTGCAAAATTTGAAGGATCGTGGACACGCATTTGTGGGTGCCCTAAAAATAGTGTCCAACAAAAAAAATTAAAAACACGGAGGGCACCTATCATAAAAAGGTGTGTCGTCTAAAACTGTCGCTTTATATTTTTCTTTATGAACACACGTTCTCCAATTTTTTAATTGAAAGCGGGAATGAAATCCAAAAAATAAAAAACCCCGCCTTAATACTCTCGTCCTTCTTCTTCTTCTTTGTATGTAAAATCCTCTTCAATCAAAAGAAACCCTAGAATCATTGTGTGTAAAACATCCATAATTTCTTACTTGAAGTTCCTAAAATCTTCATCGATCAAAACAAACCCTAAAACACCGCTTGATACCCACCTCAAGTACCTCCAACCCGCACCAACTTTCCCGATGTTTAGCTTCATAATCATCCCCTTCCTAGGTATGGCTTCATGTTCAGTAGAGAAATAGGCCTCTAGAACGATCCAAACCAATCTCATCGAACCAAGATGTTGTTCTAGTTTGTTTTCAAGGTCCGAGTGGGTTACCAGTTCTGAATCACTACAGGACCACCTATGCTTCCTGGATCTGGTCCTGGTCCCGCTCCTTCAGCTCTTGGTTCTTCCAATTCCGTTCATGGTACTAATCTTCTCTCTGCTTCTTCCTCTCTTAATCCAATGTCAGGTAATTCTGTAAATAACTTTATTTCAATGAACTATTTTTTGTTTCAAATTATGATTTATTTATTTTAATGTATGTAAAGGGAGGGAAGATTTGGGATCCCTAGAGCGGGGTCGTTATCGGTACAATCAAATGTTGTCTGAATTCGAGAGAGCTAATTTAATTTCATGGACGAGACAGCTTGCACACAATGGGAAGCTTCTAGATCTTTTCAGTCCTAATATTCATTCACTAGATCAAGAACAGGCACTCCTCTGTATCACAACCGCCTTACTATGTCTCCAGCATTCGCCGCTAAAATGTCCGATGATGGGAGAGATCGTTGGAATGTTGTCAGGCGAGGCTGAGCCGCCTCATTTTCCGTTCGAGTTTTCTCCATGACCACCTACAGATATTCCGTTTAAGTCCTGGAGAAAACATAGGTGATTTAACTCGTCCGAAATCATTTTTCATTTTTTATTTTGTTAATTATTGACCAAAAATGAAAAGGAAAAAAAAGAGTATATAAGGTTGCTTCACTTGCAGAACTCATGTTTCCTTGAAAATAGCCTTTTCATTTCAACAACTTCTGAATTGAAAATGCCATTTTAGCGCTGTTATCATTTAATCAGTTTTGTCACTTTACAATAGAGACTTAATATCCAAAATGTTATTAACTGTTGTTTGCTTTGTTATTAAATGTATTTCAGGGGGATTTCGGGAAATGTTATGATAGATGCATGTTCCACAGGGAAATATTATCACTGTAAGTTCATTATCTAGAATATTATATTTCATATAATTTGTAAAAATAAAAAAATAAATTTGGTCAACGTTTGACCAAGGAAATAGGAATATTCTCATGGTTGCTAATTATAAGGTTGTATTGTATGTATGCAGTTATAAGGCTTATGTGACGTGCTGCTTCCCACATTACATTAGAATGTGCTTTACAAACTCATCCAAACATCACTCTTATTGGAGAAGAGGTACACAATTCAATTTATTTTTTATTTTTTTAGAGACTCACTAATTATTTTTTTTGTCATATTTCTTACAGGTTGCATCAAAGAAATTGACACTAAAAAAGGTTACAAATTACATAACAGATGTAATCTGTAAATGTGCAGATCTTGGTTATAACTATGGTGTTATTCTCATACCTGAAGGACTTATTGATTTCATCCCTGAGGTAAAAAAGTGCAAAAGACGAGAATACCCTTGTCAGGCATTCTCATACTAATAATCATTGTTGATGACTTGTAGGTGCAACAACTGGTTTCTGAATTATATGAAATATTGGCAAATGAAACTGTTGATGAGGGAGGAATTGTAGATAGGGGAAGTATCCTGGTTGTGCTCATTTTGCCCTAAGAGGAGGGCATAAAGATTCCAAAACAGAATACCAGCTGCCAGTAAGTTGTTATTACATTATATTTTGTTTTGTCCGTAATAGGTTGTTTTTCTAGTAGTGAACTGATTATGATATTGATCTTGATGCAGAAAGTCAGAACCCAAATGATCAGGTTAATTTAATTATTTTTATCCAAGATAATTTTCACTCTGTAATTTCCAAATTTTTTTTACTTGATATGATTTTTGTGATTAATAATATAGGGTTTTGAGAAAATGATACCGGGAATGTATTTAGGTGACATTGTTAGAAGAGTAATTCACAAAATGTCATTAGAATCAGATATTTTTGGATGAGTTTCCTCTAAGCTTTCAGCAAGATTCATGTTAAGGTATGTCATAAAATGGAATTCTTTACCCTTTTTGCCAATGCAGGGGTAGAAATGTAAAGTGCATTGTTTAGATTGATAAAAAGTTCTCAACAAATGGGATTACAAAAAAGATAAATTCATATTTTTTTTATTGTTTTTTTAATTTAGCGTTTTTCATGTATGCATTTCAGTGAGTTTGTAAACTATATACAGTCCATCAAAATCTTACCTCATCAAGAAGTTCAGCAAATGGGCTTGGAAGGTGATTATGGTTGGAATAACGTTCTTCAAAAGCAAGCTTGCAGCATGTTGGTGATATAGAAGTGGTTACTGGTGTGACTGAGAACCAAGGGCAAACTGGTAATTTTGTTAATGAGAGTCAAGAAGATAGTGATGTGAATCTTTCTCATCCTTCTCTTTCGTGTAATGCGGTTGTTTGTTCTGGATTTGAAGCTTCCAGAGATGAAGTCATGCAGGTGGGAAAATCATCTCCTAATGATGAATGTGGATTCCCAAATTACCCTCCTGAAAATGGGCTAGGTTAGAGTCCTTTTTTTCTGTTAAAAATGATTGAACATTTAATCTTTTTTTTATTTTATTTATATATTTTGGTATTTAGGGCCTCCAAATGGGGAAAGCAACTTTGAAGAAGCAGTGGAGTTTCACATGTTTTTAAATATAAATATAAATATTGTTTTGTTTGTAAATTTTGAAGGAAATGGAATCTCATTTATTACCTCATCCAATTTTCTTTCACGATATCGTAGAGCAGATTTTGACAGAATAAATTTCTCATTTCAAGTTTCATACATGACTGGACTTAAATCCTTATATGCCAAACAAAGAGTTCGCAATCCAGCTTCTCCATACTGCTCCAAATGTTCACGTGAAACATTCTTTAATTCATCATTTCCACTTGCTAATCTCTCAAAAATAACATTATCAGCTCCCTATCAAAGGGCATATTCTGTATTAGTCAGTTTACAAATTTAATAGTTCAATTTTTACTTACATATACATGAACATAGACAAAATTTGCAATTATTCAAATAACTGTAACCTGATTTTTATTTCACCACAGGTTGGCAAGCTAGCGGGAATAGCTGTGGGAGCAACTGTCATGCTTAATATTCTTATAGCTGGGTACATATAAATTGAACCTTCTTAATATTCTGATAACTGGGTATGTTGATAGAAGTTTTTTTTAATATTAAATGAGTCATTTTCTGTTGTCTATTTGTGGTTTTAAACTTAAACTGTTGAGCATTCTTGTTTTTATGAGTACTTTCATATTATGTTATGTACTTGTTAATCTTGAATCCTATTATGCAATTATTATATGTGTTAATTAAATGCTTTTGTACATTTGTAGATACCTCCCTGGACCAGATGACATGTCAGTTTTGGACATTGCATACACAATCTACACAAAGTTTGAAGAATGTCGAAGTGTAATGTCCTCAGTAAGGTATTTACTTCTCATTTGGATCGAAGTTACATTGGAAATCCTATTCAATCATGGATCTTTCAAGTCTAGCTGTAGGTATATGTTTTTCTTAATGAATAATGTAATCATATGTATGAGTATGAAATAAAGTTTGTTATTTAGTATGTAATAATCATGTATAGGGAGAGAACAACTTCTATTGATTTGTTTTATTTTTCCATGGATCGATTATTTGTATGATATTCAATTTTATGCAATGGATTGTATTTTTTGTATATAGTATTTTGTTTTTTGTTATGAGACATTAAATGCAAATTTAATTTGAAAATTAGTAAACCTATAAATAATATTTTTTTTAACATTTAAATTACGATATGCAAAAATGTGTGTCATCTTCATTTATGACATGACCTTTCTTGACAGGGGCTTCCTTGATACGCATTGCGTGTCATTAACACGCCCGTCGTAAGGTTATAACGTGCGAATGCGTGTCATCTTCCTTTATGACAGGGCCTCCCTTGATACGCATTGCGTTTCGTAAACGCGCGTCGTAAATGAGCGTCGTAAATGCGCGTCGTAAATGCGCGTCGTCTCTTTTTATGACATGGCCTTCCTTGACGCGCATTTGCGCGTCGTCTGAGCCTTTTATGACGCGCAATGAGCGTCGTAAAATGTTGTTTTTCTAGTAGTGCTACTAGTTCGACCCCTGATTAGTCACAGTAAATTAGTGTTTAATTTTTTGAAACAATAGTGTGTATACTTTAAGATTTTATATGTTCAATGTACAATAACTTCAAGATGTTTTGTTTTCTTTTCCTCCTGAGCAGAGCAGT
Source organism: Lactuca serriola (assembly GCF_051521515.1). Classification (NCBI taxonomy): domain Eukaryota; kingdom Viridiplantae; phylum Streptophyta; class Magnoliopsida; order Asterales; family Asteraceae; genus Lactuca; species Lactuca serriola. The sequence continues at coordinate 10,104,846 of NC_136409.1, read as the reverse complement.
GTCATTAACAGTAAATTTGGGAGTTTAGCTGTTTAGTCTCTTAGTTGTATTGTTTAATTCATTGATATATTAAATCTGCAGGTTTTACATTTCTCTCAGATAAGTTTTGTTTATATGGATGTAGTTTTTTCTTTAAAGAAATTTGGAGAGGGAAATTGTGTAATTTTATCATTAAATACATTCATAAGATCTGCTGGTTCCTTTTCCTCCAAATCTTCAATTGTGAGGAAAGTTTTGATGAAAAAATTACTCAAAATTTTCCATGTTTTTCTTTAAAGTATTTTTCTCTAGCCCATTTACATGTTTTGAATAAATACTTTTCTCTAGAGAAGTCTAAATTTTTTTTTGTGTTCACTTTTTAAAAATGTAGGAGCAGAGTTTTTCATGGTCAAACATTTTTTTAATCGAGTTTATGTCAACAGTTAAAGTGTTAGCCATTTCCCCATTTTACCAACTAAGTTTTTTTTTTGGGATACATACTCCATTTAACTTGATGCTTTGCAAGTATTTGTATCTATCCTTCATATACAAGACATGAATGAAGGCATTGTAAAAAAGTGTATAAGGTTCACATCCAAAAGATTTCATATTATCAGGTATCCCCAATGCTTCCTCAAATCCCTGAAGTTTTGTCAAGTAACACATAATTATAGTATTAGAAGGGCAATTATGACCTTTTATCCCGTCTAGTAACACATAATTATCATAAAGTACATTGTTGTGTGTGAAGCCATTTATTGGGTTGGTCAAGAATAAAGGTAGTATCAGAAAACAAGGAGCCAAAATTTAAGGGTCGTATCTATTTTTTGTGTTTGGTGAACAACCGTATTGATGACATGCTTTATGGTCCCCTTATCTTTTTTTTTCTTTTTTTTTTGTTTTTAATGAGTTATCGTTTCAATATCTATGTATATGAGACTACTACGTATTCGTAAACGTGAGACACAAAAGAAATAAAACTCTTAGTTATCTGTGTGTGGACGTCGGTCATTAGACCAAACCACGTTAAATTCTTGAGTTCTTGGTTGTTACAATATAGGAGAGTTATGTTCGTGTGTTAACTGTCATACCATAACAACTGGTATCAGAGCTTTGGCTCTCGATTGACACATATGAACAGAGAAGGTGAAGGAGCTTACCTGTTGGAGGAAATCGAGACTAGGGTTTGGTTGCCATGACCACCAGCTCCATCTGAGCCAACTGTCTCTCACTAGGGTTCTCTCAACCAGCCACCGACACAACCTCCACTACCATTCTGGGGCTATCTTAGCCTCGGTTTTTGTCACACCCCGAAAACCGAAGGCGGAAACATTTCCGGGGCGGACTCCACGTTGAGTATCAAATCAAATGCACATAGTAAGCAAAGTAAACAACCATTATATTACATATAAAATTTTACATTTGTTCAAAAGTAAATTGTACAAGTGTGATACATAGTATATATGAGCAAAAGTAAGACGTGTCTTCTAAGCACTCCGTCTTCTCCAAAAGGGATCATCGGGTACGTGTCTAATGTGGACCTGAGAATACAAGCAGTTTGAAAATCAGCATAAAGCTGGTGAGTTCATAAGATGTTTGTTTTCTGAAAAATGTACCAGTTTCCTTTAGTTTTCTAAAAATGTTTGTTATCCAAGAAAATCCCATATTTTCTTATGTAAAACAGTTTAGTTATCATTTGTTACCAATTCGATTACATGTTGTATGTTACCCTAGGAAAATCCCATATTTTCCTAATAGTTTAGTTATCCATTAGTTTCTTAATTCGTTTACGAGTTGTTATTTCATCGCAGGAAAATCCCATATTTTCCTAAAAGTAAAGTTTAGTTGAATAACAAAGTGTATAGTTTAATACATAAAACTATATATTGAAAATCATGGGATTACGATCTCGAACTAGATATAAGATAGTTTGATATACACGAAATTATAGATAGATATAGATTGAAAACCATGGGACTATCATCCCGTACTAGATATAGATTGAAAATCATGGGACTATCATCCCATACTAGATATAGATTGAAAATCATGGGATTACCATCCCGTACTAGATATAGATTCTAACCATGGGACTACCATCCCGCACTAGATATGTAATATGTATATATACTGAAAACCATAGGAATAACATCCCGCACTAGATACAAAATCTATAGACTGAAAACCATGGGACTATCATCCCGTACTAGATATAGGAACTATAGATAGAAAATAGATATAAAATCAAATAAAAAACCGTGAATAAACTTATATTAATACGTATTGTGAGCAGGGTAACCATGCTGATACGACAACGAGACCTCCTTGACGCTTGTCATACGTCGGACGATATCCAGAATTTGTCACCCCAGGCGTGCCCGCCTAACTGTAGCTAGCAGTTAATGTGTGGGATTGTCAGTCCTGAATAGATCTATTCACAAATTCCACGCTCTCCCTCCAGGAGACTCTGGTTACACTTCCGGGGAGGATTTACTGATAACCCAAAGGGTAATGACGAATCTCACAAGCTAGTACTAAATTATTCACGCTGTTCTCAGACGATATCAAACATACTAAATGTTATGAAACATATTATAGTGAATACAATTATATATAATGGAATTATCTGGCAATACATTCTAAATGCAACAGAGATAAACTGAATCATACATAGTTTATCTAATAACTTTACATATATCAGTACGCGTTAAACAAGAACTAAAGATCCCAAATTATTCCCATAATAATTTGATTGGTTTGATTGTTTCCGTTACTGAAATTCATATAGTTATAATTGATAAAACATCCCTTATGCTCAGCATAATACATAAAGGGTAAAGATATTTATAAGTTTGCCAGATATTTATAGAAATACATCAGTTTTAGGTTTTGAAAACATTTATAATTTGCTTGTATTCCCCCCCTGAAAACATTGAAAAACGTTGAAAAATGGTAGGGGTATGAACTCACCGGGCGAGGAACGTGTCTGCTTGGATCCTAAACGTCAGTTCTGGGTTTGCAAATGCACGAGGTTCCTATGGATTACGAAAAGATACACATTTGTATCTAATTAGGACTTGAATCATTTATTAGCTAGGGATAAACACTTCTAGTTGCGAAAACACTTCATTACAAGTGTTTGGAAGGATCTAGGTGGGATTTAAGGACACATCAAGCTAGGATATGGAGTTTACTCTTCAAGAGTAAACTCACACAAGATTTTTCAGCCCTAAAGTACCACTCCCCATGAGTTTACGGCCGTAAACTCATGGTGGGGTGTTTTATGATGCTAAATGGCCTTATTTCACTTGGGAAAATTAGCTAGGATCAAATATAGGGCCTTGAAATGGATTAAACTCACTTATGGACCATTTATTGGATTTTACGGCAGTAAACTCCGCCACACACTGTAACGACCGAAAAATACAACCAAATTTAAATTTTTTTTAAAAAAACATCTCGATTTCATTAAATCTTTACAAAAAGGTTTTCAATACAAAACATTTAACGTGTTCCAAGAATCCCAATACTACAAAATGATGAGGAGCGGTACGATCACACCTTCGCCTTGCCACGATTCCCTGAAGAACCTGAAAAACATAAAACCACAACTGTATGCCCGAAAGCTTAGTGAGATATCCCCAAAATACCAACCACAAATACCATACACGCAGAACATGCCATAACATATCCGATCACAGAACAGCCATGCACTTCGGGTCCACTGTGTGACTGGTCCGCCGCACCGGCCTACAGTCCACCTGGTCCACCCTCTGAGTGTATCCACATACATTGAGTCTGCAATGTGATTGGTCCGCCCGCTCCCGGGCCTTCAATCCACCTGGTCCACTCTCTGAGTCTACAGTATGACTGGTCCGCCCGCACCGGGCCTTCAGTTTATCTGGTCCACTCTCCGCGCCTTCGGCACGTCTGGTCCGCCCTTTTGGGGCCTACAGTCTATCCGGACCGCTCGCTGGGCCTTCGGGACAACCGGTCCGCCCTAGGTATCGTGGCCTACAGCACACTGCAGGACCCGCCTCAACCCAACTCCAGTCCAAACAACCATGTGCACATATACATACAATCATATAGCAATTCACAGTCAACAAGCAGATCAAACAGATCGCATAACATACCACCATCCTAACCAGGATACCGACCTAACAGGTCACTAGCATAGCATCTCCCTATCTCTCAGGATACCGATCTCAATTAGGTCTCTAACATATACCATCCTAGCTCACAGGATGCAAACATATCAAAGCAGTAACATGATAACAACTACCCGGATCTCAATCCGATAAGGGCCGGCCTTGGTGCCTTAGACCCTGTTGATATAGTGAGGATAACTCACCTCGAAACTGCCGACTGAACAGATAACCCAAGCTGCTCCGATCACTGATACGATCTCCAACACTAGACAACCACCAATGCACTGAACTCAAAACAATAATCAACAATTACCAAAATGCCCCTGGAAACCACTGGTCAACCCTTGGTCAAAGACAAGGTAAAAGTCAACCCCTGACTGATTCTACTTCCCGAGTCAACCCGATGACTCGCCGAGTCCCCATACTCAGAACTTCCCTCAATCCGCGACCTAACTCGCCGAGTCACCCCGAGACTCGCCGAGTCCAACAACTCTGAGTCCACTCGCCCACAACTCACCGAGTCATCCCTTGACTCGCCGATTCTCGACTCAAACAGAAAATATTGGAACTCTTTGACAAGACTCGTCGAGTCCAAGAACAGACTCGCCGAGTCTAAGGCTATCTTCAACCTACTCGCCGAGTTTTTCATACAACTCGCTAAGTTCCAGGTCATCTTCATCCAACTCGTCGAGTTCCAGCTCATCTTCAAGCAACTCGTCGAGTACACCCATGTGACTCGCCGAGTACCACTGGTCTGAATCCATTCAGAAGCATTCCAGGCCATGCAATTGCTCCAAAACATTGATCTAGCCTCCTACAACTCATCCATCACGTAAAGTGGCAAACTTTACGTGAATCCAAAGAGATCTATGCCTTTTGCACATTAGGGCTAAGGTTTGGGACATGCTAGCTTCATCCAACACTCAACACAGGGACTTTCATGCATTCCAAGTCTTCTCCATTCCAGATCTGAGGTAGAAACCTCAGATCTAAGCTCTAAACTCCAACACATCCAAATATATAATCTCTAATACCCCCAAAATGATGCATCAAGGAAATAGTAGCTCAAAGACGAGATATTACCTTAAAAGAACGCGCCAACTGAAATGAAACTTGAATCCAAGCAAAGCCCCTTGCTCCAAGCCTCTCCTTCTCTAAGATCTCTTCAATAACCACCTCTCCAAGCTCCAATTTGCTCAACAATGGGGTTTCTCCACGACTTTAGGGTTTCTGGGACTCAAGGGGTGATAAAGAGGCTGGGAAGGAAACATGATGTTCCTTATATAGGGCTCAACCCCGAGAATTAGGGTTTTCTCCACTCAGCGCCTACTCGCCGAGTCCACCTCATTGACTCGTCGAGTCGGCTACTTAACACGCGACCAAATCGCGACTCTACTCGCCGAGTGCATCCATGGACTCGCCGAGTCACTCTTTCCCAATTTACTCTTTTAGCCCTTCAACTCTACTCTTGATATTTCGGGATGTTACAATTCTCCCGCACTTAAATTAGGCTTCGTCCTCGAAGCCTACAGCAATTCAATCCCAAAGATACTCCCACAACGCGCCACCTGGCCTTAACAAGGCCAAGTCCCTCAAGGCATACCCATCGAAACTCAAACACACTTTCTCTTTCCTTACGGTGTCCTGACCACCGTCTCCAGCTGGGCACCGGTTGTACCCTCTGATAATCACACTCAACAACCGAGAATTAACCATGAAGCATCACTGCCCCAAATCCCAACAATCACTCGACCCATAAGGGCTAGAAAGCCATGAACCATCGGATCCCCGATCCGAAACCCACTCTATCCATTCCATGACGACGGAAAGACCCATTCTCAATCTCAGAGCAACTCCCACGAGTTCTCCTCTTGCAACCACATACACATGCTGAACTTTCTCCAGCACCCTCAGGTTGGGAAAACCTGATACACTGATGATATCCTCCAACATCCCCCAGGATGAACCACTAATACATATCCAATACCCTGATCAGAATCACACTGAGAGCCCAAGACTCTCTCCCTGTATCCCTTCCGAGTCTCTTGGCTCTACATCTGCGGAATTCCCCGCAACCTCAGCAGACATCCTAAACCGGATGAGCTTCTATTCCACTGCCGCAAACACGCTGCTCAAAAAAAAAAACCATACTCGAATTACTCTAATCATAACTCTGCTCTGCTGCTTTCACTTCTGTGAACTTGCACTCCCTCTCGGAGTTACACACCTCTCTCACTTCCTTTTCCAAGGAATCCACTTGGCCATATTGTCACTCTAACAAGTGCCACGGTGCTCGCCCAACGCTACACCACCCTTTTTAGCATATCCGTTATCCATCTAACACACATACTCTGACTCTCATCGCAGGGACTCTCAAGCCCCTGCACTATCTCTGCTAATCAAGATCACTACCCGGGGCGAGACCTTCTAATGCAATCACACTGCAACATACAAAATCCATATCTTCAAACTGATCCAAAAATACCTGCAGAGTCTTCAGCATGACTGGACCGCCTCACCAGGCCTTCAGCCCATCTGGACCACTCTCAGAACCTTCAGCCAATCTGGACTGCTCTCAGTGCCTTCAGTTTGGCTGGACCGTTCTCCGAGCTTTCGGCCTGACTGGTACGCCTACCGACCTTCAGTCTATCCGGACCGCTCAACTAGCATTCAACATTCCGGGCTATCCCCCCCGGAAATCCTCCCATGCATACCGTTCTAGCCCTCTAGGGGTTCCGAACTCTAACTCCATCATACATACTCGATCCCGGTCTGCTCCCAGGCCCTACATAATCAAATGCCCTAGGTCTGTATGCCGCCCCGCATGCCCGACACTTACTCCTATCAGCCTATACTCTGGGCTGACAGAACACTTGCTGAATCCCAACAGCTAAGCACTTTCAATTACTCATCGATCTCCCGAGGATTCTCCAATTCTCCCCCACTTGGGCACTAACTATGAACCACCGGTTGCCATCACCGACCTCCCAGAACAACTCTTGCACAAAGAAAACACTTACACGCGGACTGCTTCTCACAAGCATAAACAACCTCAACGAGATCTCACATCAACACTGATCAACCTGCTCGAAAGAAACTCAATCTGCATCTAACCAGTCCTCAGAAAGCAGATGCTACCTGGCCTGCAACCCAATGTCGGGTTTCCACTAATAACCCTCATGAATGATAACCAAAGGAATTCCCAAAACAATAATCCATAACCAAAACAACAATCCCGAAAAATGACGAATACCGCATCGAAAACCACACAAAGATACCAGCACAAAACAATACACCACAATAATCACAAGATAACAAAACATCAAGAAAGAAATATACCCGCAGCTGCATCCAGCACTGCCCTGACCTCCTCTGCTACAAGCTGAAAAGCACGAACCTGAGCCCTTGGGGGCTCTGCTCCACCCTGACCTCCACCTGTGATCCTCAAAGTGGCCGGTGCTGGAGCCTGCACTGGTCCTGCAGCAAGCTGAGGACAGTTGACCCTCAAATGCCCAACCTGATGACAATGATAGCAAATCCTCAAATCCCGAACTGGCGCTGACTGCCGAAAATCCCTCGCATAGTGCCCCTCCTTTCCGCACTTGCGACATGCACCACCGGACCTACAAACCCCGGTGTGACCCCTCCCACACTTCCCACAAGTGTGGCTGCTCATATCCCCCACTCTAACATCAACGGTCTTGGACCGTTTTGGTGCCGACTGCGACTGCACCGGAGCCTGCCTCAGCTCACGCAACTGCAACTCAATCTCTAACTCACGCCGCCTAGCGGCCTCCTGCAACTCCAACAAGGTTTCGCACCTCTACGCAGACACAAACTGTCTGATGTCCCTCTTGAGCATGCTCAGATATCAAGACATCTGAGCCTGCTCCGAAGCGAACTTTGGGCAAAACATCGCCCTCTCAGTGAACATTCTAGTGATCTCAGTCACAGACTCTGAATCCTGCTTCAGCTCAAGGAACTCATGAGCCAATCTCTCCCTCTCAACCTGCGGAACATAACGAGTGATGAACATCTCTCAGAACTGATCCCATGATACCGCAACCCTCTGCGCATCTGAATACGACCCCGTGGTCAATCTCCACCAATCCTTCGCCCCGAGCCTCAACAGGTTCAGAGCACACCTCACCCTCGGATCAGCAGGGCATAAACACGTGAAGAAACACCCTGCATGTCTGATAACCATCTCATAGCGACGATCGGGTCCTGAACTCCATCGAAATTGGGAGGCTTCGTATTAGCGAAGTCCCGATACTTAAAACCCCGACCAGCTCCTCCCCTGCTGCCGCTACAGCCGCTGTAGCCGCCGCGGCAGCCGTCTCTGCGAGACCGCATAACGCTCATCAAAATACTCAACCATGGCGGTCTTGATCGACCCAAACAACTCCAACAACTCAGCCCGGAACAACTCATCAATCTCATCACGCAGGATCTCACGAATCCTCGCATCCAACTCGCTCGTGCTCATCTGACCGATAACCTCGGGCGGCACCGATCCGCCCGGAACTCTCTCTCCAGCTCCCGATCCTAATCCGGATCCACTCTCATCATGCCTCAGAATCTTCATACTGAAAAACACCACACAAAATCTCAGACTCTTCCCACCATTCTGGGATCCAACTCTCTCAACCCAACCCTAGAGATCATGGTTTCCCTGAAATGCGTATGGGTCCTGTGCTTTCAGTGTTACGGGCCCATACTACCTTCCACACCTACCCATATTTGTATGAAGTACTACCACAACGCCCTAGAGAAACATGCATAACAACGCTCAACCTCACCACTAGAGGAACACTGAAAATATCTCATAAGGAACCCTAGGCTACAGGCATCACAAATCAGGCAACATATCATGAAATCCTGAAGATCCCTAGCCTATCACTAGCATATCAAAGCTCAAAAACAAATAACATGCATGGTATTTTGGGGTTACTTACTGGCTCCGGCTGATCGTACCTCCGCATCCTCCCTGACTCATTTTGAAAACCATTTTAAATACTCTTTTGAAAACTCTCTTCGATTTGAGACTGGAGTCACACGAATGTTCCTCCAATTCACTCAAACCAAGGCTCTGATACCAACTTGTAACGACCGAAAAATACAACCAATTTTAATTTTCTTTAAAAAAACATCTCGATTTCATTAAATCTTTACAAAAAGGTTTTAAATACAAAACATTTAACGTGTTCCCAGAATCCCAATACTACAAAATCATGAGGAGCGGTACGATCATGCCTTCGCCTTGCCACGATTCCCTGAAGAACCTGAAAAACATAAAACCACAACTGTAAGCCCGAAAGCTTAGTGAGATATCCCCAAAATACCAACCACAAATACCATACACGCATAACATGCTATAACATATCTGATCACAGAACAGCCATGCACTTCGGTTCTACTGTGTGACTGGTCCGCCGCACCGGCCTACAGTCCACCTGGTCCACCCTCTGAGTCTATCCACATACATTGAGTCTGCAGTGTGATTGGTCCGCCCGCTCCCGGGCCTTCAATCCACCTGGTCCACTCTCTGAGTCTACAGTATGATTGGTCTGCCCGCACCAGGCCTTCAGTCTATCTGGTCCACTCTCCGAGCCTTCGGCACGTCTGGTCCGCCCTTTCGGGGCCTACAGCCTATCCGGACCGCTCGCTGGGCCTTCGGGACAACCGGTCCGCCTTGGGTATCGTGGCCTACAGCACACTGCAGGACCCGCCACAACCCAACTCCAGTCCAAACAACCATGTGCACATATACATACAATCATATAGCAATTCACAGTCAACAAGCAAATCAAACAGATCACATAACATACCACCATCCTAACCAGGATACCGACCTAACAGGTCACTAGCATAACATCTCCCTATCTCTCAGGATACCGATCTCAATTAGGTCTCTAACATATACCATCCTAGCTCACAGGATGCAAACATATCAAAGCAGTAACATGATAACAACTACCCGAATCTCAATCCGATAAGGGTCGGCCTTGGTGCCTTAGACCCTGTTGATATAGTGAGGATAACTCACCTCGAAACTGCCGACTAAACAGATAACCCAAGCTGCTCCGATACGATCTCCACCACTGGACAACCACCAATACACTGAACTCAAAACAATAATCAACAATTACCAAAATGCCCCTGGAAACCACTGGTCAACCCTTGGTCAAAGACAAGGTCAAAGTCAACCCCTGACTGACTTTACTCGCCGAGTCAACCCGATGAATCACCGAGTCCCCATACTCAGAACTTCCCTCAATCCGCGACCTAACTCGTCGAGTCACCCCGAGACTCGCCGAGTCCAACAACTCTGAGTCCACTCGCCCATAACTCACCGAGTCATCCCTTGACTCGCTGATTCTCGACTCAACCAGAAAATATTCGAACTCTTCGACAAGACTCGCCGAGTCCAAGAACAGACTCGCCGAGTCTAAGGCTATCTTCAACCTACTCGCCAAGTTCCAGGTTATCTTCATCCAACTCGCCGAGTTGTTCTTCCAACTCGTCGAGTTCCAGCTCATCTTCAAGCAACTCGTCGAGTACACCCATGTGACTCGCCAAGTACCACCGGTCTGAATCCATTCAGAAGCATTCTAGGCCATGCAATTGCTCCAAAACATAGATCTAGCCTCCTACAACTCATCCATCACGTAAAGTGGCAAACTTTACGTGAATCCAAAGAGATCTATGCATTTTGCACAGTAGGGATAAGGTTTGGGACATGCTAGCTTCATCCAACACTCAACACAGGGACTTTCATGCATTCCAACTATTCTCCATTCCAGATCTGAGGTAGCAACCTCAGATCTAACCTCTAAACTCCAACACATCCAAATATATAATCTCTAATACCCCCAAAATGATGCATCAAGGAAATAGTAGCTCAAAGACGACATATTACCTCAAAAGAACGCCCCAACTAAAATGAAACTTGAATCCAAGGAAAACCCCTTGCTCTAAGCCTCTCCTTCTCTAAGATCTCTTCAATAACCACCTCTCCAACCTCCAATTTGCTCAACAATGGGGTTTCTCCACGACTTTAGGGTTTCTGGGACTCAAGGGGTGATAAAGATGTTGGGAAGGAAACATAATGTTCCTTATATAGGGCTCAACCCCGAGAATTAGGGTTTTCTCCACTCAGTGGCTACTCGCCGAGTCCACCTCATTGACTCGCCGAGTCGGCTACTTAACACGCGACCAAATCGCGACTCTACTTGCCGAGTCCATCCATGGACTCGCCGAGTCACTCTTTCCTAATTTACTCTTTTAGCCCTTCAACTCTACTCTTGATATTTCGGGATGTTACACAAACATTTCTTTGATGTTTTGGTGGTCATAGGCCTTTACAAGAGTTTTCTAGCTAATTCAACAAACCATGGAATGAGTTTAAGGCACTTTTTGACCATGTTTTAGGAGTTTACGGCCGAAGACTCCATATTATGGTCGTGAACTCCTTAGGGGTTGTTCTAACATCTTTTAAGGTCCTTAACTTGTTTGTGGTTACTTCTAGAATTTATCCCAAGGCTTATGGTGTGTTTAAGTGGCAGCTTAACACATTATAAGGAGTTTACTCCCCATGAAGATGAGTTTACGGCCCAAGGATGTTCTTGGGCAGTAAACTTATGTTTACTCCTCTAGATTGATGTTCAACGTGTTCCAAGTCAAATTCCATAATTCTATAAGCCATATCTAAGCCTCAATGGTGTTTTGGAAGGGTTTTAAGGCATAAAAGACCCCTTTATGTGTGTTTACGGCCCAAGCATGTTCCAGGGCCGTAAACACATAAACATGGTCCTAAAGCATAGATAAATCACAAGTTTGAAGGCCAAAGATGATATACACGGAGTTAAGGAAGATACCTTGATGATTTGAAGCCTAAATTTTGTGATTTTGGACCCTTAACTTGATTTGAGGAGAGAGGTTAGAGAGAGAGTAGTGAGAGGGAGAAAAAGATTCAAATGGAAGCTTAATCCCCTTTAAGTATGTTCTAAGTTTTTGACACGGTGGAATTCTACCCGATACCGACATTAAACGGGGCTTTTGGTCGCACTGGATTAAGTTATTGTATTCTGGCGGGATTGAATTTAGAAATGTTCACATTAATGATTTTGGGCCATTTTTACGAGTTTCTAAGGGATTTGAACACTCATTAGATTATATTAATTATATAAGTTTGAACAACTTAGCCTAAAAACGAAATCGGAATGAATCGCTAAGAACAGTTTTTACGTACGAAGTGGGTTTCAGCGATGAACAACTTCGGGTTGTTATAGTTTTCACCTGAATAGCCTGACCAGAACCGCCGATTCACCGCAATCGCAACCCACCGGATACAGAAGCCTGCACCTATCGTTCTTTTGTTGGGGGTCACCACAAATTTTTCTTTACAAGTCTATCCCCATTTAACACGTGAAATAGAAAAGTATTATGTTTCTATTTTTATTGCTTCCGCTAGTATAATTGCCATTTAGCAGTACAAACATGTTTGGTTTGTAGCAACTTGGTAATTTGTTTGTAAGAAATGACAGAGGATAGTAAGATCAAGATTGACAAATTTGATGGTTGTGATTATGAGTTTTGGAAAATGCAAATTGAAGATTTGTTGTATTAGAAAAGTTTGCATTTACCATTGTTGGGTGTATAACCGGATGATATGTACGATGAAGGATGGAAGTTGTTGGACAGAAAAGCCTTGGGTGTGGTTAGGCTTTTGGCAAAGTGTGTTGTGTATAACATTGTCAATGAAAGAACTATGTACAGTATATTGAAAGCTCTATCCAACATGTATGAGAAACGATCTGCTTCAAACAAGGTGTTTCTCATCCGACAATTGGTGAACCAAGATGAAGGAAGGTATGTCGGTTACCGCTCACATAAATGAGTTCAAGTCGATTATCTCTCGTTTATCCTCTGTTGAAATAAAGTTTGAAGATAAAGTACAAGATTTTCTCCTTTTATCATCCTTACCTGACTATTGGTCAGGCACAGTCACAGTCGTTAATAGTGCATCCGGTACTACTAAGCTAACGTTTGATAGCATCCGTGACTTGATTTTAAATGAAGACATTAGAAGAAGAAGTAATGGAGAATCTTCCGGTTCTAGTTCTCTGTTAAATACATAAAGTAGAGGAAGAAGGAACGATAGAGGACAAAATCGAGGCAGGTCAAAATCTCGAAAAAGAGTGCAGTCCATGAACCGAAAGGATATCGATTGTTGGAACTGCAAAGAAAAAGGCCACTTTAGAAGCCAATGCCCAAAACCTCAAGCTACAAAGAAAGAAGTAAATAATGTATCCTCTGAAGAATCAGGAGATTTTCTCATATGTTGTGTTGAGAATTCAGTGGAATCCTAGATTATGGATTCAGGTGCTTCTTTCCATGCCGTCTCATGCCCAGAAATGGTCAAGAATCTACAAACAGGTATCTTGGCAAAGTTCGTTTGGCTGATGATCAAGTGTAACGTCCCAAATTTCAAGGCCAACAATTTCATTTTTAAATTAAGTACTTCGTAAAATAGTGCACCAAAACATTATCGAGGTTACATCAATTTATAAAAACCATAACGTCATGTCCCAAAATAACAATATCAAAAGTAATGAAAATCCGAGTACAATCCCAGAAACTTCATGTGGAAATCATGTGTGTGTGTGACGCGCTGCTACACTGACGGCTCCTGCCTCTTGGTCGAAGAGGTATCTGAAACCAAAACTGAAACTGTAAGCACAAATAGTGAGTTCCCCCATCATTCCACATACCATATAATATCATCGGTATCTTTCAGCCGGTAATTGTCATCGGTATCTTTCAACCGGTATCTGTCATTAGTATCTTTCAACCGGTAACCTCCATCAGTATCTTTCAACCGGTATCTGCCATCGGTATCTTTGAACCGGTAACTGGGGACTATTTCACCCCTATCATTATCATAGAATAACTAGATATAATCATACAATTAGGCATATCTAGGGTACTGACCTACTCTTCGATCCTAACGATCGGTGTCAGGGAAAAACTATTCCCTGCTACTATCACTAACACACATAGCATATCATGTAGGCATATCTCATGACCATATCACATAAACATACCAAGATAATTATCACAAAGACAATTATCTACTAAATACCCCTGTTGGTGGGCTGACATTGTGGCCTTAGACCCACCCCTACTGGAAGGTAACTCACCTCGATGTCGTGTAGTGTCTGAATTGTCCTCGGTGTGAAAATCGACTCCCTTCGACTCCTCAATCCCTAAACAAAAACCCTTCTAAGTCATCCCATATAATATACAACCCTAACCAGGGTCAAGTCAAGTTCAATCAAAGTCAACATCCAGTTGACGTGACTCGCCGAGTTGGTCTACCAACTCGTCGAGTCCATACTCCACTAACCCGATCCAACCACGACTCTACTCGTCGCGTCTAGCGAGAACTCGACGGGTTCCCCTTCATTCAAACCATCAGGACCATCTTCATTCGACTCGCCTAGTTCATCCTTGAATTCATTGAGCTCATCTCCTTCATAAGAATGTGTCTGGTCTATCACTCGCCGAGTTGTATGAACAACTCGTCAAGTCCATCTTCAAAGATTAGGAGATTGCCTTGGACTTGCCGAGTCTGTTCATACACTCGCCAAGTCCTATGATTCCCAGGTCCCTTTACGCGTCTAAACAACTAATGGACTTCCCTTCCTAACAACTGGTCCATCCACATAAAGGATTTGGTGGTCAATACACTCCGACTCGCCGAGTCCCAAAAACGAATCTTCGAGTCCAACCTTGACCATTACTATACAGTTGATTTAAATAGGTCTTAACACATCTAAACCCTAAATTTGGCCTTCTAATGTCCATTTTACACGTAAAGCTCCGAACTTGTTGCACATGCATGGGGTCTTTGGGTCAAAGAGCCATAAAAGGTGCTCTACAAGATGTATGGGGCTCTCATGGCCTTAAATTTGGCACCTTTATGTCATCAGACCCCTCCAATGACTCAGATCTGAAGTCAGGACTTCATTTACACTTCACAAATCCGAAAATGGCTTAGAAAGCCCTAAATGTACCCAAAGTCCAAGCTCTAAGGATGAATAAACACATGGAAGACCAAGACAGGGGCATTTTACCTTGAATGAGCTTGAAATGGACCAAAATCTCTGGATCTCCAAGCCTAACTCGAACTCTCAAGCTTCTTTCTTCTTCTCAAGCTTCACAATCCATCAAATGCACCAAAATGGCCTTAGAACACACTAAAACGGCTAGGGTTTCGATATACAGCTCTCTGGAAGTGATAAGGACGATGGAGGATGAGATGAAATGTTTAAATAGGGTGCAAACCCTAAAATTTAGGGTTTCATCCAGACAGCTGCTACTCGCCGAGTAGGTCACTTAATTCCCGCGTCCACGCTCGATCCTAATCGATGAGTTGGTCCTTCAACTCGTCGAGTCCCTTTGCTAAAATTATAAATCCTCATTTAAGAATGCTTATCAGGAACCCGGTGTTACAAATCTCCCCCAATTATCTTAGACTTCGTCCTCGAAGTCTACTGCAGCGAACAATTTTGGATTGGTATCGCTTCTCGGCCTCCGACCCCCAAGTCTACTCGGATTCCCTTCGATGTTCCAATTACACCCTTTCCTAAGCTATTATATGGCTACGTAGAATCTTCGACTTCCCTAGCACAACAACTATTGGTCTCCTACTTAGTTCAGGTACTCTCCGGCCTGATTATCATGCAGCGAGACAACTGCCTTCTCATCCAAGATGCAAAATGTACTGTAATTCTAACTAGGTTTCCCCATGGAAGATCTAACCGATGTGTCATCTGGCCAATTTTAACAACAATCCTAATGATCCAAGGTATCGGGGTCTCTACTCCTCTTTCCTTGAAATGAATCCTTTTGTGCTGACAGGATCCTACATCCTTCCGCCCCCGCAACTGCTTCCATAAACAACCAGCTATCTCATGAAACACTCATACCTGGTCCAATCAGCCCTAGCTGGAATACCACACATGCTTACAACAGGTCCAGTCATCCCTAAGATGGAATACCCTCGTATCACACACATATTTGGCTCATTCAACCCTCAGGCTGGAATACCAAACATGTTAGGTCCAAACAATCATAGGGTCCAATCATCCTCACTATGGAATACCATAGATTGAATACTACTATTTACATACTTGGGCTAAACCCATAACTTGAGATCCAAGGACATATCCTTACATTTCACCCGAAACCCTCTGAATCATCAGAACCCACTTCTACCGGTCATCTGAAACACCGAGTTCCCACCTGGTTACTGAGCCACAGGCTCCCATTCAGTCGCCCCTCGCGACTTCTGATCAGAATCCTTATCTGCCAATAGTTACCGATAGCTATCTTACTGCTATGGTTCTAACAGCCTCCTGGTCCAACCGATCGGGTCCATGCATCAAATCCCGTCGTCACCGCATCCACAGCTAAAAGGGACTGCTACCTAGCCAATGGTAGCCGTATATCACAAGCAACCTTATACGGTCCATTGCTTCCCTGATCTCGAACTATAGTGGTGCTCCTATAGTCTCATCACTGGCTCAACCATATCTAATCCATCGGAGAAATCCAAATTCTGATCCGTGATTTTCGTCTCCTCACTGCTGCACCCCAAACTGATGGGTACTACTATTCTCCTCGTGATCTAACATCACTCCCATACTACCTGTCAACCTGGTGAAATCTACGTCTACTCGACAACCTCGTGAATGTTACAGCTACGCTCGCAGACTTACAACACTTCAAATACTATCTGAGAACCCTGTGAATGCTACGGTTGCACCCGCAGACTTACAACACTTCTTGAACCGGGTCGAACGCACACTTGACCTAACTCTCAACTGAACTTGAATTCTAATCGGACCTCTAACCTGGTTCCTAAACCTATTTCTTGATGCCAAGCAAAGGAGCGAACCAACCGTTAGAACGTTCTATGAACTCCCAAATCGCCCAATTCTCAACCTAGACGGCCACTTGACCGTCTTTCCTCCCTAACGGGGATGCAAAACTCCTCCTAGTTTCACACCTATTTCGGCTCCTAAATACGTGATCAATTCTCCCCCACTTAGATTCGACTAAGTCTTGATGGCGCGTGGTAATTAAAGGATGCCCAATCCTTCTTGCATTTCGATAACATCACAAAATTCAAGGCCATGAGGCTTCGGCTGCCTCGAAGCGTAGGCGATAACATGCCCCCTCCGCATCAATACTGTGCCCGAACGCGAGATGGACACATCACAATATACTACGAACTCCTCCATGCCCTCCGGCAGGGCTAAGATCGGCGCCTTGCACAATTTTTGTCTCAGCGTATCAAATGTGGCCTGGTGCTCAGGCCCCCAGCGAAAGATCACAGCTTTCCTCGTGAACCGGGTCTAGGGCACAGCCTCCACCTTGGTCGGGTCAACCAAAATCCCGTTATGGTTGACAAGGTGGCGAAGGAACTGCACCACGCGCAACCAGAACTCACACTTGGAGAACTTAGCATACAAGCTCTCCCTTCTCAAGGTATCCAGAACCTCTCGCAAGTGCTCCTCATGCTACTCTCGCATCTTGGAATAAACCAAGATGCCATCGATGAAAACTATCACAGACTGATCCAACATCGGTCTGCACACACGGTTCATCAGATCCATTAACTTGGCAGGAGCATTGGTGAGCCCGAAAGGAATCACCACGAACTCTTAGTGGCCATAACGCGTCTGAAAAGCAGTCTTCTGCACATCGTCCTCTCTGACCCTCATCTGATGATATCCTACGCACAAATTTGTTGGGTTTAAAGTGTTACACCATTGGGCTCTATTGTCACACCCCCGTACCTGACAGCGGAAAGGTCTGGAGGCTTGGTTTGACTTTCAACATTGTAGTATCATTACAAAGTATATAATTGAAATATTACATCATCATCATATATGTAATATAACAACATTCATAGTTTACATTGAGTATTGTAATTGAATATTACATGCCAAATAGTTAAAGTATGATGAAACAAAATATAACAAAACATCCGTTAGTTTGTTCAGCCAAACCTTCTTCAATGGTTTCCTGAGAATACAAGTTAATTTAAAAAGGTCAACATAAAAATGTTGGTGAGTTCATAAGCATGTTTGTGAAAATGATTTGTATAACTTTGAAACCAGCAGAAAATCATATATTTTCTAAAAACAGTTTAGTATGTTTGTGTCAGATCTTGTATTAATGCATGTGTGTTATGGTTTATGAGAATGTATCAAGATATTACTGAAATTATAAGGAGAATGTAAAGAGAATGCCTCCAGACAACTTGATGTTGTCTGTAAACGAGAATGTTGCCATACCAACCCCCGAGGTCTAGTACCAGTACGAGTATGTTTCTGAGTAATCCAAGAGAAAAGAGAATGCCTCCAGAAAACCCGATGTTTTCCGTAAAAGAAAATGTTGCCATACCAACCCGGAGGTCTAGTACTAGTACGAGTATGTTTCCGAGTAATCCAAAGAGACAAGATAACGGTCTCACGTAACTTTACAACGTTAATTCCTCTAAGTGAGCCGTTACAACCATACTTGATAATGACAATTTTGCCTGTCCTGACGTTTGGAAGACACCGACTTGTTTAAGATACGGTTTGTCACCCTATACTAGACTAGTCTAATTATAGCGAACAACTCACGTGTGGGGCGTCACCCCCGTATAGATCTATACACAAACTCATGCTCTCCCTCTAAGAGACTCTGTTTATAACTATAGGCTACGATCGTACACTTAATAGGTGTCAACCGACAAAACTCATTAGATCCTTAATCGAATTTACGCGAAGAAAATATATAAATTCATTCCATGCCCAATGAACCATGTAGGTGAACCACTAAGGCGTCGCTAAACATGTAAATCATTTCAAGGCCCAATAGGAATGAGATTATATTACATGGGCCCGAAATATATGTAAAGGACAACTAAGACCCATTTCACATGTAAGGCATTTATAGGCCCAATTAGAACACAAATAGTATCCAAGGCCCGTCACACATGTTCATGGGACAATGAGGCCCAATACACATAGATCTACACAAAACAACTTGTATTCTCCCAAAAAACAAAGTAATAGTCGAAAATAGGGGGTATGAACTCACCTTGGGGTAATGGATCGGTTTTGATGAAAGGGTTGAGAGGATGATCTGTGTTTTCGGCCTTAGCTAGCTTTCCTTATGTAGTTTTCGAGTTTAGAAGGTTTCTAAGAGTATGATCACAAACAAGTGTTTAACAGGAGTGTTCTAACATAAAAATGAAGTTGTTTAGCTTGGATGTGTGATGACTTACCCATGATTGATGATCTTTAGTGAAGATCTTCTTGAAACACCTAAAAATCTCAAAAATTTGGATGGAAGGAAGGTGGATGTTCTTGAGTGTTTGAGAGAGTTTTCTAGAAAGATTTTTGTTAGAATAAGGGTGGTGTGAGGGATCTTGGCCGTGTTTAAGGGAAGAGAGGGAAAGAATGGATGCATTGTTACATGTTGGACAATTCTTCCTTCTTATTTTGATATGGCATGCATAGATTAATTCATATTTTCTCTCTTTTTTTTTGTGAGTGTGTGGGCCGAGAGTAGGGTAAAGGGGAAGGAAAAGAGAGAATTTGGGTCTTATCATGACTTAACTAAAAATCATGAGACCCAATTAACATTTTTCGGCCTATTGGGCCCTTAGGAAGGTTCACGGCTTAGTATAAGTCCAATAGGTAGTTTACGGCCCATTAAGGCTAATGGAATAAGTTGTGGCCCATCATGGCCCATTAGGAGTAAAATAAACCATTTTAGACCCACATGGAAAGTTGACTGAGGATGTTTACATGAATCAGCCTGAGGGTTTTGTCAACACAAAATACTCTAATAAAGTGTGTAAGCTTGAGAAATCCATCTATGGATTGAAACAAGCACCTCGCAGATGGAATCTTTGCTTTGATGAGAAAGTCAAAGAGTTTGGCTTTTCGAGGAGTGAAGATGAATCTTGTGTATATGTCAAGGCTGGTGGGAGTATGGTTAGCTTTTTGGTACAGTATGTCGATGACATACTAGTCATAGGAAATGACATCCCAACCTTGCAGGAAGTAAAGTCCTGGCTTGGGAAGTGTTTCGCTATGAAGGACCTAGGAGAAGCTGCCTATATTCTAGGGATAAGGATTCTGAGAGACCGGAGTAGAAGACTAATTAGACTTAGTCAGAGTACATACTTGGATAAGGTGTTGAAGAGGTTCAGCATGCAAGATTCCAAGAAAGGAGAATTACCCATCCAGAGTAATGCTAGATTGAGTAAGACTCAGAGCCCGAGTACGGAGGTTGAGATAGCATAAATGAGTTGAGTGCGTTATGCTTCGGCTGTAGGCTCAATCATGTATGCCATGACGTGTACTCATCCTGATGTAGCCTTTTCTTTGAGCATGGTTACAAGTATTAGGGGAATCCTGGTAAGGCTCACTGGACAGCGGTAAAGAATATCCTCAAGTACATGCGGAGGACTAAGGACTGGGTCCTTACCCTACGTTGGAGTGATGCCTTGAGACTTATAGGGTATAGTGATGCTAGCTTCCAGACTGATAGGGATAATTTCCGCTCTCATTCGGGTTGGGTCTTTACCTTAAACGAAGGATCATTTTCTTGGAAAACTTCCAAGCAGGAGACAGTGGCTAATTCAACTTGTGAATCAGACTATATAGCGGCAAGCGAGGCAACAAAGGAGGCGATATGGCTGAAGAACTTCATTAGAGACCATGGAGTTGTACCAGCTATAAAGGAGCCTACCGAGATTTTATGTGATAGTGAAAGTGTAGTTACCTTAGCGAAGGAACCAAGCGATCATGGTAGATCCAGACACATTGACAGAAAATACCATTTCATCATACAATGAATAGAAAAAAGACTCATTGTGGTAAAAAGGGTATCATCGGATGAGAACCCAGCAGATCCCCTTAAGAATGGACTGGGTAGATTTAGTAGTTACACAATTTAGTAGTTAAGCATCTCCAGCATGCAAGGAGCATAGGGCTGAAGGATGATATTAGATTTAGTAGTTACACAATTTTGAAATTTGTAAAATTTAATTGACATTTGATGATGAATAAAAGTTGTGTTTATTTATGAGTAAAGTGTTGCTATCTTTTTTCAATCGTTTACTATTATTTCTTTTGCATGTTTTGACTTCTAGAATATTCATGTTGTATTTTACATATTATTCAAATTATCCACAGTCAGTCATATGTTGGAAGTAGATATGAATTAAGACTGTCATGAGTTGGTTGTAGAGGTCTAAGATGTTGGACATGGCCTCAACACTCACGACTATTTATAAGTTCTTAGTATTGGATTCAACCCACGCTTGCTGGTATCACTTCATGGAATTTATCTCGAGTGATCGCGAGACGGTAATATCATATAAGTCTTCAAACCTAAAGATATGATTTGTTGTCTATGAGTTGGTTATACATTGATCGTGCAAAAACGCATTGGTAACTTGATGTTATAAAATGTGCCTTTGTGTGTGATTTAACAAGTAGTAGAATAAGCATGTGTGTCGAAGTTTATCTATTCCTTATTGGATTAGAAGCGATATCTAGGCCCCTCGATGATTTTGTTTTGACCTATGTATCAAGCCCGGTCAAAACTAAGTTGATATGTTCAATTAAGTTCTATGTCAAACAAATCGGAAATCGGGAAACAAATTTTTGGACAATAAGTGAGGCAGTGTTCCATGTATTTGGCTAGCTGATATCTAAAACAGAGGATTAAGTGATCACTTATGTTAATTGGCGTACCATCATTCTGAGTTCCGAGAGACCTTGAAAAGAGCTACGATTGCTGATCGGTTCCTGAAGTTATACTTGCAGTTATAGTTATTAGACTTATCCAAGTGGGAGACTGTTAGATAAGGTGTCTAAGTCCGTAACTATTTCTGGTATGTACTTGACCCGACCTGGCATGGTCCATTTGGGTTGCATGGCATCATGCACTTGGATAGACTAAATAAGAGAAATAACACTTGTGGTTTATTAATATAGGATAAGTTCAAATATATTAATAATATTATTTAATTAGTGTTGATCACGAATTAATCCAGGATTAATTAAGTGATCAAAAGGAGACTAATTAAATATATTGGTTGATTATGTAAATCGTCCATAACATGTATAGTGGGCTAAAGACTCCATGAATATCAAGTTGGGCTAAGGTCCATTGGATGCTCAATGGGAGTTACAAACCTATGGGTCATGGAAATGAAGATTCATGTTACATTAGGGTTTACATGGTGTAACCCTGATGCAACACACTATATAAAGAACTTGTGATCTACCAAATCAACTACACTAGTGAGACAAGAGGGCTAGGACGATTTTGTGTGTTAGAAATTTCTCTCAAAGTTTATTCCAAGAGCATTTTGTGTTTTGTGAAAGATTTGAGGCATCACACTTGGGGTACTAGGCTCTCAAGGTTTTCAAGGAACCAACTACAAGGTATGTTATTCTAGCTATCTTTTATGATCAAAGTTCCCCATGCATGCTAGATAGGATTATGAACCTTGGAAAAAGTATTTTGCATGTATTTTAGACAAACATAGATCCAAGGTTTTCTAGGGTTGCATGTACACTTAGGAGTGTTAGAAATGCTCAAAACACATCACTGGCAATCATGGACTCCAAGGTAGGACAAGTCGAATAGCTGACATTCTCCCAAATGTTGGCTCTCAACGTATCATGATAGCGGGTCTTCCACATCTCCTCAACCCCTACATACTGGTGTACCAACAAAGCCCTCTTCGGAAACATGGAGGTGATCTCCGCCACAGTCTTCGTAGTCTGTCTCATATCCAAAAACTCCCTAGCCAACTGCTGAAGCTCCACAGCCGGCGCAAACTCAACTATGAATCTGGTCATGAAATCTGACCAAGTCATATCCTCGATGGCTGGGGCTCCCAATGAGTCACCAACTGACTTCCACCAATCTCTAGCTCTATCCCTCAAGCATCCCGCAACAAAGCGGACCTTCGACCATTCCGGGCAGAAGCTCGTCAACTACGCAGACTCAATGTTTGCAATCCATCCCCTGGTAGCAATGGGGTCCTTCGCCCCGTGGAAATCCGGTGAACCACTCCCCCTGAAGTCCTTGAAGGACAGTGTACGCGTACCGGTCTGGCTAGAAGCCATATCACTCCTTAATGCCTAAAGGCGATCCTCCATCAGCTTAACGATCCCTTCCTTGATCAACCCGAAAATGACCGGGGTCGCATCAAGGATACCTCTCGTGATCTCAGACACGATAAACTCATGTAGCCCGTCATCAACCTGCTAAGATCCTGCACCGAGCCTGATCCTGATCCTGAACCTCCTTTTCCATGTTGTGTGGTCACCATACTGAGAATAAATACATAAACGTCAGGATCATACATACTCCCGAGAAGTCTAACACACTCTCCAAGTTTCCTGGTTCCATTATGGTCTTCCTTGACCCGAGTACGAATTCTCTGCTTCCAGTAGTACGGGCCCATACTACCTTCCACATCTATGCATACTTTCCTCATGGGTTGCCTCAACTTTACCAAGTCCCTTAACCAATATCTCTTTTCAACTAATCTCATCCTATGCTTTCCTAGGGCATCCTCCGACCTACTCTCCGCCATCAGCTGCACTAGGAGTCCCTACCATCCTTCCCTAACGGGCTTGCGGATATTTTCACATATCTGCTTACTAGCTAGTTAAAGTTAGCCAGGACCCCTATAGCACAAAGAAAGCAACATTCGTGCATTGAGTAACCACATCAAGCATAACCTAAACCTATCATACAGCTCTATCATACCGCTAAATAAAAAGCCTATCATTCATGCGTTGAGTAAACCTATCATTCGTGCATTGAGTAACCACATAAATTTAGCCAGGACCCCTATCATACCGCTAAATAAAAAGCCCTAGCATACAGCTCATACAACAGGCATATATGGCATCCTTCCTAGATCCTTAACCCTAGTCTAACATGCAATTCTCAGAATCATATATCAGGCATACAAGGAATCCTCCTAGATCCTTATCCCTAATCTAGCATGAAGTTCTCAGAATCATATATCATATAACATAACATAGCAAGTATGGATATCTTGGGGAAAACATACTTGAGCTCGGTCGGTCACACGCATCACGCACCTTGTTCTTTCTCAAAATTCCTTGAACTTAGATTTTTTAAAACTTTTTTCTTGTGAAAATCTTTTAATCCCTCAGTTTGAGTCTAGAAACCCCCGAAGGTGTGTTCGAATCCCTCAAACCAAGGCTTTGATACCAACTTGTAACATCCCAATTTTCAAGGCCAAAATTTTCATTTTTAAATAAAGTAATTCATAAAATAGTGTACCAAAACATTGTCGAGGTTACATCAATTTATAAAAACCATAACGTCATGTCTCAAAATCACAATATCAAAAGTAATGAAAATCAGAGTACAATCTCAGAAACGCCATGCGGAAATCATGTGTGTGTGTGATGCGCTGCTACACCACCGGCTCCTTCCCCTTCGACGAAGAGGTACCTGAAACCAAAACTGAAACTGTAAGCACAAAATTTAGTGAGTTCCCCCATCATACCACAAACCATATAATATCATCGGTATCTTTCAACCGGTAACTGCCATTGGTATGTTTCAGCCAGTATCTGCTATCAGTATCTTTCAACTGGTAACCTCCATCGATATCTTTCAACCGGTATCTGCCATCGATATTATTCAACTGGTAACCGGGGACTATTTCACCCCTTATCACTATCATGCAATAACAAGATATAATCATACAGTCAGGCATATATGGGGTACTGACCTACTCTTCAGTCCAAACAACCGATGTCAGGTAAAAACTATTCCCTGCTACTACCACTAACACACATAGCATATCATGCAGGCATATCTCATGACTGTATCACATAAACATACCAAGATAATTATCACAAAGACAATTATCTACTAAATACCCCTGTTGGTGGCCGGCATTGTGGCCTTATACCCACCCCTACTAGAAGGTAACTCATCTCGATGTCGTGTAGTGTATGAACTGTCCTCGGTGTGAAAATCGACCCCCCTCGACTCCTCAATCCCTACACGACAACCCTTCTAAGTCATCCCATAGAATATATACAACCCTAACCAGGTCAACTCAAGTTCAGTCAAAGTCAACATTGGTCAAAGTCAACATCCAGTTGACCTAACTCGCCGAGTAGGTCTACCAACTCGTCCAGTCCATACTCCACTAACCCGATCCAACCCCGACTCTACTCGTCGAGTCTAGCGAGAACTCGACGGGTTCTCCTTCATTCAAACCATCAGGACCATCTTCATCCGACTCCCCGAGTTCATCCTTGAATTCGTCGAGCTCATCTCCCTCATAAGAATGTGTTCGGTCTATGACTCGCCGAGTTGTATGAACAACTCGTCGAGTCCATCTTCAAAGATTGGGAGATTACCTTTGACTCGCCGAGTCTGTTCATACACTCGCCGAGTCCTATAAATCCCAGGTCCCTTTACGCGTCTAAACAACTAAGGGACTTCCCTTCCTATCCACTGGTCCATCCACAGAAAGGATTTGATGGTCAATACACTCTGACTCGCCGAGTCCCAAGAACGATTCGTCGATTCCAACCTTGACCATTACTATACAGTCGATTTAAATGGGTCTTAACACATCCAAACCATAGATATGGCCTTCTAATGTCCACTTTACACGTAAAGCTCCGAACTTGGTGAATATGCGTGGGGTCTTTGGCTCAAAAAGCTATAAAAGGTGTTCTACAGGATGCATGAGGATCTCATGGCCTTAAAGTTGGCACCTTTATGCCATGAGACCCCTCCAATGACTCTGATTTGAAGTCAAGACTCCATGTACACTTCACAAATCCGAAAACGGCTTGGAAAGCCTTAAATGTACCCAAAGTCCAAGCTCTAAGGATGAATAAACATATGGAAGACCAAGACAGGGGTATTTTACCTTGATTGAGCTGGAAATGGACCAAAATATCTGGATCTCCAAGCCTAAACTTGAACTCTCAAGCTTCTTTATGATGGGTTTTGAGCATTCTAACACTTCCTAAGTGTACATGTAACCCTAATAAACCTTGGATCTATGTTTGTCTAAGATACATGCAAATAATTAATTTTTCCAAGGTTCATATCCTAACTAGCATGACATGGGGAACATGAATCAAATAAAGCTAGTAGAAATACTTACCTTGTAGTAGTAGTTGATTGCTTGGAGTTTTAGAGCCTAGCACCAATAGTGTGAATGCCTCACATGGAAATCACAAATCACCACAAACTTGGAACTTTTATAGAATAGTCACTACTATCTTGAAATCGGCCCTCTTGCTTTACTCACTTCAACTAGTGTGATTTCAAGAACCAAAGCCTCCTATATATAGTGTGGTGGATTAGGGTTACATCCATGTAAACCCTAATACCCATGTCTCTTCATTTCCATGAGATCCATGGGTTAAAGCTCCATGGAGTATCCATGGACTTTCCATGCAAGCCTAGCCCATTCCAAATAAGCATTAGCCCACACTATATAAATATAGAAGCCCATATTTAATTAGTAATATATTTGACCTCTAAATTAATCCTAGATTAATTATAGATCAATACTAATTAAATAATATGATCTTATGTTAATATATTAGAATTTATAATATATTAATAAATCCTAACTTGTACTATTCTCAAAAGATTATCCATAAATTATTCGGGTGAAGTGCAACCCAAATGGACCATGCGGGGTCGGGTCAAGTACATACCAAATATAGTTATGGACTTAGACACTATATCCAACAGTCTTCCACTTGGATAAGTCTAATAACTATAGTTGCAAGTATGACTTCAGGAACCGATCAGCAATCGTAGCTCTTTGAACTCTGTTGAACTAGAAAGCGCCATTTAAGATAAGTGCTCATATAATCCTCTGTTCTAGATATCAGCTGGAAAAATACATGGAACGTGGTCTTACTTATTGTCCAGCATTTGTTTCCCGATTTCCGATTTTTTTGACATAGAACTTAACTGAACACATCAATTTACTTCTGACCGGGCCAGGTACATAGGTCAAAACAAAATCATCGAGGGGCCCAGATATCGCTTCTAATCCTAGAAGGAACAGATAAACTTCGACTCATATGTTTGTTCTACCACTAATTGAATTATACACAAAGGCACGTTTTATAACATCGAGTTACCAATGCGTGTTCGTACAATCAATGCATAACCATCTCATAAGTAACAAATCATATCTCTAGGTTTGAAGACTTATATGATATTACTGTCTCACGATCACTCGAGATAAAACTCAATGAAGTGATTCCAGTGAGCGTGGGTTGAGTCCAATGCTCAGAACTTATGAGCACTCATGATTGTTGTAGCCATGTCCAACACCTTAGACCTCTACAACCAATCATGACAGTCTTGATTCATACCTACTTCCGACATATGACCGACTGTGGAGGTTTTAATTATATGATATATCAAACATAATTATTCTGGAAGTCAAAACTTGCAAACGAAATATAGTAAACGATCGACAAGAGATAGCAACACTTTACTCATAAATAAAACACCTTTTATTCATCATCTAATGTCAATTACACTTTACAAATTTCATAATTTATCTAACAACTAAAACTTATATCATCCTTCAGCCCTATGCTCCGAGCATGCCGGAGATGCTTAACCCTACTCAGTCCCTTCGTGAGGGGATCTGCTAGGTTCTCATCCGATGATACCCTCTTTGCCACGAGGATTCCTTCCTCTATTCGATGTCTGATGAAGTGATATTTTCTGTCAATGTGTCTAGATCTCCCATGATCTCTTGGTTCCTTGGCTAAGGCAACCGCACTATTGCTGTCACAGAAAATCTCCATTGGCTCCTTTATAGCTGGCACAACTCCAAGGTCTCCGATGAAGTTCTTTAGCCATATAGCCTCCTTTGCTGCCTCGCTTGCTGCTATATACTCTAATTCACAAGTGGAATCAGCCACTATCTCATGCTTGGAACTTTTCCAAGTAATTTCCCCTCCGTTTAGGGTAAAGACCCAGCCCGACTGAGAGCGGAAATTATCCTTGTCAGTCTAAAATCTAGCATCACTATACCCTACAACTCTCAAGCTATCACTCCCACCAAGGGTAAGGACCCAGTCCTTAGTCCTTCGCAAGTACTTGAGGATATTCTTTACCGCAGTCCAATGTGCCTTGCCAAGGTTCCCCTGATACCAACTCACCATGCTCAAATCAAAAGCTACCTCAGGTCGAGTACACGTCATAGCATACATGATCGAACCTACAACTGAAGCATAAGGTAGTCGAATCAGTTCTGCTATCTCAGCCTCAGTACTAGGGCTTTGTTTCTTACTGTGAATGGGTAACGTAACAACCCGAAATTTCATATCACTTCTTGTACATCAACTTGTAATCCAATTCGATCAACCAAACGTCATTTTCAAATTCGTTTTCGGTTTCGCCATTTTATTAAGTCATTAGTTATATCAACCTAAAATGACTTAATGAGTGTCTTAATACGTTTAGAAATCATTTTTAACACTCCACTTTAGTGATCGGAATAATTATAGAATCGGCCATATCGAGTCACGACAATTTGGTCGGGTACGACCAAAAGCCCCACTTAATGTCAGTATCAGGTAGAATTCCGTCGTGTCCAATTCCCGAATACTATATAAAGTGTTTTAAGACTTCATTTGAAGCCTTTGGCCAATTTCTCACTAAACTCTCACAACCTCTCTCCTCAAGCTAGAATTAAGGTCCAAATCTCAAGTTTAAGGCTCCAAATCTTTAAGGTAACCTCCCTAGCATGTTATTCAACATCTTTAGCCTTCAAAGTGATGAATTAATTGAGTTTTGGGACCAAGAACATGAGTTTACGGCCAAGGAGCAAGCTTGGGCCGTAAACTCCATTAAATGGGGTTTTTAAGCCAAATTACCCTTCCAAATCAAAGTTGGGACTTAGATATGACTATAAGGCTTGAAAATCTAGACTTAAAACAATTAAAACATGAATTATGAGGGACAAAAGAGAGTTTACGGCCAAGGTATGTTCTTGGGCCGTAAACTCCTCTTTAAGGGGGGATTTAGTGCCTTAAAACATGCCCAAATGCTTTGAAACTCAACCAATGGCCTTGTGATAAAATCTAGATGCATCTAAAAATAGTTTAAGGGTTTGAAACATATCAAAAGTGTCATTTATAGGAGTTTACGGCCTAGGAACATACCCTTGGCCGTAAACTCATAAAACCATGTTAATGATGCATCAAATACACTCAAATGGCTTGTATAAATTTCTAGTATCACATGTGATTGTTTTAAGCATCAGAAACTATTTTCTTCATGGGTAAAGGAGAGTTTATGGCCTTAGAACATACCTCTAGGCCGTAAACTCCAATAAGTGTGTTAAATGATGTTCTAAATTCATAACAATGCTTAGAAAATTAGTTAGAATCACATGTGATTGTCCTTTGTAGCTTAAATTAACCATTCTTGGCCATGGGTGAGTTTACGGCCGTAAACTCTAAGAGTGTGGCCGTAAACTCATGTTTTAAATGATGTAAATTCATTCCAAGTGTTCCAAGGCATTTTAGATAATCCATTCTAGCAATCCCCATGTCCATTTAAGCCCTTAAACCATCAAAATCACACCAACATGAGTTTACGGCTGTAAACTCATGTGTGGGTGTGTTTTGTGGTTGTAAACTCCTTAAAATGTTTACTCTTGGGGAGTAAAGTCAAATCTCAAGTCCCTAGTGCCATTATACGTCCGAAGATGTCACCCGGGTCACTCCAAACGCTCATTTTGAGGTGTTTAACCTCGTTGGAGTGTAATGTTCCATATGATTAGTGAATGTATCCCTAATTGTATATATATGGACATCATTTCATTTTACATAGGGACATCGCGAGTAAACAATCCCCGAATCAACGTCTAGTATCCAAAACCGACATATTCCCGAGTCCGGTGAGTTCATACCCGTAATCTTTTTCACTGTTTTTCACTGTTTTCAGGGGGGAACACAAGCAAAGTACAAGGGTTTTCTTGTACTCAAAACTTATTTTTCATGTGTGTACTTCACATTCTATATTCTTTTAATATTGATTACACAACTGATAACTAGTTGAATACACAGATTACTTAAACATTTATTTGTGAAATGAGTTTTATAAACTGTTATGTTTTATATATTTCACAAATGGTTTCCACATTTTATCAGTTAAAGGCATGACTTATAACACATGAATAATATATTTCGTACACTGTCTTGTCCTCGGTAACATTCCACAGAGATACATGAATGGAGGATTATCCTATTATTACTAGTAAATTTGTTATTCCGTATTATTGGAGACACGTCCTCGGTAAACACTCCACAGAGATACGCGAGTGGAGGACTACACCTGTAACCAGAATCTCTGGAATTTAGAGAGCATGACTTGAGTGTATAGATCTATACGGGGCTGACTACCCCACACCTGGCTGCTAGCTACAGCCGAACCGAAATGGTTCAAGGGTGACGAAAGTCATAAGGATTGTGGAATACTTATTGCCACAAGGCTGTGGACTACTTATTGCCACAGGTTCAGTCTTTAGTATGGTTATGGAACTCGCAACTAGGAATACAGAGATTTACTTATAGTAATAATGAACCACATACTACATTTTACAGATAACCAGAATTCAGTTTACATTTTTTACATCTTTTACATCTTTTACAAATGACAACCAACATTCAGGAAGGTATGGGACCTTTCTGGGAAAACTTTGTACATAACCAGGTTTAGTAGAATATAACTTTCACATTGAAAACCAACATACAGGAAAGCATGGGGCATTCCTGGGTAATATGCACATAACCAGAAAAGTGTAACTAACTGAATAACATTACATCTTTTACAATAACTACCCTTCAGGAAAGTATGGGACTTTCCTGGGAATACACTGATACATTAAAGAAATAAAACAATGAATTGGATAACCAAACCATACTATACTTTTGTGAAACAACAACCAACTTTTAAGAAAATATGGGATTTTCTTGGCGTGTGTTACATTTTCAGAAACAGAAAGGAAACATAAACATTTTCACAAAACAAAACTACTTATGAACTCACCAGCGTTATGCTGATTTTCAAACTGCTTGTGTTCTCAGGTCAACGATAGTACAGGTACCCGAAGACTTACTTGATTCAGGATCGTGTGCGTGCAAGGCTCGTTCGTTTTGTTTATATCAAAAATTACGTATCACAACTGTATAAACTGTGTCTTTTGAAACAAATTGTAAAACTCTTAATATGTAATGTAATGTTTGTCTCACTTTACTTACTATGTACATTGGATTTGATACTCAACGTGGAGTCAACCATGGAAATGTTTCCACCTTTGGTTTTCGGGGTGTGACAGGTAACTCACCTTTCTTGGAGTTATGCATGTTGAATCTTTTCAACACTTTGTCCACATAGGTGCTTTGACTAAGTCCAATTAGTCTTTTACTCCTGTTTCTCAAAATCCTTATCCCTACGATATAGGCAGCTTCACCAAGGTCCTTCATAGCGAAACACTTCCCAAGTCGGGACTTTACTTCCTGCAGGGTTAGGATGTCATTTCCTATGAGTAGTATGTCATCCACATACAGTACCAAAAAACTGACTATGCTCCCACTAGCCTTGATATAGACACAAGATTCATATTCACTCCTTGAAAAGCCAAATTCCTTGACTTTCTCATCAAAGCAAAGATTCCATCTGCGAGGTGCCTGTTTCAATCCATAAATGGATTTCTCGAGTTTACACACTCTATTGGGGTACTCTGTACTGACAAAACCCTCTGGCTGAACCATGTAAACATCCTCAGCCAACTTTCCATTAAGGAAAGCGAATCCATTTGCCATATTTCATAGTCATGAAATGCAGCAATGGCTAACAGAACCCTAATAGACTTTATCTTGGCCACTGGTGAAAAGGTTTCATCATAATCAACTCTAGGAGTTTGAGAATAACCCTTTGCAACCAGTCGTGCCTTATAAGTGTGGACATTACCATCCATGTCGGTATTCTTCTTGAAGATCCAGTTGCACCCAACTTCCTTACGATCAGGTACATTGTCAACCAAGTTCCAAACTTGATTGTCATACATTGACTGTATCTCGCTATCCATAGCCTCTTTCTATTTAGCAGCCTCAGGGCCTGCCATCGCTTCCGTGTAGCTGTTAGGTTCATCCAGAACTACTAGTGTCTCATCATTAATAAGTGTCTCACCTTCTGCAGTAATATGGAAACCATAGTAATGCTCAGGTGCATTCCTAACTCTTGTGGAACGTCTCAGAGGTACAAACTCATCAATTGGCTCAACAAGAGTTTCCTCCTCAAGTTGAGGGCTAGCGTTTGAAGTTCCTTCACCGCTTGACTCTTGAATTTCTTCAAGATCAATTTGCCTCCCACTGTCTCCTTGGCTTATAAACTCTCTCTCTCGAAAGACTCCTCTTCTTGCTACAAAGACCGCATTATCACTAGGTCTGTAGAAGAGGTAACCAAAGGATCTTTGTGGGTAGCCGATGAAAATACACCTCTCGCTTCGGGGTTCTAGCTTGCCATGAGTCTCGCGCCTCACAAAAGCCTCGCAACCCCAACTCTTGATGTGGTCTTGGTTAGGTAGTTTACCAGTCCACATCTCGTGAGGAGTTTTGGCAACTTTCTTTGTAGGGATTAGATTAAGGATATGGGCGGCAGTCTCTAAGGCATACCCCCAAAATGAGATTGGTAGCGAAGCTAGACTCATCATGGAACGAACCATATACAACAAGGTTAGATTACGCCTCTCAGCTACACCATTCAACTGTGGTGTCCTGGGAGGTGTCAATTGTGAGACAATCCCACATTCCCTAAGATAGTCGAGGAACTCTGAACTAAGATACTCACCACCTCGATCGGATCGAAGCATCTTAATGTTCCTGCCCAATTGATTCTCGACTTCCTGTTTAAATTCCATAAACCTTTCGAACGTCTCTGACTTATGCCTTATTAAGTAGACATATCCATATCTACTTTAATCATCAGTAAAAGTCAAATAATAACGATTAGCATCCCTTGTGGCATGTTTGAATGGTCCACACACATCCGTGTGTACAAGGTCCATCAAACCTTCACCCCTCTCACAAGAGCCTGTGAAGGGTGACTTTGTCATTTTTCCATGTAAGCATGATTCGCAACTATCATCTGACTTTAGGTCAAACGACTCCAAGACTCCATCCTTTTGGAGTTGGCCTATGCGTTTCTTGCTTATATGTCCAAGACGACAATGCAATAATGATGCTTTATCCAAGTTATTATTATTAATATAATCAATACACATCACATTATTTCCTAAGTTATCTATAACAGACACAACTTCATACACACCATCACAAGGTAATGTTTTAAAATAAAGAACATTATTAAAGAAAGCATCAATAGAACCAACTTCATTATTAAATGAAAAGGTAAACCCTTGTTTATACAATGCATGAAAGGAAATAATATTTCTTGCCATTTCTGGCGAGTAACAACATTTATTCAAATCTAAATTTAACCCACTACTTAGCGACAAAGTATAAACTCCAATCTTGGTGACAGGTGTAACTTTCCTATTCCCCATGATTAAGTTTATCCTTCCTTGCTCCACATTCTCACTTCTTCTTAGTTCATGCAAGTCACAACAAATATGAATACCACAACCGGTATCAAGGACCCAAGAGTTAGAATTGGGTGAGTTATTAGAAATCATACGGTAAATACCTACATGGTTGGGTTTAACTTTCCCATCCTTCACATCTTGTTGGTACTTTGGGCAGATCCGCTTCCAATGTGCCTTTTCATGGCAATAGAAGCATTCAGCCTCTTTTGGGTCAGGAGAAGGAGTGATGAAACCTTTCTTGGTTCCACTTGAAGAAGAGCGATCAAGGGTCCTAACCTTGGTACCCTTCGAAGAACTCTTTCTCTTCTTCCCTCGTCCTTTCCCGATTGCCAAGACAGGGGCGGAGTTGGTAGGAGTAGGAGTAGTAATAACCGCCTTACCCTTAAGACCACTTTCCGCGGTCTTTAAGAGTCCTTGAAGTTTGCTGAGAGTGACCTCTTCCTTGTTCATGTGGTATGTCATGCGGAATTGATCATAACATGAAGGTAAGGAGTGCAAAATAATATCTATTGCTAGATTCTCGGGGAAGTTCACATTAAGCTTCAGCAAGCGGTCCACAAATCTTTGCATTTTCTGCATGTGGCCCGTGATGGGTTCACTATCCTTCTTGCGAGTTGTTATCATGAAGGAGATGATTTCATACCTCTCATGACGAGCACTTTGATGGTATCTTTCCATCAAGTCTTGGTGCATCTCATAGGGGTAGAAATCTTCATAGGATTTTTGGAGATCCGCGGTCATAGTGGCCATCATGATGCATGCCACTTTGGTGGCATCCCTTTCATGTGCCCTAAACTCAGCGATCTCTTGAGGAGTGGAAACTGTCTCATCAATCTCCTTAAGCTCCTTATCGAGGACATATTCTTTGTCCTCGTAGCCCGTAATCATTCTGATGTTTCTGATCCATTCATTAAAGTTGGATCCATAAAAAGTGACTTTCCCACACACGTTCATAAGAGAAAAGGAGCCACTAGGATTAGAGCCAGAAGCAGCATTGTTTGCAAACATCTTGTAAGAGTAAAAAGAAAGAATTAGTTTAGATATAGAGATAGTCCTTAATAAAACACCCAAATGGGTTTTGAGCATTCTAACACTTCGTAAGTGTACATGCAACCCTAATAAACCTTGGATCTATGTTTCTCCAAGATACGTGCAAATAATTAATTTTTCCAAGGTTCATATCCTAACTAGCATGGCATGGGGAACATGAATCAAATAAAGCTAGTAGAAATACTTACGTTGTAGCAGTAGTTGATTGCTTGGAGTTTTAGAGCCTAGCACCAATAGTGTGAATGCCTCAAATGGAAATCACAAATCACCACAAACTTGGAACTTTGAGAGAATAGTCACTACTATCTTGAAACCGGCCCTGTTGCTTTACTCACTTCAACTAGTGTGATTTCAAGAACCAAAGCCTCCTTTATATAGTGTGGTGGATTAGGGTTACATCCATGTAAACCCTAATACCCATGTCTCTTCATTTCCATGAGATCCATGGGTTAAAGCTCCATGTAGTATCCATGGACTTTCCATGCAAGCCTAGCCCATTCCAAATAAGCATTAGCCCACACTATATAAATATAGAAGCCCATATTTAATTAGTAATCTCTTTGACCTCTAAATTAATCCTAGATTAATTATAGATCAATACTAATTAAATAATATGATCTTATATTAATATATTAGAACTTATAATATATTAATAAATCATAACTTGTACTATTCTCAAAAGATTATCCATAAATTGTTCGGGTGAAGTGCAACCCAAATGGACCATGCCGGATCGGGTCAAGTACATACCAAATATAGTTATGGACTTAGACACTATATCCAACACTTTCTTCTTCTGAAGCTTCACAATCCACCAAATGCACCAAAACGTCCTTAAAACACACAAAAACGGCTAGGGTTTACACCTCTCTGGGAGTGATAAGGACGATAGAGGCTGAGATTAGATGGTTAAATAGGGTGCAAACCCTCAAATTTAGGGTTTCATCTTGACAGCTACTACTCGCCGAGTCGGTATACCGAATCTCCGAGTAGGTCATTTAACTCCCGCATCCATGACCGATCCTACTCGACGAGTTAGTGCTTCAACTCGTCGAGTCCCTTTGCTAAAATGATAAATCTTCATTTAAGAATGCTTATTAGGAACCGAGTGTTACATCAAGTGCTTGATATTACAGGTATTGGAGATGTAGACCTGAAGATCTCCATGGGAACCACCTGGACATTGAAAGATGTGAGGGTTATCCCAAACTTGAGGAGAAAGTTGGTTTTAGTTGGTAAATTGGAGGATGAAGGGCTTAATGTTCATTTTGGGGGTGGACAATGGAAAGTGATCTTAAGGCAACCTGGTGATTGCAAAAGGAAAGAATAAAGACACTCTATACATGGTAGAGATTCCTGGTGATGGTGTTCATGTTGTAACCACCAATCCATGTCCATCTAATTAATGGCACCAACGACTCAGACACATGACCAATAAGGAATTAAAGATGTTGGCTCAAAAAGGGATGTTTCCAATCTTGAAGAAAGTTGAAACTGAATTTTGTGAATCTTGTGTTCTTGGGAAACAGAAGCGGGTTACTTTTGTAAAGACGGGGAAAACACTGAAAGCTCAAAAGTTGGAGCTTGTTCACTCCGATGTATTCAAACCAACACCAGTTTCATCTTTAAGAGGTAAAAACTACTATGTAACTTTTATCGATGATTCCACATGCAAGGTATGGGTCTATTTTCTTAAAACTAAATCTGATGTATTTGATACTTTTAAGATATGGAAATCTGCTGTTGAAAATGACTCTAATTTGAAGGTAAAGTGTCTGAAGTCAAATAATGGTGGTGAATACATAAGCAAGGAGTTTGTTGACTATTATGCCAAGCAAGGGATAAAGATTATCAAGACGGTCCCAGGAACTCCTCAACATAACGGTGTAGCTGAGAGAATGAATAAAACTCTAAATGAAAGGGCTAGAAGAATGAGGTTGAATGCCGGTATCTGTCACACCCCAAAATCAAGAACAACGGAATAGTTCTGGGGCGGAGGACGTCATGAAAAGTATCACATCACAATATAATAGCAAACAAGCAAACAACATCATCCATTTTATTAAATATATAATTTTAATACAAGTGTGTTCTGTACAGTTATAGACACCAAAAATGTAAATCAAAATAATAAGATGAGTCTTGAATGCGCTCCATCTTCTCAAAAGCTGGCCTCAGTACCTGTCTACTGATGACCTGAGAATACAAGTTATTTTGAAAGAGTTTATCAGCATTAAAGCTGGTGAGTTCATAAGTATTTAGTGTCGGTGTTTGTATCAAAACGTTTGAACGTGGTTTGAAGTACGAGTTTGTAAACGTTTGTAATAAAAACTATGTAAATGTTTGTAAGTGTTTGTAAAAGTTTGAATCTCCTAGAAAATCCTATATTTCCTACTAAAAGTAGCCTTCTACCAAGGCATAACAGTTTTGTATGATCGCTTCTTGTAAAAGTGTGTAATTTTCCCAAGTGTAACTATCATTATCAAAATATAGTTTCTACATTAATGTTTAAGTAAAATGATCACTAAATATATGTACAGGGTAAATTAATGTAGTACTATAGTGTTGTATTTTAGGAACTATTGCTGTACTAACTACCTTAAACCGGATTTATATCAAGGTATTATGTGATTAATTGTACCATACTATCGACTATGTAACACGACGATGTAAGTCATAAAAAGGTATGACGTTTGGCACCCGCAGACCTGCAGGTCCGGCTGTAGCTAGCAGCAAGGTGTAGGATAGTCAATCCAATATAGATCTATACGCAAACTCACGCTCTCCCTCCAAGAGACTCTGGCTACAACTCGGGCCATGACATTGAAGGCATGCTCCGATACAGTGGATCACATTTATATTAATGTATTCATGTATATGTAATGTATTGTTACTCGTTCTAGTATCGTTGTGTATGTTCTCTTTCTAGTATAATTGTATATGTTCTCTTTCTAGTATAGTTGTATATTTTATTCTTCTAGTATAGTTGTATATGTTCTCATAGTAATGTAATGTATATGTTCTCATAGAATAAGTATTGACTCATGAATGAACTAACTCATTGTATGTTTCATTGTTCTAGCAATGGTATTAGTATTCTCCTGTGCTACCCCTATGGTAACTTACTAGTGATGTAACTAGTACGTATGAACACGAAAGTATAACCTTGTTACCCAAGGGTATTGAATGAACTGGAAAACTTTTATGACTATATATGTATACATGATATATAAGTAATATTTAAACGACCTTCGGACGGTTACCCGATACCCCACCAGACCACATCTCAACGACGAAAAGGAAATAAGGCAGGTAGGCCTTCCTAAGCATTTTAAACATTGCTTATATAACTATACATACATAGACATGCAATTGATAATAAGTATAACAGAGCTTAAATAATTGTATTTGATAAGTATAAGAATTTGTAAAATAGTTTGAAGCAAAACAGTTTGATATGGTTTTGTAATTATTAATCACATGTGATTGATATAATAACTATAAGTATTCAAATTGTATTCCCCCCCCCCCATAAAAGCATTTAAAAACATTAAAACCATTGATTAGGGGTATGAACTCGCCTACAGTGAGTGAATTGGATTGAAGTGTCGGATACGGTGCTTGGTGACAAACGGAGATTTGTACAGACACCCGAGCCTAGTTATCATATAATAAACATATATATAACTAATTAGCCAAATTATAACTAATAAATTAAGTTGGGACACTCTAGTACATGAAAACACTTTGTTTCAAGTGTTAAAGATCACAAGGGTTGTATCCAAGTGTTAGTAGGGCAAGGCTAGAGTGTTTGGGGTTCAAGGGTAAACTCCTTTAGAGTTTATGGTTTTCATGACCATTACCCAAGGAGTTTATGGCAGTAAACTCAAGGGTTTACGGTCGTAAACTCTACACTTTATGACCATAAGTTGTTTTGAGGTTTTACAAGTCCTTTGAAGCATTTCTACTTGGTGGTTAGGCCTTTGGAATGGATTAGGGCATCCTTACACTCCTTTGAGGAGCTTACGGATGCAAGGCCATTTCCTTTTGGGTGTACTACCGTAAAGCCATATGGAAAGTGGTATTTTCATGTGTTCAAGTCCTAAGCACTTCAAGGTAGTAGTCTAGTTCAGACGAAATGGGTTACAAGCTTTGGGATACTAAAACCAGAAAGTTAATCCGAAGCAAAAAAACGTCACCTTTAATGAAACTGAGTTATACAAAGACAGAAACAACAAAAATACAGAAGTTAAGAAGGAATACGTTGAGTTTGAAGGTGATGAAAAGAAGAAAGAAGCTTCAGTCACAATCCCTAATTTTGGGGATGATTCATGTCACAACTGGCATTTTGCTAGGAAATTCTATTCTCATGTAAAAATCAGCTATTGTAAAACTTGTACTCTAAGTGAATATCATACTTTGTGCTCAATCAAAATCATCCATTTGAATCCAAACTCTTGACTGAAGGTGAAAACCTAATTCAATACATCTCATATGTTCAACTATGGGTTGAAAACCCTAGAAATCCCGGTTCAAGTTCATTGTGGACTAGGATCCTCTTATTAGGCCTTTTGGGCCAATTGGGCCTTTTGGGATAATTGGACCCACATTCATAAAGCTTTAGCAATTTGGGCCATGTGGGCCTAGAATGATCCATCTTATTTCTAATGGGCCATAAATAGTTTAATTTTCCCTAATGGGCCGTAAACCATTTTAATTGGGCTTCATTGGGCCTTGAACCCTCATAAGGGCCCAATGGACCGAAAAATATTATTAGGCTTCATAAATTCGAACAAAGCCAAGAATGGGCCCAAACCATTTCATTTTCATTTCTCTTAGGTCATTCTCGGCCCAACATATATATATATATATATATATATATATATATATATATATATTAAAGAAAAAGAGAGAAAAAGAGGTATTATTGGCATTTGACACCTTATGTTTGCATGGTGGTTTTCCATGCAAACATCACTTTAATCATCTCCCCTTCTCTCTTCCTCTAATCTCGGCCGAAAGACACATCCCTCGCCATCTCCATTTTCTTTCAAAAATCTCTCAAAACTCTCTCAAGAACTCCTCCTTTCTCCTAAAAAATTCCATGAGTTTGTGGGTGTTTCAAGAGGACTTCATCAAAGATCCACCCATATTGGTAACTTACACTTTCACAAAAAGTTTAACTTCATGATTTTGATAAAATTGATACTCATATGCTCTTCAAACCGTGATGTATGCACCATGAAGCTCTTAGAACTCGAAGAACTCATCAAGGTGGTAGATTAGGCTGAAAACAACATCATCTCTTTCCATCTCTTCTTAAAACTGAGAACAACAACCCAAGGTGAGTTCATACCCCCTTGTTTTCGGTTTTACATTGTTTTGGGGGAGAATACAAGTTGCATATGTGTAGATCTATGTATTATTGCATGTTATGTGTGATTTTCTTGGTTTAAGTTGTGATTATGTGATAAAATATTATAGATCTCAAAAACTCTAACAAATATGGGTGAGATTTGTAAACTAAAACACTTTAAGCAACATTCTATAAAGATGGAAGTATTAAACATGCCTAAGTTGTTGAAAGACTAAACAAAATCGTGTATAAGGACCATTTTTGTCAAATCAACGAAAAGTTGAGACTCTTATGACATTTACGGTTTCCATAAGGACTAAAAGACTCAAACTTATATAAAAATGGGTCTTTATGATATTATTGGTGTTAAAAGGACCAAAAGTGTAAATTTTTGCATAATGGGCCTTAATATGGGCCTTTACGGTTTCTTGGGCCTAAATTGCAAAAATCTCAATTTTTATGGATTAAATTGTTATTTAATACAATTTGAGCCAAAAATGTAATTAATGGTTTTTATGGGCTGAAAATGACACTTTATTGGAAATTGGGCCTAAAATGTTATCTTTACAAAACTCGGGCCAAAAATATCATTTTTATCAAAAATGGGCCAAAAATGTCAATTTCTATAAAAATGGGCCGGAAATAATATTTTATATATATAATTGACCAAAGATGTCAATTTCATGATATTGGACCAAAAATGTTATTTTTAACAACGGAAGGCTAAAAATGTCAATTAATTTGAAATAAACCAATAAATGTAAACTTTTGGTCTTAAGGGACCTAAAGTGTCTATTTTTCTAAAATTAGGCCTAAATTGCAAAACTTTCGGTTAATGGGCCAAAATATTCTTTTAACAATAAGTGGGCTCTTTATTTTATTGGGAAAAACAATAGAGCTAAAATCATCAACCTAATATTAAACAAACTAAATGTATTGTTATTTTATCAAATATATTCTAAAGGCAAGATACCACTCTTACGATACCTTCTGACGTGTGTCATTCACTAGCATAAGCCTTTTCATTTCCTCCATTGACTCAATTCTTTACGAGTCTCCACCATGATGTTCTACCCACCAAAGCAGTCGTTCGGTGTATCGAGACGAGAATATAGATAGAGGAAGGTTTAAACGCATATTCCTTCTTATTACTTCGAAAAATTACATGTCAGTTCTAATACCGTAATTAAACGTTTAGAAATCTGAACACATAAGATTTCCAGATCCAATCGGCAACAGACCATAGATCCGATCAAACAATAGCATAAAGCATCACAAATCATTTAGCACATAAAAACAATTTAGGCATCATTCCTAAAATAAGCTAGTGCTTGTGTCTATTCAGGTGTACTACCTAAAATATATTAGACACACTCCTCACGATCATCGCTTAGCATTCTAAGTTTAAGTGTAGAATAAATCCTTATTCCTATTTCGCTTAAATTAATGCTTTGATACCAACTGTGACATCCCCATTTTCACGGTCATAAAAGACTGATTTTGTTTGTACTTAATAAAAATCAGAGTACCTCTTTTAACAAAAATGTTGCGGAATTTGTTCCTAGTAAAACATGATAAATACGTTATCAAAGCATTTCCGAAGAAAAGTATTTTTATTCATTTTAAAACATTTGGGATGTCATCGTCAATACATAAACAATAGCATAAACAGAACTTACATTCATTATCACTAGTGATTTATATCTCCTTAATCTCTCAGTGTAATGTGACTTCATATCAACACCTGTGATATAAATAAACTGAGTAGGTCAGGTTGGAAAACTTGGTGAGTACACATGGTTTTCAACCCACAATAATATAAATATTGTGTTAAATCATCAAACAGTTAACCCAATAACCCATCCCCATTATCTTCACTATTCTTAAGGAATCGGCACGAAGTCCATCGTTACCAGGGTTTAGGCACTAAGTCGGCATAGTCGCCAGGGTTTAGGCACCAAGTCTGCATAGTCATCAGGGTTTATACAACGGGAACTAAGTCTGTATAGTCACCAGGGTTCATACAACGGGCAGTAAGTCTGCATAGTCGCCAGGGTTTAGGCACCAAGTCTGCATGATCGCCAGGGTTTAGGCACCAAGTCTACATGATCGCCAGGGTTTAGGCACCAAGTCTGCATGATCGTCAAGGTTTAGGCACCAAGTCTGCATGGTCGCCAGGGTTTAGAGTACACCGGGTGAACACATCGTTCACACCACCTATAGGTTGCGAGCTTGCTAGTGCTCCACTGGACTGTCTAGAATAGTCTGTGGTTGTCATCCACACTCTGCTAGATAGTGGGGGCATCATTTGGGAAAAGGCTTCTCTCATTGTTGACCTCTCATGCTTATCTCATGGTCTATATCATCCCTCATCTCATCATCCAACTCATATTTCATCTACCCATGTTTTACCCAATATATATTGTAGATATAAAATACATATACAATTTAAATCATTTAAATCATGTATAAAAATCGTTCATCCAGCATAGACAACGAGTATTCAGATAATATAATTGCATAGCACATAATTCATCTGAATTACTTCATATCTATGTGTAAGATGAAAGTAACTATGCACTCACTTGTCAAGGTGGTGATTCCGAATTCAGACAGTGCTTCGCTTCTACTAATTTATTTTCTTTCGACAAAACCTAGTATCATTAGCACTAGATTTTAGTCCAATATTTACCGTGACCAACTATTAGTCTTAGTATTATTATTATTATATAAGCGTCAAACAATATTTTCCAATCACTATGTACATAAAGGGCCAGACATAAAACACCGGAGGGCAGGACCATTTTGGCATATTGCACTTCAAAAATCCAACAAACCTATGCGGCACTTTAAACCAGATTCCCCGTACTGCGAGTGGTAAAAAAGTTATTATAACTACACTTATATAACTCATAATAATAGCTCAAATACTCATTATAAGGTCCTAATAACATTACTATATTGAAACATAAGCTATACTAAAGATAGGGTAGGCACAGCTCACTTATAGCGAATTTTCTCGAAAATCGGGCTTCGCTGTAATAGAGTTCTTGAGCCGAAAGGGTCTTCTTCTCAGAGCCGTCGGGCGCTCCGGGGCTTTCGCCTCGTGCTAGGGAGGTTCCATAGGCTTTTCGGGGGGTTTCGGGGCTAGAGAGAGGTTTTAAAGAGAGAGGGAAGTGATGGGAGGTGTAAGGAATGAAGAGGGCTTCACCTCTTATTTATAGAGGGCTGGAGGGTCACTCACGTCGTGAGTTTTATGATGCTCATGTCGTGAGCCAGCTGGAGACACCCAGGCACAGCCTGGTGCTGACACGTGGCATCACACATAGTGTGGAACTCAACCAATTTTCAAAAATTCATAACTTTTGCATAAAAGCTCCATTTCGAGGTTCTTTATATCCACGCGTAGGTAAAAATAAGATCTACAACTTTCGTTTTTACTCCGTCGGCTAATTCTCGACCGATCGTAAATTTTACAGTACGAGGTGATTATACTGTTAAATGTCTGCGTAAAATTCG
Source organism: Lactuca serriola (assembly GCF_051521515.1). NCBI lineage: Eukaryota > Viridiplantae > Streptophyta > Magnoliopsida > Asterales > Asteraceae > Lactuca > Lactuca serriola. The sequence goes on along the minus strand of NC_136409.1, from coordinate 10,061,027 downwards.
TAACTTCTTCATACATACTCCTTTTTCGTCTGTCTTTTTTATCGTTGACATCCTATTAATGAGATCTTCAATTCTCAATTAGGTCGCGTAGGCCAAAAACCGCTTGATCTAAAATTCGAATTTCGGGTTGTGTACTGCTAAGCCAAATCTTAGAAAAATCATAAGTTCCTCATATGAAGTCAGATTTGGGCGTTCTTTTTATGCACGCTCTCGGTTTAACGAATACTACAACTTTTGTTTGGTTTACTTTGGCTAAAAAGTCTTCTATCATAAATTCGCTATTTACACTTCCCGGTGCCGTGCCGTTTTGCCGTGAAACTTAGACGGGTCATAACTTCTTCGTTATAACTCGGATTTCGACGTTCTTTATATGTATGGAACCCTTGTAACATATAATACAACTTGGTTAAGATTACTCCTTCTAAATAATATTCCATAAAAACTCATTTTTGATGCTTATTGTCTCTAAATTGACTAGTCAGGGTCTGCGGGTGTTACATTATTGGGCCTAGACTATACATTACATGTTTATTGGGCCTTAGTGGTCCATTTACACACTTATTGGGCCTAGACAATACATTACATGTTTATTGGGCCTTAGTGGTCCCATTACATACTTGTTGAGCCTGGACTATACATTACATGGTTATTAGGCCTTAGTGGTCCATGTACAAGCTTATTGGGCCTAGAAATAACTTACATGTTTATTGGGCCTTAGTGGTCCTTTTACATGTCTTGTTGGTCCTTGTACATTGATATTCATACTTGTTAAGGATCTTGTGAGACATGTCGGTTGACACCCCTCGAGTGTATAATCGTAGCCAATAGTTATAACCAGAGTCTCCTGGAGGGAGAGCGAGAGTTTGTGAATAGATCTATACGGGGGTGACTCCCCCAAACCTGAGTTGTTCGCTACAGTTAAACTCGTCCAATCTAGGGTGACAAACATTACCTTCAACAAACCGGCGTCCGACAGACGTCATGACAGGCGAACTAGTCATTATCAAGCATGGTTGTAACGGCTCAAATAGAGATCGACTTCATTACAAATTTAAGGGATACTTATGATATCTTATCAATACGAAAACATACATACACCGACGTTTTGTTTTAAGGTTTTGAGACCAAACAGAAAATATCGGATTTTCTGGGTTTTTTTCCGGATTTCATTTTCATACATTCGAAAAATAGAAAACACGCATGCATTAATATTTGATTTGATACATCACTTTCAAACTATTTTGCAGAAAATATCGGATTTTCTCGTGTTTTACGAACAATACAAAACTTTTCAGTCATATACAATTATGAACTCACCAACATTATATATGTTGACATTTTTAAAATAACCGGTATTATCAGAGAATCATTAAGTGGATGGCTCTACAAGAACATGCAGAATTTGTTGAATTTTGTTATCATCATACATTTAATATTTTGGCATGTAACTTATAATACTATATTGGATGTAAACAATGTTGGTTGTATTTTGATATGTATGATGATGTTGTTGTCTTGATTCAAATATATACATTGTGATGATATTACAAGATGAAGTCACGCATAAGCCCCCGGACGTTTCCGCCGTCTGGTTCGGGGGTGTGGCAGATTGGTATTAGAGCATTGTTTATAGTGAACTAGCATATATAATCATACTTTTGATATGCAACTATAAATGTAATGGGACTAAAACACTCTGAATAAAATGATACCTAGGTGTGCATTAAAATTTAACACTAAAAGTCTCTGGAGAAATTGAACACTGTGATTAAACCCAGACAGTAATGTAATCATATTGGAGATAAATATAGCCTGATCAACTATATTTATTCAAAATATGACCAACATGTGTTTGGGAGTAATGATGGCGGGATATGGATCTAGAAGCTTACCTCATATACAAGAACTCTAAGGAACTCAAACATAAACAACATTAAAATACTATAGGAGTATTTTTGAAATACTATATGCATACTCTTCTTACACGTCCCTCACCCCTTGTGCAGACACTATGGACGGATTTCACCATCTTCGAGATCCCTATTTACCCAACCAGGGGAATGGTGGATGGTTAGAGCCAGAGGAAGAGCCTATAGGAGGACCGGAAAAACCGGTATCTGACTTGGATAGCGAGGAGGCGGATGATAGCGAAACAGACAACTCGGAAACGGAGTTTGTAATCATCAATCCACCATACCCAGTAAGGGTGCCTGCTTATCAGATAGGCCCCAATGGCCGTACACCTCTATGAGGTCTCGATATTAAGAGGTGGAGTAGGCAGCAGGGACAACGACCCCCATTTGGGACGACAAGGAGGTTCTATGACCTAAGAGAGGGCGAACCAGATAATCGAGCACTTCCATTTATGGTACCGCGTTTGCAAGATACTGGTAATTTGGCTCAGAACACTCCTGACCAAATGCACGAGATGCGAGCTGCGGTTGCAAGGCCAGAGAGAGAAATGTAGGAGGTAATCAGAGATTTCCATATGAAGCAAGACGCTTGGGAGGCTCGACTACGAGACGCCGAACGACAGGTGGCTCGTCTTCAGGGTGCGTCCACTTCCTCAGCACCACCCCCTGGCACATCTCATCACGATTAGGAGCAGTTGAGTCTCTTACTAGTATTATGTTTCTTTTTATGTACTACTCTATGTACTATCGAACTTATGTTTAAGTGATTATACTACTCATAAGGTCGTCATGTTGTTGGTGTTGGATTAGTGTCTAGGTCCATAACTATTTTGGTATGTACTTGACCCGATGGTGCATGCTCCTTTTGGGTTGCCTTCACTAAAGCAACTGGATAGGATGAATTACAGAGAGAAAGGATTAATTATGATTTATTAATATATTATAAGAATAATATATTAAAGGAAATCATATATTAGTCAAGAATTAATAAGAATTATGTTTGTGGCTAAAAGACATTAATCAAACTTAAGGGACTAAAACTGTCAATTGTATGATAGTTGAATATTGAGCTAATGGACTCCATATTAAAGGGGTGGACGAATTCTATGGGGAAACCCATTAGAAATCCTCCTAGGGCCTTTAAGGAAGGTGTAACAACCCGATATTTCAACTCTTTGTAATGACCTAAAAAGTCAAGTATTGTAACCACCTTGGAGTTTATAAAATTAACTTTGATATTAAAATGCCCAAAAAGTATCTATTTAAATTCCTACTATGTTTAATATCATTAAACCGGGATCGTACGTAAAATGGATGCCCAAATCCGGCTTCATTTATTGAAGTTAAGATTTTTCAAAGTTCGGCATAGCAGCAGACAACTAAAAACTCGAATCGGAGATCGAGCGACTTTTGGCCGGAATGACCTAAACGAGAATCGAAGGTCTCGACAATGGTATTTCAGCGGTAAAAAGTCTGGCAAAAACCGACGTCAGATAAAGAAGTTATGAATTTTTAAAGAAATTTCTTAATCACGTCATTATAATAAATAAATAATAAAAATAATTTCATAATTTGCCAACGGAGTCTAAACGAAAGTTGTAGAGCATAGTCTCAACTACGCGTGGATATAAAGACCATCGAAAATGGAGTTCGTATGAAGAAGATATGATTTTTTGAAGTTTATTAAATAAATTATAAATAAATTTAAATCAAAATTCTAGTAATATCCGAAGGAGGAGTCAGCATCCTCATCCGGGTTACACGCTGCGTAGCCTCGTACGCCCCACGTACGCGAGGGCCTTGGTCTCGGTCCGTCCACGTCGCCCCTATGCGAGCCTATGCGAATCTGTCCCATCCGAGCTCCGGGGCAGTCGAGGACTCGCTCATGCATGACGCACGGGTACACGCTGCATACGCCCGTACGCCCCGCGTATCGAGGCCTCTCAGCCCCTATAAATAGAAATGCGAGGGTTCCCGAAAATTCACCCCATTTCTCTCATTTCTCTTACGATATTGCCTCGATTTCCGTGCCCGCACTACCGCAAAGCCCTGATCATTTTGCTCAAGTCTCGAAGGTCAATTTTTCTCCCGAGATTCCCTAGAATCCCGAGAAAAATCCGTTTCCTGATACGAAACTCTGCCCGGTTTTCCATCTCGCTATCTTCAAACTTCGAAGTGAGTTCATACCCTATTGAAACACACTTTAAATATATTTTAAATGCTTTTATACTCTTTTTTTTTTGGGGCGGGGGGGGGGGGGGGAATACAAGTAAACATACGGTTATTATCGGGTATTTCATAAAATTTCACTTACTCGTTTTTTATCAAATGAATCACTTGTGATTTAGTACTACTATGTGAAAACTCTTGTCATACTTTGCATGCACTAGATTTATACAAAGTATTTAGTAATTCCAAAGTATTCTTCGTTGCTAAACCATTTTATACATTCTAAAAACTTATGATTTATGCTTTGTCAAACATTGTGAAAAAGGATAAACTTTGCACACAAAACTATTACTTTAATACAAACTTAGTTAAAAATCCATGAGACATGTACATCTTCAAATACTGCCTTTTAATTAAATGGTATCGCTACAAGTCCTGTCTATAACCAGAGTCTCCTGTTCGGAGAACGTGTCAAATGTGTATAGATCTATACGGGAAGTCATGATCCCGCGCCCTGACTGTTAGCTACAGTCCGTCCTTTGGGGTGACAGTTTGTCATAACGCTACGACGCCAGAATTTTCGCGACAGGCATATTATGTTTAGTATGGTTATAAAACTCATCGGATACACAACTATTATAGTACTTCTGATTGATGAACGAGTAGATATTAAAACTATTCTTTATCTAACAAGCTGAAATCTTCTGATAGGTTTATTATATAAATCTATGTTTAAAATCTTCTAAAGCATGTAGATTGCTTCCAATTTTTAGTCTTGGACATTAAACAAACTATTACTTTAGGAAAATATGGGATTTTCCTGTATACAAATCAAACAACTATTAGGAAAATAAGGGATTTTCTTGGTTCAACTAGCTACATTTTTCAACACAAATACTCTCATGCATTTCATACTTTTATAAGAAAATAACGGATTTTCTTGGAAAATATACACTCATTTTGGAATGGCATTCAATGTTTCTAAATCACTTATGAACTCACCAACTTAATTGTTGACACTTTTTCTTTGAAATAACTTGTATTCTCAGGGAACCGTTAATGAGGTTTGGAAATCAACTTTTGGGGATTAACGCGCTGGCGTTAATTATTTCTTTTGAAAGATGTTTATGCATTTATCTTTTGAGCATGTAATGAATACAATGATGTAAACATTTTTAAAACCTTTATATATGTATGGTGGTGTGTACATTCCTTTCTATGAACTGTTATGATATTGAATATGACGTCCTCCGCCCCCGAACGTTTCTGCCGTTCTGGTTTGGGGGTGTGACAGATTGGTATCAGAGCTTAGTTTATAGGGAATTAAGTATATCAAAACCATTTCTTTTTGGTATACAACTATAAACTCAACTAGGCAAAAACACTCTGAGAAGAATCATACTTTTGAAATTAAATTTAATTAGTTTTTAAAGTAGGCATGCACTCGTTTCATACTATTAACTTTTTCATATCGGATAATTTTAGAAGTATTATAAATAAGTTGTGCATTACAGGTACGCCTTGGGACATGTAATCGGAACTGGGAAGAATATAGCCTGATCAACTATATTTGTCTGAGAGTCGACTAACATGTGCCAAGGAGTGTCTGCAGTGGACAACAATTTTAAAACTTACCGAAATACATAATACTAAGGGAGTTTTTGTGTTGTCGTCAACCATTAAACTTAAGGGTAAATTTCATGTACTCTAGTATATAGTAAATTCTTAACCCTATTCTCGTACAGACTCAATGGCTGGATTCCACCACCCCAATGACCCCTACTACCCCAACCAAGGTAATGGAGGATGGGTCGAAGAATATCCCGAAGAAGACGAAGAGCCGATAGAATTGGATGAGGGAGATGACTATGGTACAGATTCAGAACTAGAGGTTATCAATCCACCGGCCCCACAACCTCCTGTCCATGTGAGGAACTTCCAAGGACCCACTCTCGTGTGGGGAAGTCACCTCCACCATTGGAGCCGACAACAAAGCTTACGCCCTCCCTACGGCATGTGCCGAGACTTTTATGATGTCAGAGGCGGGGGATCGGCAGACCGAGCACTTCCGGTCATGGTTGGCAAACTAGCCAACCAATGCTATCAATACGGAGTTCAAGCCAACCGGATCCACGAGATCAACGTAGAAGTACAGGTTCACACTTCTGACATCCGTAGGCTGGATGAGATTCAGGACCATGCCCAACTCCAAACTGAGGCATTTCAGGCACAAATGATTGCAGCCCTAGCTGAGTTAAGGGAGCAACAAGCCTTTTTTGATAGCCTTTTTTGATAGTACTTAGACTAAGTACTCTAAGTACTAGTCGATAGAAAGGAAAAACTATCATTTTACTTACAAAACGTTTAGGTCTTGGTAGAAGACTTTAATATCATTTTCCTATGTTACTTTATGTTGTGATATATTCACATAAACGATGAGTTAGACTAAGTACTCTTAGTACTAGTCAATAGAAAGGAAAACCTATCATTTTACTGGTCATAACAAAACATTCGGGTCTTGGTAGAAGACCACATTTCATACTTATATCAACTGTTCTATTTAAGGATTTATACGACATTAGACGCCAATTCCATTAAAAGTTTTTGGCTTAGCGTTAGAGAACTCCTTGTAAGTACATTCTCTTACTTGACCACGACCAGTGCCTTGATTGGAATGATTCGTGCTGCTTCCTGCCCCTCCATTTCCGTTGGAGTTTATTTGTGAGAGGGTTGCAGTTACTGCTGCTGTAATAGCAGCCTGGACCATGGTTGGATCATAAGTTGGTGGTGGAGGTGGTGCCGTCCCCGGTCTGGGCCTTAGGTTTGGGCGAGGAGGCATCGCGCTGCCAAAAAGAAAAAAACTGAGAGATTATAAGTTTTGGTGGTTGCGAGTTGAATGATATTGAGTTAACATCCTTTAATAGCTTAAGAATTTGGTTTAGCCAACACAGGGTTTTGAGCTTGATTCATAAATAGCGTTTGAATAGATGTACTTATGAATTGAATGGACTACACATAACTAAAACAAGCAAGAATATGTCCTATATATATTAAACATATAGTTGTGTTACATCCGAGTTTAGACAAAGACCTGAATGTTTTGTTATGACCAGTAAAATGATAGGTTTTCCTTTCTATTGACTAGTACTAAGAGTACTTAGTCTAACTCATCGTTTATGTGAATATATCACAACATAAAGTAACATAGGAAAATGATATTAAAGTCTTCTACCAAGACCTAAACGTTTTGTAAGTAAAATGATAGTTTTTCCTTTCTATCGACTAGTACTTAGAGTACTTAGTCTAACTCATCGTTTATGTGAATATATAACAAAATAAAGTAACATAGGAAAATGATATGATAGTCTTCTACCAAGACCTAAACGTTTTGTAAGTAAAATGATAGTTTTTCCTTTCTATCGACTCGTACTTAGAGTACTTAGTCTAACTCATCGTTTATGTGAATATATCACAAAATAAAGTAACATAGGAAAATGATATGATAGTCTTCTACCAAGACCCTAATGTTTTATTATGACTAAGTAGTCTTCTACCAAGAACAGAATGTTTTGTTATGACTAAGTAGTCTTCTACCAAGACCCAAATGTTTTGTAAGTAATATGATAGCTTTTCCTTTCTATTGACTAGTACTAGAGTACTTAGTCTAACTCCTCGTTTATATGAAAGTATCACAAAATAAAGTAAACAGGAAAATAATCATGTAAGTGCTATTATCTTGGGTTACCAAGGCAAACACGACATCGCCGAAGCGAAAGATAGACCCTATGGACATCCGAAGAGTGTCCCCTCATCCTCTGTAGCGGCAACAGGGTGGAGGGAGGGTCAGTCCCGATATCGATCTCTTAATACAGATCGCTAACCTAATGATCCTCCGAAGATTCACATCTCATCCTCTGTTGCAACAGTGGACAGAGGGATGGTTAGTCCCGTCACTTACTACTAAATAAGTGACAACCTTAGACATCCGTAAACATTCATCGACCACTGGTGCTAATCAGTGGGATTCGGAATGGTAAGTCCCGACGAATTATCCCATTGAACTGGGATAGGAAAGATAATTTACACAGTAAATACTAATAAATCATCCTCGTAGTTCTAAATACAAGTATCCAGGTAAGTAAATACAGGATAATGTACCTAAGTAACAGTCTTCCTGTATGGTATTCATGTCTGTGTGTTCATGTAAAAGGTAAGTATATGTAAACATATTCATGTATCATGTAATCCTAAGTAAGTGTACTCATGTATCATGTAAGGTATTGGTATAGACTCATGAATGAACTGACTTGTCACACCCCAAAACCACGAACGATGGAAACGTTCAGGGGTGGAGGACGTCATGTACAATATCACAACAATGTAATATAATAAACAAGCAACAACATCATCCATTGCATTATAAGTAAAGTTTTAATACATGTGTGTTCTTTCATTGTAGTAAGACACCAAAAATATACAATCAAAATAAAAGACGAGACTTGTCTGCTCCGTCTTCTCAAAACCTGGCCTCCGTACCTATCTACTGGTGACCTGAGAATACAAGTTATTTTGAAAGCGAGTATCAGCTTTAAAGCTGGTGAATTCATAAGTATATAAGTGTCATTGCCTTGTTTGTGAAAATCTGTTATGAAGGCCATGTAAATCGTTAAATGAAAATGTTGAGGTAAGTATGAAATCCCTAGAAAAACCCTTATTTTCTATAAGTATGAAATGCAGTCATCTACCAAGACCCGAATGTTCTGTACGTATGAAGTGTAGTCTTCTACCAAGACCCGAATGTTTTGTAAGTATGAAGTGTAGTCTTCTACCAAGACCCGAATGTTCTTCTTGTAAAATGATAGTTTTTCCTTTATGTTAACTAGTACTAAAAGTGCTTAGTCTAACTCATCGTTTATGTGAATGTGTCACAAAATAAAGTAAACAGGAAAAGTGTAATATTGTAAGTGTTGTCACTGGGTACTAGGACCAACACAACATCGCATTAAGCAAAATGTATAACCTAATGAACATCCGAAGATTGTCCAATTGTCCTCTATAGCAGCAGCAGGTGGGTGGAAGGGTTAGTCCCAAATCGTTTTCCTAATATAAGTAGTAACCTTAGACCTCCGAAGATGGTCATCGACCACTGGTGCTAAACAGTGGGATTCGGAATGGTAAGTCCCGTCTAGTTATCCCATTGAACCGGGATAGGAAAGACAATTTACACAGTAAGTACTACTAAATCATCCTCATAGTTCTAAGTACAAGTATCCAGGTAAGTGAATACAGGATAATGCACCTATGTAAAAGTGTTCCTGTATGGTATTCATGTATGTGTGTCCATGTAACAGGTAAGTATATGTAAACATAGAGGTGGCAAAATTGAGACGACACGAAACCCGACACGAAATAAACGGGTTTGGGTAAGATATTTGAACCCGTTTAAATAAACAGGTTGACACGACACGACACGAAAATTAAATGGGTAAGGTTAGGGTTGAGAATTTCAATTCGAATATGACTCGAAAATGACACGTTTACTTATATGCATGTTTTTTGAATTATTTAAATAAACTAAAAGATATAAAACCAAAAACCATAAGTAAAAGAAAACCTTCGAATTGAATTGTTTTGTAATGTTGAAATAACTTAGCCGTCTAGATCAAGACTTCATTTCAGTTTTTCCTTTCTCTCCCAAACTACCCAGTCTCTTTCACCACTCTCACAACCTCATGACCTTGTCATCCGCCTCCCCAACTCCCACTCTTTTAATTTTGTCATGTGAACTTGCTATGACTTCATATATTCTGCCTCCAAACTATTAGTTATTCCTTTCTGCCTACCCAACTCCTATTCTTTCAACATGCTTAATATTTTAACCTCACCTGACACAAAATATTTCAAGTTAGAGCCCTAACCCGAAACCCGACACGAACTCGACACGAAAATAAACGGGTTGACAGGACACGACACGTTAATTAAATGGGTCGGGTTAGGGTCAAGCACTTTCAACCCGTTTAATGTTTCGACACGACACGAACCCGACACGACACGACACAATTGCCACCTCTATGTAAACATATTCATGTATCAAGTAAACATCTGTAAGTACTCAGGTATCAGGTAATGCACTAGTATAGACTCATGAATGAACTGACTCTTGTATGACTCCTTGTAATAGAAGTAATGTTTGATATCTTCCCATTATCCCTATGATAATCTGCTGTAATATAACTAGTTGATCATGTAAGTTTACACACTCTTACTACTCAAGGGTGTGAGAAACTAAATGCAAGGTGCAAACTATAACATCAATACATATATAAGAATATAAGTGTATATGCATAGTTTAGTTCAAGAATGTAAAATGGTTTTGTAAGAGATCTTATGGGTTTTGAACAATAATTAACAATGACTTGATGTCATTTGAATAAACATTTCAAAGGTAAAACATTTGGTAACAATGTGCTTTTAAGATGTAAAACCATTTCATGCATCACATTTTGTAGCATGTGAAATCTGTTAACTGACAAACACAGTTATAAAATACATATAAATGATTTAATAACATGTTTGTTTCCACTTGTATCCCCCCATTAAAGCATTTAAAATCATTTAAAACATTGATTAGGGGTATGAACTCACCTATAGTTGGTGATTGGAATGATCTGAACGGTATAGGATGGCTAGGTGTCAAGCGAGGACTTGTGCACACACTACGATCCAAATTAACATATAATCACACATATATGCACTCAATTAGACTCAAAAGACTAATTGATAATGTTTAAGACATCCTAGATATAGATAACACTTTATGTAAGTGTTTTAAGCCGTAAGGACTTCATCTAAGCTATTGTGGGACAGGGTACTTGTGTTTAGGGTTTCCAAAGGACCCTATATGAGAGTATACTCTCCATAAACCATCACACATGGAGTTTACGATTGTAAACTCTTGAGTTTACGGCCGTCAACTCCCAAACATGTGTGTTTGGTGTGTTTTGAAGTCCCAAATGCTTTCTAGAATTATTCTAACTTAGTGGCTAATTCCTTGGAAGGGTTTAAGGTTTAGAAGTACTCCAAATAGGAGTTTACGGCCTCAAGGCCATTTCCCCTTGGAGTTTACGGCCGTAAACTCCCTTAGGGTTTTTCCTTTGTTGCTTTCAAGCCTCTTGCACTTGTGGGATATGTTCTAGACTTTTATTCCTAGCATATGAAGGCATTAGGCACACCTTAGTGCCCTTTTTAGGAGTTTACGACCTAAGAACCATTTCTTGGCCGTAAACTCACTTGGTTAAGTGATTTTGGTGTGGTTTGGTCCTTCCATTAAGTGGGTACAATTTCTGGTAAAGGTCTTGGGCTTTAGGTGTCATGAAAGCACCCTTTATGTCCATTTTATATGGATTTTACGGCCTAAGCTTCACTTAGGCCATAAACTCACTTTCATTTGTGTCATTTGATGTGTTTAAGACCTTAAACTACTTGGGAAAATAGCCTAGATGCAAGGCTTAAAGTCCTAGTGTCCTCAAAACACCTTTTAGTGTTAGGAAATGGAGTTTACGGCCTATGAGAGTTCTGGGCCGTAAACTCCCCATCTTGGGTGGATTTGTGTGTGTTTTCTTGTCCCTAACATGCATACATAATGGTCTAAGGCTTTATCATAGCACAAGTGTCGGTTTTGGCTTCGTTTCGGGAGTTTACCGCCCAAGAACACCTTGGGGAGTAAACTCCTAGATCTAATGATTTAGCCATCTAAATCATGTTATAAGCATCTAATATGTATTCTAACACTACTAGAAAGAGTTACTCACAATCTGGGATAAAAACCCGAAGATCCGTCAAAGAGAAAATGGCTTTTCTCTAGTTGGAATTGTGAATAATTAATTAATTTAATTCAGAAAACTATTTATAGTCCTGAAATATTTTGACAGAAAATATATTTATATTCTCGAACTTGGACTGTAACATTATGAAACTTGAAATGTTCAAATTTCACAAACCCAGGAGCATCCACTCTCCTGATATCTCCTAAATTATAAACCCTAATGTACACAAACTTGTTCGGAAAAGTCTGAAAATCATTGAAATTGGATTGGCTTCTATTGAATAGATATTGTTCGTACAAATGGAAATTTCGGGTTGTCACATCATCCCCCCGTTAGAAGGAATTTCGTCCCGAAATTAGAAGGTAAGCGGATAAGAAATTACAAATAACTAAGCAAAAAGGTGAGGGTATTTCAGTTTCATCTGATCCTCACGTTCCCAAGTGAATTCCGGTCCACGCATTGCGTTCCAGCACACCTTCACTATCGGGATACGGCTCTGCTTTGTTTGCTTGACCTCTCGGTCCATGATCTCTACTGGTTCCTCCACGAAGTTGAGGCTCTCGTTGATCTCGATCTTGTCGAGTGGAATGACAAGAGTCTCGTCAGATAGGCACTTTTTCAAGTTTGACACGTGGAAGGTAGGATGTACGTTACTGAGTTCTTTCGGTAGATTGAGCTTGTAAGCCATAGGGCCGATTCTTGCGAGAATCTCGAAAGGCCCTATGTATCTTGGATTGAGCTTCCCACGCTTTCCAAAGCGTATTAAGCCCTTCCAGGGTGAGACCTTCAATAGGACTCAGTCGCCCACCTGGAACTCCAATGGTTTCCTACGCTTGTCGGCGTAGCTTTTCTGTCGGTCTCTAGAGGCTTTTAATCGTTCACGAATTTGAACGATCTTCTCTGTCATTTCCCGAATGATCTCTGGACCCGTGAGAGTGCTTTCGGGAACTTGTCCCTTAGCTAACTGGGTATCACCCACTTCAGCCCAGCACAGAGGGGATCTACACTTTCGGCCATAGAGGGCCTCGAATGGAGCTGCCTTTATGCTCGTGTGATAACTGTTGTTGTAGGAAAATTCAATAAGGGGTAAATGAGTATCCTAAGCTTTTACAAAGTCTATCACACAGGCGCGCAACATATCTTCTAAGGTTTGGATAGTTCTCTCACTTTGCCCGTCAATCTGTTGATGGTAGGCTGTACTCATGTCCAGCCTAGTTCCTAGGGAATTTTGTAATGACTGCCAGAACCTCGAAGTGAATCTACTATCTCGGTCTGAGATGATAGATAAAGGAACACCGTGCAGCCTTACAATCTCCCTAATGTAAGTTCTGGTAAGTTTCTCCATCTTGTCTGTTACCTTGATCGGTAGGAAGTGTGCAGACTTGGTGAGTCTATCGACGATGACCCATATGGAATCAAGTCCACCCGTTGTCTTGGGCAACTTGGTTATGAAGTCCATAGTGATCCGCTCCCACTTCCATTCTGGTATCTCCGGTTGTTGTAGAAGACCGGAGGGTTTCTGGTATTCGACCTTGACCTTTGCGCAAGTAAGGCATTTACTCACGAAGGTAGCAATATCTGCTTTCATGTTAGGCCACCAGTATAGCTTTTTAAGATCCAGATACATCTTATCTGAACCCGGATGGACGGAATAACGAGTGTTGTGAGCTTCGGTCATGACCAAGTCTCTGAAGCCACCGTGTTTCGGTGTCCAGATCCGATCCATGAGGTATAAGGCTCCACCACCCTTGACTTCCAAGTTCTTATCCATCCCTCTAAGGGATTCACAAGCCACGTTTTCAGGTTTCAAAGCGTCAAGCTGAGCTCCCTTTATTTGCGTGGACAAGTGTGAATGGATAGTTAGAGTCAAAGATTTGACTCTACGACCAGTATATTCTTTCCGACTTAGGGCGTCGACTACTACATTGGCTTTACCCGGATGATAACGAATTTTGCATTCGTAATCACTAAGTAGCTCGACCCACCGTCGTTGTCTCATGTTGAGCTCTTTCTGGTCGAAAATATGATGTAGACTCTTATGGTCTGTAAAGATCGTGCTTTTTGTACCGTATAGGTAATGTCGCCAGATCTTCAGAGCAAGCACAACTGCTCCTAGCTCGAGATCGTGGGTTATGTAGTTAACCTCATGTGTCTTCAGCTGTCTCGAGGCATAGGCTATGACTTTACCTCGCTGCATCAGAACACATCCGAGTCCTTGATTGGATGCATCGCAATAGACAATGAAGTCTTCTATTCCTTCGGGAAGGGATAGTATCGGGGCGGTGCACAAGGCTCGTTTGAGCGTTTGGAACGCTCTCTCCTATTTCTCCTCCCAGTTTCAGGCCATGCCTTTCTGGGTCAGGGTTGTAAGAGGTTTCGCTATGCTGGAGAAGTTCTGAATGAACCTGCCATAGTAGCCAGCTAGACCTAGAAATTGACGAATTTCAGTAGGTGTCTTTGGTGCGGACCAGTTCTCGATGGCTTTAATTTTGGAAGGGTCCACGTGTATACCTTCTTCGCTAACTACATGGCCCAAGAATTCGACTCGTCGAATCCAAAATTCGCACTTCGAGAACTTTGCCTAGAGCTTCTCCGCTCGTAATGTTTCTAAGATTTTACGGAGATGTTGACCATGCTCCTCCTTACTTCGAGAGTAGATGAGTATGTCATCAATGAAGACGATGACGAACTGATCCAAGTAAGGACGACACACCCTATTCATCAGATCCATGAATACTGCGGGCACGTTAGTTAATCCGAATGGCATCACTACAAACTCGTAGTGCCCATAACGAGTTCGGAAGGCTGTCTTGGGAACATCTTCCTCTAACACTCGTAGTTGGTGGTATCTGGATCGCAGATCTATCTTTGAGAAGTAGTTGGCTCCTTGAAGTTGATCGAATAAATCGTCAATGTGGGGCAAGGGATAACGATTTTTAATGGTAAGTTTGTTGAGTTCTCTATAGTCGATGCACATGCGAAACGATCCATCTTTCTTCTTGACGAACAAGACCGGTGCTCCCCATGGCGAGAAGCTTGGTCGAATGAATCCTTTCTTGAGAAGTTTGTTAAGTTGACTGGAAAGTTCCTGCATTTCAGCCGGTGCCAGACGATAAGGAGATTTGGCTACGGGGGTAGCCCCTGGCACTAAGTCGATTCTGAACTCGACTTGGCGTTATGGTTGTAAACCGGGAAGTTCTTCTGGGAATATGTCGGGAAAGTTGCGTACTTCTGGGATTTTCTGGATGTCTTTCTATTCATGGCTGGTATCGACGACGTGTGCTAGGAATGCATGATACTCCTTCCGCAAGCACTTCTGTGCTTGTATGCACGAAATGATGCGAAGGCTCGTACTAGGTTTGTCGCCGTAGATAATTAAAGTTTCGTTGTTAGGAAGGTTAAGACGAACTGCTTTTTCGAAGCACATAATGTCGGCATGCAGAAGACTCAACCAATCCATACCGATGATAACATCGAAACATTTAATGGTAACTGGCATGAGATCTATCTTGAAAGTATGGCTATCTAAAGTTAAGGTACAACCTACGTATATGCAGTTTGTACTCTCTGTTTTCCCGTTAGCCATTTCTATTGTGAATGAACTATCTAATGCACATGGTTTTTGTTTAAGCAGGTGTGCAAATTTGTGACTTACAAAACTTTTCTCGGCTCCACTATCGAAAAGTATGCAAGCATAAGAGTTATCGAGGAGGAACGTACCAGTAACTATCGTAGGATCAACTACTGCTTCCTCGTGGCCTATGGCTATAACTCTTCCCACTCCTCCAGCCATCCCTACTTTAGGGCAGTTCCTTTTGTAGTGGCCCACCTCGCCACATCCGTAGCAAGCTTGGCCCATACCGGCGTTAGGAATCTGGGCAGCTTGAGTTGTTGGAGTTTTATAGAAGCAGACGGTGTGTCCCTTCTTGTTGCAGTTAGAGCACTGCATCTCCCTGCAAGGTCCATGGTGATGGAAGTTGCACTTGGTGCACTTCGGGAGGGTTCCAGCATATGCTCTTGCTGGTAAGAGGTTGGCAGGAGCAACAGGAGTCACTGTGGCAACATTGATTGCCACAAGTTGTTGCTTATTGGAGGATCCTTGCGGAGCCCCACTTTTCCTTTTATTCCACCCCTTCTTGTGGTAGTCGGGGTTGGACTTCTGTGGTACAGGTGTAGGGATTGTTTTGTTCTGGGGTTTCCGGTGATCGATGAGGGATTGTTCTAGTTCCTTGGCGCTATCAAAGGTAATAGGCCTGGAAGCGATCACACTTGACTGGATCTGGGGCGACAGTCCCCAGATATATCTCTCGATCTTCTTGCTCTGGAGAGCAACCATGTCGGGGCATAAGTTTGCCAAATCACAAAACCTATTTGTGTAGGTAGTGATGTCGGATCCAACCATTTGTAGACCCCATAATTCTTGCTCGAGCTTTTGTATTTCACCTTGAGGACAGTATTCCTTCATCAGCATTTCCTTCAACTTTTCCCAGCCGATGGAATACGCCACTACCAAAGTTAAATAGTTAACATGGCTGTTCCACCATGTTAGTGCTCGGTCAGAGAAGGTACAAGCTGCAAACTTGACCTTGCTGCCCTCCTGACAAGCACAGATTTCAAAGACGGACTCCATCTTTTCAATCCATTGTCTCAACACCATAACACCCCCAGTCCCATTGAAGCTGCGGGGTTTGGTGTTAGTGAAGTTCTTGTAGGTGCATTCCCGAGGGTGTCCATGGCTTTCGTCGTGGTTCGAGGGTGGTGCACCTGTTCCTAATCCACTAGGGGCAGGAGCGTTGATTGCTGACACAGCAGCTGCAACTGCTGCTGTGAAAGCTTCCTGGAACATAGTGGCATCAAAAGGATTTGATGGTTGAAGAGGTACAGGTGGTGGTGGAGGTGGTGGTATTGGTGCTGCGTTGTTTGGGTTCCTCCTTGGATTCCTGCGTGGCGGCATCTTTAACTATACGTTTAAAAGATGACGACATGGATAAGAATAAATGATAAATGAATGTGTCTCATGGACTAAATACCCATAGTCCAACAACAGAAAGAATAGCATGACTAAATGAAGAAGATAGCATTTGGATAATAATTTCCATAAGATTAGATATCTGACAATAATACTGGAATTATAGATGTCACAAGTTCGGGAAAAATGGCCTAGAAGTAGGCCTTACATCAACCAAGATGGAAATTTTTGACAGAATTTAGACTAGATCAAGACCTAACGGGTCTAAGATTTATACAGATAGGAAATTAGACCAAAGTTTTACATAAACTAGGTTATATCCAAAAGATGAGTCGATGAGATTCTATCGGCGACGAGAACTGCTAGCATGAGTCCTCAATCCCGACAGTAGACGTTTAATGTCCCTTATACGCCTGTCCGACCTTGTTTGCTGAGCTCGAAGTTCTCTAATCTCCGCTTGGGTTTCAGCAGGTTCCCTTTGCAGATTTGCATTGCGCACCAGAGTCCTTTCATGAGCAGACTCTAGTTGGCGAATGTGGTCAGTGTTAACACCAGAGTTGGCGTCAACTTCCAAAACTTGATTGATAGCCGCCTGAGCTATTATCGAGTTTCGAGACATCCTACGCACCATGATTGGTAGGACTCTGTCAGCAGAACCTCCTTCAGTGAGGTTGTAGAAACTTCGGTCGCCATTGTAGGGAATGGGCTGACCTTGTTCCTGACTCCATTCAGTCAAGTTAATGGCCCACAAGGGTGTGGGTCCTTGAAACACAGGGCGCGGGTTTAGGTTTGGGTTTTGAGCAGTTGGGGGTAGGTTGTTGACTTTTGGCTCCGAGTCAGAACTATCGGAAAAGCCCTCAGCATGGTGATCATCCAAAGGGATTGGGTGATCATCTTCTGGCTCTGCCTCTAGCCAACCAGCATTGCCTTGGTTCGGGAAGTACGGATCGCCATGGTGAAATCCAGCCATTTTAATCTACATGAGAAAAGGGATATAAGAAATAGCTAAGATAGACGAACTACTACGATAATTTCAGTAAGATCAAATACCCATATGGTATTCCTTTATGGTTGTGTTGGTAAGTTTTTAGACTTGTTGCCATATCACAACCATTCTTGGGCATATTCTAATCACTCCTCGGACCAGCATAGTTGATCAGGCTATGCCATTCCCAAGACTGACTATATATCCCTAGGCTTACTTGTGATATTCAATAATCGTAATACTTTTGTTCTTGTCGTTGTGACACTGATTTTAGTATGAATGCAGGCACGTATACTTACTTAAATATTTTATTATTTAAAGTATAACTCTGAGACAGAGTGTTTTAATCCCATGTATTTATAGTTAGTATATCTTTTATGGGTTGATATACTACATTCACTATAAACAATGCTCTGATACCAATCTATCACACCCCAAAACCACGAACGGCGGAAACGTTCAGGGGTGGAGGACGTCATGTACAGTATCACAACAGTGTAATATAATAAACAAGCAACAACATCATCCATTGCATTATAAGTGAAATTTTAATACATGTGTGTTCTTTCATTGTAGTAAGACACCAAAAATATACAATCAAAATAAAAGACGAGACTTATCTGCTCCGTCTTCTCAAAACCTGGCCTCCGTACCTATCTACTGGTGACCTGAGAATACAAGTTATTTTGAAAGTGAGTATCAGCTTTAAAGCTGGTGAATTCATAAGTATATAAGTGTCATTGCCTTGTTTGTGAAAATCTGTTATGAAGGCCATGTAAATTGTTAAATGAAAATGTTGAGGTAAGTATGAAATCCCTAGAAAAACCCTTATTTTCTATAAGTATGAAATGCAGTCTTCTACCAAGACCCGAATGTTCTGTACGTATGAAGTGTAGTCTTCTACCAAGACCCAAATGTTTTGTAAGTATGAAGTGTAGTTTTCTACCAAGACCCGAATGTTCTGTTTGTAAAATGATAGTTTTTCCTTTATGTTGACTAGTACTAAAAGTGCTTAGTCTAACTCATCGTTTATGTGAATGTGTCACAAAATAAAGTAAACAGGAAAAATGTAATATTGTAAGTGTTGTCACTGGGTACTAGGACCAATACAACATCGCATTAAGCGAAATGTATAACCTAATGAACATCCGAAGATTGTCCAATTGTCCTCTGTAGCAGCAGCAGGTAGGTGGAAGGGTTAGTCCCAAATCATTTTCCTAATATAAGTAGTAACCTTAGACCTCCGAAGATGGTCATCGACCACTGGTGCTAAACAGTGGGATTCGGAATGGTAAGTCCCGTCTAGTTATCCCATTAAACCGGGATAGGAAAGACAATTTACACAGTAAGTACTACTAAATCATCCTCATAGTCCTAAGTACAAATATCCAGGTAAGTGAATACAGGATAATGCACCTATGTAAAAGTGTTCTTGTATGGTATTCATGTATGTGTGTCCATGTAACAGGTAAGTATATGTAAACATATTCATGTATCAAGTAAACATCTGTAAGTACTCATGTATCAGGTAATGTACTAGTATAGACTCATGAATGAACTGACTCTTGTATGACTCCTTGTAATAGAAGTAGTGTTTGATATCTTCCCATTATTCCTATGATAATCTACTGTAATATAACTAGTTGATCATGTAAGTTTACACACTCTT
Source organism: Lactuca serriola (assembly GCF_051521515.1). Lineage (NCBI taxonomy): Eukaryota > Viridiplantae > Streptophyta > Magnoliopsida > Asterales > Asteraceae > Lactuca > Lactuca serriola. The sequence goes on along the minus strand of NC_136409.1, from coordinate 10,041,496 downwards.
ACTACTCAATGGTGTGAGAAACTAAATGCAAGGTGCAAACTATAACATCAGTACATATATAAGAATATAAGTGTATATGCATAGTTTAGTTCAAGAATGTAAAATGGTTTTGTAAGACATCTTATGGGTTTTGAACAATAATTAACAATGACTTTATGTCATTTGAATAAACATTTCAAAGGTAAAACATTTGGTAACAATGTGCTTTTAAGATGTAAAACCATTTCATGCATCACATTTTGTAGCATGTGAAATCTGTTTACTGACAAACACAGTTATAAAATACATATAAATGATTTAATAACATGTTTGTTTCTACTTGTATCCCCCCCCCCCCCCCGCCATTAAAGCATTTAAAATCATTTAAAACATTGATTAGGGGTATGAACTCACCTGTAGTTGGTGATTGGAATGATCTGAACGGTATAGGATGGCTAGGTGTCAAGCGAGGACTTGTGCACACACTACGATCCAAATTAACATATAATCACACATATATGCACTCAATTAGACTCAAAGACTAATTGATAATGTTTAAGACATCCTAGATATAGATAACACTTTATGTAAGTGTTTTAAGCCGTAAGGACTTCATCTAAGCTATTGTGGGACAGGGTACTTGTGTTTAGGATTTCCAAAGGACCCTATATGAGAGTTTACTCTCCATAAACCATCACACATGGAGTTTACGGTTGTAAACTCTTGAGTTTACGGCCGTAAACTCCTAAACATGTGTGTTTGGTGTGTTTTGAAGTCCCAAATGCTTTCTAGAATTATTCTAACTTAGTGGCTACTTCCTTGGAAGGGTTTAAGGTCTAGAAGTACTCCAAATAGGAGTTTATGGCCTCAAGGCCATTTCCCCTTGGATTTTACAGCCGTAAACTCCCTTGGGGTGTTTCCTTTGTTGCTTTCAAGCCTCTTGCACTTGTGGGATAGGTTCTAGACTTTTATTCCTAGCATATGAAGGCATTAGGCACACCTTAGTGCCCTTTTTAGGAGTTTACGGCCCAAGAACCATGTCTTGGCCGTAAACTCACTTGGTTAAGTGATTTTGGTGTGGTTTGGTCCTTCCATTAAGTGGGTACAATTTCTTGTAAAGGTCTAGGGCTTTAGGTGTCATGAAAACACCCTTTATGTCCATTTATATGGAGTTTACGGCCTAAGCTTCACTTAGGCCATAAACTCACTTTCATTTGTGTCATTGGATGTGTTTAAGACCTTAAACTACTTGGGAAAATAGCCTAGATGCAAGGCTTAAAGTCCTAGTGTCCTCAAAACACCTTTTAGTGTTAGGAAATGGAGTTTACGGCCTATGAGAGTTCTGGGCCGTAAACTCCCCATCTTGGGTGGATTTGTGTGTGTTTTCTTGTCCCTAACATGCATACATAATGGTCTAAGGCTTTATCATAGCACAAGTGTCGGTTTTGGCTTCGTTTCGGGAGTTTACCGCCCAAGAACACCTTGGGGAGTAAACTCCTAGATCTAATGATTTAGCCATCTAAATCATGTTATAAGCATCTAATATGTATTCTAACACTACTAGAAAGAGTTACTCACAATCTGGGATAAAAACCCGAAGATCCGTTAGAGAGAAAATGGCTTTTCTCTAGTTGGAATTGTGAATAATGAATTAATTTAATTCAGAAAACTATTTATAATCCTGAAATATTTTGACAAAAAATATTTTTATTCTCGAACTTGGACTGTAACATTATGAAAATTGAAATGTTCAAATTTCACAAACCCAGGAGCATCCACTCTCCTGATATCTCCTAAAGTGTAAACCCTAATGTACACAAACTTGTTCGGAAAAGTCTGAAAATCACTGAAATTGGATTGGCTTCTATTGAATAGATATTGTTCGTACAAATGGAAATTTCGGGTTGTCACATGACTCTTGTGTGATTCTTTGTAATAGAAATAAATGTTTGTTTCTTCTAACTATCCCTATGATAATTAACTTGAAAGTAATTGGTTGTTCAAGTAGATTTATGCACCCTTGCTACCCAAGAGTATTGGAAACTAAATGAAGGGTGAAAACTATAATCTCTAACATATAAATGAACATATGCGCATATGTATAGTTTGATTCAAGAAGGTAAAATAATGGTTTTGCAAGATATCTAGGAGTTTTGAACAATAATTAGGAATGACTTCATGTCATTTTAATAAACATTTCAAAACTAATACTTTTGTTATCAAGGTATTTTAAGATAGAAAACCACTTCATGTGTCACCTTTTGAAATATGTGAAATCTACTGAGTGAAAACATAGTTACAAAATACATAAGATTGATTTAATAACATATTGTTTTCTACTTGTATTCCCCCCCCCATTAAAACGTTTAAAATCATTTTAAACATTAATTAAGGGGTATGAACTCACCTGTTGTTGGTAGTTTGGATGAACTGGACGGCGTAGGATTGTTAGGTGTCAAGTGAGGACTTGTACAAACACTAAGATCCTAAAGAACATATATTCACACATATATGCACTCAATTAGTCTCAAATCACTAATTAATAATGTTAAGACATCCTAGACAAAATAAACACTTTATATAAGTGTTTTAAGCCCTTAGGGTTGCATCTAAGCTATTGTGGGACAAGGTACTTGGGTTTAGGGTTCCAAAGCACCCCATATATGAGTTTACTCCTCATATACCAACACACATGGAGTTTACGGTTGTAAACTCCCAACCATGGGTGTTTGGTGTGTTTTGAAGTTCCAAATGATTCCTAGAATTATTCCAACTTGGTGGTTAAATTCTTGGAAGGGTTCAAGGTCTAGAAAGACTCCATTTAGGAGTTTACGGCCCTAAGGCCATTTCCCTTAGAGTTTGTGGTCGTAAACTCTTAAGTATGGGTGTTTTTGATGCTTTCAAGTCTCATGCTCATGTGGTATAGGTTCTAGGCAATTGTTCAAGGCTTTAGAAGGAATTATGGCACCATTTGGCACCATTTATTGGAGTTCACGGCCCTAGAACCTTTTGGGCTGTGAAATCTCTTTCTCCCTTGAATAATAATTGATTTGGTGGTCTAAACATGTAATGTAGGCTTCTAGTTTGAGATCTGAGGCATTGAGGGACTTTGGGACACCTTTAGCCCATAAAATGGAGTTTACTCCCCAAGTGTTCTTGGGTGGTAAACTCCCGAATCTTTCGGTTTTGTTTGTTTTCTAGTCTCAAACACACTTATATACAAGCCTAAGTTCGTTACCTAACATGGGGAAAAGACTAGGTAGCATTTAAGCCACATATAGGAGTTTACTCTCCAAGATGTTCTTGGGGAGTAAACTCTCAAATCTTGTTGTTTGAGTTTATTTTCTATCCCTAAACTAGTTAGTGTACTAGTCCAAACTAGTTTCATGGCTTAAGGGAGGACTAGGCCTCATTTGGCTTTCGAAAAGGAGTTTACTCTCCAAGATGTTCTTGGGGAGTAAAATCACAGATCTTGTTGTTCTGTCGTGATTTTGATGTTATTAAGCACAATCTAAGCTATATAATACAACTAGATTGAGGTACTCACGTTTTGGGATAAAAACCCGAAGATCCGTGAGAGAGAATTTGGCTTTTCTCTAATTGGAAATGTAACTAATGAATTATTTGGTTCAGAATTCTATTTATAGTCCTGAGATATTTTTGGCAGAAAATATTTTTATTCCCGAAATGATTTCTAATATAACCGAGTGTTGGAATAACAGTGTTGCACAAAACCCTAGTGCAACCACTCTCCTGATATCTCCTTAAGTGTAAATCTTGAAAAACTGACAAACTTATACCCGAAGTCTGGAATTTCACTGAAACTGTTCTATGCTCTATTGTCTTGATATGGTTTGTTCAGACTGGAAATTTCAGGTTGTCACATCATCCCCCTGTTAAAGGGAATTTCGTCCCGAAATTAGAATTTAGGCAAGGAAGTATGTACGAATGATCGAGTCGTTAGGTGAAAACTTCCTAATCGATTTGCTCTCGCGCTCCCAAGTGAAATCGGGTTCTCGGTTGGTATCCCAACGAACCTTTACTAACGGGCGATGGCGTTGCTTCGTCCGCTTGACCTCTCGGTAGAGGGTCACTATGGTTCTAATACGAAGGCAAGGATCTTGTAAATCTCGATCTCGTCGAGAGGGATTACAAAAGTCCTAATGGAGGGATACTGTTTCTAGTTCGAGACGTGAAGGGGAAAATGTACGTTACTGAGTTCGCGGAGTAGGTCTAGTTTGTGAAACGCAGGACCGATTCTGGTAAGAATCTCGGAGGTCCTAACTATATTGGATTTTAGCTTTCCACGCTTTACGAAGCGTATTAAGCCATTCTCAGAGTGAGGTTTCCTAAAGAATTTGGTCTCTCACTTGGAATTCCAAATGTTCTTCCTCTCGCTTACTTCCCAGTCAAGGGCCATCCCTTGCTGGGTCAAAGTCGAAAGGGTTCCTGAAGTTTATGGGGAGTTCCGAATGGACTATGATAGTAGGTCTGTAAGACCTAGAATTTGGCGAATTTTCCGTCGGTGACTATGGTGCCGAAAAATTCCCAACGGTTTTGGATAATTTGACAGAGTACTCAAGAATTCCCACAACACTAAAAGTGTGCCTCAGGAAATTTGACTCTAAATTCCAAAACTCTTGTTCAGAGAACTTTGCGGAAAGTATCTCCGAGGGTAATGTTTCTATGGGTTCTGTCTTACTACGAGGGTGGATAAGTAGTCATTATATGGAGAAATGACGAACTGATCCCAGTAAGAAAGGCGTACTCTAGTTATTCAGCTCATGAATACTATGGGCGTATTGGTCCTATCCGAAGGGTATCACTACGAACTCGAAGTGTCTACATCGAGTTTGGAGGGTAGTCTTTAGGACATCCTTCCCTAACACTCGAACTGGTGATATTCGGATCTCAGGTCCATTTATGAAGTAATTCTTTCCCTGTGTTTGCGAGGCAGAGACAACGATTTCTAAAGGAAATCTAAATTATGTCTCCGTTCATCGAGGTACATAAAATGCACTTCGTCGACTTCTGGTAAGGATAAGACCGGAGCTCTCAAGGGTGAGAAGCCTGGTCTTCTAATTCTATTGTTGAGTAGTTCGCTGTGTCATCCGGGTTGTTCTTGTATCTTCCATAGGTGTTTAGACTGTAAGGCGATCTGGTTATTAGAGTCATACTGGGTTCTAAGTTTGTTCCTATGCCAAAGCAATTACTCGTACTCCTGGACAGTCTCCGTCCTGAAGTTCATATTAGAATTCATACGTGATTCAATGATCACAATTTCGTGTATATGAGTCGTATATAATTAAGACTGAAAGGGTAGTCGAATAACTGATTCTTCCTTAATCTCACATCCCATCGAGGGAAAAGAAGTTAAAGTGGAATCATCAATTCTAAACCTGTAGAACATTGATTATATATCACTCTCATGTATACATTCTTCAGTGATAGATCAACCGTATGAATCCTGGAATTGAACTTGACGTACTGCATGAGTAATACTATGGGGATTCCTTTAAAAAGGAAAAGAACTATAAGGTACTCCTGGTATGAGTACTTCGGCGTTGTGATATGACGGCTTCGCTAAAAGACGTTTACAGAGAAAGAGATGTACTTATGAAGCTGGTATTGCGTGGATCGAATTGAATCGAGTCATATGATAATGTTGGAATCATACAGAAACTCAAAGACATTAGATTTGAGCATAAAACGTTTACAGACAAAAACAACCGTGCAACCATGATTAGAGTTACAGTACTTTAGATTTGCTACAAGACTATTGTTGCGAATCAGATATACTACAAAAGACAAGTATACGCAGCATGAGCATCCCTATACCGACTGGATCCCGCAAAAGATAAGACTCTAGTTGCACTAGTTTTAAACATGTTCTTGAACATATAGTATACTGACGACATGGAGGGAACCCATACTATAGTAGGGTCCTTAACTGCCTCTTTGCATTCTGAGGTCAAACTCCTCTGGATTTGCCGTTGTCCTTCTCTGATGGACAGTCCCTTTTGAAGTGCCCTGTTACACCACATAGATGGCATATTCGAGAAGTTTCGACATTTGTGGTTGAAGTGATGTGTGGGATCGGGATATTGCAATAACGGATGGTGTGTCCCTTTTTGTTGCAGTTTAAGCACTGCGTCTCCCAACAAGGTCCATGGTGATGATAATTGCATTTGATGCATTTTGGGAGTTTGCCTGCATACGGCCTGACGGGGTTACAGTTAACTAAGATACCAGAAGGGATGGTAGTTGGAGGTGTTGATGTCGTGGTTGTGAAGGTTGTTACTGGTGGTTGCTTCCTGTTCGCCCTTCGAAGCGACTTGTCCTTAGAGTTAGTCCAAGACTTTCGTTTGATACTCTTGGTCTTAGGACTTGGGGTATCGTGGTAGTTTGTTGCTTGCTGAGGTACTGGATTGTTACTTGGGTTGGAATTGTCGTTAACAAACCTACTAACACTTGCGTTGTTAGCGTTCATGTGGGTCAAAAAAGCTAACATGGCAGCCGAGACTGCAGCTTGAAAGGTAGCTGCATCAATCTGAAGAGTTGGTGTTTGGTTGATGGGCTGATCGGTTTTCTTGGGATTCATGATTCTGTTACACCGAAAGAAAAATGAATTTGTGAGCGAAAATGGTTGAATCTAGACGTAGTTCGATTGCTCATGTAAAGAATAGAAGTATGTTCTCTAAGGTTCGACCTACATCCCTATGATGCAGTCCTAGTATGGAATGCAAGTATGTTCTCGAAGGTTTAACCTACATCCCTATGATGCAGTCCTAGCAAGATCGGAAGTAAGTTCATGCAATGGTCTCAAGATGTTTGTCGTTCTAGTCGAGGTATCGTTGGTTGGCGAATAACATGATCCAACCATTACCAGAGCCTTGGACATGTCTCCGGAGTTAAATGGCTATAGTCCAATGACTTGACTAGAGCATGTTTCAAATAGTCTCAATGAAAGTATGATAATAGTATTCGAATAAAGAACGACACAGAAGTTAGCCGACTGTCAATATCTTTGATATTCATGACGTACAAGTTCGGGAAAATGACCTTTTAAAAAGGTCTTACATCATATCCAGAGAAGATAGTTCTTGACAGCATAAAGACCTAACTAAAGTACTTGCAGTACAAGATAGTTTCATAGAAAATGCCTCATCGGGCATAGACAGGAACACGATTCCTTTCTAACAAGGAATATAACGTAACACATCTACTACTGGCGACGGTCATCCCTCTGGTGAACTCTCAGTTCAGCCAGTTGGCGTTCCACATCAAGTAGGTGTCTTTCGTACACCCTCTCGCGTACCCGAAGTTCCATGACTTCGGCTCCTGATTCAGCCAGTGCTTGCAGCAGGGTTTCATGGTCTCTCTCAGACCTCTCATGAGCATGTTCAAGGCGACTGGTGCGAAGCATATGCATTCCCCCATTTGTATCGACTTTTGCGATACAAATGGGGGAATGCATATGCTTCGCACCAGTCGCCTTGAACATGCTCATGAGAGGTCTGAGAGAGACCATGAAACCCTGCTGCAAGCACTGGCTGAATCAGGAGCCAAAGTCATGGAACTTCGGGCAACTCTTCGGATCAGAATTGGCATGATTCTGTCTGCTGAGCCCCCATTGCTCAGTTCATAGAGGCTTCGATCACCATTAAATGGCATGGACAGATCTTGTCCTTGGCTCCATGTTTCCAAACATTCCACCCACTCAGGCGTCGGGCCATGAAAAGCCGGACGAGTGTTAGGAATCGGAAAGGGAGCTGCCTGAGGTAGGTTCTCAACCTCGGGTTCAGAGATGGCATCGTCTGAAAGGTCTTCAGCATGTTGATCATTCAGAGGGATTTGATGATCATTATCTGTTTCTTCTCCAAACCATCCAGCAATAACCGCGTTCGGAAGGAACAGGTTGTCGTGGGGATGGAATCCAGCCATGTTATCTACGCGAGAATTTGAGGTAAGAAAATACTTATTAGATGAACTATCTAGATAATTATTTAGGAAATCCTCATTAGTTCCATCGCTATTTGTAAAGTGCATACCAGTTATATGTAATCAACACAGGATAGGCCTTCGAATAAGTGACCTTAACTCCACATTCACAAGGAATAAGGGTAAAGCAAAAATTTCACCGATTCTAACTCTATATCATCCTAGTTACATATAACTTTAGCGTATCCACTTAGCAATTATCAACTTAGGAATGAAGATTCCATTTTAGTTCTCAAGTATAAAGTACTTATAGTAACACAAAACACCCCTATGGTATTTTAGACTTAGGTTCTGTTATAATGTTCTCATTGTGGTGATGTTGGTAAGTTTTTAGACTTGTTGCCATATCACAACCATTCTTCGGCATGTGCTAATCACTCCTCGTAACAGCATAGTTGATCATGCTATGCCACTCCCAAGACTGACCATACATCCCCAAGCTTACCTGTGATATTCAACAATCGTAATACTTTTGTTCTTGTCATTGTGACATCGATTTTAGTATGAATGCAGGCATGTATACTTTGTTAAATATTTTATTATTTAAAAGTATATTCTCTTAGACTGAGTGTTTTAATCCCTGTGTATTTATACTTAGTATATCTTTTATGGGTTGATATACTTAATTCACTATAAACAATGCTCTGATACCAATCTGTCACACCCTAAAACCACGAACGGCGGAAACGTTCAGGGGTGGAGGACGTCATGTACAGTATCACAACAGTGTAATATAATAAACAAGCAACAACATCATTCATTGCATTATAAGTAGAGTTTTAATACATGTGTGTTCTTTCATAATGTACAACAATAAAATGAATAATCAAAATAAGGCGAGTCTTGTCTGTGCTCCATCTTCTCAAAAACCTGACCATCACACCTATCTAACTGATGACCTGAGAATACAAGTTATTTTGAAAGCGAGTATCAGCTTTAAAGCTGGTGAATTCGTAAGTATTTATGTGTTATTGTCCTGTTTTGGAATGTTGTTAAGAATGTCGTATAAATCCTTAAATAGAACAGTTGATATAAGTATGAAATGTGGTCTTCTACCAAGACCCGAATGTTTTGTTATGACCAGTAAAATGATAGGTTTTCCTTTCTATTGACTAGTACTAAGAGTACTTAGTCTAACTCATCGTTTATGTGAATATATCACAAAATAAAGTAACATAGGAAAATGATATGAAAGTTTTCTACCAAGACCTAAACGTTTTGTAAGTGAAATGTTAGTTTTTCCTTTCTATCGACTAGTACTTAGAGTACTTAGTCTAACTCATCGTTTATGTGAATATATAACAAAATAAAGTAACATAGGAAAATGATATGATAGTCTTCTACCAAGACCTAAACGTTTTGTAAGTAAAATGATAGTTTTTCCTTTCTATCGACTCGTACTTAGAGTACTTAGTCTAACTCATCGTTTATGTGAATATATCACAAAATAAAGTAACATAGGAAAATGATATGATAGTCTTCTACCAAGACCCTAATGTTTTGTTACGACTAAGTAGTCTTCTACTAAGACCCGAATGTTTTGTTATGACTAAGTAGTCTTCTACCAAGACCCGAATATTTTGTAAGTAATATGATAACTTTTCTTTTCTATTGACTAGTACTAGAGTACTTAGTCTAACTCCTCGTTTATGTGAAAGTATCACAAAATAAAGTAAACAGGAAAATAATCATGTAAGTGCTATTATCTTGGGTTACCAGGACAAACACGACATCGCTGAAGCGAAAGATAGACCCTATGGACGTCCGAAGAGTGTCCCCTCATCCTCTGTAGCGGCAGTAGGGTCGAGGGAGGGTTAGTCCTGATATCGATCTCTTAACACAGATCGCTAACCTAATGATCCTCCGAAGATTCACGTCTCATCCACTGTTGCAACAGTAAACAGAGGGATGGTTAGTCCCGTCACTTACTACTAAATAAGTGACAACCTTAGACATCCGTAGACATTCATCGACCACTGGTGCTAATCAGTGGGATTCAGAATGGTAAGTCCCGCCGAATTATCCCATTGAACTGGGATAGGAATGATAATTTACACAGTAAATACTAATAAATCATCCTCGTAGTTCTAAGTACAAGTATCCAGGTAAGTAAATACAGGATAATGCACCTAAGTAATAGTCTTCCTGTATGGTATTCAAGTAAGTGTGTTCATGTAACAGGTAAGTATATGTAAACATATTCATGTATCATGTAATCCTAAGTAAGTGTACTCATGTATCATGTAATCCTAAGTAAGTGTACTCATGTATCATGTAAGGTATTGGTATAGAATCATGAATGAACTGACTCTTGTGTGATTCTTTGTAATAGAAATAAATGTTTGTTCCTTCTAACTATCCCTATGATAATTAACTGGAAAGTAATTGGTTGTTCAAGTAGATTTATGCACCCTTGCTACCCAAGAGTATTGGAAACTAAATGAAGGGTGAAAACTATAATCTCTAACGTATAAATGAACATATGCGCATAAGTATAGTTTGATTCAAGAAGGTAAAATAATGGTTTTGCAAGATATCTAGGACTTTTGAACAATAATTAGGAATGACTTGATGTCATTTTAATAAACATTTCAAAACTAATAATTTTGTTATCAAGGTATTTTAAGATAGAAAACCACTTCATGTGTCACCTTTTGAAATATGTGAAATCTACTGAGTGAAAACACAGTTACAAAATACATAAGATTGATTTAATAACATACTGTTTTCTACTTGTATTCCCCCCCCCCCATTAAAACGTTTAAAATCATTTTAAACATTGATTAAGGGGTATGAACTCACCTGTTGTTGGTAGTTCGGATGAATTGGACGGCGTAGATTGCTAGGTGTCAAGTGAGGACTTGTACACACACTACGATCCTAATTGTCACACCCCGAAAACCGAAGGCGGAAACGTTCCCGGGGTTGACTCCATGTTGTGTATCAAATCCAATGTACATAGTAATCACAGTAAACAACCATTACATTACATATGTATAAAAGTTTACATTTGGTTCAAAAGTAAATTGTACAAAGTTATACATATATCATATGAACAAAAGAGACGAGTCTTCGGAGCACTCCATCTTCACCAAAAGATATCGCCGGGTACCTGTCTAACTTGGACCTGAGAATACAAGCAGTTTGAAAATCAGCATAAAGCTGGTGAGTTCATAAGCGGTTTTTGTTTTGTGAAAATGTATTGGCTTCCTTTAGTTTTCTGAAACGATTTGATATCCAAGAAAATCCCATATTTTCTTATGTAAAGTAGTTAAGTTATCTTTCGTTACAGTTCTGTTACAAGTTATAATTTAACCCCAGGAAAATCCCATATTTTCCTAAATGCAAGATTGATTGAATAACACATAGTATAGTTTAATATACAAAACTATAATTTGTACGAACTGTAGATAGAAAGTATTTTGAAAACCTTGGGAATAACATCCCGAACCAGTTATAAGATAATTCGATAAAGATCATGGGATCACTATCCCGAAAGTAGATATAAGATAGCTTGATAAACCATGGGATCACTATCCCGAAACTAGATATATAGTAGTTTGATAAAATCATGGGATTATCATCCCGTATAAGATTTAGTTTCAAAACCATGGGATTACCATCCCGAACGAGATATAGACACAGGATCATGGGATTATCATCCCGAACGAGATATAGACATAAAACCATGGGATTACCATCCCGAACGAGATATAGATACAAAACCATGGGATTATCATCCCGAACAAGATATAGATTCTAAACAAAATCCTAGCTGTGAATAAGTTCATATTAATACATATTGTGAGTCGGGTAACCATACTGATACGACAACGAGACCTCCTTGACGTTAGTCAGACGTTAGACGATATACAAAATTTGTCACCCAGGCGTGCCCGCCTAACTGTAGCTAGCAGTTAAGGTGTGGGATTGTCAGTCCCGAATAGATCTATTCACAAATTCCTCGCTCTCCCTCCAGGAGACTCTGGTTACACTTACGGAGAGGATTTACTTGATCATCCATAAAGGGTAGTGACTATCTCACAAGCTAGTATTAAACTATTCACAGGATTCTCATACGATACCAAACATACAAAGTTTTCAAGACATGATACAATGAAGAATAGATACATACAATGAGACTATCTGGCAAAACATTCGAATGATATAGAGATAAACTGAATCAGACATAGTTTATCTAATAACTTAATACAGATATCAGTACATGATATAAAGAGAAACATAGAACCCCAAATTATTCCCATAATAATTTGATTAGTTTGGTTATTTTCTTAACTAAAATCCATTTAGTTGTAATTGATAAATCATTCCTTATGCTCAACATAATACATAAGGAGTAAAAGAGTTTATAGGTTTGCCAGATATTATTTGAAACACATAAATGTATGATTTGAAAACAGTTTTGGTTTGCTTGTATTCCCCCCCTGAAAACAGTTAAAAAACAATGAAAAAGATGTAGGGGTATGAACTCACCGGATGAGAAATGTGACGATTTGGATGCTAAGAGTTGATCCGGGGCTTGTAAGTACACGAGGTTCCTAATTATAATGTAAAGATACACATTTGTATCTAATTAGGACTTAGTTTATTTGTATGATAGGGACACTTGCTTCAAATCGCGAAAACACTCCGATACGAGTGTTTGGAGGGACCCGGGTGGCGTTTAAAGACGTGAAATGACACTAGGGACTTGGGACTTGAGTTTACTCCCCATGAGTAAACTAATACAAGAGTTTTTGGTCCAAAACACACATTCCCCATGAGTTTACGGCCGTAAACTCATGGTAGGGTGGTTTATGGTGCAAATTTGGGTCATAAATGGATATGGACACTTGGAAATGCTTGGATTAATTTTTCTTAAGGCTTGGATTGAATTAAAAACATCATTTACAATACATAAGGGAGTTTACGGCCTAGGCATGGGGTCTTTGGCCGTAAACTCTCAATTCTCCAAGATTTAGTGTTTTTAAGGTGTTAAAATCAATCACATGTGATTCTAAAAATTTCCACAAGCCTAGAAATGAGTTTGTATGGGACTTATGAGGGATTTATGGAGTTTACGGCCCATGAGACCCCTCTCATGGCCGTAAACTCTATTATATGATGCTACAAGGTGTTTCAAGGTCTAAAACTTGCATAGAAGGGCTTCTAAAATTCATCTAAGGGCTTTAGGGGTGTTTAGTTTGCATTCTAACACCAAAAATTTTGGAGTTTACGGCCCAAGAACAAGCCTTGGCCGTAAACTCTTAGAAATCCCATGAATGATGTGTTTAAGGCCCTTAAAGTATTTTTGGTTGGTCCCTTGATTTATTCCAAGGCTTTTGGTGGTGTTAGATGGCTTTCTAACACCTTAGAATTGGATTTATGTCAAGTTTTGGGGAGTTTACGGCCCAAGCACTCTCCTTGGCCGTAAACTCATGTAAATCCCCCAAAAATCATGTTTCAAGTGTCCAAATGCTAAAACCAAGGTCCTATAATCCATATCTAAGCCATAGAAGTGATTTGGAAGGGTTTAAAGGCATGAAAAACCCCATTAACATGAGTTTACGGCCCAAGCTTATGCCTTGGCTGTAAACTCCTTCAAAGTCCTCAAAATCAAAGTTTTAAGTGTTCAAATTCCATATCTTGAAGTCCTTTAGCCATATCTAAAGTCCAATTGAGTTAAGGAAGGAGTTTAAGGGCTAAAAACTCTTCTAAATGGTGTTTACGGCCTAGGCAGCCTCCTGGGCCGTAAACTCACATATATTGTCCAATTTCATGATTAAGTGTCTAATTTGGAAGCTAAACATGCTAGAGATTAAGGCTAGGAAGGTACCTTAAGGATTTGAGGCCTTAAAATTGAGTTTTGGACACTTAATCTTTGGATTTAGGAGAGAGGTTAGAGAGAGAGTAGAGAGAGAAGGAAAAAGCTTCAAATGAGAGGTTAAACATGTTTATATAGTTCCTAGAACTTGGACACGGTGGAATTCTACCCGATACCGGCCTTAAACGATGCTTTGGGTCGCACCCGATTGAGTTTCCGTCACCCGACGAGAATATTTCTAAAACTTATGAAATAAATGTTTTGGGCTAAATTCATGAGTTCCTAAATGATTTGGACCCTCATTGAATAATAATAAATATAACATTTTAGTTAACTAAGCCCAAAAACGATATCGGGACATTTTAATTTCCGACGAGTTATACGGGCAGAACGGGGTTTTTGCGATGAACAACTTAGGGTTGTTACACTAATGAACATATATTCACACATATATGCACTCAATTAGTCTCAAATCGCTAATTAATAATGTTAAGACATCCTAGACAAAATAAACACTTTCTATAAGTGTTTTAAGCCCTTAGGGTTGCATCTAAGCTATTGTGGGACAAGGTACTTGGGTTTAGGGTTCCAAAGGACCCCATATATGAGTTTACTCCTCATATACCAACACACATGGAGTTTACATTTGTAAACTCTTGAGTTTACGGCCGTAAACTCCCACCCATGGGTGTTTGGTGTGTTTTGAAGTTCCAATTGATTCCTAGAATTATTCCAACTTGGTGGTTAAATTCTTGGAAGGGTTTAAGGTCTAGAAACACTCCATTTAGGAGTTTACGGCCCTAAGGCCATTTCCCTTAGATTTTGCGGCCGTAAACTCTTAAGTATGGGTGTTTTTGATGCTTTCAAGTCTCTTGCTCATGTGGTATAGGTTCTAGGCAATTGTTCAAGGCTTTAGGAGGAATTATGGCACCATTTGGCACCATTTATTGGAGTTCACGGCCCTAGAACCTTTTGGGCCGTGAACTCTCTTTCTCCCTTGAATATTAATTGATTTGGTGGTCTAAACATGTAATGTAGGCTTCTAGTTTGAGATCCGAGGCTTTGAAGGACTTTGGGACACCTTTAGCCCTTAAAATGGAGTTTACTCCCCAAGTGTTCTTGGGTGGTAAACTCCCGAATCTTTGGGTTTTGTATGTTTTCTAGTCTCAAACACACTTACATACAAGCCTAAGTTCGTTACCTAACACGGGGAAAAGACTAGGTAGCATTTAAGCCACATATAGGAGTTAACTCTCCAAATGGAGTTTACTCTCCAAGATGTTCTTGGGGAGTAAACTCTCAAATCTTGTTGTTTGAGTTGGTTTTCTATCCCTAAAGTAGTTAGTGTACTAGTCCAAACTAGTTTCATGGCTTAAGGGAGGACAAGGCCTCATTTGGCTTTCGAAAAGGAGTTTACTCTCCAAGATGTTCTTGCGGAGTAAACTCACACATCTTGTTGTTCTGTCATGATTTTGATGTTATTAAGCACAATCTAAGCTATATAATACAACTAGATTGAAGTACTCACGTTTTAGGTTAAAAACCCGAAGATCCGTGAGAGAGAATTTGGCTTTTCTCTAATTGGAAATGTAACTAATGAATTATTTGGTTCAGAATTCTATTTATAGTCCTGAGATATTTTTGGCAGAAAATATTTTTATTCCCGAAATGATTTCTAATATAACCGAGTGTTGGAATAACAGTGTTGCACAAAACCCTAGTACAACCACTCTCCTGATATCTCCTTAAGTATAAATCCTGAAAAACTGCCAAACTTATACCTGAAGTCCGGAATTTCACTGAAACTTTTCTAAGCTCTATTGTCTTGATATGGTTTGTTTAGAATGGAAATTTCGGGTTGTCACAATATCTCCTTTGGGTGATTTATTAAGGACTCAATCGATCAACTAACTTGAATTTGTTTCTCCCATTTTGTAGATGTCAAAGTTCGACAACTATGGTCTTCTCAAATCCCGTGGAACAAGCATTCCACATGAAGATGATATTCCATGATTCGATCGAGGAACAAGAAATCATGCTTCACTTCCTCCTCCTCCTCCTCCTGTTATTCTCCCTAACCCACAAGATCGAAGAATTGAAAGGTTCAATGTCACTAAAGTACTATTGGAAATGAAACATGAAGATGGTAAACCCATGTGTGCCCACGTTGTAGGAATGAAATCACACATCGATAGGTTGATAATGTTGGGTGCGTCATTCCCGGATAAGTTGGCTGTGAACTGGGTTCTGCAGTCACTTCTCGAATGATATAATGAGTTCAAAAGAAAGTATTATATGATGGATCATGACGAAAACCTCATTGACCTAACTTACATGCTCATTGTTGCTGAATCAGAAATGATTTGGCAAAGCAATGGAGCGTATTTGTTGGGAAGGTCAACCAACCATGCTTCCGAGGGTGTTATAGGAGAACCGACCTGCATTTGCTGCCAAGAGAAAGGGCGTTGGATATAAGTCTGCCCTAAGATCCTGAAGATTCCAGAAGATGGGAGAGTCAAAGAGTATGGCTGTGTTTCAGGTAAAATCCACTATCTAACTCCATTAAGTTCCTATTCATTGATTCTTAATACATAATGTGATAAGATTGCATTTGAATGTTTTGCAGGATCAGTGAAAAGAGAGGAGGCTTGATGGAAGAGCAAGATGAGTCTAATCACAAAGAAATGGATCTCGATCGCATGGACTTGAAGATTAGATTTTGAGCTTAGAAAGTTATGATAGAGTTGTTAGGAATATTTATTACATAATTTTTCAATTGATTTTGCATTGTAAGGACAAATGTTTTCTGCTGCTTTATGAATAAAATAAATTTTGATTTGACTCATTTATTTATTTATTTATTTCCTTGCAATGAAATCGTTATGAAATATTGATGCTTGCATATTTCTACAACCAATGGATGTGATTCTCAATTATGATAATTGTGGAAATGTCGAGAATTTACCAAATAGGGAGAGTTTCTCATCGCTCAAGTTTCAATTGGATTGAAACTTGGAATCATGCAACTTGGTTTGCACGCTGAATGAGAAATTTCATATTTGGAAATTAGACTAATTCGTTGACAAGTGTCAAGTGAAGGACTAGGAGATCAAGTACACAAAGGTGTGTGTTGATCAAGTCCACCACAAGAGTAACAAAGATATTCGTCATGATTTACCAAAGGTTTAGTAAATATGATTATACTTATAAGATTAAGTGTAATTCTGAATTGATTGAAAAGGTTTAAATCAATAGCAGTACGAATAAGAAGAATCAAGTAGGCAGAAAAGATAAAAGTTTCTCTATTCTAAGTCAAACGAAGGAAGCAAAGTCGTATCCCGATAGTGAAAGGTTCGCTGGAATGCCAAGCGAGGAACCGAGTTCAATTAAGAACATGCGGAGCAAATAAAACTTCTATCCGTATCATGAACTCTAATTTCGGGACGAAATTCCCTCTAACGGGGGGATGATGTAACAACCCGTCATTTCAGGTCCTTGAAATTCGAGTCTTGTAACGTCTTTGAAAAAGTAATTAGAATGTCATCGAAAAATGAAGTATTCAAAGGCTCTGTTTGGAGTATGCTATGTAATATTTATCGTCTTAAGGTTTCCAAGCATATAAAGAACACTAAAATCCGAGTTATAACGAAGAAGTTATGACCGTTCTAAGTTTTCCGACAAAAACCGACAATACGAAGTTACGTAAAAACTCGAATCGGAGATCGAGCGACTTTCGGCCTGAATGACCTAAACGAGAATCGAAGGTCTCGAGAATGGTATTTCAGCGGTAAAAAGTCTAGCAAAAACCGACGTCAGATAAAGAAGTTATGAATTTTTAAAGAAATTCCTTAATCACATCATTTTAATAAATAAATAATAAAAATAATTTCATAATTTGTCATCGGAGTCTAAACGAAAGTTGTAGAGCATAGTCTCACCTACGCGTGGATATAAAGACCATCGAAAACGGACTTCGTATGAAGAATATATGATTTTTTGAAGTTTATTAAATAAATTATATATAAAAATAAATAAAAAATCCGGTAATATCTGAGGGACGAGTCAGCGTCCTCATCCGAGTTACGCGTTGCGTAACCCAGTACGCCCCGCGTACCTGAGGGCCTTGGTCTCGGTCCATCCACGTCCCCCCTATGCGAGCCTACTCGACCCGTCCCATCCGAAGCGAAGCAGTCGAGGACTTGGTCACTGGTGACGCACGAGTACGCGCTGCGTCCGAGCGTACGCCCCGCGTACCGACGCCTCTCAGCCCCTATAAAAGGGATGCGAGGGTTTCCGGAAAACTTGCTCATTTCTTCTCATTTCTCTTGCGTTTTGCCTTGTTTTCCGTGCCTGTTCAAACCCGAAGCCCTGGTCATTTTGCTCAAGTCCCGAAGGTCGATTTTACTCCCGAGATTCCCGAGAATCCCGAGAAAAATCCGTTTCCCGAGACGAAACTCTGCCGGGTTTTCCATCTCGCTATCTTCAAACTTTCAAGTGAGTTCATACCCCTACAAACACACTTTAAATGCTTTTTAAATGCTTTTTAAACAGTTTTAAGGGGGGGGGGGGGGGAATACAAGTAAACACACGACTATAATCGTGTGAAACATCGATCTTTTACTATACTTTTCATATTGTTGTTTTAACTATCTTATGAAGTTATTATCATGCAAAACACCTCACAACACAGCTTTACCCTCTTGGGATACAATATGTTTTTATAAATAGAAATAATGTTTTATTTATACGTTTACATACAAATACACCATATTGAAGGTAACATTCTTTACTAAACCGTTTTATACATTCAAACAACTTATGATTTATGCTTTGTCAAACATTGTGAAAAAGGATAAACTTTGCATACAAAACTACTACTTTAATACAGACTTAGTTGAGAATCCGTGAGACGTGTACATCTTCAAATACTGCCTTTTGTTAGAAGGTATCGCTACAAGTCCTGTCTATAACTAGAGTCTCCCGTTCGAAGAACGTGTCCAATGTGTATAGATCTATATGGGAAGTCATGATCCCGCGCCCTGACTGTTAGCTATAGTCCGTCCTTTGGGGTGACAGTTTGTCATAACGCTTCGACGCCTGAAGAACGTCGATACAGGCATATTATATTTAGTATGGTTATAAAACTCATCGTATATACAATTATTATGGTGTTATGTTTTTATGAACGAGTAGCTATTAAATCTATTCTTCATCTAACAAGTGTGATCTTCGTATAGCTTTATTATATAAAACTATGCCACAACTTTTAAGCACGTCGGTTGCTTGCGATTTTCGGTCTTAGCGGCTGCCAGTTATGTTAGGGAAAATATGGGATTTTCTGGATCTAATACATTCATTTTCAACACAACAAATCATAACTCTTTACATTTGAAACACTGCGTTTTCTGGAAAACATACACGAACTTTCGAATGGCATACATTTTCCCAAAACACTACTCATGAACTCACCAACTTAATTGTTGACACTTTTTCTTTGAAATAACTTGTGTTCCCAGGGTACCGCTAAGCAGATTTGGAAATCAACTTTTGGAGATTAACGTGCTGACATTAGTTACTTCTTTTGAAAGATGTTTATGTATTTAACTTTTGAACATGTAACGAATACAATTATGTAAACATTTTGGAAACTTTAATATATATGGTGGTGTGTACTTTCCTTTCTATGAACTGTTATGATACTGAATATGACGTCCACCGCCCCCGGACGTTTCCACCGTTCTTGTTTGGGGGTGTGACAGATTGGTATCAGAGCATTGTTTATAGTGAATTAAGTATATCAAAACCATTTTGGTATACAACTATAAACACAACTGGGCAAAAACACTCTAAGTAAGAGTCATACTTTTAAAATTAAATTTATTTAGTTTTTGTAAATTAGGCATGCATTCATTTCATATTAATAACATGGTCAGTATCTTAATTAAAACAATATAGAAGTATTATAAATAAGTTGTGCAGTGTAGGTATGCCTTGGGACATGTAATCAGAACTGGGAAGAATATAGCCTGATCAACTATATTTGTCCAAAAGCCGACTAACGTATGCCAAGGAATGTCTGCAATGGACAACAAATTTAAAACTTACCAAAAGCATATCGTTAAAGAATACTAAGGGAGTATTCGAGTGCCTTCAACCCTTAAACTTAAAGAGTAAATTCCATGTGCTTTAGCTTATAGTCAATTCTTAACCCTATTCTCGTATAGACTCAAATGGCTGGATTCCATCAACCCGGTGACCCCTACTACCTCAACCAAAATAATGGAGAAGGGATAGAGAATGATCCTGAAGAAGGAATGCTAGAAGAATCAGACTCAGATCCCGAGAACAACCTACCCGTAACGGCTCCAATTCAAAATCCTAATCCTCGACCGGAATTTCATGGCTCGACGCGCCTTTGGGCAACTTACCTGGATAGGTGGAGCCGTGAACAGGAGCAACCCCTTCCATTCAACGGAGACCGAAGCTTCTACAACCTAAGCGAGGGAGGCTCAGCAGACAGAGCCCTTCCTATATTGATTCGTCGGATTTCTCGCATTGGTGAGCAAGGACGGACGACCATCCATCGAACTGAGGAAAATGATGTGAACACTGGAGTCAACACAGTTCGCATCCGACAGTTAGGATTATCTCACGGGAGAATCGTAAATCGAAATGAAGGTTACAGAGAGAGCTAACACCAACTCAAACCGAAGTGATAGAACTTCGGGCATGCCAGGCAAGACATGAACTACGTATGCTCGAGATGGAGCGTCAGTTGGCAGAATCTAAGGCCCATGTAGCCAGCTCGCGTAACAAATAAAACATGTCTGACTTCCAAAATTTTGTCATAGCATAAGACCTCGGATAAAGTCCTTACTTTTCCTAACCTTGTAATCGGAGGCCTTTAGATAGGTCAAAATTTTCCTAACTACAACATGTAGCGCACCATGTTTTATAATATATGATGTATTTCCTTTATTTAAACCCTTTGCATACCCCTCAAATTCACGAGTTTATCTACTCTCCTCATGAGTCGAACTCAAAACCCTATTCAGGGAGCAATGTCTCCTCGTAGATCAGCACGTAGAAATGCAACCCTACCACCACCTCCTCAATATGACCCCAACATAGTGCAATCTGTTATCGTTGCGGCAGTAACAGCTGCACTGTCTCAAGCAAACTTTAGCGGCACAGCAAGGGCCGGAAATAATCAACTTACCAACGCAACCCCATTCCTACATTTGGACACCGCCACTTTGCAAGCTACAGTTATAGCCACAGTGACAGCCATTATAGCGTACGATAACTCTGTCAACTCAAACAGGGAAGGAAACGATACCAAAAACCCTAATCATTAAACAAAATTTCATAGTAGTAATAATAGAGATAGACTAAAAAGCACTGAAAACACATACGTAGAATGCCCTATCCCACTAACGAACGTCTTACAATGAGAAGTACCGACATTGGCATTCGACGTGGATTGGTGTGGCCCTACCCATACCAGTTCCATGTGTTATAAAGGACGCATTCACTTTAACCATCGACTAACGAAACTCGATCGATTTATGATGACAAACCCCATACAAACCCCAATTGCTTTCTAGTTTCAAAACCCTGAAGTACTCATATGAGGAATCTTTACAACCTTCCCGTAGTATCCTCCAACAAATCATTTAGAAATACCACGCATGCAACAAGTCAAATCCAAGCCCAGAAACTAGTAGTGAATTCAACCATGAACTTCAAAACGTAGCTACCCTAATGCATCGAGTGAATATGCTAACATTTAGAAGAACATAAGTAATTAAACCCAAAACCACACGATCCCGATCAGTCGAAGTGATAGGCGGAGTAATGAAGGTCCGCTAAAACACGCACATTAGGATCTAGATTCATAAAGGAACAAGTGACAACTCCTGCAAAACGCCTTAGGAAGCAATTTCCAAGGTAGGGGTATTGAGGAAGGCACTCGTGTCCACTTAACACAGGCTAAACACCTCACTCCCGCCACTAAGGCTAGCACTAGCCAGTCATGCCGCCAAGGCGATGAGATAAGGGCACCTCAAGAAGGATTGCCCTATCACAAAGAATTCTAGCATAAACGGTAGAATTCTCAGGACCACACTTGCAGGAGAACCTACTCCGAACCTATATTAATGTAATTTAGACATTTCATTTTAACAGACTTATAAACCATCCAAAACTAGTGCAACCAGAGCCTTGTCTTTTGCAGGATCCCGTCAGTATAGGGATACTCATGCTGCGTATACTTGCCCTTGTAGTATACCTTATTTGCAACAATAGTCTTGTAGTAGTCTAAAGTACTGTAACTCTATTGATGGTTGCACGGTTGTGTTTTGTCGGTAAACGTCTTATGTTCAAATCTAATGTCTTTAAGTTTCCTTATGACTCCAACATTATCATACGACTTGATTCAATTTGATTCTCACAAAAACAGTTTCATACGTACATCTCTTTCTTCGAAATCGCCTTTCCAGCGAAACCGTCATATCAGAACACCAATTACTCATGAATGGAGTACCTCATAATTCTTTTCCTTTCCAAAGAAGCCCCTGAAGTGCCACTCGTATAGTACGTCAAGTTCAAATCCAAAGATCTTTACGGTTGATCTGTCACTGATGAATGTATACGTAGGGGTGATATATAATCAAGGTTCTACAGGTTTAGAATTGACGATTCCACTTTAACTTCTTTTTCCTCGATGGGATGTGAGCTTAAAGAAGAATCAGTTATTCGACTACCTTTTCAATCTTCATTATATACAACTGATATACACGAGATTATGATCGTTGAACCATGTATGAATTTCTAGTATGAACTTCAGGACGGAGACTGCCTAAGACTACGAGTGATTGTGCTGCCATACAAATAAACATAGAAGCGCAACACATGCCCCTTTCTGTCGATTGGTTCAAGAGAGACAGATAGAATAAAAATACCCATCCTTTTTTCTTAGTTCGGGAGTAATTATACTTTCTTTTACATCTTCATGACATCTAATCCACTTCCAAGATTTTGACATCATAAACAGTATGAATTGGTTGTGTTCTCATGCAAAAGGAAAGGTAACTGCCTATACCTCAAGACAGCATAAGACACAGGAAGTTAACTATAAAACACATGATCTTGAGTCAGGAGCATCGGTAATTACTTCGAAGATCTGGAGACACTACTTGTAGGGTACAAGATGTACTACTCTCACAGCCCACAAAAACATTCAACATACGTTCGACCAAGAAGGGTTATCATGCCAGTGAAGTCAAACGAAGGAAGCAAAGTCGTATCCCGATAGTGAAAGGTTCGCTGGAATGCCAAGCGAGGAACCGAGTTCAATTAAGAACATGAGGAGCAAATAAAACTTCTATTCGTATCATGAACTCTAATTTCGGGACGAAATTCCCTCTAACGGGGGGATGATGTAACAACCCATCATTTCAGGTCCTTGAAATTCGAGTCTTCTAACCTCTTTGAAAAAGTAATTAGAATATCATCGAAAAAGGAAGTATTCAAAGGCTCTGTTTGGAGTACGCTATGTAATAGATATCGTCTTAAGGTTTCCAAGCATATAAAGAACACTAAAATCCGAGTTATAACGAAGAAGTTATGACCATTCTAAGTTTTCCGACAAAAAACGGCAATACGAAGTTACGTAAAAACTCGAATCGGAGATCGAGCGACTTTTCGCCGGAATGACCTAAACGAGAATCGAAGGTCTCGACAATGGTATTTCAGTGGTAAAAAGTCTGGCTAAAACCGACGTCAGATAAAGAAGTTATGAATTTTTAAAGAAATTCCTTAATCACGTCATTTTAATAAATAAATAATAAGAATAATTTCATAATTTGCCATCGGCGTCTAAACGAAAGTTGTAGAGCATAGTCTCACCTACGCGTGGATATAAAGACCTTCGAAAACGGAGTTCGTATGAATAATATATGATTTTTTGAAGTTTATTAAATAAATTATATATAAAAAATAAATAAAAAATCCGGTAATATCCGAGGGACGAGTCAGCGTCCTCATCCGAGTTACGCGCTGCGTAACCCAGTACGCCCCGCGTACCTGAGGGCCTTGGTCTCGGTCCGTCCACGTCGCCCCTATGCTAGCCTACCCGACCCGTCCTATCCGAAGCGAAGCAGTCGAGGACTCGGTCACGGGTGACGCACGAGTACGCGTTGCGTCCGAGCGTACGCCCCGCGTACCGACGCCTCTCAGCCCCTATAAAAGGGATGCGAGGGTTTCCGGAAAACTTGCTCATTTCTTCTCATTTCTCTTGCGTTTTACCTCGTTTTCCGTGCCCGTTCAAACCCGAAGCCCTGGTCATTTTGCTCAAGTCCCGAAGGTCAATTTTACTCCCGAGATTCCCAAGAATCCCGAGAAAAATCCGTTTCCCGAGACGAAACTCTGCCGGGTTTTCCATCTCGCTGTCTTCAAACTTTCAAGTGAGTTCATACCCCTATAAACACACTTTAAATGCTTTTTAAATGCTTTTTAAACACTTTTAAGGGGGGGGGGGGAATACAAGTAAACAGACGACTATAATCGTGTGAAACATCGATCTTTTACTATAATTTTCATACTGTTGTTTTAACTATCTTATGAAGTTATTATCATGCAAAACACCTCACAACACAGTTTTACCCTCTTGGGATACAATATGTTTTTATAAATAGAAATAATGTTTTATTTATATGTTTACATACAAATACACCATATCGAAGGTAACATTCTTTACTAAACCGTTTTATACATTCAATGAACTTATGATTTATGCTTTGTCAAACATTGTGAAAAAGGATAAACTTTGCATACAAAACTACTACTTTAATACAGACTTAGTTGAGAATCCGTGAGACGTGTACATCTTCAAATACTGCCTTTTGTTAGAAGGTATCGCTACAAGTCCTGTCTATAACTAGAGTCTCCCGTTCGAAGAACGTGTCCAATGTGTACAGATCTATACGGGAAGTCATGATCCCGCGCCCTGACTGTTAGCTACAGTCCGTCCTTTGGGGTGACAGTTTGTCATAACGCTACGACGCCTGAAGAACGTCGATACAGGCATATTATGTTTAGTATGGTTATAAAACTCATCGTATATACAGTTATTATGGTGTTATGTTTTTATGAACGAGTAGCTATTAAATCTATTCTTCATCTAACAAGTGCGCTCTTCGTATAGCTTTATTATATAAAACTATGCCACAACTTTTAAGCACGTCGGTTGCTTGCGATTTTCGGTCTTAGAGGCTGCCAGTTATGTTAGGGAAAATATGGGATTTTCTGGATCTAAGACATTCATTTTCAACACAACAAATCATAACTCTTTACATTTGAAACACTGCGTTTTCTGGAAAACATACACGAACTTTCGAATGGCGTACATTTTCCCAAAACACTACTCATGAACTCACCAACTTAATTGTTGACACTTTTTCTTTGAAATAAATTGTATTCTCAGGGTACCGCTAAGTAGATTTGGAAATCAACTTTTGGAGATTAACGTGCTGACGTTAATTACTTCTTTTGAAAGATGTTTATGTATTTAACTTTTGAACATGTAACGAATACAATTATGTAAACATTTTGGAAACTTTAATATATATGGTGGTGTGTACTTTTCTTTATATGAACTGTTATGATACTGAATATGATGTCCCCCGCCCCCGGACGTTTCCACCGTTCTGGTTTGGGGGTGTGACAGATTGGTATCAGAGCATTGTTTATAGTGAATTAAGTATATCAAAACCATTTTGGTATACAACTATAAACACAACTGGGCAAAAACACTCTAAGTAAGAGTCATCCTTTTAAAATTAAATTTATTTAGCTTTTGTAAAGTAGGCATGCATTCATTTCATATTAATAAGATGGTCAGTATCATAATTAAAACAATATAGAAGTATTATAAATAAGTTGTGCAGGGCAGGTATGCCTTGGGACATGTAATCGGAACTGGGAAGAATATAGCCTGATCAACTATATTTGTCCAAGAGCCGACTAACGTATGCCAAGGAGTGTCTGCAATGGACAACAAATTTAAAACTTACCAAAAGCATATCGTTAAACAATACTAAGGGAGTATTCGAGTGCCTTCAACCCTTAAACTTAAAGAGTAAATTCCATGTGCTTTAGCTTATAGTCAATTCTTAACCCCATTCTCGTATAGACTCAAATGGTTGGATTCCATCACCCCGGTGAACCCTACTACCTCAAACAAAGTAATGGAGAAGGGATAGAGAATGATCCTGAAGAAGGAATGCTAGAAGAATCAGACTCAGATCCCGAGAACAATAACCTACCCGTAATGGCTCCAATTCAAAATCCTAATCCTCGACCAGAATTTCATGGCTCGACGCCCCTTTGGGCAACTTACCTGGATAGGTGGAGCTACGAACAGGAGCAACCCCTTCCATTCAACAGAGACCGAAGCTTCTACAACCTAAGCGAGGGACGCTCAGCAGACAGAGCCCTTCCTATATTGACTCGTCGGATTTCTCACATTGGTGAGCAAGGACGGACGACCATCTATCGAACTGAGGAAAATGATGCGAACACTGGAGTCAACACAGTTCGCATCCGACAGTTAGGATTATCTCACGGGAGAATCGTAAATCGAAATGAAGCGTTACAGAGAGAGCTAACAGCAACTCAAACCGAAGTGATAGAACTTCGGGCATGCCAGGCAAGACATGAACTACGTATGCTCGAGATGGAGCGTCAGTTGGCAGAATCTAAGGCCCATGTAGCCAGCTCGCGTAACAAATAAAACATGTCTGACTTCCAAAATTTTGTCATAGCATAAGACCTCGGATAAAGTCCTTACTTTTCCTAACCTTGTAATCGGAGGCCTTTAGATAGGTCAAAATTTTCCTAACTACAAAATGTAGCGCACCATGTTTTATAATATATGACGTATTTCCTTTATTTAAACACTTTGCATACCCCTCAAATTCATGAGTTTATCTACTCTCCTCATGAGTCGAACTCAAAACCCTATTCAGGGAACAATGTCTCCTCATAGATCAACACGTAGAAATGCAAGCCCACCACCACCTCCTCAATATGACCCCAACATAGTGCAATCTGTTATCGTTGCGGCAGTAACAGCTGCACTGTCTCCAGCAAACTTTAGCGGCACAGCAAGGGCCGGAAATAATCAACTTACCAACGCAACCCCATTCCTACATTTGGACACCGCCACTTTGCAAGCTACAGTTATAGCCACAGTGACAGCCATTATAGCGTACGATAACTCTGTCAACTCAAACAGGGAAGGAAACGATACCAAAAACCCTAATCATTAAACAAAACTTTCATAGTAGTAATAATAGAGATAGACAAAAAAGCACTGAAAACACATACGTAGAATGCCCTATCCCACTAACGAACGTCTTACAATGAGAAGTACTAACATTGGCATTCGACGTGGATTGGTGTGGCCCTACCCATACCAGTTCCATGTGTTATAAAGGACCCTTTCACTTTAACCATCGACTAACGAAACTCGATCGATTTATGATGACAAACCCCACACAAACCCCAATTGGTTTCTAGTTTCAAAACCCCGAAGTACTCATATGAGGAATCTTTACAACCATCCCGTAGTATCGCCCAACAAATCATTTAGAAATACCACGCATGCAACAAGTCAAATCCAAGCCCAGAAACTAGTAGTGAATTCAACCATGAACTTCAAAACGTAGCTACCCTAATGCATCAAGTGAATATGCTAACATTTAGAAGAACATAAGTAATTAAACCCAAAACCACACGATCCCGATCAGTCGAAGTGATAGGTGGAGTAATGAAGGTCCGCTGAAACACGCACATTAGGATCTAGATTCATAAAGGAACAAGTGGCAACTCCTGCAGAACGCCTTAGGAAGCAATTTCCAAGGTAGGGGTATTGAGGAAGGCACTCGTGTCCACTTAACATTGGCTAAACACCTCACTCCCGCCACTAAGGCTAGCACTAGCCAGTCATGCCGCCAAGGCGAGGAGATAAGGGCACCTCAAGAAGGATTGCCCTATCACAAAGAATTCTGGCATAGACGGTAGAATTCTCAGGACCACAGTTGCAGGAGAACCTACTCCGAACCCACATTAATGTAATTTAGACGTTTCGTTGTAACAGACTTATAAACCATCCAAAACTAGTGCAACCATAGCCTTGTCTTTTGCGGGATCCCGTCAGTATAGGGATACTCATGCTGCGTATACTTGCCCTTGTAGTATACCTTATTCGCAGCAATAGTCTTGTAGTAGTCTAAAGTACTGTAACTCTATTGATGGTTGCACGGTTGTGTTTTGTCGGTAAACGTCTTATGTTCAAATCTAATGTATTTAAGTTTCCTTATGATTCCAACATTATCATACGACTTGATTCAATTTGATTCTCAGAAAAACAGTTTCATACGTACGTCTCTTTCTTCGAAATCGCCTTTCCAGCGAAACCGTCATATCAGAACACCAATTACTCATGAATGGAGTACCTCATAATTATTTTCCTTTCCGAAGAAGCCCCTGAAGTGCCACTCGTACAGTACGTCAAGTTCAAATCCAAAGATCCATACGGTTGATCTGTCACTGATGAATGTATACGTAGAGGTGATATATAATCAAGGTTCTACAGGTTTAGAATTGACGATTCCACTTTAACTTGTTTTTCCTCGATGGGATGTGAGCTTAAAGAAGAATCAGTTATTTGACTACCTTTTCGATCTTAATTATATACAACTCGTATACACGAGATTTTGATCGTTGAACCATGTATGAATTTCGAGTATGAACTTCAGGACGAAGACTACCTAAGACTACGAGTGATCGTGCTGCCATACAAATAAACATAGAAGCGCAACACATGCCCCTTTCTGTCGATTGGTTCAAGAGAGACAGATAGAACAAAAATACCCATCCTTTTTTCTTAGTTCGGGAGTAATTATACTTTCTTTTAGATCTTCATGACATCTAATCCACTTCCAAGATTTTGACATCATAATCAGTATGAATTGGTTATGTTCTCATGCAAAAGGGAAGGTCACTGCCTATACCTCAAGACAGCTTAAGACACAGGAAGTTAACTATACAACACATGATCTTGAGTCAGGAGCATCGGTAATTACTTCGAAGATCTGGAGACACTACTTGTAGGGTACAAGATGTACTACTCTCACAGCCCACAAAAACATTCAACATACGTTCGACCAAGAAGGGTTATCATGCCAGTGAAGTCAAACGAAGGAAGCAAAGTCGTATCCCGATAGTGAAAGGTTCGCTGGAATGCCAAGCGAGGAACCGAGTTCAATTAAGAACATGTGGAGCAAATAAAACTTCTATCCGTATCATGAACTCTAATTTTGGGACGAAATTCCCTCTAATGGGGGGATGATGTAACAACCCGTCATTTCAGGTCCTTGAAATTCGAGTCTTGTAACGTCATTGAAAAAGTAATTAGAATGTCATCGAAAAATGAAGTATTCAAAGGCTCTGTTTGGAGTACGCTATGTAATAGATATCGTCTTAAGGTTTCCAAGCGTATAAAGAACACTAAAATCCGAGTTATAACGAACAAATTATGACCATTCTAAGTTTTCCGACAAAAACCGGCAATACGAAGTTACGTAAAAACTCGAATCGGAGATCGAGCGACTTTCGGCCTGAATGACCTAAACGAGAATCGAAGGTCTCGACAATGGTATTTCAGCGGTAAAAAGTCTAGCAAAAACCGACGTCAGATAAAGAAGTTATGAATTTTTAAAGAAATTCCTTAATCACGTCATTTTAATAAATAAATAATAAAAATAATTTCATAATTTGCCATCGGAGTGTAAACGAAAGTTGTAGAGCATAGTCTCACCTACGCGTGTATATAAAGACCATCGAAAACGGAGTTCGTATGAATAATATATGATTTTTTGAAGTTTATTAAATAAATTATATATAAAAATAAATAAAAAATCCGGTAATATCCGAGGGACGAGTCAGCGTCCTCATCCGAGTTACGCGCTGCGTAACCCAGTACGCCCTGCGTACCTGAGGGACTTGGTCTCGGTCCGTCCACGTCGCCCCTATGCGAGCCTACCCGACCCGTCCCATCCGAAGCGAAGCAGTTGAGGACTCGGTCACGGGTGACGCACGAGTACGCGCTGCGTCCGAGCGTACGCCCCGCGTACCAAGGCCTCTCAGCCCCTATAAAAGGGATGCGAGGGTTTCCGGAAAACTAGCTCATTTCTTCTCATCTCTCTTGCGTTTTGCCTCGTTTTCCGTGCCCGTTCAAACCCGAAGCCCTGGTCATGAACGAGTAGCTATTAAATCTATTCTTCATTTAACAAGTGCGATCTTCGTATAGCTTTATTATATAAAACTATGTCACAACTTTTAAGCACGTCGGTTGCTTGCAATTTTCGGTCTTAGAGGCTGCCAGTTATGTTAGGGAAAATATGGGATTTTCTGGATCTAATACATTCATTTTCAACACAACAAATCATAACTCTTTACATTTGAAACACTGCGTTTTCTAGAAAACATACACGAACTTTCGAATGGCGTACATTTTCCCAAAACACTACTCATGATCTCACCAACTTAATTGTTGACACTTTTTCTTTGAAATAACTTGTATTTTCAGGGAACCGCTAAGCAGATTTGGAAATCAACTTTTGGAGATTAACGTGCTAACGTTAATTACTTCTTTTGAAAGATGTTTATGTATTTAACTTTTTAACATGTAACGAATACAATTATGTAAACATTTTGGAAACTTTAATATATATGGTGGTGTGTACTTTCCTTTCTATGAACTGTTATGATACTGAATATGACGTCCTCCGCCCCCGGACGTTTTCGTCGTTCTGGTTTGGGGGTGTGACAAGTTAATTATGCATATGAATCCTACGAGTTCTCATTGAATGAATAAAAGGCAAGAACCTTGATCAATGAAAAGTACATTAATAGGAAAGGGTGATCTGCTTAACTACTTGGAAGACATGGTGGGCAGCCGTGTTACCATAAGGCAAGAAATCAAGATTAAGAAAGTTCGGTCTATATGAGTTTGAATTTGACAAATTCACATGGATAGGAACACATACACCATTAAATCTAAGTTTCATAAGATTCCCTCCTTCATGAAAATGATTGTGAGGAAATGCTTTCACTAAGAGAGATTTTTAAAAAGATAGTGAATGTGAAAATTGGATTCTCGAATTCGATTATGGTTATGGTATCCCTTTCCATGATTCGAATTGTGAGATTTGGCAATTAGTCTTAATTGTTTAGACACACATATGAGCTATCTAATACAAAGGTGTATAAGTCCAAGAAGCCTTGATAAAAGATTATCAAAGCATTAGGTATTAGAAACATGGACTTAAGAAATTCAATAGGTATTGTTTTTCTGAAAGTTAAACTGTTTCTGAATACATGTCAAAGCTAGTGGGAGCATAAGTGTCATGTTTATAATAATCATCATGATAGTGGGAGCATAAATGTTATGATTTTATGATCATTAAGCCAAGTATTGCAAGTTAGCAATATTAATTATGGAAAACAATAGTCATACTTTGCAAAGTTGTAAGGGTTGAATAGTTGTTTTGTTATAATTAAGGGAGAGAATATTATGCTTCATTTCAAATCTAAAGGCTTAGGTTGTGGAATGTTAATAAATTAGTCTAGGATACATGGTATGTTCTTAAATTTCGATTATGATTATGGCATTTCTCTTCATAGTTCGAATTGTGAGAACGTAGCACATTAAATATTATGGCAGAAGATTGATAAAGTATCAAATCTTTATGTAAGACATTATGCATCGTGTCCCATACGCTTCGGGTTAAGGATCGATTGCAAAGGCTATAATATGTGACCATTCTAAAATTTTCCAAATTTCTAGCACATTTAGAGGGAAAAGGACAAGAATCGGTTTTGACTAAGATAATTAAACAACTATCAAAGGACAATCCAAAGTTCGCCAAAGATTGGTCGCTTGTGAGTAGTTGGAAGTATGATATTGGATGGACCATATCGACATTATTTTGAATAGATAAGATTCTATTAAGAATGAGTTGTCATATGCCAAATATGGAAATGTTTCTATATTGGGAGTTAGATATTAAGAATCAGTGTCTAGATTAGAAAATTTTATGCAAAAGGATGTTCAAAGGAATGTACTTTGAGTGAGAGACATCACATCTAAGGAATTGTATTTTAACAATCTTCGATAAATGACTTTGTAATTTCATTGGCAATAGTAATTGTGACTTTAGTGTAGTGACATTACGAAAGAATCATTGCATAAAATGTTAGAATCTAACATATTCCATAAGTGGCAAGAATTTGATATTCTCTTACTTATGAAAAAGGATTAGGAGTTGTGAAATGAGTATGATTATAAATGTGTTCATTTGATCTATTTCACAAAGTAAGAACCATAGGTAAACATTGTATGCATGCTAAGAGCATGGGACAAGTGTTGTAATAATTCAAGTAAGAAGTTGATTACCCGAAACAACAAATAATGAGTAATAATCGATATGGTGATAAATAAAAGGTGTTTTATTTATACTAAAAGTTTTGAGGCCATATGGGATTAGTATTATTCTTGTGTTTCACTTTGCATGTTTTGACTTCCTGAATAATTTAATTGGTTAAGAACAGTCAAATTATTCGAATGGGCCACAGTCGTTCGTATGTTGGAAGTAGGTATGATTGAAGACTATCGTGAATTGGTGTGTGGATTGTCTAAAGAGTATTAGAGATAAACAAATGTTTGCTGCAACGTTCATGAGTGCTTATGAATATGATTTGAGCATTGGATTAAACCCACGCTCACTTGGATAACTTCATGGATTTTATCACGAGTGATTGGTGAGATGATAATATCTTTTATTCTTGAAACCGAGATGTGTGAGTTGTATCTTGCGAGTCGGTTGCACATTCATAATATGTAAATGCACCAGTAATTTGGTTTTATAAAACATATTGATGTGTGTGATTTGGTGAGTGAGTGCAAGCGAGCATTGAGTCAAATTTTATCCGTTCCTTTTATCCAAAGTAGGATAAAATGTGATATATGTGGGCTCCTCGATGATTTAGTGATGGCACCTAAGCGCTTGGCTAAGCCGGGACTAAATTGATATGTTTAATTGTAGTCTGTTGTCAGTCGTCATAAATCTAAATTCGGGAAATAGCACATAGACAGAGAGAATGATTTAGATCCATGTCACAGTCTATACGATATCTAGAATGGAGGAATATATGATCCCTTATCTGAAGGACACACATATCTGATAAGATCAGAGTTGACAGCGGCTTTGGAAAGCTACGATTGCATATCAGGATCTGAAGACATACGCGGAATAGTTATTAGACTTATCTAAGTGGGAGACTGTTGGATTAGTGTCTAAGTCCATAACTATTTTGGTATGTACTTGACCCGATGGTGCATGGTCCTTTTGGGTTGCCTTCACCAAAGCAACTTGATAGGATGAATTATGGAGAGAAAGGATTAATTATGATTTATTAATATATTATGAGAATAATATATTAAAGGAGAAATCATATAGTTTAATTAATATTAGTCAAGAATTAATAAGAATTAAGTTTGTGGCTAAAAGACATTAATTAAACTTAAGGGACTAAAACTGTCAATTGTATGATAGTTCAATATTAAGCTAATGGACTCCATATTAAAGGGGTGGACGAATTCTATGGGGAAACCCATTAGAAATCGTCCTAGGGACTTTAAGAAAGCAGTCCATGGGTTGCTTAGGGCTTAAGCATCCAAATTAGGGTTTCCTTGTTAGATAACCCTAATAGCCTCTCTATTTAATGAACCCTTATGGATCAAAAACGTGGGGAACTAATTGGTTAGGGTTTCCACATGTTTTTGGCAGCCTCCTTCTCTTCTCTTGTTCATCCTCTTGCTCTTGGTGTTTGTGAACCATTAGAGGAGTGACATTTGTGACTCTAAGCTTTCAAAAGTCATTACAAGGAGGATTTGAGATTGTTATTACTACATAAAAATCAAGGTATGATCTAAACCCTAATTCATATGTTATATTGATTATCATATATTAGATCTAGGGTTTATAGTCTTGGATGAATTGCATTTACAATAGAGAAACCTAGTTCCAAGCATTAGGGTTGGTATGGGCACATAGGATGTTCTTATGGCTAAAACCCATCAGTTGGATCATATATTTTCCCATGTGTTGTATGCCATTTTAGGCAAATTTTCCCTGTATTAAAACAGTTATTATTAATGGAAATGCTATGCATTTTAACGTGATGTTGTTATCTTCTATGTGTTTTATTTCTTTGTTTCATGCTAATATATGAAATCACTTGGATGAACAAATCGATCCGCGAAAGACCAAACCGTTCCATGACAGAAAGATGCCTCAAAGACCAAACCATGAAAACAATCAGCCACCGACGCCACCAAAGATAAACACAATTGTATTCCAAGCGGCAGTGTCAGCTGTAGTCACAGAAGCATTGGCGCCAATTCACAACGGAAACAACAGTGGAGGCAACGGACATGGAGCCGGAAGTTCAAACCACAGAATGAACCAAGGACCCACCAGAAGCTGTACCTACTAGGACTTCACGAACGCCAAGCCTCGAACCTTCAACGGGATGGGAGGTGTGTTAACTTTGAAAAGATGGATAGAAAAGGTGGAATCAATGTTCGAGATCTGCTGATGTCCTCAGGAGTGCAAGGTCAAGTTTGCGGCTTGCATATTCGTCGATCAAGCTCTCTCTTGGTGGAACGGTCACGTGGAAGCCATGACACTCATAGTGGCGAATGCTATGCTGTGGGAGGAGCTTAAGGAGATGTTGATGGCTAAATATTATCCAAGGGGATAAATCCAAAAGATGGAGCAGGAACTGTGGAACCTCACGGTTCTGAATTTTGACATTGATACTTACATCTCAAGGTTCAGTGAGCTATCACTCGTGTGTCCAGGAATGTTCACATCCAAAGGGAAAAAGATTGAAAGATTCATTTGAGGATTGACCTCCCCGATTTAGGGAAATGTAGTCGCGGCAAACCCTGAGATGTATGACAGTGCAAAAAGGCTAGCCAAGAAGTTATACGATCATGGAAACAAGAAGGGTGCCAAAGTGGGAGAGACGGAAGTCAAGAAGGAAAGTGATAACAACAAGGGCAAGAACAAAAAACCGAAGGGACAAGAAACCCAAGGGTCAATAAAGAAACAACAACCAATAGAAGTTCATGCTGCTACTCAAGCTACCACAACACCACATGCTCCAGCCTCATCCACACCAAATGCTCCCAAGCAACAAACATTGCAACTTCCACTACCATGGCGAATGCAGGGAGATGCAATGCACAAGTAGCAACCGAAAAGGTCACACTGCAAGATATTGTAGAACTTATCCACAACAGAACCAACTATCAAACAACAACAACAACATCAATGGCCGCAACAACAGCAACAACAACAACAATTGTAACATCCCATTTATTGAGTAAATAAGTAGAAAAATATTTATAAATGAATAATAATCCTAAAATAAATAATATTTAGCGGGGTGTTGGTGTTGGGGAGCCAATTGATTCAATTTTAGAAGCTGGTAAATTATTGAGACTTAATTTGAAAATATTTGTGAGGCTCTGGGGCTGAATGGTAA
The DNA here is from genome assembly GCF_051521515.1 of Lactuca serriola. Lineage (NCBI taxonomy): Eukaryota > Viridiplantae > Streptophyta > Magnoliopsida > Asterales > Asteraceae > Lactuca > Lactuca serriola. The sequence goes on along the minus strand of NC_136409.1, from coordinate 10,006,011 downwards.
GTTTTGGATTTATTATTAAAAGAATTATAGAAGTAAGGGGCTAAAAGGTAAATTTCGGATTAAAAATGAAGAGATTGTGAATGGGAGGGACTAGTTCTGCCATTTCTCTATCAAGTTTGTGTGGAGCGGGTTTTAGCATCGTGCCTTCCGTTTCCGATGATAATTGTTTTATTAAGTAACCCTAACCCTAGACGTTCCATTCCAGCCGCCACCACCATGGATCGCATCTTCAACCGCCACCGTCTGTGGAAGCCTTCTTGAAGCTAACAGCAACTATTTCTCCGCCGGAGACGCAACCCTGCTGCCGGATACGCAATTGGTCAGTCGAATGAACCAACTGAGATCGAGTGTTGAGCCTTGATGTGTTGCTGTGTAGGGTGTGAGCGAATGTGATGATGCCGGTAAGTCTAACACCACACATCTCCTCTCTCTTTCATTCTCACAATGGATGCGATGACTTGAGCATCGATGTGCTCGTCAGTGCCCTGAGGTCGCCACTTCTAGGCCATCAGTCGTCGTCTGCCGCCCTATGAGGCAGAGTGGTTGTGTTTGTGTGATTTTGATCGAAATTGTGAGTGCGTATGTAGGTTTAATCGGCTGGAAATCAAAAAAACCCGGCACCACCATCGGGAGGTGGTTACAGCCACCCGCTACTATTTTCAACCACTCTCCGCCGCCAACAGTCACCGTGCGAGGTGTATGTGGGTGTGCTTATTGGTGTGCATGAGTGTTTCAACTGTTTTCGGTATTTTGGAGATTGTATGCATGTTTTTGTGGCCGGAAAACCCACCACCATGAGGTGGTGGTTGCCGCCGTGAGCCGCCACCGACCACCACCGCCCGAGGTGCCGGTATGTGGTCCCTGTTCTAGTGGAACCCTATTGGGCCAAAACAGTTAATATTGGACTGGGATGGTTCGTTATTAGGCTAGAAAACCCTAATTTTTGGGTTTTTCAGTTTGGATTTTACCGGGACCTGCGGTTATTCTGTGGGATTAACATTGTGAATTATATCCGACTTCATTGTATGAATGGCCTAGTGGAGTGATGGACTTAATGGGTTAAGTGAGAAACACTTAACCCTAATCGTCATTTTCTGTGAAAACCCTAATTTTGGATTGGGCCTTGATTTGGGCCTTCATATTGTGCTTTGGTGTTTGGGCCATTGATGGGCCATCCAAGAGCAGTCATGTGGACTAGAATATTTAGATGGGCTTTAGGGTAAGGCCCATATGAGGGTTTGGGCCCAAATTGGAAAAATTGGGCCATGGTTGGGCCTTGGTGGGCCCAATTGACTTGAGTTATTTATGGGCCAGGTTGGTGGACCATATTTATACATAGTATATGAAGGTTAGTCTTAGATCCTAATGAGGTTATTTGTGGGTTTGGCTTAGTGATAGAAGCCGGAGTGTAGCAGCAGCATTTATAGGATCTGTTCGCCATCCGAGGTGAGTCTTCTCATTATACTTTTCCTAGAGTGGTAGTTATGTGTGACCAGAGGGTCTTATGTGCTTTATTGTGTTGTACATTTTCTATGTGATATGTTTTGTGTGCTATATTATGTGATATTTAGACCGGACCAGTGGGTCCAACGAATTATGAGACTGGAAGGTCCTCACTTAGATTGGACCGGAGGGTCCAACAAGCAGTGAGACCGGAGGGTTCTCACCTAGACCGGACCAGTGGGTCCAACAAATTATGAGACCGGAGGGTTCTCACTTAGACCTGACCGGAGGGTCCAACGAGCAGTGAGACCGGAGGGTTCTCACCTAGACCGGACCGGTGGGTGCAACGAACTATGGGACCGGAGGGTCCCACTGAGACACATTGACCTTAGGGTCTTACAGAGTTATAGCCTAGAGTGGCTAATGACTTGTGCGTGGTATTTTGGGTAATTCACTAAGCTTCGTGCTTACCATGTTATGTGTTATGTGTTTCAGGTACTTCTCAGGATCACAGAAAGGCAACAGCTCGATTGTACACTTGAGATAAAGAGTTATCTTTTGGAGGATCTTGGATTATTAATCAAACAATTATGGAATTGTGTTTTGTTAATTTGATAATTTGAATTTTTGTGAGATGTATTATGAGAATTTTTGTAATTTAAAAATGAAAAATTTGTGTGAAAATTTATGGTGTTACAATTTGGTATCAGAGCCTTGGTTTGAGGGATTCGGATGCACCTTCGGGTATGTCTGGACTCAAACTGAGGATTTGAGGAAAAAAATTCAAAAGAAATGATTTACTAAAACGAGCAAGAGTTTCTAAGAGAAAAACGAGAAAGAGAAGTGTGTACAATCAGCCAGAGCCCGAACGGTGATTTCCTAAAATACATTTACTTATTTGTGATATGAGTTATTATTGAGATATTAGCGATTAATGTTAGAAAATCGGCTAGGCATTTCATATATTAGGGCTAGAGTTGCCTGAATTGTGTTGCCTTGTTATCTGTGATGTGCTTTGAGTATGTGTGGAGTAAGAGTATCCAGCATGAATCTTTTAAAGAGATCCTTGAGTAGAGGAGTAATCTTGGAGAGATACCTAGATGAGTATTGGGGAGCCTACTGAGGAAGTAGTTAGATACCCGCGAGGGGTAAGGTTGCTTGAGTTCGGTAATACCTTGAGTGTGTGTAGAGCAAGCGGAGTTGTAACCTAGAGTGGTTTTATGTATTGATGGAGATTATTCGATGTCCGAATGCTGCTTGCTCCGTGCTTTGTGGAACTCTTGATGATGGGAGTCAGCTACTAAGTTTATATGACGATATTCAGGAGGTAGATGGCTGGCATCATAAGGAGTTTTTCAGCAGCTGATGGCAGAGAAGTGTGAGAACCTAGGGAGAGCATAGGGAGTGACCTTTGTCAGACAAGTATGTTGATAGAGGAAGAGTAACTACTTAGGAAATCTAGGATGATCCGTGTGGAAAGTATGGGTAGATGTGGCAGGTAGTATGGGCCGGAACTACTGAAAGCAGAGGACCCATACTCGATACAGGGAAAATTTCAAAGGTTGTAAATAGTAGAATGAGAGGTGATCACGTGGTTCGAGTACCATGATTTAAAGTAGAATGAGAGGTGATCACATGGTTCGAGTACCATGATTCGTAGCGGATTGAGAGGTGATCACGTGGTTTGGGTACCATGATTAGTGGCGGTTAGTGCTTATGGTGTTACCGGTTATTCTGATTGAGATCAAATATGATAGAGTGTGGAGCCAGAGGGGCATGTTGACGAGCTTCAAGGGAGTGTACCTTGAGGGGGGGAAATGAAATGTCAGTTGGAGTCGCAAGACTCAGTGATAAGTAGAAGTGGTACTTCATGGAGGTACGGTTAGAGCTACGTAGTCGGCCGCTAGCGGAAATGTCACTTCCTGTGACTGCAATGTCCTATTTCTATGAGGAGCCGAAGGGATATTGAGTTTTTGGTCTAGAGTTGGAGGTAAACCCTGTGGGACAGCAAGAGTGGCGACCTTCTCACCAGAGTATTTGGGTAGTATATTGGCTGTGAGGTATTCTTATACTAGGAAAGTGTCATTAGTGGGACTGAGATGTCATAGAACAAGGAGGTGCCTTATTGGGGGAAAGGTACTTTTATTAGCAGCTCCTGGTGGTTAAAAAGAGTATATGGGGGTGGTGGCCCTCGTGGTCTACATTGTGTATCGACAATGAGAATGAGGTGTGTGCTTTTATGATTATTCCTAATTTGGTAAGCGGTTCGAGGAGTTAGAGTCAAAGTGGGTGATAATGCAATATTTCCAGATTGAGACAGATTTGATTTGGAACAACGGGGTTTCCGGCAGTGTGTCAGTCTGAGGCGTCAAAGTGACTAGAGATAGTCACGTGGGGAGGTTTCTGAGATTTTTGTCAGAGTTACGAGATATTGGAGTTGCTTGGTTTCCATTAGGAAGATCATTGAGTGATTATGTGATACATTCCAAGAGTCAAGGGTGATGTACCTGGAGAAACAGTCTATGGAGTAGACTGTTGGTATGCCAATTGGTGATGGTTCGAACCCTGAGTGGGGGAGAACTGGGTGTTCTATTGAGAGGATCAGCGATCCATTCAGGTATCGCTAGAGAACTGGTTATGGAGGTCTACAGTGCGGACACATGAGACCTGGGTTATCGGTAGATGAAGCAAGGTGCGAGACGGGAAGATTTATGAGAATGTGTTTAAGAAAGGATGTGTGAATCCCCGCAGGTGGCCATTGGTCAGAGAATTTATTATGGCTAGCGATTTTTCAGGTTTGCAATGTATGGGCTCAAGGCGGTTTGTTCGTTGAGATATAGTTTCAATTATTAGGATTGCCAGTTTGATGTATAGATTGTTACCTATACTCCGGGAGGAGCAGCATTTGATTTGTTAATTAGTTTCAGAGTCATTATGAGTAACGACGCATGGGTTTTGGTCAGCAAGAGGATGGGGTTTAAGATGGTCATCAATGTGATCTCAAACATTGACGATTTCTCCGTGTTTCAAATTGTTAGCAGGTATTTCGATGATTACGGGTTGTGCGAGAAGATCACTGGTCGTAGCAGACACTATGAGATTCTGTGATGGTGTATCGGGGCATCCGACTATGATACCCTAAGTCGTTGGATTATTTTGAGACTCGAGTTTATGATATGATAAGTGGAGTATAGAATAGCTATCGTTCCAGTGGGAACACGTTAACTAATTGTCATCGGTCGGGGTGGTTTAAGAATGTGAATTGTATCGAGAGAAAGTGCGTTGTTGCAACAACTGTCGTCAGGAATGGGTGGGTGCACCTGTCCCCGATGGATCGCGGGGCATGAGTTTAGTAAGCGCAATATGGTGATGGCTTAATGATGAGATTGTAGGGTGGTAAGAGAGTGGAAGGATCCGGGTGGGAGTAATCACTTTGTGATATCAAGGAAAACCATGGGAAGAGCCCATGGCGAGTGACTGAGTGATGTAAGCCTACGGGGATCCGTAGCATTCACGAGTGAGTGAGCAAGTGATGTAAGTATGCGGGGAGCCGTAGCATTCACAGGTGAATGAGTAAGTGACATTAACCTGCAGGGAGTTGCAGCATTCACGAGTCGGTGTGAGAGTATCGTAAGATTACGGGAATCTATAGTATTCCCTGGGTAGAACATGCCACAAAGGAGTTCTTAGGCTTGGGTAGCCCTACCGACTGAGTCTTTGGGAGCCTGGTGGTCGGACCATGGGTGAGACTGGGGTCTCCATGATAGTCGGGATCCATTATATCTTGAATTGGGAAGAGGTTGTCGCAATTCAGAGGGAATTGGAGAGTAATGTACGCGTAGATTCGCAGATCACAAGTCGTGAGTCGAGTATCTGATTGGAGATGAGTGATTCCAACTATGCTAACGAACCAGACTCTCGAGTTTGAGTTGGCCCTATCTGTGTAAAGGATAGATGAGTTGAGATTTCAGATTCTTGATAAATGTCATTTTGAGTGGTTATGGTTTGCATCTGATGTTCTAGACCTGGGAAAGTCGGTCTGTTTGGTTTCAGAAGGACCGCAACACACATGGAGTTAGTGAGTGTTAGACGATAGACGTCAGAAATGATGGGTAACTACAAATCAGTTGTATTATAACTGGGAGTAAAGCAAACTTAGTGGTTGCATGTACATGTGGTTGGTTGAGATAGCTCAGTTGAATTCAACGGTTGGGGTTATGCTCGGGCTTGTGGCCATTGCGTTCAAGTTGTCGGGCGTGTAAGGGATGACGAGGAATGATTTCGGGGAGGAAATCTAATTTAAGAGGGGGAGAATTGTAACATCCCGTTTATTGAGTAAATAAGTCGAAAAAGATTTATATATGAATAATAATCCTAAAATAAATAATATTTAGCGGGGAGTTGGTAATGGGGAGCCAATTGATACAATTTTAGAAGCTGGTAGATTATTGAGACTTAATTTGAAAATATTTGTGAGGCTCTGGGGCTGAATGCTAAGTTTTGGATTTATTAGTAAAATAATTATAGAAGTAAGAGGCTAAAAGGTAAATTTCGGATTTAAAATGAAGAGATTGTGAATGGGAGGGACTAGCTCTGCCATTTCTCTATCATGTTTGTGTAGAGCGGGTTTTAGCATCGTGCCTTCCATTTCCGATGATAACTGTTTTATTGAGTAACCCTAACCCTAGACGTTCCATTCCAGCCGCCACCACCATGGATCACATCTTCAACCGCCACCTTCTGTGGAAGCCTTCTCGGAGCCGACAACAACTATTTCTCTGCCGGAGACGCAAGCCTACTGTCGGAGACGCAATTGGTCAATCGAATGAACCAACCGAGATCGAGTGTTGAGCCTTGATGCGTTGCTATGCTGGGTGTAAGCGAGTGGGACGCTGCCAGTAAGTCTAACGTCACCCATCTCCTCTCTCTTTCATTCTCACATTGAATGTGACGACGTTAGCATCGCTGTGGTTGTCAGTGGCCTGAGGTCGCCACTTCTAGGCCATCAGACGTCGTTTGCCGCCCTTTACGGCTGAGTAGTTGTGTTTGTGTGATTTGGATCGCAATTGTGAGTGAGTGTGTGGGTTCAATCAGCTGGAAATCAAAAGAACCCGACACCACCACAGGGAGGTGTTTGCAGCCACCTGCTACTATTTTCTACCACTCTCTGCCACCACCAGCCACCGTGGGAGGTGGCTGTGGGTGTGTTTATGGGTATGTGCATGAGTGTTTCCACTGTTTTTGATATTTTGGAGATTGTATGCGTGTTTTTTGTGGCCGGAAAACCCACCACCACCACCATGAGGTGGTGGCTGCCGCCGTGAGCCGCCACCGACCACCACCGCCCGAGGTGGTGGTCTATGGTCCCCGTTCTAGTGGAACCCTAATGGGCCAAAACACTTAATATTGGACTGGGATGGTTCGTTATTGGGCTAGGAAACCCTAATTTTTGGGTTTTTCAGTTTGGATTTTAATGGGACCCGCGGTTATTCTGTGGGATTGACATTGTTAATTATATCCGACTTCATTGTATAAATGGCCTAATGGAGTGATGGATTTAATGGGTTAAGTGAGAAACACTTAACCCTAATCGTCATTTTATGTGAAAACCCTAATTTTGGATTGGGCCTTGATTTGGGCCTTCCTATTGTGCTTTGGTGTTTGGGCCATTAATGGGCCATCCAAGAGCAGTCATGTGGACTAGAATATTTAGATGGGCTTTAAGGTAAGGCCCATATGAGGTTTTGGGCCCAAATTGGAAAATTGGGCCATGGTTGGGCCTTGGTGGGCCTAATGGACTTGAGTTATTTATGGGCCAGGTTGGTGGACCATGTTTAGACATAATATGTGAAGGTTGGTCTTAGATCCTAATGAGGTTATTTGTGGTTTTGGCTAAGTGATAGAAGCCGGAGTGTAGCAGCAACATTTATAGGATTTGTTCGCCATCCGAGGTGAGTCTTCTCATTATACTTTACCTAGAGTGGTTGTTATGTGTGACCAGAGGGTCTTATGTGCTTGCTTGAGTTGTATATTTTCTATGTGATATGTGTTGTGTGCTACATTATGTGATATTTAGACGGGACCAGTGGGTCCAACGAATTATGAGACTGCAGGGTCCTCACTTAGATCGGACTGGAGGGTCTAACGAGCAGTGAGACCGGAGGGTTCTCACCTAGACCGGACCAGTGGGTCCAACGAATTATGAGACCGGAGGGTTCTTACCTAGACCAGGCCGGTGGGTCCAACAAACTGTGGGTCCGGAGGGTCCCACTGAGACACATTGACCTGAGGGTCTTACAGAGTTATAGCCTAGAGTGGCTAATGACTTGCGCGTGGTATTTTGGGTAATTCACTAAGCTTCGTGCTTACCATGTTATGTGTTATGTGTTTCAGGTACTTCTCAGGATCACGGGAAGGCGACGGCTCGATTGTACACACGAGATAAAAAGTTATCTTTTGGAGGATCCTGGATTATTAATCAACCAATTATGGAATTGTGTTTTGTTAATTTGATGATTTGAATTTTTGTGAAATATATTATGATAATTTTTGTAATTTAAAAATGAAAAAATTATTTGAAAATTTACGGTGTTACAACAATGATGGGGCCAGTCACACCTGCTATGGGTGTAGAGGAACCGGTCACTTCGGGTGCAATTTCCCAAAAGCTAACAATCAAGGAGTTGGAGGATCAGGAAGGGTCCTGAATTTGGGTCAAGTTGAAGCGGTTCAACACCCGACCGTTGTCACTAGTACGTTCCCACTTAACAACACATACGCATGTGTCACACCCCAAAACCGAGAATGGCAGAAACGTTCTAGGGCGGAGGACGTAATGTATGTATCACAAAAATGTAAAGTAGTAAATAAGAAACAACATCATCTATTGCATTAATAGAATAATTCTGCTTACAATTGTGTTCTTTCATAGTATAAAACAACATAATTAGTACTCAATTTAAAAGACGAGTCTTGACTGCTCCGTCTGCTCTAAACCGTGCATCGGTACCTGTCTATTTGTAACCTGAGAATACAAGTTATTTTGAAAGCGAGTATCAGCAATTAAGCTGGTGAATTCATAAGTATTTTAATGTTATTGCTTTGAAAAGTTGTTATGAAAGAATGGTGAATGTTTTATGAAACATTTAGTATAAGTATGAAAACCCTAGAAAATCCCATATTTCCTACTAGTATAAAAAGTAGTCTTCTACCAAGACCCGAATGTTTTGAAAGTAGTCTTTAACAAAGACCTGACTGTTTTGAAAGTAGTCTTTAACCAAGACCTGACTATTTTGAAAGTAGTATTCTACCAATACTTGTATGTTTTGCTGTAACAAAGATGGTTTTCCCCTTTATGACTACTATTAACAATATCTAGTCTACCTCATCGTTTAAGGGAATGTATCACAAAATAAAAGTAATAGGGAAAATATAGCCATATAAGTATTATCCTTTTGTATTAGGATAAACTCGACATCGCGACTACCCTGAAACATATTCACCTTGAATATCCATAGATGTTCATTTTCCTCTCTAGCTAACAGCAGGTTGAAGGAATGGTTAGTCCTGTAAAGGTATCCCTAGTATAAGTATTAACCGTAGGCATCAGTAGATGTTCATTACCTCTATTGCTAATAGGTGGGTGCCGGAATGGTTAGTCCCGTAAGTGTATATGTTATGGTATCAACCGTAGACATCCGTAGATGTCCATTTACATCTGTTGCTAACAATCGGGTGTAGGAATTGTTAGTCCCTTATAGTTTCTTATCATATAGTATCTATGTAAAAGTATCCCTATAAGTGTATCCGTGTAAGAGGAATCTCTGTAAGAGTATCCATATAAGTATATCAATGTAAGAGGAATCTCTATAAGAGTATCCCTTCATATAGCATGTAGTGTAGACTCATGAATAAACTGACTCTGGTGTAATTTCTTGTAACAGGGATAATGTTTTGTATCCCCTAAACTATTCCTATCATAGTTTACTAGAATGTAATTGATGAGTGTCCAAGTAGGTTTATACACCCTTGCTACCGAAGAGCGTCGGAACTGAATTAACTGATGGAACTTTTATGACTATATATGTACACATGATATATAACTAATATTTAAACGACCTTCGGACGGGTACCCGATATCCGACCAGACCACATCCAAATCGAGGAAAAGGAAACAGGGTGGATATCCTTCCTAAGTCTTTTAAACATTTCTTATATAACTATACATATAGAGGCATGCAATTTATAATATAAAAGCATAAAAGAAGTTTTGTAAAAGCTGTGAAAAGTTTAATAAATAAGAATTTATGATTTGATGTCAGTTTATAAATCGATTTGAAAACCGTTTGACAAGACAGTTTAAGTGCGAGAAAACCTTTGTTTGAAGCACAACTATAACAGATTCAAAAAGGAAACCTACTGTTTGTAAGACAGTTTCTAAAAGTGTTTTAACGTGTAAAACTGTTTGTGAAAACTATTTGAGGTACATATGAAAATGTTCGTTTGTTCTTGTATATGAATGTATCTCCTTGAAATAGTATTTCTAGTATGTAAAAGTTCGTGATGTTCTCGTAAAACTATACCTATTATAGTTTTCTAGAAGTGTGTCTCGTTTGTATAGTAATCCCTAGTGAAATGCTCACTTGTTATGAAAAGTATAATTTTTGTAGTGCCTAAGATGGACACATATACATACAGGATAAGTAGAGTGTTTGATTTATACATATCTATATCAACATTTTTCATTTCAAAAGATATGATGTTATCGTGATATATTTTGCATACGAAAGTTTCCCTATAATAGTTATAAAGCACATATGATTCCGTTGATAATAAGCGTATAACGAAACTTTATATAACACACGATAATAATCGTGTGTTTTACTTGTATCCCCCCCACCCCCCTTAAAAGCATATAAAAGCATTTATAAAACATTTAAAAGTGTGGATTATAGGGGTATGAACTCACATGATAGATTTGAAGAAAGCGAGACGAAAACCGAGCAGAACTTCTACTCGAGAAAGCGGATTTCTCAGGATTCTCGGGAATCTCGGGAGCGTAAAACTTCCTTCCTAACTTGGATATGAAAATCGGGCCTTTGGGATGACTCCGAGGGTTGAAACACAGAGCTTCGGCGCGAGAAAGGGAAGAATTGAGCAAAAATGGTTGGCATCCTCACACCCTTTATATAGGGTCTGAATCCCTCACGTATGCTGGGCGTAGGCAACGTCAGGCATGACCGCATCCTCGGTTGAAGCATCGGAGCGATGTGGACAAGCCGGAGCCTAGCATCCGAGTACGCTGGGTGTAACTTGGATTGGTCCGATGACTCCTCCTTCGGATAATACCGGATTTTGAATTTAATTTATATTTTAATTATTTAGTAAACTTTAAAAATTCATATATTCCTCATATGAACTTCGTTTTTAACGTTGTTTATATCCACGAGAAGGTGAGACTACGTTCTACAACTTTGGTTTAGACTTTGTTGGCTAATTTTGAATTTATTTTTAATATTATATTTTTAATAGGTCGGGACAAGAAAATTCCGTTAAAGTTTCATAACTTTTTCATCCGACGTTCGTTTTCGTCAGACTTTTTACCGTTCCGCTAATATTGTTGAACCTTCGCTTCTCATTTAGTTTGTGTCGGCTAAAAGTCTCTCGATCTCTATTTCGAGTTTTTAGCTGTCTACTGCTATATCCGTAACTTAGAAAAATCATAACTTCCTCATACGAAGTCAGATTTGGACGTTCTTTTTATGTACGTTTACGGTTTAATGATCTCTAAAACTTTCATTTAGATACCTAAGGCTAAAAATTATCGTAATGAAACTTCGCGTTTTACGTCTATCAGTGTCGCCGGTTTTGCCAAGAATCTTCGGTTGGTCATAACTTCTTCGTTATAACTCGGATTTTTGGGTTCTTTATATCTATGAAAATCTTGATACGATTCCTACTAATTTATTTAACCCAAATAAGATTTTAGGAAAGTTAAATTTTGAACTAAATTTTACTGGTGTTACATTTCATTGTCTCGAAATATTGGATGGTCACAGCATGCATCTTATTCGATAGTGGCGCAGAGCGAAGCTTCGTTAGTAACAAGTTTAAACACTTACTAAATCAACAACCCCAGAAGCTCAATGAAGCCTTCACGGTGGAAATGGCTAATGGGAAAATCGAAACAACCACAGATATCTATGTAGGGTGCACATTAACACTAAACAATCACTCAAATAGACTTGATGCCGATAAATAACAGGAGTTTTGATGTGATAATCAGCATGGATTGGTTAAGCCCCCACCGTGCTTATATTATGTGTGACGAGAAGGCCGTTCACCTTCATTTCCCCAATCACGAAACCCTAATAATCTATGGTGATAAACCTGGCGCCCATCTTTGTCTTATCTCTTGCATCAAGGCACAAAAGTGCCTGCACAAGAAGAATTACGAATTCCTCGCTCATGTGGTGGATAAAACAAAAGAAAAATTAAACGTTAAAGACATCCCAGTGGCATGCGACTTCCCGGATGTATTTCTAGAAGGCCTTCCGGGGATACCCCCAGAAAGACAGGTCGAATTCCGAAACGACCTAATCCCAGGAGCCACATCAATTGCCAAATCACCCTACCGGTTAGCTCCCGCCGAAGTGCAAGAATAGTCAAGATAACTGAGCGAGTTGTTGAACAAAGGATTCATCTGTTGGATATAGTGTCTAAGTCCATAACTATATTTGGTATGTACTATTGGATTAATGTCTAAGTCCATAACTATAATTGGTAAGACTTGACCCGACCCGGCATGGTCCATTTGGGTTGCATGGCATCATGCACTTGGATAGACTATAATGAGAGAATTAAGACACTTATGGTTATTAATATATTATGAGTTCTAGTATATTAATAATAAGAATAATAAGATTATTTAATTAGTATTGATCAAGAATTAATCTAGGATTAATTAAGTGATCAAAAGAAGACTAATTATATATATAGGTTGATTGTGCAAATCATCCATACTTATATAGTGGGCTAATGCTTCATGGATTATCTAGTTGGGCTAAAGCCCATATGATGCCCCATGGATGCTCCATGGTGTTTTTGTACCCATGGATCATGGAAATGAAAGGCCATGTTAATTAGGGTTTACAGGGTGTAACCCTAACTATATATGCATCTTATTCTTGACCAAAATGGGTGACTAGTGTGTGTAAAAGAAGGGCTAGCCGATTATCCTGAAGCGTAGAATTCTCTCAAGTTATTCCAAGTGTATTTGGTGTTGTGTGAACCATTTGAGGTGCCACACTTGAGGCACTAGGCACTTAAGGTTAATGAAGACATTCTACATCAAAGAGGTACGTATTCTGTCTTGTTATATTCATTGTTTTGTATGCTAGATTAGGATAATACCTTGGATGTTCATATTTGCATGTATAAAAGAAAAAACATAGATCCAAGGTATTTAGGGTTGCATGTAGACTTAGGAGTGTTATAATGCTCAAAACCCAACAGTGGTATCAGAGCGTAGGCTTGCTTTCTCTTATACTTGATGCAAATAGATTTTTCGAAGCCAAGAAACTGTGAGAGCCTAAAACACGACAAGTTCTTGTCGAAAACTCGACGAGTTCATGTATTAGAGCATGAACTCGACGAGTTTGGCCTCCAGACAGCATATCGTCGTGGTTTTTGGCTGGAATTGGACTAGGAACATTACCCTTAGATGTTTTTGGACTTATAAACATGTTTTTGACGTGGTAATGTTCATGCTAATCCAATTTCAAAGATAATTGTCAATAGATTCATGTTTTGTATTAGTTTAAGGTTTAGACTAATTACATGAAAAAGTTTGATTTGAATTATCTTGTTCTTATGAGTTGCTTAGATTAATAGAAAAGTTAATTGATTATGTGTTTTCAATCCATTTTAATCTAAGAGTTGATTCTAAAAATGTGTTTTTGTAACTTGTCCTCAAGTTATATGAAAAGTCACATTTAAGTTTCATAAAACTAATAAAAGTTGGCAAAGGTTACAAAAATGAAGAGTCTTGTCTCATTGAATGGTTTTATGACTCCATAACTTGTCCTCAAGTTATGGAAGTTCAAGAGTCACTTCATTAAGTAATAAAATGTGTAAACTTAATTAATTCCATAAGTTATAAAATAAAGAAAAAGTTAATTCTTTTATTAGTTTAAAGTCTCCCATAACTTGTCCTCAAGTTATGGAACTTGAAGAGTTTTTGGATTAAAACTACTTTAAACACATAAGTTATGGAATTAATTAGTTTTGAATAGTTTCAAAACTTGCCCTCAAGTTTTGGAATTTGTAAAGTTTTCTCTTATGAATACTTTAATTCCAAGTTAGCCCTTAGAATTTTAAAAGTTAAAATTAAACCCTTATACTTTATAACATTATAAGTTAATAATATATATATATATATATATATATATATATATATATATATATATATATATATATATATATATATAAGAGTAAAGTCAGTCTTACCGTTAGTAGGCCTCATTCACGAAGCCGATCTATAAGGGGGTATAAGGTTACTGCCTATAAAATGGCAGTTTAATGGGTGTCGACTCTCACCCACCGCTTCCTTGACCGGTGGAGGTTCGTTAGCCGAATGGGTTTGACAGGATTATAATTCTCCCTTCATTAAAAGTATTAATGATAAATACTAAGTAACTAAACTCTTAATAATACCCAATCTTAGTTACTTAGGAAAATGTGAATAAGGTGCTAATCCATGAAATTACACTTTTCACTTTGTTTAAGTCGGTTAGTGGAGCGTGTGTGGTTAACCGGCACACTAACTCGTATTTAACAAGCTAGGCAAAGGGTAACTTAATGTTTATCATAGTATCGATGGAGCGTGTGTGGTAAACCGGCACATCGATTGAGGGGTAAACACTTAAGGGTACCAAGTAATTTGCATGGTTAGTTCACACCTTGTTTTGTGATCCTCGGCATCGCAGTCACAAAACCTGAAGGGCACACTCGAGATTGAAACATGCCATTGAAAAGTTCAATGAATCTCAAAAGATCTAGGAGTTTCAAATCCAATTAAAACCTAATAATACATTTCGTTTATCTTGGTGGAAATTGTTGAATCATCATTCACCTTGTAACAGCCCGGATTTCCAGGTATTTTATTATTTTGATTTTTTTTGGTGTTTTGTGAGGGGACTCGGCGAGTTGGAGCTCAGACTCGCCGAGTAGGGTCGCGATTCTGGACACGGGATTTGTCTGGACTCGGTGAGTCCAGGGTATGGACTCGGCGAGTCCACGTTGTTTAATGAAACCCTAATTTCTCGGGATTGGGACCTATTTAAAGGGCCTTATGGCCGTCATTTGCACCCAACAGTCCATAGAGAGAAACCCTAGAGTGCTTTAGCGAATTGGGAGAGAAAGGAAGCATTTCTTGACATTTTTGTGTTGTTTAGCAAAGAAGAGGGAGGTTCCAGCCAAGAGGGGGCAAAGGAGACTGCTATTCGGTGGATTTGAAGCTTAGCCCTTCAATCTAAAGGTATGATTTCGGCTCATCTCCTGTTTTATGAAGTATAATTGATTTTAGGGTTTCTTGTGACCTTGTTGAGATGATTGGATGGCCAAATAGTCCCTTGCTAGTGATGAGACTTCGGATCTGGATCCATAGAGGTCCAAAGAGCCTCATTCATCAAGCTTTATAGAGAACAATGGAGGTTATGACCTTGAGTAGTGAGATTTGTTGATAATTCTTCATATATGGTCATATAGAGGTTGTTTATGCACGAAGTCTGGGGCTTTACGTGGTGAATCAGTCTAGGAAGGCCAGATCGATGAATTGTTGGAATAGATCTGACCTTAGAAGCAAGTTTGAGTGATTGCATGGCATGGACTCGCCGAGTCCGATGAGCAGACTCGGCGAGTAGCTTGAAGATTGCCTTGGACCGGCCAGTGAGTGGTTCAGTCGAGTCATAGGTTGACTCAGTGAGTCAGGGCGAGTTAAAGAGGGTTGTCAAGTGGACCGAGTCGAGCTGGGACTTGCCGAGTCGTTCCTGAGACTCGGCAAGTTGAGTCGGGGTGGCCCCGCGATTTCTGCCAGTTGAAACTCGTCGAGTCAGGGGGAGTACTCGACGAGTAGAAAGGGAATCCTAGGGAGTTGGTGAGAACGTCTAGACTCGCCGAGTTGCCGTGTGCACTCGCCGAGTCTGGTCAAAGTTGATCGTTGACCGTTGACCTGTGTTGACTTCTTGGGATAGTCAACCTTAGAGATAAAAAGTGCTAATTAGAGTCATGTGATGTTATAGGAGGATTAGAGCTCGGAGGATCGAGCTCGAGGGATTTCCAGGATTCGTGAGGTACCGAGACACGCGAGGTAAGTCTTCTCACTATACTTTACCTTGAGTAGGTAATTAGAGCTATGTGTTAGTATATGTATGTTATGTGTATGCCATGTGTTGTACTGCATTATTTCGATGTGATTTATGCTGTGCATGAATTCAGAGTTGGAACCGGAAGGTTCCTAGAGCTAGAACCTGAGGGTTCATAGAGTTGGGTGCACGGACCCATAGAGTTATGGCCTCGAGTGGCTAATATGTGTTTTATGTGTGGTATTTTGGGGAACTCACTAAGCTTCGTGCTTACAGTGTTAGTGTTGTTGTTTCAGGTACTAGCGATGACCGTGGGAAGGCGCCGGCTTGATCTGTACACACATAGGGGACTTTGATGTATTTATGTGATCTTGGGATTTGTATGATACAGATTGGAATTTGAAACTTAATGTTTTTATGAAATTAAATGGGAAATGTTTTTTTTTATTATGAAAAATTATTTTTAAATTCCCGGTGTTACACACCTACCTTCAAATATTTGATAGCTTGGATTACGGTATCCCTCTTCTAAGTTATAAAATACTTTGTAGGGTCCTAGCCTTAATATTTCATACTGGGTGTCATATTAAGGACTTAAAATCAACTATCTTGAATATCTCAAAAAAAAATGTTTGGTTTAGACATTTATGATCTTCCCAAATTTCTTGAAACAAGCTTTCCTAAATGAAGATGATGTCCCATGGAAATCATACTTCTTTCACCTCCTCCAATTATTCTCCCTAACCCACAAGTTCAAGGTCACTCAAGCCCTATTGGCAAGGCAAGGTCTAAGTGTGATCACATCTTGGAGATGTAGTCACATATTGACAAGCCGGGAGAGTTGGGTGTCAAATTCTTGAGAAAGTTGGTGGTTCAATCAATTTCTAAGTCACATAGTGAGTTTCTTTGGAACTCCTATGAACCATACTATGACAAGACCCTTAATGATCTTATCTATTTGCTAAGATCAACTTCCTAAAACTTTATGGACATTGACAATGATGACATGGGATATCCAGTAAAGCTCTCTCTTCCCAATGGAAAAGGATTGACCATAGTCAACTCGGTTGACCAAATGGTAAAGAGAAAAGCTAAGTCTGTGATAGTCCTGTGTACCATTACCAAAGGGTCAATATGCTTATATTGCCAAAGGAAGGGGCATTGGTTGCGAAGCTGCCAATTTACCTAAGGGTGTTAAAGTCAATAAGTTTGACTCTACTTCAGGTAAAGTCCACTATCTAACTCTGCTAAGTTTCTATTCTGAGATTCTTGATATATGATGTGACTCGGTCACATGTTGATGTTTTAAGAATCAAACAAAAGTAAAGAAACTTAAAGAAAGAATATGCTGAATCTGATCGCGTAGATGGATTTCTATCGCATAGTTTGAAGATCGGATTTTTGAGCTACTTCTTAGGAGTTATGATATTTTGCTTAGGAATAGAGTTATGGCCTCGAGTGGCTAATATGTGTTTTATGTGTGGTATTTTGGGGAACTCACTAAGCTTCGCGCTTATAGTGTTAGTGTTGTTGTTTCAGGTACTAGCGATGACCGTGGGAAGGCGCCGGCTGGATCTGTACACACACATGGGACTTTGATGTATTTATGTGATCTTGGGATTTGTATGATACAGATTGGAATTTGAAACTTAATGTTTTTATGAAATTAAATGGGAAATGTTTTTTTTATTATGAAATATTATTTTTAAATTCACGGTGTTACAAGTTGGTATCAGAGCCTTGGTTTGAGGGATTCGAGTACAACTTCGGGCGTATTTGAACTCAAACTGAGGATTGGAGATGTATTTTCAAAAGAGTAAAAGATTTTTGCAAAACGCAGAGCAAGAGATGTGTGTACGATCAGTCAGCGCCCGAACGGTGATTTCCCAAAATACCTTTATATATTATGTGATATTGATATTGATATGATGTATCCGCATGCTAGAGTAGGCTAGGTATTGCTATTAGGACTAGAGTGGCCTGATTTGTGATGCCTTAGCCTAGGGTGAGGTGAGCTGCTATGAGATGCTTGAGAGTGAGTAGGTAGCAGCGAGGGACTTATGAGAGATCTATTAGAGAGAGTGGTCTATGCATGATAGAGTACTTGAGACCTGGGATCCAAAGAGAAGGACTTGGAGTGTATTCTGGTGCGGTGCGGACAGTAGTATTGGGCCCGTACTATTGGAAGCACCGGAGCGGTGTGCAGCCCAAGTCGAAATCTTTGGAATTCCAAGAATCAAGGAGGAAAGAGTTGACGAGTGTGAGCATACTTGTGTGGATTCTAATTTATCGTATGTTGTATTTCAACGGTAGATCATGGTGAGGACACGTTTGATGCCCGAGAGCAATGGTACCAGTGAGGAGGAGATCCACGGATCATTCAGTAGGAGGTGGTTGCGGCCATCAGGGCAGAGATACCGGAGATGTTTGGGTCTATAAAGACCACATTGTTTGAGACGTTTGATGAGCGTTATGCCGCTCTTTCTGAGGCTGCTGCTGCAGCGGCTACCGCAGCAATTGCTGCTGCGAGGCCGCAGGGTGGGGATGCGTTGCTGTTCCGTGAGTTCAGCAACACAAAACCACCAGAGTTTGATGGTACTCAGGATCCGGTGGCAGCTATGCGGTGGATATCTGATATCGAGGGGTGTTTCTTCACTTGCTCGTCTCCTGAGCATTTGAAGGTCCGGTTTGCGCTGAACCAGCTTCGCTTGGGAGCGAAGGACTGGTGGAAGTTTGTGACGGCGCATTATACGCCTGTTGAGCTTTCTGCGGTGACCTGGGAGAGGTTCACCACCATGTTTCGGGATGAGTATGTTCCCCAGGTGGAGAGGGATCGTTTGGCACAGGAGTTTCTGACCCTCAAGCAGGGTACTGAGTCTGTTACAGCGATCACGAGGATGTTCCACGAGAGGGCGATGTTCTGCCCTGAGCACGTGTCCACTGAGCAGGCACGTATGAGCCACTACTTGAGCATCTTGAGGCGGGATATTCGGGAGTTCGATGCGAACTCCTCGTACCGAACATTTGCCGAGCTTCAGGAAAATGCCCGGAAGAGGGAGATTGAGCTTGAGACTCAGTCCAGGGAGGAGGCGGAGTCTCAGGGGAGGGATCGGCGACCAGCACAGTCGCAGCCGGCCGCCAAGCGGGCCAAGCCTGCTGATCCCAGATCAGGGAGCCAGAAGGGCCGCACTTGCGGAAAGTGCGGCAAGGGTCATGACGGAGTTTGCCGAGCGGGGTCTTGCTACAAATGTGGCAAAGAGGGGCACATGGCTAAGGACTACCCCAAGGGGTTTGCAGTGTGTTTTCACTGCAACCAGACCGGACACCGGAAGGCCGAGTGTCCGCAGTTGCGCAGAGCATCTCAGGGGTCTGCTCCTGCTGCAATCAGAGCTACAGAGAGTCGGCCTGTGAAGGCCGAGACGCCGAGAGCTCGAGGGAGAGCCTTTCAGCTGACTGCGGAGGAGGTCCGCGCTGCGCCCGATGTTGTGGCTGGTATGTTTCCTTTCGAGTATTTATTTTGATATTGAGATGTTATGCTTATATTATGTTATGCGTAGGTACCTTTCTTGTGAATTCCGTACCTGCTTTAGTGTTATTTGACTCGAGTGCGAGTCGGTCTTTTGTATCTTTGGCCTTTGGTCAGCATATCAGTGTTAGTCGTGAGGCATTGAGTCGGCCTCTGAGAGTTTCCATAGCTGATGATAGAGTGATCTGTGCCACGGAGGTTTTCCGGGGATGTGTGTTAGAGATTTTCGGGGTTGAGTTTCCGATTGATCTGATTCCTATTGCGATGGGTGATGTTTGTGTCATTGTGGGCATGGACTGGTTGAGCCGATTCGGCGCGGTTATCGACTGTGAGCGTCAGTTGGTGACCATACGAGACCCTAGTGGGGGAGTTCTTCCGGTGTACGGCGAGGGTACCCGTTCGGGATCAGCCTTTTGTTCGGCCGCTAGGGCGAGGCAGTGTCTACAGCAGGGCTGTAAGGGTTTTGTGGCGTATGTGTTGGATACGCGAAAGACTTCCGAGAGACCGAGTTCAGTTGAGGAGGTACCGGTGGTGCGTGAGTTCCTAGATGTTTTTCCCGAGGAGCTGCCGGGAGTACCTCCTGTGAGGCAAGTGGAGTTTGGTATTGATTTGGTTCCGGGGGCCGTGCCTATAGCTAAGGTGCCTTATCGTCTTGCACCTCCAGAGATGCAAGAGTTATCCTCGCAGCTTCAGGAGTTTCCGGGGAAGGGATTCATTCGGCCGAGCAGCTCGCCGTGGGGAGCACCTATTCTGTTCGTGAAGAAGAAGGATGGTTCACACCGGATGTGTATTGATTATCGGGAGTTGAACAAGCTGACGGTCAAGAACCGTTACCCGTTGCCGAGGATCGACGATTTATTTGATCTGTTGTAGGGAGCATCTTGGTTTTCCAAGATTGACTTGAGGTCGGGATATCATCAGGTGAGAGTGCGGGATGAGGACGTCCAGAAGACAGCATTCAGGACGCGATATGGGCATTATGAGTTTGTGGTGATGCCTTTTGGGCTCACCAATGCCCCGGCGGTGTTCATGGATCTCATGAACAGGGTATGCAGGCCGATGTTGGATCGGTCGGTGATTGTATTTATCGATGATATTCTGGTGTATTCGAGATCGAGAGAGCAGCATGAGGAGCATTTGAGGGAGGTCCTTGGGGTACTGAGATCGGAGAAGCTTTATGCAAAGTTCTCCAAGTGTGATTTCTGGTTACGGGAGGTCCAGTTCCTAGGGCATCTCGTTAACCAGGAAGGGATTCTGGTCGATCCGGCCAAGGTTGAGGCGGTGATGAGTTGGGAAGTGCCAAAGTCACCCTCTGAGATCAGGAGTTTCCTTGGATTAGCAGGGTATTATCGGAGATTTATCAAGGATTTCTCCAAGATCGCAGTGCCGCTCACCAGATTGACCCGGAAGGGTGTCGCATTCTCATGGGGTCCCGAGCAGCAGACCTCCTTTGAGACACTTCGCCAGAGGCTGTGCGAAGCCCCGGTATTAGCTCTCCCGGAAGGGATGGAGGATTTTGTAGTATATTGTGATGCATCGATTTTGGGGTTGGGTGCGGTGTTGATGCAGAGGGGTCATGTGATATCATATGCATCGAGGCAGCTGAAGCCTCATGAGACGAGATATCCCACGCATGATCTAGAGTTGGGGGCAGTAGTGTTCGCCCTCAAGATTTGGCGTCACTACTTATATGGGGTTCGGTGTACGATATACACGGACCATAAGAGCTTGAAGTACTTGATGGATCAGCCCAATCTAAATATGCGTCAGAGGAGGTGGTTAGATGTGGTCAAGGATTACGATTGTGAGATCCTGTACCACCCGGGCAAGGCCAATGTGGTGGCCGATGCGTTGAGCCGCAGGGCGGAGAGCACTCCATTTCGAAATGTATGTTTGAGATTGACCATGATAGCTCCGGTATTGGATGCCATTCGCGGGGCACAGGCCGAGGCTGTGCAGCCGGAGATGCAGAAGAGGGAACGGGTCGTGGGTTTGGTTTCAGAGTTCGTTACGGATGGACGAGGGCTTATGACTTTTCAGGGTCGGATTTGGGTACCGTTTGTGGGTGGTATGCGCACTTCCTTGATGGAGGAGGCTCATCGTTCGAAATTTTCGATCCATCCGGGGGCTACGAAGATGTATTTGGATTTGAGGAAAGAGTATTGGTGGCCCTGTATGAAGAGGGACGTCGCATGGTTCGTTGAGAGGTGCTTGACCTGCCGTAGGGTTAAGGCCGAGCACCAGAGACCGCATGGCAAGTTGCAGCCATTGGAGGTTCCCGAATGGAAGTGGGAACAGATCACTATGGATTTCATCACCAAATTGCCGAGGACTGCCAGAGGAGTTGATGCAATTTGGGTGATTGTGGATAGGTTGACGAAGAGCGCTCACTTCCTTGCCATCAGTGAGAGTTCTTCAGCGAAGAAGTTGGCAGAGTTATATGTGAGAGAAGTGGTATCTCGGCATGGGGTGCCGATCTCGATTGTTTCAGACCGTGATGTGCGCTTCACTTCCAGATTCTGGGAGAAATTTCATGAGGAGTTGGGTACTAGATTGCATTTTAGTACCGCATATCATCCCCAGACAGACGGTCAGAGTGAGCGGACGATTCAGACGCTTGAGGACATGCTTCGAGCATGTGTGTTGGATTTCGGGGGTACCTGGGATGCGTATTTACCCTTGGCAGAGTTTTCCTACAACAACAGCCATCATTCGAGCATTGGTATGCCACCCTTTGAGCTGTTGTATGGTAGAAGGTGTCGAACCCCCATTTGCTGGGGAGAGGTTGGGCAGAGAGTGATGGGCAGTACAGAGATCGTGCTTCAGACGTCAGAGTAGATTCAGCAGGTCAGACAGAGGTTATTGACCGCCCAGAGCCGACAGAAGAGTTATGCAGACAGACGCCGGTCCGAGCTTGAGTTTCAGGTCGGCGACTTCGTTCTCCTGAAGGTCTCTCCTTGGAAAGGAGTGATCCGATTCAGGAAAAGGGGCAAGTTGGGGCCCCGGTATATTGGGCCATTTCGTGTGATTGCGAGGGTAGGCCGGGTAGCCTATCGATTGGAATTGCCAACAGAGTTGGGGCAAATCCACGACACTTTTCATGTGTCGCAATTGAGGAAATGTATTGCCGATGAGTCGGCAGTAGTTCCATTAGAGGATATTCAGGTGGATGCGAGCCTGAATTATGCCGAGAGACCAGTAGCCATCAGAGATCGAAAGATCAAGGTTCTGAGGAACAAGGAGGTACCTCTGGTGTTAGTTCAGTGGCAACACCGGCAGGGATCAGAGATGACCAGGGAGCCGGAGCGCGAGATGCGGGAGCAGCATCCGGAGCTATTTCCAGAGCAAGACTTCGAGGGCGAAGTCTAGTTCTAGTGGGGGAGAGTTGTAACAGCCCGGATTTCCAGGTATTTTATTATTTTGATTTTTTTTGGTGTTTTGTGAGGGGACTCGGCGAGTTGGAGCTCAGACTCGCCGAGTAGGGTCGCAATTTTGGACGCGGGATTCGTCTGGACTCGGCGAGTCCAGGGTATGGACTCGGTGAGTCCACGCTGTTTAATGAAACCCTAATTTCTCGGGTTTGGGACCTATTTAAAGGGCCTTATGGCCGTCATTTGCACCCAACAGTCCATAGAGAGAAACCCTAGAGTGCTTTAGCGAATTGGGAGAGAAAGGAAGCATTTCTTGACATTTGTGTCTTGTTTAGCAAAGAAGAGGGAGGTTCCAGCCAAGAGGGGGCAAAGGAGACTGCTATTCGGTGGATTTGAAGCTTAGCCCTTCAATCTAAAGGTATGATTTCGGCTAATCTCCTGTTTTATGAAGTATAATTGATTTTAGGGTTTCTTGTGACCTTGTTGAGATGATTGGATGGCCAAATAGTCCCTTGCTAGTGATGAGACTTCGGATCTGGATCCATAGAGGTCCAGAGAGCCTCATTCATCAAGCTTTATAGAGAACAATGGAGGTTATGACCTTGAGTAGTGAGATTTGTTGATAATTCTTCATATATGGTCATATAGAGGTTGTTTATGCACGAAGTCTGGGGCTTTACGTGGTGAATCAGTCTAGGAAGGCCAGATCTATGAATTGTTGGAATAGATCTGACCTTAGAAGCAAGTTTGAGTGATTGCATGGCATGGACTCGCCGAGTCCGATGAGCAGACTCGGCGAGTAGCTTGAAGATTGCCTTGGACCGGCCAGTGAGTGGTTCAGTCGAGTCATGGGTTGACTCAGTGAGTCAGGGCGAGTTAGAGAGGGTTGTCAAGTGGACCGAGTCGAGCTGGGACTTGCCGAGTTGGTGAGAACGTCTAGACTCGTCGAGTTGCCGTGTGCACTCGCCGAGTCTGGTCAAAGTTGATCGTTGACCGTTGACCTATGTTGACTTCTTGGGATAGTCAACCTTAGTGATAAAAAGTGCTAATTAGAGTCATGTGATGTTATAGGAGGATTAGAGCTCGGAGGATCGAGCTCGAGGGATTTCCAGGATTCGTGAGGTACCGAGACACGCGAGGTGAGTCTTCTCACTATACTTTACCTTGAGTAGGTAATTAGAGCTATGTGTTAGTATATGTATGTTATGTGTATGCCATGTTTTGTACTGCATTATTTCGATGTGATTTATGCTGTGCATGAATTCAGAGTTGGAACCGGAAGGTTCCTAGAGCTAGAACCTGAGGGTTCATAGAGTTGGGTGCACGGACCCATAGAGTTATGGCCTCGAGTGGCTAATATGTGTTTTATGTGTGGTATTTTGGGGAACTCACTAAGCTTCGTGCTTACAGTGTTAGTGTTGTTGTTTCAGGTACTAGCGATGACCGTGGGAAGGCGCCGGCTTGATCTGTACACACATAGGGGACTTTGATGTATTTATGTGATCTTGGGATTTGTATGATACAGATTGGAATTTGAAACTTAATGTTTTTATGAAATTAAATGGGAAATGTTTTTTTTTTATTATGAAAAATTATTTTTAAATTCCCGGTGTTACACACCTACCTTCAAATATTTGATAGCTTGGATTACGGTATCCCTCTTCTAAGTTATAAAATACTTTGTAGGGTCCTAGCCTTAATATTTCATACTGGGTGTCATATTAAGGACTTAAAATCAACTATCTTGAATATCTCAAAAAAAAATGTCTGGTTTAGACATTTATGATCTTCCCAAATTTCTTGAAACAAGCTTTCCTAAATGAAGATGATGTACCATGGAAATCGTACTTCTTTCACCTCCTCCAATTATTCTCCCTAACCCACAAGTTCAAGGTCACTCAAGCCCTATTGGCAAGGCAAGGTCTAAGTGTGATCACATCTTGGAGATGTAGTCACATATTGACAAGCCGGGAGAGTTAGGTGTCAAATTCTTGAGAAAGTTGGTGGTTCAATCACTTTCTAAGTCACATAGTGCGTTTCTTTGGAACTCCTATGAACCATACTATGACAAGACCCTTAATGATCTTATCTATTTGCTAAGATCAACTTCCTAAAACTTTATGGACATTGACAATGATGACATGGGATATCCAGTAAAGCTCTCTCTTCCCAATGGAAAAGGATTGACCATAGTCAACTCGGTTGACCAAATGGTAAAGAGAAAAGCTAAGTCTGTGATAGTCCTGTGTACCATTACCAAAGGGTCAATATGCTTATATTGCCAAAGGAAGGGGCATTGGTTGCGAAGCTGCCAATTTACCTAAGGGTGTTAAAGTCAATAAGTTTGACTCTACTTCAGGTAAAGTCCACTATCTAACTCTGCTAAGTTTCTATTCTGAGATTCTTGATATATGATGTGACTCGGTCACATGTTGATGTTTTAAGAATCAAACAAAAGTAAAGAAACTTAAAGAAAGAATATGCTGAATCTGATCGCGTAGATGGATTTCTATCGCATAGTTTGAAGATCGGATTTTTGAGCTACTTCTTAGGAGTTATGATATTTTGCTTAGGAATAGATAACAACAAGTTTTCATATGGATTGTAAGGATAAGTTTTTGCGCAAAGTTTTTAAAATAAAAGGAAATTTTAGATTTTATTTATTTTCGAATATCCTTACAATGGCATTTGGTGAAAAATTTTGTTGCTTATAAGATTCCATTAATAGCAAGAGTGGAAATATGAAATTGATTCTTTCATTTGTGGTAATGTCTAAATTTACCAAATAAGAAAAGATTCTCATCGCCCAAGTTTCAATTGGACCAGAAACTTGGAATCATGCAAGGTGGATAGCATGATGAATGGGAACTTTCAAGTATTGGAAAATTAAGACTAATTACTTGTTCACATGGATGTGTGAGTCAAGTAACGGACTAAGGGATCAAGAACACATTCTTGTGCATTGATTAAGTCCACCACAAAAGATCGATAAGATTATTCGTCATAATTTACTAAAGCTCAGTAAATATGTTATACTTACAAGCTTAAGTGTAATTCTGAGACATTGGAAAAGGTTCCAATGTAAGGCAAAGCGAATAAGAAGAATCAAATTAGGCAGATGGATAAAATTTTCTCAAATCTAAAAAGATGGGAGAGTACTTTAGTATCAGTTTTTATGATCATCTTACTGATTTAGAGACCTTATCACAATTCATCCTCTAAGTGCCTTCTTATAGCTAAGAAGAGGATCTATGAATTGTTGAAGTGGTTAAATCAAGAAGATGAGTCATACTTCGTTCCAATACAAGTCTTAGAGTCATACTCCAAGATTGTAATTTGAGTGACATGTCTTAGAACAGGTTTAAAACACTCGTCAAATGTAAGAGTAAAAGTTTTCTATTCTTGTACATTTGAAATTGGTAAGTTGTGATAAAACAAAGACCAACTAAGGCCAATTGTGTGAAGTGTTTGTCTTGATTAGAATCCACACTATCTCTTGAATATCTGACAAGAGAGTCTTATATGTCAAGAGGACAGTGGGAGTATTAAAGGTCTTCAAAGTCTCAAGAACTAATCAAGAATGAAACCTGAAGTTCCTCACTAGCACACGACTTGAGGTCATAACCTATCGTGTTGACATATTCTGTGCCCATTTGAGTTAAAGTTGGCTTTGGATATGAGTTCTCAGAGTTCTCAATTGGTTACATAACAACTTGGAAGTAATGGCAGACCCTTGAGCTGCTAGATGGCAAGAAATTAGATTGAGTTCAGTCCATATGAGTTTGGATTTGTGATTATCCTTGTCCTGTGACTATGTTTTTGACAATTCACATGGATAAGAACACATACACCACTAAATCTAAGGGTCATAAGGTTTCTCTCTGATTCATGAAAATGATGCTGAGGAAACACTTTCACTAAGTAGATTTTAGCTAGATAGCAATTGTGATATTTGCATTCTCAAAGTCGTTAGTAGAGCGTCTGTGGTTTACCGGCACACTAACATTGACTTGTGAGAAGTGGAAAAGGTCTAAACAATTGAGACTATGATTACGGCATCCCTTTTCATAGTTCTTAAAAATTGTTTAGACACACCTGTGAGCTATCTAATGAAAGGTGTATGATTTTGATAAAGTCTTACCAAAGCAATCTAGTATCAGAAATCTGAACTTTGGTAAGGAAGTCAGCTGATTTCTGAGTACATGTCAAAGCTAGTGGGAGCATAAGTGTTATGCTAATAATCATCATGTTAGTAGGAGCATGATAATTATGATAAAGGTTGCAAGTTAGCAATGTTAATTATAGCAAACAAAATTTTCAACTGGGAAAGAGTTGTTTTGCTATAATTAAGGGAGAGGAAATTATACTTCATCTCAAATCTATAAGCTTAGATCGTGAGGTTTTAATCATTTAGTCAAGGATATATATATATATATATATATATATATATATATATATATATATATATATATATATATATATGAATTTCATGTTGGAATGGCTCAACATAAGGAAATTCTGTATATGAGTCCATTATTTGCGTTCTAAAATTTGATTATGATTACGGCATCCCTTTTCATAATCTGAATTATGAGAACTTGGAAAATAGAAATGGAAATGTTATAGCAAAAGACTGGTTTAGTCTTTATGTGAGACATCATCAATCGTGTCCGATATGCTTCGGATATAGGATCGATTACATGTGCTATATTCATCCTTTCTAAAATTTTCCAAATCCATGGGGCATTAAGAAGGGAAACGGTTTAGAACTGGATATGACTAAAAGGATTAAAAAATTGTCGAGGACAATCTAACGTTTACCAAAGATTGGTTTCTCAAGGACAGTTGGAAGTATAGTGATAATTCTGGAAGGACCATACTGACATAATCAGCAAGGAGGAAACTCTTGTTCAGAAGTGATAGTCAAAATGGAATATGGAAATGTTTCAAAGTTAGAAATTATTCAATCTGTCTAAGACTAGGAAACTTAATGCAAGAAGGATGTTTCCAAGGAGCTGATCTCCTTTGGAATACTTTGTAATGATTGTTGTCAAGTCTTTCTGACTTTGTGCATAATCATTACAAGAGGATCAATGCATATAAGTTTAGAATCTAACAGATTTCAGTAAATGGCATGAATTTGGATTTCTTGCATTTGCAGTAAGGATTTGGGACTGTGAAAGAGGATCATTGGAGTTATGTTCAATTTACCTAATTCACAAAGTGAAGATCATAGACAAACATAGTATGCATACTTGGTGTATGGCATGACTAGTGTTTAGAAAAACATAGTGTACATGCTTGGAGCATGGGACAACTATTGTTTTAAATTCAAGAATAAATTTGATAGTTGAAACAATATACAATGAATAATGTGTAATCATATGGTGATAAATAAAAGGTGTTTTATTTATGTTCATAGTTTTTGATACCATATTGGATTCAATTATTCTTGTGTTCCATTTTGCATGTTTTGACTTCCAGAATAAACTAGGTTATTCTTCCGAAATGACTAAGTTATTCAAACCATCCACAGTCGGTCATATGTTGGAAGTAGATATGAATTAAGATTGTCATGGGTTGGCTTGTAGAGGTCTAAGGTGTTGGACAAAGGGCTACAACACTCATGAGTGCTTATAAGTTCTGAGTATTGGATTCAACCTGCACTCATTGGAATCACTTCATGGATTTTATCACGACTAATCATGAGACAACAATATCTTATATTCTTCAAACCTAGAGATATGAGTTGTTACTATTAGTTGATAGTACATTAATTGCACGAAAACACATTGGTAACTCGATGTTATAAAACGTTCCTTTGTGTATGATTCAACAAGTAGTAGAACAAGCCATATGAGTCGAAGTTT
Organism: Lactuca serriola; assembly: GCF_051521515.1. Classification (NCBI taxonomy): domain Eukaryota; kingdom Viridiplantae; phylum Streptophyta; class Magnoliopsida; order Asterales; family Asteraceae; genus Lactuca; species Lactuca serriola. The sequence continues at coordinate 9,977,438 of NC_136409.1, read as the reverse complement.
ATCCATTCCTTTTACCTTTGGAATAAAAGCGATATTTGTGGGGCCGTCGAGGATTTGATGATGACAAATGGAAGTGCTCGGCCGGGCCAAGACTGATTTGATTTGTTCAATTAGTCAGTCGTCATAAATCGGAAATCGGGAAACAACAAATGGACAGAGAGAATGATTATAATCCATGTCTCAGTCCATATGATATCTAGAATGGAGGAATATATGATCCCTTATCTAATGGACAAGTCATTGACAAAGGTCAGAGTTTATCTACAATGTCAAAGTTCGACAGAAGCTTTTGAGAGCTACGATTGCCAGTCGGTTCTTGAAGTCATACGCAATAATATTTTTAGACTTATCCAAGTGGGAGACTGTTGGATTAATGTCTAAGTCCATAACTATAATTGGTAAGACTTGACACGACCCGACATGGTCCATTTGGGTTGCATGGCATCATGCACTTGGATAGACTATAATGAGAGAATTAAGACACTTATGGTTATTAATATATTATAAGTTCTAGTATATTAATAATAAGAATAATAAGATTATTTAATTAGTATTGATCATGAATTAATCTAGGATTAATTAATTGATCAAAAGAAGACTAATTAAATATATGGGTTGATTGTGCAAATCATCCATACTTATATAGTGGGCGAATGCTCCATGGATTATCTAGTTGGGCTAAAGCCCATATGATGCTCCATGGATGCTCCATCATGTTTTTGTACCCATGGATCATGGAAATGAAAGGCCATGTCAATTAGGGTTTACATGGTGTAACCCTAACAATATATGCATCTTATTCTTGACCAAAATGGGTGACTAGTGTGTGTAAAAGAAGGGCTAGCCAATTTTCATGAAGTGTAGAATTCTCTCAAGTTATTCCAAGTGTATTTGGTGTTGTGTGAACCATTTGAGGTGTCACACTTGAGGCACTAGGCACTCAAGCTTCATGAAGACAATCTACATCAAAGAGCTATGTATTCTATCTTGTTGTATTCATTGTTTTGTATGCTAGATTAGGATAATACCTTGGATGTTCATCTTTGCATGTATAATACAGAAAACATAGATCCAAGGTATTTAGGGTTGCATGTACACTTAGGAGTGTTAAAATGCTCAAAACCCAACATGTACTTGACCCGACCCGGCATGGTCCATTTGGGTTACACTTCACCCGAACAATTTATGGATAATCTTTTGAGAGTAGTACAAGTTATGATTTATTAATATATTATAAGTTCTAATATATTAATAGAAGATCATATTATTTAATTAGTATTGATCTATAATTAATCTAGGATTAATTTAGAGGTCAAATATATTACTAATTAAATATGGGCTTCTATATTTATATAGTGTGGGCTAATGCTTATTTGGAATGGGCTAGACTTGCATGGAAAGTACATGGATACTCCATGGAGCTTTAACCCATGGATCTCATGGAAATGAAGAGACATGGGTATTAGGGTTTACATGGATGTAACCCTAATCCACCACACTATATAAAGGAGGCTTTGGTACTTGAAATCACACTAGTTGAAGTGAGTAAAGCAAGAGGGCCGATTTCAAGATAGTAGTGACTATTCACTAAAAGTTCCAAGTTTGTGGTGATTTGTGATTTCCATTTGAGGCATCCACACTATTGGTTCTAGGCTCTAAAACTCCAATCAATCAACTACAACTACAAGGTAAATATTTCTACTAGCTTTATTTGATTCAAGTTCCCCATGCCAGGCTAGATAGGATATGAACCTTGGAAAAATGATTATTTGCATGTATCTTCGACAAACATATATATGTATAAGATCAAATTCGTCTTACCGCTAGTACGCCTCATTCACGAAGCCGGTCTATAAAGGGGTATAAGGTTGTTGCCTATAAAATGGCAACTTAATGAGTGTCCACTCTCACCCACCGCTTCCTTGATCGGTGCAGGGTCGTTAGCCGAACGGGTAGGACAAGGACTTATAAATTCTCACTAAAAGTATAATGATAATACTAAAGTAACTAAACTTTATTGAATTCCCAATCTTAGTTATTTTAAGAAAATGTGAATAAGGTGCTAATCCACGAAATTACACTTTACAGTTTGTTTAAGTCGTTAGTGGAGCGTGTGTGGTTAACCAGCACACTAACTTGAACTTAACAAGGTAGGTAAAGGGTGACTTAATGTTTATCACAGTATCAATGGAGCGTGTGTGGTTCACTGGCACATCGATTGAGGGGTAATACATTAAGGTTACCAAGTAATTTGCATGGTTACTTCACACCTTGTTTTGTGATCCTCGGCATCCCAGTCACAAAACTTGAAGGGCACACTCGAGATTGAAACATGCCATTGAAGAAAGTTCAATGAATCTCAAAGAATCTAGGAGTTTCTAAACCAATTAAAAACCTAATTAAAAATTTTGTTTTTCATGGTGGAAATTGGTGAATCGTCATTCACCTACCTTCAAATATCTTATAGCTTAGATTGTGGCATCCCTCTTCTAAGTTATAAAATATTGTGTTGGGTCCTAGCCTTAATACTACATTTGGGTGTTTTATTAAGGACTATCTATAAATCTAATCTAATCTATTCCCTCTTCTTTTCAGATGTCTTCCAATAACAATGCTTCTATCTCTAACCCTACTAGCTCTTTCTTTCTCATGAATCTTTGGGGGAGAGTCATCTTCAATGGATCCAACTTTACTGATTGGATCAGGAACATCAGGATGGTCACTCTGTATGAGAACAAAGAATATGTTCTCGACAAGGAGCTAAAGGTACCCGAGCCAACTGCTACTCCTGAAGAGTTTGTTGAATATAAGGTACATGAAAGAGATGCTACAAAAGTAGCATGCATCATGATGGCCACAATGACAGCCGAGCTCCAAAAGTCTTATGAGGACTATTATCCTTTTGAGATGCACCAGGACTTGATGGACTGTTACCATCAAAGTGCTTGTCAAGAGCGATATGAAATAATCTCCTCCATGATAACAACCCGAATGAAGGATGGTGAACCCATCACGGGCCACATGCAAAAAATGCAAAGGTATGTAGACCGTTTACTGAAGCTGAATGTGAACTTCCCCGAGGAGTTAGCAATAGACATCATTTTCCACTCCTTACAATCGTGTTATGATCAATTCCGCATGACATATCACATGAACAAGGAAGAAGTCACCCTCATCAAACTTCCGGGACTCTTGAAGACCACGGAAGGTGGTCTAAAGGGTAATTTGGTTGTTGCTACTCCTACTCCAACTCCAATTGCAGCCAATGTCTTGGAAATCGGGCATGTCAAAGGGAAGAAGAGAAAGAACCCTTCTAAGGGTACCAAGGGTAAGACCCTTGAAGGCTCCTCTTCAAGCAAAACCAAGAAATGTTTTGTCACTCCTTCTGCTAACCCTAGTGAGACTGAATGCTTCTATTGTCATGAAAAGTCGCACTAGAAGTGAAACTACCCAAAGTACCAGCAAGATGTGAAGGATGGGAAAGTAAAACCCAACCATGCAGGTATATACACTATATTGTCTAATAACTCACCTCATTCTAAGTCTTGGGTCCTTGATACATGTTGTGGTATTCACATATGTTGTGATTTGTAGGGACTAAGAAGAAGTGAGAATGTGGAGCAGGGAAAGATAATCTTGATCATGGGAAACAGGAAAGCTTCACCTGTCACCAAGATAGGAGTTTATTCCTTAATGCTAAATAGTGGGTTTACATTAGATTTGAATAAGTGTTATTATTCGCCAGAAATGGCAAGAAATGTTATTTCCTTTCATGCATTCTATAAACAAGGTTTTACCTTTTATTTGGATAATACTAATGGTAGTATTGATGCTTTCTTTAATAATGTTCATTATTTTAAAGCATTACCTTGTGATGGTGTGTATGAAACTGTATCTATTGTAGATAATCTAGGAAATAATGTATTATATATTGACTCTTCCACTAGCTTAGATAAAGCATCTTTATGGCATTGTCGTCTTAGACATCTAAGCAAGAAACACATAGGAAAACTCCAAAAGGATGGAGTCTTAGAGTCATTTGACCTAAAGTCCGATGATAGTTGTGAATCTTGTTTGCTTGGTAAAATGACAAAGTCACCTTTTACTGGCACTTGTGCTAGGGGTGCAGGTTTGTTGGACCTCATACACACGAATGTGTGTGGACCCTTCAGAACCGCCACAAGAGATGCTAATCGGTTTTATGTGACTTTTACTGATGGTTTTAGTAGATATGGATATGTCTACTTAATCAAGCATAAGTCAGAAACCTTTGAGAAATTCAAAGAGTTTAAGCAAGAAATGGAGAATCAGTTGGGTAGGAACATTAAGATGCTTCGATCTGATCGAGGTGGTGAGTGTCTTAGTACCGAGTTCCTTGACTATCTTAAGGAATGTGGGATTATCACATAATTGACACATCCTAGGACACCACAGTTGAATGGTGCAGCTGAGAGGCGCAATCGGACCTTGTTGGACATGGTTCATTCCGTGATGAGTCGAACTTTGCTACCAATCTCATTTTGGGGATATGCCTTAGAGACTGCCACCCATATCCTTAATCTAGTCCCTACAAAGAAGGTTGCCAAAACACCTCATGAGATGTGGACTGGAAAAATTCCCAATCTAGACCACATCAATATTTGGGGTTGTGAGTCTTTCGTGAGATGCTAGACTCACGATAAGCTCGAACCCTGAAGCGAAAGGTGTATTTTCATCGGCTATCCATAGAAATCCTTTGGCTACATCTTCTACAGACCCAGTGATAATGTGGTCTTTGTAGCATAAAGAGGATTCTTTCGAGAGAGAGAATTCATGAGTCAAGGAGACAGTGGGAGGCAAATTGACCTTGAGGAAATTCAAGAGTCAAGTGATGAAGGAACGTCAAACCCTAGCCCTCAACATGAGGAGGAAACTCCTGTTGAGTCGACTGAAGAATCTATACCTCTGAGGCGTTCCACCAGAGTTACGAATGCACATGGGCATTATTATGGTTTCCATATTACTGCGGAAGGTGAGACACTTATTAGTGATGAGACACTAGTAGGTCTAGATGAACCTAACAGTTACGCCGAAGCCAAGGCAGGCCCTGAGTCTACTAAATGGATAGAGGCTATGGATAGCAAGATACAATCCATGTATGACAATCAAGTTTGGAACTTGGTTGAGAATGTACCAGGTCATAAGACTGTAGGGTGCAAATGGATCTTTAAGAAGAAGACCGACATAGATGGTAATGTAGACACTTATAAGGCTTGACTGGTTGCAAAGGGCTTCTCTCAAACTCCAGGAGTGGATTATGATGAGACCTTTTCTCTAGTAGCCAAGATTAAGTCTATTAGGGTTCTGTTAGCCATTGCTGCATTTCATGACTATGAAATATGGCAAATGGATGTCAAAACCGCTTTCCTTAATGGAAAGTTGGCTGAAGATGTTTACATGGTTCAGCCAGAAGGTTTTGTGAGTATAGAGTATCCCAATAGAGTGTGTAAACTCAAGAAATCCATTTATGGATTGAAACAGGCACCTCGCAGATGGAATCTTTGATTTGATTGGAAAGTTAAAGAATTTGGCCTTTCAAGGAGTGAACATGAATCTTGTGTCTATATCAAGGCTAGTGGGAGCATAGTCAGTTTTTTGGTACTGTATGTGGATGACATACTACTCATAGGAAATGACATCCCAACCATGCAGGAAGTAATGTCCTGGCTTGGGAAGTGTTTCGCTATGAAGGACCTTGGTGAAGCTGCCTATATCCTAGGGATAAGGATTTTGAGAAACAGGAGTAAAAGACTAATTGGACTTAGTCAAATCACCTATGTAGATAAAGTGTTGAAAAGACTCAACATGCATAACTCCAAGAAAGGTGAGTTACCCATCCAGAGTAACGCCAGATTGAGTAAGACACAAAGCCCTAGTACTGAGGCTGAGATAGCAGAAATGTGTCAAATACCTTATGCTTCAGCTGTAGGATCGATCATGTGTGTTATGACTTGTACTCGACCTGATGTAGCCTTTGCTTTGAGCATGGTTAGCAGGTATCAGGGGAACCTTGGCAAGGCACCTTGGACTACGGTAAAGAATATCCTCAAGTACCTGCGAAGGACTAAGGACTGGGTCCTTACCCTTGGTGGGAATGATGACTTGAGAGTTGTAGGGTACATTGATGCTAGCTTTCAGACTGTCAGGGATAATTTCCGCTCTCAGTTGGGGTGGGTCTTTATTCTAAACGGTGGGGCAATTACTTGGAAAAGTTCCAAGTAGGAGACCGTGGTTGATTCCACTTGTGAATCAGAGTATATAGCAGCAAGCGAGGCAGCAAAGGAGGCTATATGGCTAAAGAGCTTCATCGGAGACCTTGGTGTTGTACCAGCTATAAAGGAGCCAATGGAGATTTTATGTGACAGCAATAGTGCGGTTGACTTAGCCAAGGAACCAAGAGATCATGGGAGATCCAGACACATTGACAGAAAATATCACTTCATCAGACATCGAATAGAAGGAGGAATCCTCGTGGCAAAGAGGGTATCGTTGGATGAGAACCCAACAGATCCCCTCACGAAGGGACTGACTCGAGCTAAGCATCTCCAGCATGCTCGGAGCATACGGTTGAAGGATGATATTAGTTTTAGTAGTTAGATAATCTTGAAATTTGTAAAATGTAATTGACATTTGATGATAAATAAAAGTTGTTATTTATGAGTAAAGTGTTGCTATCACTTGTCAATCGTTTACTATATTTCTTTTTGCATGTTTTGACTTCCAGAATAATTATGTTTGGTATATCATATTATTCGAACCTCCACAGTCGGTCATATGTCGGAAGTAGGTATGAATCAAGACTGTCATGATTGGTTGTAGAGGTCTAAGGTGTTGGACATGGCTACAACAATCATGAGTGCTCATAATTTCTGAGCATTGGACTCAACCCACGCTCACTGGAATCACTTCATGGAATTTATCTCGAGTGATCGTGAGACGGTAATATCATATAAGTCTTCAAACCTAGAGATATGAGTTGTTGCCTATGAGTTAGTTATGCATTGATTGTACGAAAACGCATTGATAACTCGATGTTATAAAATTTACCTTTGTGTGTAATTCAACAAGTAGTAGAGCAAACATATGAGTCGAAGTTTATCTGTTCCTTTTAGGATTAGAAGCGATATCTGGGCCCCTCGATAATCAACCTTAGTGATAAAAAGTGCTAATTAGAGTCATGTGATGTTATAGGAGGATTAGAGCTCGGAGGATCGAGCTCGAGGGATTTCCAGGATTCGTGAGGTACCGAGACACGCGAGGTGAGTCTTCTCACTATACTTTACCTTGAGTAGGTAATTAGAGCTATGTGTTAGTATATGTATGTTATGTGTATGCCATGTTTTGTACTGCATTATTTCGATGTGATTTATGCTGTGCATGAATTCAGAGTTGGAACCGGAAGGTTCCTAGAGCTAGAACCTGAGGGTTCATAGAGTTGGGTGCACGGACCCATAGAGTTATGGCCTCGAGTGGCTAATATGTGTTTTATGTGTGGTATTTTGGGGAACTCACTAAGCTTCGTGCTTACAGTGTTAGTGTTGTTGTTTCAGGTACTAGCGATGACCGTGGGAAGGCGCCGGCTTGATCTGTACACACATAGGGGACTTTGATGTATTTATGTGATCTTGGGATTTGTATGATACAGATTGGAATTTGAAACTTAATGTTTTTATGAAATTAAATGGGAAATGTTTTTTTTTTATTATGAAAAATTATTTTTAAATTCCCGGTGTTACACACCTACCTTCAAATATTTGATAGCTTGGATTACGGTATCCCTCTTCTAAGTTATAAAATACTTTGTAGGGTCCTAGCCTTAATATTTCATTCTGGGTGTCATATTAAGGACTTAAAATCAACTATCTTGAATATCTCAAAAAAAAATGTCTGGTTTAGACATTTATGATCTTCCCAAATTTCTTGAAACAAGCTTTCCTAAATGAAGATGATGTACCATGGAAATCGTACTTCTTTCACCTCCTCCAATTATTCTCCCTAACCCACAAGTTCAAGGTCACTCAAGCCCTATTGGCAAGGCAAGGTCTAAGTGTGATCACATCTTGGAGATGTAGTCACATATTGACAAGCCGGGAGAGTTAGGTGTCAAATTCTTGAGAAAGTTGGTGGTTCAATCACTTTCTAAGTCACATAGTGCGTTTCTTTGGAACTCCTATGAACCATACTATGACAAGACCCTTAATGATCTTATCTATTTGCTAAGATCAACTTCCTAAAACTTTATGGACATTGACAATGATGACATGGGATATCCAGTAAAGCTCTCTCTTCCCAATGGAAAAGGATTGACCATAGTCAACTCGGTTGACCAAATGGTAAAGAGAAAAGCTAAGTCTGTGATAGTCCTGTGTACCATTACCAAAGGGTCAATATGCTTATATTGCCAAAGGAAGGGGCATTGGTTGCGAAGCTGCCAATTTACCTAAGGGTGTTAAAGTCAATAAGTTTGACTCTACTTCAGGTAAAGTCCACTATCTAACTCTGCTAAGTTTCTATTCTGAGATTCTTGATATATGATGTGACTCGGTCACATGTTGATGTTTTAAGAATCAAAAAAAAGTAAAGAAACTTAAAGAAAGAATATGCTGAATCTGATCGCGTAGATGGATTTCTATCGCATAGTTTGAAGATCGGATTTTTGAGCTACTTCTTAGGAGTTATGATATTTTGCTTAGGAATAGATAACAACAAGTTTTCATATGGATTGTAAGGATAAGTTTTTGCGCAAAGTTTTTAAAATAAAAGGAAATTTTAGATTTTATTTATTTTCGAATATCCTTACAATGGCATTTGGTGAAAAATTTTGTTGCTTATAAGATTCCATTAATAGCAAGAGTGGAAATATGAAATTGATTCTTTCATTTGTGGTAATGTCTAAATTTACCAAATAAGAAAAGATTCTCATCGCCCAAGTTTCAATTGGACCAGAAACTTGGAATCATGCAAGGTGGATAGCATGATGAATGGGAACTTTCAAGTATTGGAAAATTAAGACTAATTACTTGTTCACATGGATGTGTGAGTCAAGTAACGGACTAAGGGATCAAGAACACATTCTTGTGCATTGATTAAGTCCACCACAAAAGATCGATAAGATTATTCGTCATAATTTACTAAAGCTCAGTAAATATGTTATACTTACAAGCTTAAGTGTAATTCTGAGACATTGGAAAAGGTTCCAATGTAAGGCAAAGCGAATAAGAAGAATCAAATTAGGCAGATGGATAAAATTTTCTCAAATCTAAAAAGATGGGAGAGTACTTTAGTATCAGTTTTTATGATCATCTTACTGATTTAGAGACCTTATCACAATTCATCCTCTAAGTGCCTTCTTATAGCTAAGAAGAGGATCTATGAATTGTTGAAGTGGTTAAATCAAGAAGATGAGTCATACTTCGTTCCAATACAAGTCTTAGAGTCATACTCCAAGATTGTAATTTGAGTCACATGTCTTAGAACAGGTTTAAAACACTCGTCAAATGTAAGAGTAAAAGTTTTCTATTCTTGTACATTTGAAATTGGTAAGTTGTGATAAAACAAAGACCAACTAAGGCCAATTGTGTGAAGTGTTTGTCTTGATTAGAATCCACACTATCTCTTGAATATCTGACAAGAGAGTCTTATATGTCAAGAGGACAGTGGGAGTATTAAAGGTCTTCAAAGTCTCAAGAACTAATCAAGAATGAAACCTGAAGTTCCTCACTAGCACACGACTTGAGGTCATAACCTATCGTGTTGACATATTCTGTGCCCATTTGAGTTAAAGTTGGCTTTGGATATGAGTTCTCAGAGTTCTCAATTGGTTACATAACAACTTGGAAGTAATGGCAGACCCTTGAGCTGCTAGATGGCAAGAAATTAGATTGAGTTCAGTCCATATGAGTTTGGATTTGTGATTATCCTTGTCCTGTGACTATGTTTTTGACAATTCACATGGATAAGAACACATACACCACTAAATCTAAGGGTCATAAGGTTTCTCTCTGATTCATGAAAATGATGCTGAGGAAACACTTTCACTAAGTAGATTTTAGCTAGATAGCAATTGTGATATTTGCATTCTCAAAGTCGTTAGTAGAGCGTCTGTGGTTTACCGGCACACTAACATTGACTTGTGAGAAGTGGAAAAGGTCTAAACAATTGAGACTATGATTACGGCATCCCTTTTCATAGTTCTTAAAAATTGTTTAGACACACCTGTGAGCTATCTAATGAAAGGTGTATGATTTTGATAAAGTCTTACCAAAGCAATCTAGTATCAGAAATCTGAACTTTGGTAAGGAAGTCAGCTGATTTCTGAGTACATGTCAAAGCTAGTGGGAGCATAAGTGTTATGCTAATAATCATCATGTTAGTAGGAGCATGATAATTATGATAAAGGTTGCAAGTTAGCAATGTTAATTATAGCAAACAAAATTTTCAACTGGGAAAGAGTTGTTTTGCTATAATTAAGGGAGAGGAAATTATACTTCATCTCAAATCTATAAGCTTAGATCGTGAGGTTTTAATCATTTAGTCAAGGATATATATATATATATATATATATATATATATATATATATATATATATATATATATATATATGAATTTCATGTTGGAATGGCTCAACATAAGGAAATTCTGTATATGAGTCCATTATTTGCGTTCTAAAATTTGATTATGATTACGGCATCCCTTTTCATAATCTGAATTATGAGAACTTGGAAAATAGAAATGGAAATGTTATAGCAAAAGACTGGTTTAGTCTTTATGTGAGACATCATCAATCGTGTCCGATATGCTTCGGATATAGGATCGATTACATGTGCTATATTCATCCTTTCTAAAATTTTCCAAATCCATGGGGCATTAAGAAGGGAAACGGTTTAGAACTGGATATGACTAAAAGGATTAAAAAATTGTCGAGGACAATCTAACGTTTACCAAAGATTGGTTTCTCAAGGACAGTTGGAAGTATAGTGATAATTCTGGAAGGACCATACTGACATAATCAGCAAGGAGGAAACTCTTGTTCAGAAGTGATAGTCAAAATGGAATATGGAAATGTTTCAAAGTTAGAAATTATTCAATCTGTCTAAGACTAGGAAACTTAATGCAAGAAGGATGTTTCCAAGGAGCTGATCTCCTTTGGAATACTTTGTAATGATTGTTGTCAAGTCTTTCTGACTTTGTGCATAATCATTACAAGAGGATCAATGCATATAAGTTTAGAATCTAACAGATTTCAGTAAATGGCATGAATTTGGATTTCTTGCATTTGCAGTAAGGATTTGGGACTGTGAAAGAGGATCATTGGAGTTATGTTCAATTTACCTAATTCACAAAGTGAAGATCATAGACAAACATAGTATGCATACTTGGTGTATGGCATGACTAGTGTTTAGAAAAACATAGTGTACATGCTTGGAGCATGGGACAACTATTGTTTTAAATTCAAGAATAAATTTGATAGTTGAAACAATATACAATGAATAATGTGTAATCATATGGTGATAAATAAAAGGTGTTTTATTTATGTTCATAGTTTTTGATACCATATTGGATTCAATTATTCTTGTGTTCCATTTTGCATGTTTTGACTTCCAGAATAAACTAGGTTATTCTTCCGAAATGACTAAGTTATTCAAACCATCCACAGTCGGTCATATGTTGGAAGTAGATATGAATTAAGATTGTCATGGGTTGGCTTGTAGAGGTCTAAGGTGTTGGACAAAGGGCTACAACACTCATGAGTGCTTATAAGTTCTGAGTATTGGATTCAACCTGCACTCATTGGAATCACTTCATGGATTTTATCACGACTAATCATGAGACAACAATATCTTATATTCTTCAAACCTAGAGATATGAGTTGTTACTATTAGTTGATAGTACATTAATTGCACGAAAACACATTGGTAACTCGATGTTATAAAACGTTCCTTTGTGTATGATTCAACAAGTAGTAGAACAAGCCATATGAGTCGAAGTTTATCCATTCCTTTTACCTTTGGAATAAAAGCGATATTTGTGGGGCCGTCGAGGATTTGATGATGACAAATGGAAGTGCTCGGCCGGGCCAAGACTGATTTGATTTGTTCAATTAGTCAGTCGTCATAAATCGGAAATCGGGAAACAACAAATGGACAGAGAGAATGATTATAATCCATGTCTCAGTCCATATGATATCTAGAATGGAGGAATATATGATCCCTTATCTAATGGACAAGTCATTGACAAAGGTCAGAGTTTATCTACAATGTCAAAGTTCGACAGAAGCTTTTGAGAGCTACGATTGCCAGTCGGTTCTTGAAGTCATACGCAATAATATTTTTAGACTTATCCAAGTGGGAGACTGTTGGATTAATGTCTAAGTCCATAACTATAATTGGTAAGACTTGACACGACCCGACATGGTCCATTTGGGTTGCATGGCATCATGCACTTGGATAGACTATAATGAGAGAATTAAGACACTTATGGTTATTAATATATTATAAGTTCTAGTATATTAATAATAAGAATAATAAGATTATTTAATTAGTATTGATCATGAATTAATCTAGGATTAATTAATTGATCAAAAGAAGACTAATTAAATATATGGGTTGATTGTGCAAATCATCCATACTTATATAGTGGGCGAATGCTCCATGGATTATCTAGTTGGGCTAAAGCCCATATGATGCTCCATGGATGCTCCATCATGTTTTTGTACCCATGGATCATGGAAATGAAAGGCCATGTCAATTAGGGTTTACATGGTGTAACCCTAACAATATATGCATCTTATTCTTGACCAAAATGGGTGACTAGTGTGTGTAAAAGAAGGGCTAGCCAATTTTCATGAAGTGTAGAATTCTCTCAAGTTATTCCAAGTGTATTTGGTGTTGTGTGAACCATTTGAGGTGTCACACTTGAGGCACTAGGCACTCAAGCTTCATGAAGACAATCTACATCAAAGAGCTATGTATTCTATCTTGTTGTATTCATTGTTTTGTATGCTAGATTAGGATAATACCTTGGATGTTCATCTTTGCATGTATAATACAGAAAACATAGATCCAAGGTATTTAGGGTTGCATGTACACTTAGGAGTGTTAAAATGCTCAAAACCCAACATGTACTTGACCCGACCCGGCATGGTCCATTTGGGTTACACTTCACCCGAACAATTTATGGATAATCTTTTGAGAGTAGTACAAGTTATGATTTATTAATATATTATAAGTTCTAATATATTAATAGAAGATCATATTATTTAATTAGTATTGATCTATAATTAATCTAGGATTAATTTAGAGGTCAAATATATTACTAATTAAATATGGGCTTCTATATTTATATAGTGTGGGCTAATGCTTATTTGGAATGGGCTAGACTTGCATGGAAAGTACATGGATACTCCATGGAGCTTTAACCCATGGATCTCATGGAAATGAAGAGACATGGGTATTAGGGTTTACATGGATGTAACCCTAATCCACCACACTATATAAAGGAGGCTTTGGTACTTGAAATCACACTAGTTGAAGTGAGTAAAGCAAGAGGGCCGATTTCAAGATAGTAGTGACTATTCACTAAAAGTTCCAAGTTTGTGGTGATTTGTGATTTCCATTTGAGGCATCCACACTATTGGTTCTAGGCTCTAAAACTCCAATCAATCAACTACAACTACAAGGTAAATATTTCTACTAGCTTTATTTGATTCAAGTTCCCCATGCCAGGCTAGATAGGATATGAACCTTGGAAAAATGATTATTTGCATGTATCTTCGACAAACATATATATGTATAAGATCAAATTCGTCTTACCGCTAGTACGCCTCATTCACGAAGCCGGTCTATAAAGGGGTATAAGGTTGTTGCCTATAAAATGGCAACTTAATGAGTGTCCACTCTCACCCACCGCTTCCTTGATCGGTGCAGGGTCGTTAGCCGAACGGGTAGGACAAGGACTTATAAATTCTCACTAAAAGTATAATGATAATACTAAAGTAACTAAACTTTATTGAATTCCCAATCTTAGTTATTTTAAGAAAATGTGAATAAGGTGCTAATCCACGAAATTACACTTTACAGTTTGTTTAAGTCGTTAGTGGAGCGTGTGTGGTTAACCAGCACACTAACTTGAACTTAACAAGGTAGGTAAAGGGTGACTTAATGTTTATCACAGTATCAATGGAGCGTGTGTGGTTCACTGGCACATCGATTGAGGGGTAATACATTAAGGTTACCAAGTAATTTGCATGGTTACTTCACACCTTGTTTTGTGATCCTCGGCATCCCAGTCACAAAACTTGAAGGGCACACTCGAGATTGAAACATGCCATTGAAGAAAGTTCAATGAATCTCAAAGAATCTAGGAGTTTCTAAACCAATTAAAAACCTAATTAAAAATTTTGTTTTTCATGGTGGAAATTGGTGAATCGTCATTCACCTACCTTCAAATATCTTATAGCTTAGATTGTGGCATCCCTCTTCTAAGTTATAAAATATTGTGTTGGGTCCTAGCCTTAATACTACATTTGGGTGTTTTATTAAGGACTATCTATAAATCTAATCTAATCTATTCCCTCTTCTTTTCAGATGTCTTCCAATAACAATGCTTCTATCTCTAACCCTACTAGCTCTTTCTTTCTCATGAATCTTTGGGGGAGAGTCATCTTCAATGGATCCAACTTTACTTATTGGATCAGGAACATCAGGATGGTCACTCTGTATGAGAACAAAGAATATGTTCTCGACAAGGAGCTAAAGGTACCCGAGCCAACTGCTACTCCTGAAGAGTTTGTTGAATATAAGGTACATGAAAGAGATGCTACAAAAGTAGCATGCATCATGATGGCCACAATGACAGCCGAGCTCCAAAAGTCTTATGAGGACTATTATCCTTTTGAGATGCACCAGGACTTGATGGACTGTTACCATCAAAGTGCTTGTCAAGAGCGATATGAAATAATCTCCTCCATGATAACAACCCGAATGAAGGATGGTGAACCCATCACGGGCCACATGCAAAAAATGCAAAGGTATGTAGACCGTTTACTGAAGCTGAATGTGAACTTCCCCGAGGAGTTAGCAATAGACATCATTTTCCACTCCTTACAATCGTGTTATGATCAATTCCGCATGACATATGACATGAACAAGGAAGAAGTCACCCTCATCAGACTTCCGGGACTCTTGAAGACCACGGAAGGTGGTCTAAAGGGTAATTTGGTTGTTGCTACTCCTACTCCAACTCCAATTGCAGCCAATGTCTTGGAAATCGGGCATGTCAAAGGGAAGAAGAGAAAGAACCCTTCTAAGGGTACCAAGGGTAAGACCCTTGAAGGCTCCTCTTCAAGCAAAACCAAGAAATGTTTTGTCACTCCTTCTGCTAACCCTAGTGAGACTGAATGCTTCTATTGTCATGAAAAGTCGCACTAGAAGTGAAACTACCCAAAGTACCAGCAAGATGTGAAGGATGGGAAAGTAAAACCCAACCATGCAGGTATATACACTATATTGTCTAATAACTCACCTCATTCTAAGTCTTGGGTCCTTGATACATGTTGTGGTATTCACATATGTTGTGATTTGTAGGGACTAAGAAGAAGTGAGAATGTGGAGCAGGGAAAGATAATCTTGATCATGGGAAACAGGAAAGCTTCACCTGTCACCAAGATAGGAGTTTATTCCTTAATGCTAAATAGTGGGTTTACATTAGATTTGAATAAGTGTTATTATTCGCCAGAAATGGCAAGAAATGTTATTTCCTTTCATGCATTGTATAAACAAGGTTTTACCTTTTATTTGGATAATACTAATGGTAGTATTGATGCTTTCTTTAATAATGTTCATTATTTTAAAGCATTACCTTGTGATGGTGTGTATGAAACTGTATCTATTGTAGATAATCTAGGAAATAATGTATTATATATTGACTCTTCCACTAGCTTAGATAAAGCATCTTTATGGCATTGTCGTCTTAGACATCTAAGCAAGAAACACATAGGAAAACTCCAAAACGATGGAGTCTTAGAGTCATTTGACCTAAAGTCCGATGATAGTTGTGAATCTTGTTTGCTTGGTAAAATGACAAAGTCACCTTTTACTGGCACTTGTGCTAGGGGTGCAGGTTTGTTGGACCTCATACACACGAATGTGTGTGGACCCTTCAGAACCGCCACAAGAGATGCTAATCGGTTTTATGTGACTTTTACTGATGGTTTTAGTAGATATGGATATGTCTACTTAATCAAGCATAAGTCAGAAACCTTTGAGAAATTCAAAGAGTTTAAGCAAGAAATGGAGAATCAGTTGGGTAGGAACATTAAGATGCTTCGATCTGATCGAGGTGGTGAGTGTCTTAGTACCGAGTTCCTTGACTATCTTAAGGAATGTGGGATTATCACATAATTGACACATCCTAGGACACCACAGTTGAATGGTGCAGCTGAGAGGCGCAATCGGACCTTGTTGGACATGGTTCATTCCGTGATGAGTCGAACTTTGCTACCAATCTCATTTTGGGGATATGCCTTAGAGACTGCCACCCATATCCTTAATCTAGTCCCTACAAAGAAGGTTGCCAAAACACCTCATGAGATGTGGACTGGAAAAATTCCCAATCTAGACCACATCAATATTTGGGGTTGTGAGTCTTTCGTGAGATGCTAGACTCACGATAAGCTCGAACCCTGAAGCGAAAGGTGTATTTTCATCGGCTATCCATAGAAATCCTTTGGCTACATCTTCTACAGACCCAGTGATAATGTGGTCTTTGTAGCATGAAGAGGATTCTTTCGAGAGAGAGAATTCATGAGTCAAGGAGACAGTGGGAGGCAAATTGACCTTGAGGAAATTCAAGAGTCAAGTGATGAAGGAACGTCAAACCCTAGCCCTCAACATGAGGAGGAAACTCCTGTTGAGTCGACTGAAGAATCTATACCTCTGAGGCGTTCCACCAGAGTTAGGAATGCACATGGGCATTATTATGGTTTCCATATTACTGCGGAAGGTGAGACACTTATTAGTGATGAGACACTAGTAGGTCTAGATGAACCTAACAGTTACGCCGAAGCCAAGGCAGGCCCTGAGTCTACTAAATGGATAGAGGCTATGGATAGCAAGATACAATCCATGTATGACAATCAAGTTTGGAACTTGGTTGAGAATGTACCAGGTCATAAGACTGTAGGGTGCAAATGGATCTTTAAGAAGAAGACCGACATAGATGGTAATGTAGACACTTATAAGGCTTGACTGGTTGCAAAGGGCTTCTCTCAAACTCCAGGAGTGGATTATGATGAGACCTTTTCTCTAGTAGCCAAGATTAAGTCTATTAGGGTTCTGTTAGCCATTGCTGCATTTCATGACTATGAAATATGGCAAATGGATGTCAAAACCGCTTTCCTTAATGGAAAGTTGGCTGAAGATGTTTACATGGTTCAGCCAGAAGGTTTTGTGAGTATAGAGTATCCCAATAGAGTGTGTAAACTCAAGAAATCCATTTATGGATTGAAACAGGCACCTCGCAGATGGAATCTTTGATTTGATTGGAAAGTTAAAGAATTTGGCCTTTCAAGGAGTGAACATGAATCTTGTGTCTATATCAAGGCTAGTGGGAGCATAGTCAGTTTTTTGGTACTGTATGTGGATGACATACTACTCATAGGAAATGACATCCCAACCATGCAGGAAGTAATGTCCTGGCTTGGGAAGTGTTTCGCTATGAAGGACCTTGGTGAAGCTGCCTATATCCTAGGGATAAGGATTTTGAGAAACAGGAGTAAAAGACTAATTGGACTTAGTCAAATCACCTATGTAGATAAAGTGTTGAAAAGACTCAACATGCATAACTCCAAGAAAGGTGAGTTACCCATCCAGAGTAACGCCAGATTGAGTAAGACACAAAGCCCTAGTACTGAGGCTGAGATAGCAGAAATGTGTCAAATACCTTATGCTTCAGCTGTAGGATCGATCATGTGTGTTATGACTTGTACTCGACCTGATGTAGCCTTTGCTTTGAGCATGGTTAGCAGGTATCAGGGGAACCTTGGCAAGGCACCTTGGACTACGGTAAAGAATATCCTCAAGTACCTGCGAAGGACTAAGGACTGGGTCCTTACCCTTGGTGGGAATGATGACTTGAGAGTTGTAGGGTACATTGATGCTAGCTTTCAGACTGTCAGGGATAATTTCCGCTCTCAGTTGGGGTGGGTCTTTACTCTAAACGGTGGGGCAATTACTTGGAAAAGTTCCAAGTAGGAGACCGTGGTTGATTCCACTTGTGAATCAGAGTATATAGCAGCAAGCGAGGCAGCAAAGGAGGCTATATGGCTAAAGAGCTTCATCGGAGACCTTGGTGTTGTACCAGCTATAAAGGAGCCAATGGAGATTTTATGTGACAGCAATAGTGCGGTTGACTTAGCCAAGGAACCAAGAGATCATGGGAGATCCAGACACATTGACAGAAAATATCACTTCATCAGACATCGAATAGAAGGAGGAATCCTCGTGGCAAAGAGGGTATCGTTGGATGAGAACCCAACAGATCCCCTCACGAAGGGACTGACTCGAGCTAAGCATCTCCAGCATGCTCGGAGCATACGGTTGAAGGATGATATTAGTTTTAGTAGTTAGATAATCTTGAAATTTGTAAAATGTAATTGACATTTGATGATAAATAAAAGTTGTTATTTATGAGTAAAGTGTTGCTATCACTTGTCAATCGTTTACTATATTTCTTTTTGCATGTTTTGACTTCCAGAATAATTATGTTTGGTATATCATATTATTCGAACCTCCACAGTCGGTCATATGTCGGAAGTAGGTATGAATCAAGACTGTCATGATTGGTTGTAGAGGTCTAAGGTGTTGGACATGGCTACAACAATCATGAGTGCTCATAATTTCTGAGCATTGGACTCAACCCACGCTCACTGGAATCACTTCATGGAATTTATCTCGAGTGATCGTGAGACGGTAATATCATATAAGTCTTCAAACCTAGAGATATGAGTTGTTGCCTATGAGTTAGTTATGCATTGATTGTACGAAAACGCATTGATAACTCGATGTTATAAAATTTACCTTTGTGTGTAATTCAACAAGTAGTAGAGCAAACATATGAGTCGAAGTTTATCTGTTCCTTTTAGGATTAGAAGCGATATCTGGGCCCCTCGATGATTTTGTTTTGACCTATGTACCGGGCCCGGTCAGAACTAAATTGATGTGTTCAGTTAAGTTCTATGTCAAACAAATCGGAAATCAGAAAACAAATGTTGGACAATAAGCAAGACCGTGTTCCATGTATTTGTCCGGCTGATATCTAGAACAGAGGATTATATGATCACTTATCTAAAATGGCGCGATCTAGTTCAACAGAGTTTAAAGAGCTATGATTGCTGATCGGTTCCTGAAGTCATACTTGCAACTATAGTTATTAGACTTATCCAAGTGGGAGACTGTTGGATATAGTGCCTAAGTCCATAACTATATTTGGTATGCACTTGACCCGAACCGGCATGGTCCATATGGGTTGCACTTCACCTGAACAATTTATGGATAATCTTTTAAGAATAGTATAAGTTATGATTTATTAATATATTATAAGTTCTAATATATTAATATAAGATCATATTATTTAATTAGTATTGATCTATAATTAATCTAGGATTAATTTAGAGATCAAAAATATTACTAATTAAATATGGGCTCCTATATTTATATTGTGTGGGCTAATGCTCATTTGGAATGGGCTAAGCTTGCATGGAAAGTATATGGATACTCCATGGAGCTTTAACCCATGGATCTCATGGAAATGAATAGATATGGATATTAGGATTTACATGGATGTAACCCTAATCCACCACACTATATAAAGGAGGCTTTGGTTCTTGAAATCACACTAGTTGTGGTGAGTAAAGCAAGAGGGCCCATTTCAAGATAGTTGTAACTATTCTCTCAAAGTTCCAAGTTTGTGGTGATTTGTGATGTGCATTTGAGGCATCCACACTATTGGTGCTAGGCTCTAAAACTCCAAGCAATCAACTACAACTACAAGGTAAGTAATTCTACTAGCTTTATTTAATTCAAGTTCCCCATGCCATGCTAGATAGGAAATGAACCTTGGAAAAATGATTATTTGCATGTATCTTAGAAAAACATAGATCCAAGGTTTATTATGGTTGCATGTACACTTAGCAAGTGTTAGAATGCTCAAAACCCATCATCATCCAACCAACCTTCTCACCCTGAGGAGCCCAGGTCTTGTTTGTCAAGAAAAAGGACGGATCCTTCAGGATGTGCGTTGACTACAGAGAACTGAATAAACTCACCATTAAAAATTGGTACCCACTTCCACGAATCGTTGATCTATTTGACCATCTTCAAGGAGCTAGTTACTTATCCAAGATAGATATGACATCCGGTTACCATCAACTCCGAGTACGAGAAGAGGACATTCCAAAAACTGCCTTTCGAACTCGTTACGGCCATTACGAATTCGTCGTGATGCCCATTGGTCTAACAAATGCCCCCGCTGCATTTATAGACCTCATGAACCGAGTCTGCCACCCATTACTTGATAATTTCATGATTGTCTTCATCGATGATATTCTTATCTACCCTCGAAGCAAAGAAGAGCATGGTCAACACCTCCTTCAAATCTTGGAAACCCTAAGAGCTGAGAAATTGTATGCAAAGCTCTTCAAATGCGGGTTCTGGCTCTACAGTGTGAATTTTATGGGTCGTGTACTCAGCAAGGAAGAGATTCATTTAGATGATGGGTTTTGGTCATAAGACATCCTATGTGCTCATACAAACCCTAATGCTTGGATCTAGGTTTCTCTGTTGTACATGCTTTGAATCCAAGACTATAAACCCTAATTCTAGCATATGGAAATCAATATTAACATATAAATGGGTTTAAGAACATACCTTGATTGTTATGTAGTAATAACAATCCCAGTTTTTCCTTGAATTGACTTTGGAAGGCTTAGAGTCACAAGTGTCACTCCTCTAATGGCTTACAAACACCAAGAGCAAATGGAGAAGGTATAAAGAGAGAGGAGAGAGGTAGGAATTCATCCTTAGGACTTCCTAGGAAGGCTTAAACAAATTCATGAGCCTTAGGGGTTTCTATAGGTGTAAAGGTTAGGGTTTTAGTCCTTATCCTTATCTAGTTGCTTGCCCACCAAGCAACCATAAGATAAGTCTTAGAAAACCCCTATCTCATGGACCTTGAACGATTTCAAGGATATCCTTATCCTTGAATTCGTCCATCCTTTAACAAGGATAACCATTGCCCTATTTTGCAACTATCTCATAATTACAATTCAGCCCCTCTAGTTTAATTAATTACACTTGATCACAAAATTAATTCTTAATTAGTTATTGACCAATATTAATTAAACAGATATGATTTCTCCTTTAATATATTATTCTTATAACATATTAATAAATCATAATAACCTCTTTATTTATTTTTCCAATCAAGTTGCTTTGGTGAAGGCAACCCAAAAGGACCATGCACCATCGGGTCAAGTGCATACCAAAATAGTTATGGACTTAGACACTAATCCAACAGTCTCCCACTTGGATAAGTCTAATAACTATTATGCGTATGACTTCAGATCCTGATCTGCAATCGTAGCTTTCCAAAGCCGCTGTCAACTCTGATTATATCAGATACACGTGTCCTTAGATAAGGGATCATATATTCCTCCATTCTAGATATCATATGAGATATGATTTCAAATCATTCTCTTTGTACTATATCTCGATTTCCGATTTATGACGACTGACTAATTGAACAAATCAAATTAGCCCTAGCCCAGCTGAGCATTTACGTTTGTCATCACTAAACCATCGAGGGGCCCAAAGATATCGCTTTTATTCTACTTTGAATAAAAGGAATGGATAAACTTTGATACAATGCTCGCTTGCACTCACTAACCAAATCACACACAACAATATGTTTTATAACACCAAGTTACTAGTGCATTTACATATTATCAATGTGCAACTGATTCGCAAGATACAACTCACACGTCTCGGTTTCAAGAATATAAGATGTTATCGTCTCACTAATTACTCGTGATACAATTCATGGAGTGATCCAAGTGAGCGTGGGTTTAATCCAATGCTCAAATTCATATTCATAAGCACTCATGAACGTTGCAGCAAACATTTGTTTATGTCTAATGCTCTTTGGACAATCCACACACCAATTCATGACAGTCTTCATTCATATCTACTTCCAACATATGAATGACTGTGGCCCGTTCGAATAATTAAATTATTCTTAATAAACTCAATTATTCTGGAAGTCAAAACATGCAAATGTGAAACACAAGAATAATACTAATCCCATATGGCCTCAAACCTTTGAGTATAAATAAAACACCTTTTATTTATCACCATATTGATTACTTATTATTTGTCATTTCGGGTAATCAACTTCTTACTTGAATTATTACACTTGTCCCATGCACCTAGCATGTACACAATGTTTACCTATGGTTCTTACTTTTGTGAAATAGACAAATTGAACACATTTCCAATCATTCTCATTTTACAACTCCAAATCCTTTTTCATAAGTGTAAGAATAGCAAATTCTTGCTACTTATAGAATATGCTAGATTCTAACACTTTACGCAACGAACCTTTCTTAATGTCACTGCACCAAAGTCACAAAGACCAATCCTCGTCGAACTTCGGATTGTCCTTTGATAGTTGTTTAATTATTTTAGTCAAAACCAATTCTAGTCCCTTTTCCCTCTAAATGCGCTAGACATTTGGAAAATTTTAGAATGGTCAAACATTAAAACATTTTCAATCGATCCTATACCCGAAGCGTCTGGGACACGACGCATAATGTTTTATTTGCTATGTTCTCAAAATTTGAATTGTGAAGAGGAATGCCGTAATCATAATCGAAATTTTAAGAACACACTATATACCTTTGACTAAATCTATTAACATTCCACAACCTAAGCCTTTAGATTTGAAATGAAGCATAATATTCTCTCCCTTAATTATAGCAAAACAACCTTTCAACTCTTACAACTTTGCAAAATATGACTCTTGTTTTCTATAATTAATATTGCCAACTTGCAATACTTTCCTTAATAATCATACAATCATAACATTTATGCTCCCACTATCATGATGATTATTATAAAACATAACACTTATGCTCCCACTAGCTTTGACATGTATTCATAAACATCTTAACTTTCAGAAAGACAATACCTATTGAATTTCTTAAGTCCATGTTTCTAATACTTAGTGCTTTGATAATCTTTTATCAAGGCATCTTGAACTTATACACCTTTGCGTTAGATAGTTCATATGTGTGTCTAAACACTTAAGACTAATTGCCAAACCTCTCAATTAAAATTATGGAAAGGGATACCGTAACCATAATTGAATTCGAGAATGCAATTTTACAATCACTATCTTCTTAAAATCTTTCTTAGTGAAAGCATTTCCTCACAATCATTTTCATGAAGGAGGAAATCTTATGACACTTAGATTTGAGCGGTGTATGTGTTCCTATCCATGTGAATTTGTTAAAAACAAAGTTTACGACAAATTCAAACTCATATGGACCGAACTTTCTTAATCTTGATTTCTTGCCTTTATGTTAGCACAGCTGCCCACCATGTCTTCCAAGTAGTTAAGCAGCTCACCCTTTCCTATCAATGTACCTTTCATTGATTAAGGTGCTTTGCCTTTTATGCATTCAAAATGAGAACTCAAAGAAATCACATGCATAATTAACTAAATTGGAACAGCACAGAATCAAAATATTGTCAACACGATAGGTTGTAAACCTCAACTCATGTGCTAGTGATGATCGTTAAGGTTTATTTGATTTGTTCTTGAAACCTTTCAAGACCATTAAGACTCCCACTGACTCCTTGACATATAAGATTCTCTTGTCATTAACCATTTCTTGACAAACAAATATTCAAGAGTTAGTGTAGCTTTTATCAAAACACTTCATAAATTGGTCCTAGTTGGTCTTTGTCTTATCCAAGACATCACAACTTACCACATTTAATGAATGTTATAAACCTTCTTAATACTTTTTCACTCAATGTCACAATCTTAACTTTAAGACTTGTTTTGGAATGAAGTATGATTGTCTTCTTGATTTAACCATTTCTTCAATTCTTGATTCCTCTTCTTAGACATACAATTGTACTAAGACTCACTTAGAGGATCAATTGAGATATGGTTCTTAATCATTAAGACCTATCATAAAGCATAAAAGGTACTCTCCCTTCTTCTTAGAATGGAGAAACTTTTATCTTTCTGCCTACTTGATTCTTCTTATTCGTTCTACTATTGATTTAAACTTTTTCAATCAATTCAGAATTACACTTAATCTTATAAGTATAATCATATTTACTAAACCTTTAGTAAATTATGACGAATATCTTGTTACTCTTATTGTGGACTTTGATCAACACACAACTTTGTGTACTCGATCTCCTAGTCCTTCACTTGACACTTTGTCAATGAA
Organism: Lactuca serriola; assembly: GCF_051521515.1. Classification (NCBI taxonomy): domain Eukaryota; kingdom Viridiplantae; phylum Streptophyta; class Magnoliopsida; order Asterales; family Asteraceae; genus Lactuca; species Lactuca serriola. The sequence goes on along the minus strand of NC_136409.1, from coordinate 9,952,879 downwards.
TTAGTCTAATTTCCAAATATGAAATTTCTCATTCATCGTGCATCCACGTTGCATGATTCCAGGTTTCTGTCCAATTGACACTTTGTCAATGAATTAGTCCAATGCTATCTTCAACCAACTCGCCGAGTTGGTCTTCCAACTCGTCGAGTTCCTGCCCATCTTCAAGCAACTCGCTGAGTACACCCTTGTGACTCGCCGAGTACTGATCTTAATCGATACAGAAGCTTTCCAAGCCATGCAGATGATCCAAACCACAGATCTACCCTTCTACAACCCATCCATCACCTAAAGTGGCAAACTTTACATGAATCCAAGGAGATCTAAGCATAAAACACTCTAGGGTTAGGGTTTGGGACAAGATGGCTTCACCAATCACTCAAGAACAAGGACTTTAATGCACTCTAGACCTTTTCCATTCCAAATCTGAGGTAGCAACCTCAGATCTAACCTCTAAACACAAAACACCACATGCTATCTTTTCCAAAAACTCCAAAATGATGAACAATAGCCTAAGCAACGAAATAATACCTCAAAGGAAAGCTCCAACAGAAGAGAAATCCAAATCCTTGCAAAGACCCTTGCTCCAAGCCTCTTAGCCTTCAAAATCTCTTCCACAAACACTCTTTCAAGGCCCCAAAGCTCACTAATTCACTCTCAAGCGAATGTTAGGGTTTTTGGACATTAAGGAAGAGTAAAGACGCTGGCGAGAGGGTATAATATGCTTTAAATAGGGCTAATCCTCCAAAATTAGGGTTTTCTCCACACAGCACCAACTCGTTGAGTCTAGCCGCCGACTCGCCGAGTTGGCCACTTAACAAGCGACCAGAGTCGTGACCCTACTCGCCGAGTCCACCCATGGACTCGCCGAGTTGCCCTTTCACATTTAAACTTTGAACCCTGAGCTTGCACTCCTGAACTCGGGATGTTACACAAGTTGCATATGTGTAGATCTATGTATTATTGCATGTTATGTGTGATTTTCTTGGTTTAAGTTGCAAAACTTTCGGTTAATGGGCCAAAATGTCATTTTAACAATAAGTGGGCACTTTATTTCATTGGGAAAAAACATCAAACTAAAATCATCAATCTAATATCAAACGAACTAAGTACATCGATTACATGTTGAATGGGCCTAATACTATACATTACATGTTTATTGGGCCTTAATGGTCCATTTACATGCTTATTGGGCCTGGACTATACATTACATGTTTATTGGGCCTTAGTGGTCAATTTACATGGTATTGGGCCTAGACTATACATTACATGTTTATTGGGCCTTAGCGGTCCCTTTACATGCTTGTTGGGCATGGACTATACATTACATGGTTATTGGGCCTTAGTGGTCCATGTACATGCTTATTGGGCCTGGAAATAACTTACATGTTTAGTGGGCCTTAGTGGTCCTTTTACATGTCTGTTGGTCCTTGTACATTCATATACATACTTGTTGGTTTTTGCAAACACTAAGCATACACGGAAATATTATACTCAACGTAATACAATACTCATTAAAGATCTAGTGAGACATGTCGGTTGACACCCCTCGAGTGTACAATCGTAGCCTGTAGTTATAACCAGAGTCTCTTGGAGGGAGAGCGAGAGTTTGTGTATAAATCTATGTGGGGGTGACTCCCCCACACCTGAGATGTTCGCTACAGTTAGAGTCATCCAGTCTATGGTGACAAACCTTACCTTCAACAAACTGGCATCCGACGGACATCATGACAGGCGAATTAGTCATTATCAAGCATGGTTGTAACGGCTCACATAGAGATCGACTCCATTACAAATTTAAGGGATACTTATGATATCTTATCGATACGAAAACATACATACGCCAACGTTTGGTTTTAAGGTTTTGAGACCATCAGATTTTCTGGGGTAACATACAGTTTAACAATACCTTGTACATACAACAGAAAATACAGGGTTTTTTTTCCAGATTTCATTTTCATACATTCCAAAAACAGAAAATGCACATGCATTAATATTTTATTTGATACATCACTTTTAAACTATTTTGCAGAAAATATCGGATTTTCTGGTGTTTTACGAACAATACAACACTTTTCAGTCAAATACACTTATCAACTCACCAACATTATATATGTTGACATTTTTAAAATAATTTGTATTCTCAGCGAATCGTTTTGCGGATGGCTCTACAAGAACATGTGGAATTTGTTGAATTTTGTTATCATCATAATTGAATATTTTGGCATGTAACTTATAATACTATAGTTGATGTAAACAATGCTGGTTGTATTTTTATATGTATGATGATGGTATTGTCTTGTTAAATACATTGTGATTGTAACATCCGGATCCGCAGGTATTATATTTTATCCTTTTATTTTTGGAAGTTGTGAGGAGACTCGACGAATTGGTGTCTAAACTCGCCGAGTATGGTCGGGGATTCGTATCCGAGTTCACAGCTGGACATGGGGAGTTCATGAGTGGACTCGGCGAGTCCACGTTGTTTAATGAAACCCTAATTTCCAAGGTCTGAGAACTATTTAAAGGCCCTTAGGGCCGTCATTTGCGGCCACCAACCCCCAGAGAGAAACCCTAAGAGATCTATAGTGTTTTTGAGGAAGGAGAGGCCATTCCTGATCCTTTTGTTGGTGTTTTGGCAAGCAGGAGGTGACCAAGGGAAGAGGAGGCTGAAGGAAGGGCGATTTTGGTGATTTCTGAGTCCATAGAGATCATATTGAGGTATTTTGCTCGGACCTTCTTCAGTTTTGGTGTAGATTCTTAGTGTTAGGGTTTTCTAACCCTTTTAGAGGTTGCATAAGTGAAGCATTTGGTCCCTTCTCGAGTCTATGTTCTGGATCTGGACCCAAAGAGGTCCAGAGACCTTGACCCTTGGAGCTTTATGAGTCATTTTGGGAGCCAAGGGCTTGGGATGTCATTTTTGGGGCTAAATCACCAAGTTAGACCATTTAAATGTTGTATGAGTGTCAAGGTCTAAACTTGATCATGCTTGGGAAGGCCAAATCTATGAATGTATGGAACAGATCTGACCAAAGGAGGTCTATTGAGTTCGTGCATGGCATGAACTCGCCGAGTTCGAAGAACAGACTCGGCAAGTAGGATGAGGGTTTCTCGTAAATCACCCAGTGAGTGGACTTGCCGAGTTGGGGAATAACTCGGTGAGTCAGGGAGAGTCAGGGGGGACTGGGTTCAAGGCGGAACTCGCCGAGTTGTTCTTGATACTCGGCGAGTTGAGTCGGGGTGGCCCCCGCAATTCACGCCAGGCGAAACTCGTCAAGTCAGGGGCAGTACTCGACGTGCCAAGAGAGGGACCAAGAGAGTCAGTGGACACGTGTAGACTCGCCGAGTCGCCCAATGGCACTCGACGAGTCCGGTCAAAGTTTGACCGTTGATTTTTGTTGACTTTACGGTTGAGTATAGTTGTATTTATGAGAGTATTTACTATGTTATTAGGCAGAGGCTCGATCACATTTCTACCGAGTCAGAGACTTACTGAGATACCTGAGGTAAGTCTTCTCACTATACGTTACCTAGAGTGGTATTATGTGTGGACCAGAGGGTCTTATGTGTTATGTATGAGATTATGTGCTATGTGTTATATGTATTTTGTTCGATGTTATAGACCGGACCGAAGGTTCCAACGATACAGACCGGGCCGGAGGGCCCAACGAGCTATGACCGGACCAGAGGGTCCAACGAGCTACGGGACTGGAGGGTCCTGCTGAGAAACATCGACCGGAGGGTCATATTATAGCCTCGAGTGGCGTATGTGTTGTATGTGGTATTTTGGGGAACTCACTAAGCATTTATGCTTACAGTTGTTGTGTTATGTGTTTCAGTTACCAGTGATGAGTGCGGGAAGGCGCCGACATGATTCGTACACACGCACATTGGAGTTTATATATTCTGATCTTGGGGTTTTCTACAGATACAATGTTGATACAATGTTTTTAAAATAAATGTGAATGATATTTTATGGTTTTCCAAAAGTGAAAAATTGTTTAAATTTGTACGGTGTTACAAGTTGGTATCAGAGCCTTGGTTTGAGGGATTCAGATGCATCTTTGGGCGTATCTGAACTCAAACTGAGGATTTGAGGAAAATTTTGATAATGAAGTAAAATTTTTGAAAAGTGTAAAAAGAGTTTTGAGATAAACAGAGCAGAGTTGTGTGTACAATCAGCCAGCGCCCGAATGGTGAATCCCCAAAAGTACCCTTACATTTTGTGTTATGAGATATGTTATGTTACATTATGCATGCTAGAGTAGGCTAGGTGTACATATTAGGACTAGAGTGACATGATTTGTGATGCCTTAGCCTAGGAGATTTCTGCTGCTGAGATGCTTTGAGAACAAGTAGATAGCATTTAGGAGCTCATGAGAATAGAGTACTTGTAATCCAAGATCCAAGGAGGAGGACTTGGAGTGAATGCTGATGCGGTGTGATCAGTAGTATTGGGCCCATACTACTAAAAACACCGGATCAGTGGGCATTCCAAGTAAGAATCTTTTGGACAACAGAGGATGAGTAGGGTTGCTTCATCAAGTATGAGTACGCTCGATCGAGTCTCTAATAATTTTTGTTGTATTTCAGAGGCATCATGGTTGGGACTCGACACACACCCGAGAGCAGTGGTGTCAGCGATGAGGAGATTCGTCGATTGATTCATGAGGAGGTGGCTGCTTCCATCCGGCCTGAGATGCCTGAGATGTTTCGAGACATCAACACCACATTGATTGAGACTTTTGATGAGCAGTATGCAGCGATGACTGAGGCTGCTTTAGCTGCAGCTACTGCTGCTTTTGCTGCTGCCAAACCTCAGGAGGTGACTCGTTGTTGTTTCGGGAGTTCAACAACACGAAGCCACCAGAGTTCGACGGGACGTAGGACCCAATTGCCGCTATGAGATGGATCTCTGACATCGAGGGATGTTTCTATACGTGTTCTTGTCCAGAGCACTTGAGGTTTCGGTTCACCCTGAACCAGCTCCGCTTGGGAGCGAAGGATTGGTGGAAGTTCGTGACGGCGAACTTCACTTTGGCTGAGATTTCCGAGGTGACCTGGGAGAGGTTCACCGCTATGTTCAGAGAGGAGTATGTTCCCCCGGTGGAGAGGGAACAGTTGATTCAGGAGTTCTTGACCCTCAAGCAGGGTACTGATTCTGTGGTAGTGATCACCAGGAAGTTTCATGAGAGGGCGATGTTTTGCCCCGAGCAGGTGTCTTCTGAGCAGGCTGGTATGAGCCGTTAGCTGAGTGTTCTGAGGAGGGATATTCGGGAGTTGGTGGCGAACTATACTTACTGGACATTTGCTGAGCTCAAGGCAAATGCCCGAAAGAGGGAGATTGAGTTGGAGACTCAGGCCAGAGAGGAGGCCGAGTCACACAGGGCGGATCGGCGACCGGCTTAGTCTCAATCGGTAGCCAAGCGGGCTAGATCTGCTGATTCGAGATCTGGGGGCGCGAAGGACCGTACTTGTGGGAAGTGCGGTAATAGTCATGAGGGGTCGTGCAGGGCTGGAGTATGCCACAAGTGCGGGAAGGAGGGGCATATCGCGAGGGATTGCCCCAAGGGATTTTTGGTTTGCTTTCATTGCAACCAGACCGGCAATCGGAAGGCCGAGTGCCCTCAGCTCCTTCAGGGGTCAGCGTAGGGATCTGTGACTGCTGCTAGGACTACCGAGGTTCGGACGGTGAAGGCCGAGGCCCCGAAGGCTCTTGGAATAGCATTTCAGTTGACTGCGGAGGAGGTCTGCGCGGTGCCCGATGTTGTGGTTGGTATGTATACTCTATTCATCTTTTATATGAGTTGAGTTTTTATGCTTATATGATGATGTGCGTAGGTACGTTTCTTGTGAGTTATGTGCCTGCTTTGGTATTACTTGACTCAGGTGCGAGTCGGTCGTTTGTTTCCATAACATTTAGTCAGCTCATTAGTATTCGTCGAGAGGCGTTGGATCGACCTCTATGAGTTTCCATAGCTGATGAGCGAGCAGTGTATGCTTCTGATGTGATTCGAGGATGTGTCCTTGATATCTTTGGTGTGGAGTTTCCGATAGATCTGGTTCCGATCGTGATGGGGGACGTATGTGTTATAGTGGGTATGGATTGGTTGAGCCGATATGGAGTTGTGATAGACTGCGAGTGTCAATTGGTGACGATTCGAGACCCTAGTGGGGGAGTTCTTACGGTGTACGGCGAGGGTACACGTACGGGGTCAGCATTTTGCTCGGCCGCCAGAGTGAGATAGAGTCTACAGCAGGCCTGTAAGGGATTTGTGGCATATGTGATGGATGCGAGGGTTGATTCGGAGAGACCGAAGTCAGTGGATGAGGTCCCGATAGTGCGTGAGTTTCCGGATGTGTTTCCAGAGGAGTTGTCGGGTGTGCATTCGGAGAGGCAAGTAGAGTTCGGTATTGAATTGGTTACGGGAGCTGCGCCTATCGCCAAGGCACCTTATCGCTTTGCGCCTCCAGAGATGCAGGAGTCATCCTCGCAGCTCCAAGAGCTGCTAGGGAAGGGGTTTATCAGGCTGAACAGTTCGCCATGGGGGGCGCCTATTCTTTTTGTCAAGAAGAAGGATGGTTCGCACCGGATGTGCATTGATTATCATCAGTTGAACAAGCTAACGGTCAAGAACCGTTACCCGTTCCCGAGGATCGATGATTTGTTCAATCAGTTGCAGGGAGCATCATGGTTCTCCAAGATCAATTTGAGGTCTGGGTATCATCAGGTGAGGGTGCGGGGGGAGGACATCCAGGAGACAGCATTCCGAACTCGTTATGGGCATTACGAGTGCGTGGTGATGCCTTTCGGACTCACCAACGCACCGGCGGTGTTCATGGATCTCATGAACAGAGTGTGCAAACCGATGTTGGATCGCTCAGTGATCGTGTTCATCGACGACGTATTGGTGTATTCGAGATCCAGAGAGCAGCATGAGGAGCATTTAAGGGAGATCCTCAGAGTTTTGAGATCGGAGAGGATTTATGCCAAGTTCTCCAAATGTGAGTTCTGCCTATGAGAAGTTCAATTCTCGGGGCATCTCGTTAACCAGAATGGGATATTGGTCGATCCGGCCAAGATTGAGGCGGTCATGACGTGGGAGGTGCCGAGATCACCCACCGAGATCCGGAGCTTTCTAGGTTTGGTCGGCTATTATCGGAGATTTATTAAGGATTTCTCCAAGATCGTCGGGCCACTCACCATGTTGACCCAGAAGGGTGCTGCGTTTTCTTAGGGTCCGGAGTAACAGACCTCGTTCGAGACACTTCGCCAGAAGTTATGCAAAGCCCCAGTGTTATCCCTTTCGGAAGGGATGGAGGATTTTGTGGTATATTGTGATGCATCGATATTCTGATTGGGAGCGGTGCTTATGTAGAGGGGGCATGTCATAGCATATGCATCGAGTCAGCTTAAGCCTCATGAGTCGAGGTATCCCACTCATGATTTGGAACTGGGAGCGGTAGTGTTCGCCCTCAAGATCTGGCGACATTATCTCTATGGGGTTCGGTGTACGATATACATGGATGACAAGAGCTTGAAGTATTTGATGGATCAGCCCAACTTGAATATGTGCCAGAGGAGGTCGTTGGACATGGTCAAGGATTATGATTGTGAGATCCTATACCACCCGGGCAAGGCTAATGTTGTAGCCGATGCACTGAGCCGTAAGGCGGAGAGCGCCCCAATGAGAGATGTTTGTTTGAGGTTGTCAGTGATGACCCTGGTGTTAGATGCTATTCGTGGGGCCCAGGCTGAGGCTGTGAGGCCAGAAAACCAGAAGAGAGATGCTTGACCTGTCGCAGGGTTAAGGCCGAGCACCAGCATCCACATGGTAAGCTGCAACCATTAGAGATTCCCGAGTGGGAATGGGAACAGATTACCATGGATTTCATCACCAAATTGCCAAGGACCGCGAGGGTTGTCGATGCAATTTGGGTGATTGTGGACAGGTTGGCGAAGAGTGCTCACTTCCTAGCCATCAGTGAGAGCTCTTCCGCGGAGAGGTTGGCAGAGATGTATGTGAGAGAGGTGGTATCACGGCATGGAGTGCCGATCTCGATTGTCTCAGATCGAGATGTACGTTTTACTTCCAGATTCTGAAAGAAGTTTCATGAGGAATTGGGTACGAAACTGCATTTTAGCACCGCATACCACCCACTGACTGATGGGCAGAGTGAGCGGACGATTCAGACGCTCGAGTACATGCTCCGAGCATGTGTGTTGGATTTTGGCGGGAGTTGGGACACATACTTTCGCTTGGAAGAGTTTTCCTACAACAACAGCCATCATTCAAGCATTGGCATGCCGCCCTTTGAGCTGTTGTATGGGAGGAGGTGTCAGACCACTATTTTCTTGGAAGAAGTAGGGCAGCGTGTGATGGGTAGTACCGAGATTGTGCTTCAGACGACAGAGCAGATCCAACAGGTTAGATAGAGGTTGTTGACCGTACAGAGTCATCAGAAGAGTTATGCGAACAGACGCCGATCCGAGCTCGAGTTTCAGGTCGGCAACTTCGTGCTCCTGAAGGTCTCTTCTTGGAAAGGAGTGATTCGATTCAGGAAGAGGGGCAAGTTGGGGCCCCGATATATTGGTCCTTTTAGGGTGATCGCGAGGGTAGGCAGGGTAGCCTACCGTTTGGAGTTACCAGCAGAGTTGGGTCACATTCATGACACTTTCCACGTGTCGCAGCTACGAAAGTGTATAGCCGACGAGTCGGCAATGGTACCATTAGAAGATATTCAGGTGGATGCGAGCCTGAATTATGTTGAGAGACCGGTGGTGATTAGGGATCGGAAGATCAAGGTTTTGAGGAACAAGGAGGTGCCTCTGGTCCAGGTCCAGTGGCATCATCGAAAAGGGTCAAAGTTAACTTGGAAACTGGAGCGTGAGATGCGGAAGCAGCATCCAGATTTGTTTTCAGAGTGAGAGTTCGAGGGCGAAGTCTGATTCTAGTGGGGGAGAATTGTCACATCCGGATTCCCAGGTACTATATTTTATCCTTTTATTTTTGGAAGTTGTGAGGAGACTCGGCAACTTGGTGTCTAAACTCGCCGAGTATGGTCGCAAATTCGTATTCGAGTTCACAGCTGGACTCGACGAGTTCATGAGTGGATTCGGCGACTCCATGCTGTTTAATGAAACCATAATTTCCAGGGTTTGAGACGTATTTAAAGGCCCTTAGGGCCGTCATTTGCGGCCACCAACGCCCATAGAGAAACCCTAAGAGATCTAGAGCGTTTGTGAGGAAGGAGAGGCCATTCTTGATCCTTTTGTTGGTGTTTTTGCAAGAAGGAGGTGACCAAGGCAAGAGGAGGCTGAAGGAGGGGTGATTTTGCTGATTTCTGAGTCCATAGAGATCATACTGAGGTATTTTGCTCGGACCTTCTTCAGTTTTGGTGTTGATTCTTAGTGTTAAACTTTTCTAACCCTTTTAGAGGTTGGATAAGTGGAGCATTTGGTCCCTTCTCGAGTCTATGTTCTGGATCTGGACCCAAAGAGGTCCAGAGACCTTAACCCTTGGAGCTTTATGAGTCATTTTGGGAGCCAAGGGCTTGGGATGTCATTTTTGGGGCTAAATCACCAAGTTAGACCATTTAAATGTTGTATAAGTGTGAAGGTCTGAACTTTACGTGATTATCATGCTTGGGAAGGCCAGATCTATGAATATATGGAACAGATTTGACCTCAGGAGGTCTATGGAGTTTGTGCATGGCATGAACTCGCCATGTCCGAAGAACAGACTTGGCGAGTAGGATGAAGGTTTCCCGTAAATCACCTAGTGAGTGGACTTACCGTGTTAGGGAATAACTCGGTGAGTCAGGGAGAGTCAGAGGGGACTGGTTTCAACGCGAAACTCGCCGAGTTGTTCTTGCTACTTGACGAGTTGATTCAGGGTGGCCCCCGCGATTCATGCCAGGCAAAACTCGTCGAGTCAGGGGCAGTACTCCACGTGCCAAGAGAGGGACTAAGAGAGTCAGTGGACACGTGTAGACTCGCCGAGTCGCCCAAGTGCACTCGACGAGTCGGGTCAAAGTTTGACCGTTGACTTTTGTTGACTTTAGGGTTGAGTATAGTTGTATTTATGAGAGTATTTACTATGTGTGATTAGGCGGAGGCTAGATCATATTTCTACCGAGTTAGAGACTTACCAAGACACCTGAGGTGAGTCTTCTCACTATACGTTACCTAGAGTGGTATTATGTGTGGACCAGAGGGTCTTATGTGTTATGTATGAGATTATGTGCTATGTGTTATATGTATGTTGTATGATGTTATAGACCGGACCGAAGGGTCCAACGACACAGACCGGGCTGGAGGGCCCAACGAGCTATGACCGGACCAGAGGGTCCAATGAGCTATGAGACTGGAGGGTCCGGCTGAGACACATCGACCGGAGGGTCGTATTATAGCCTCGAGTGGCGTATGTGTTGTATGCAGTATTTTGGGGAATTGACTAAGCATTTATGCTTACAGTTATTGTGTTATGTGTTTCAAGTACCAGTGATGAGCGCGGGAAGGTGTGACATCCCCAAAATCTCGGCCACAAAAGACCGATTTTCATTTATGCTTTTAAAATAATTTTAGAGTAAATCCTTTTGATTTGAAAGAGTTGCGGAATTTGTTCCCAAAAACAAAACATGATAAAACAATGTTTACCAAAGCATTTCATAAAAGAAATGTATTTTCATTATATTATCAAAACTCGGGGTGTCATGTTCCGATACAGACCAATAAGCATAAACGATAAAATTACAAGTCATTCAACAAATATATACATATACAGACTTGTAAACAAAACAACTTGATGGTTCATCCATCTTATGCCCTCGCGCCACTTCCTGTAATACAAATAAAACTGAGTGGGTCAGGCTTGAGAGCCTGGTGAGCATATAGGGTTTTCAACCCACAATAAATAATCATATTTAATTTTCACCAACCAACAATAACCCAATTACCATTCCCGTTATTCTCACTTTATGTCCCTAAGACAACTAACATAAGGGACATAGTCTAAGAATATTTCATCGGGGCGACAACACATGCTTCGGGGGTTCCTCAGTAATAAAAGTCAAATAAGGCAACCATGAGGGGGATGGAGTACAGCGAATGAACACCCAAGTTCATTAACACCTACAGGTGGCGAACCTGCTAATGTTTCCACAAGACTGTCTAGAAAAGTATGTGGTCGTCATCTAAACTCTGCTGGATGACTGAATCAAACAACAACGAGGCCTCTCATGTGTTTATTACACACCAACTATCTACCCATGTTCTACCCAACATATTAGTAGATAAAAATATACATTTTTATACATAGATAAAAACCTGTACAGCATGCTTTGATCAATACATATCCCACATAACAGATGAGGCACACACACATAACACGTATTTCATAGAAAACAAATCAGATCTATGAGATAGAAGAGAGTGAATATACATCCACACATATAACACAAAATATACACATAACACATATTTCGTATAAAATACTTCATAATTATGCGTTAGAAGAAAGCAACCACACACACTCACACCTATAAACAACAATATACTAAATACACTCGAACCAAACTTGCATTATTATCGGTTTTATGAAAGGTAGTATACACTCACTTGATCAGAAGATGATCGGACAGCCCTACGACTTGCAGAAGTAGTAATCCTTAGCAGATCTGGAAGATCTTCACAAAAATCAAACTTCTTGCAGGCAAAGCTTCGGCTCGGGAACCGCAATTCTTGGGACCTTCGGGATCTCAGGACTTGCTTCGGGGCTCGAGAATAATACCGGGGCTTCGGGGTTTTTGTCACATCCACATTTTCACGGCCAGAAAAGACCGATTTGTTTTATGCTTTGTTTTATAAAATCAGAGTAATCTTTTAAAGAAAACAGTTGCGGAATTTTTTCCCAAAACAAAATATCATAAAATTTATCAAAGTATTTCCTTAAAGAAATGTATTTTCATTATATAACAAAATCTCGGGATGTCATGTTCAATACAGACCAAAAGCATAAACAGAACAAAATAGACCTTACAACAGTTATTCATAACTACTGGCCTAAAATCCAAAATCTCTCGTCAAATCCACCAACTTATACTCTTGTGCCATTACCTGTAATGCAAAGAAAACTGAGTGGGTCAGGCTTCGGAGCCTGGTGAGCATATAGGGTTTTCAGCCCACAATAATATAATTATTATATTCAACCATCAAACAATCAACTCAATTACTCATCCCTATTATGTTTCATAGGATTTTACCCTAGGAATTCAACTACCTGTCATTCATTCATTCCTAAGGATTGACCAAAGGAATTAGCACAAAATCTATTGCTACATAAGGCGCATCTACCAACATCATCCTTTAAGCGCCTCTGCCAGGATTACGTCATACACTATGAGGCGCAACTGCCAGGTTTATGACATTCTCTTTTAGGCGCATCTGCCTACATTATCTTCTAAGCGCATCTGCCAAGATTATCCTATAAGCACATCTGCTATTGTTATGACAATGCTACTGTTATGACAATCTCTATTTGGCGCATCTGCCAAGATCTCGACATTCACTACTTGGTGCATCTACCGATATTATTCTCAAGCGCATCTGCTAGTTTTATGACATTCTTTAATTGGTGCATCTACCAATATCATTCTTAATCATCTTTCATACCTCATCATTTTATCACATACCAACTATCTCATCTACTCATGTTCTACCCAACATATTTGTAGATATAAAATACATATATAGTTTAACTCATTTAAAAACTATATAAAACATTCATTCCATACTCATCTCAAATAAACAACAATATATAAACACATAGCACGTATTTTATAACAAATACTTCATATTTATGTGTTAGAAGAAAGTAACCACACACTCTCCTAAACATATATTTAATACATTCAAACAATACTTGTATTATACCCGTGTTTATGAAAGGGACTATACACCCACACATATAAACAACTTTATATTATACACATAGCACGGATTTTATAGAAAAATACTTAATATTTATGTGTTAGAAGAAAGTAACTACACACTCACTTGATCAGAAGATGATCGGACAGCACTACGGCTTGTAGAAGTAGTATTCTTTGGTAGATCTGGAAGATCTCCACAAAAATCAAACTTCTCGCGGGCAGAGCTTCGACACGGGAATCGCACTTTTCGGGATCTTCGGGGCTTTGAAATTTGCTTCGGGGCTCGGGAATATTACCGGGGCTTCAGGGTGCTTCTTGCACGAAAAACGATGCAAAAACGCGAGAGAAATAAGAGAAATGAGCAAATGAATCGGCTGCCCTCGACTCCCTTTGATAGGGTCTGGATTTGTGATTTACGCAGGGCGTAACCTGGATAAGCCCGGTGACTCCCCCTTGGATAATATCGAAAATTTATATTTAAATTTAATATCGAAAATATTTAATAAACTTCAAAAATTCATATCTTCCTCATACGAACTCCGGTCTCGACGTTCTTTATATCCACGCGTAGGTGAGACTACGATCTACAACTTTCGTTTAGACTCCGTCGGCTAATTTTGAATTTATTTTTATTATTTATTTTTAGTAGGCCGGGACAGGAAAACTCCGTTATAAAATCATAACTTCTTCATCCGACGTCCGTTTTCTCCTATCTTTTTATCGTTTTACTACAATGAATGAGATCTTCGATTCTCATTTAGATTGTTTCGGCTAAAAACCGTTTGGTCTCAAATCGAGTATTCGGGCTGCATACCGCTAAGTCGAAACTTCGAAAAATCATAACTTCCTCATACGAAGTTCGATTTTGGCGTTCTTTTTATGCATGCTCTCGATTTAACGTATTGTACGACTTTCATTTAGATTGATAAGGCTAAATATCGCACTAACGTAAATTCACTTTTTACGTCACGCTATGTCGTGTCGGTTCTGTCGCAAAACTTCGACATGTCATAACTTCTTCGTTATAACTCGGATTTCGGCGTTCTTTATATGTACGGAATCCTTGTAACATATACTACAACTTAGTTAAGATTATTCATTCTAAATAATCTTTTATCAAAAAGTCATTTTTGACGCTTATCGTCGCTAAATTGACTAGCCCTGATCTACGGGCGTTACAATTATCTCCCCTTTGGATGATTACGTCTCGGAATCATCAACGAAAGTAGAACTTGTATAATGATTCCATACGCTATCTCTTCATCCTAGGTAATAACTGTAAATTCTATGTTTCCTCGAAAGAGTATTTAACTTTATGGTTTTCTTGACCGTAGACGATGCCCAATCTTGCATCTGCTTATCGTACTATGTTGTACATTCAATCGTAACCCTCGAGTTACCAAATAAGTCATTATTATGGACTCCTTCTTCTTCTCAGGATAAATACTTTCCTTTATCTATTGTAACAAACCGATGGGTCGTGCTCTACTGACCTCTCATCGAATGATGCAATGCTTAGACTTAGGTCTCTTAGAGTTAAATTCGAAAATGGAATATACCTTCCTTCATATTCTAATGTGATATAATCACATTTCAGCATGTAGCAATTCTAGCTACAAACTTCTTTTAACAACGAGCGCGACACCATCAATCGCATTAACTTTAACCTTCTGACTTAAGTCAGATGTTACATCTAACTTGGTCCTCTCGACCACATAACATATTCCTCGTAGTCGAACTCAAATTTAAACATGACCACTAGGGCCGGAACACGAACCATATTACTAGTCATTACCGAAACAATGGTAATGACATACCAGAATAAAATGGAATCAGTCACTAGCTTCTTGGTAACGTTGTGACTTTCCCTGATCCAAGTGCGAGTCCTGTGCTTCCGGTAGTATATGCATCTACTATCTTTCACACCTACTCATACTCGTCCCAAGTATCGTCTCGTAGTCGACCAAGTCACCATACAAGAAAATCAGACAATCATTCAACACATCAGTTAGCAAAACTAGGGTTTATATTAATTCCTTGAAACGATTACAAAAAAGTTCAAGTTCACCCTATACTATGCCTCTAATAGGCTACACCACATGTTACTTTTCATATTGCTACTTTATAAGTTGATCTTTGGATATAAAATCCTCATTCCTGATTCCTTGCATTGCCATCTGCTTCATCAAGGATCCTTTGAAATGCTCTTGCCTTTAGCTTTGGCGGCGCCTCTAGCCTTGCTGCTTGATTTTTCCTTGGGCAGTCTTGCTTGAAGTGGCCCTCTTCTTTACATTCATAACACACCTTTTTGTTGAAAATACATTCATCGGTGTAGTGCCCATGCTTTCCACACTTGAAACATGTCACCTCCACGCCAAATTTTCCTGAGTGCTTCTTCTTGCACTTATCGCACCACCTTGCCTCATCCCTTCCTCCTCCTCCAGACTTCGAGAATTTTCTTTTCTCATTAGAACCTAAAGTTCCTTCTAACTTTCTCTTCTCGCCAACTTCAACCTTCCTGTTAGTCCTCCCCTTGATCATATTCTCAACAGACTTGGTAGCTCAAATAGCTGTCTCTAAAGTAGGTGCCTGACGCACTGACACCGCATACTCCCAAGGGAGTCCCTTTGCGTATTGGTCGAATTTTTTTAGTTCGTCTGGGACGATGCGCAAAGCAAACTCCATCTTGTCTGTGAAGGCATTAGTGTATTCGTCCACTGACATGCTGCCTTTCTTCAATATCAGAAATTTGTTCTCCAACTCTAGCAGGTTTTGGGCCGAGCAGAACTTGCACTTGAATTGCACCAAGAACTCTGCCCAGGTCAGTTGTAGTGGCTCATTAGGGCTTAGGATCTTCCCTAGAGTGTTCCACCATCGAACGGCTCCACCTCAGAACTGATGCAATGCATAGATAGTCTGCAACTTGCCTCTACAACCACAAGTCATGAAGGCTAACTCCATTTCTGAGATCCAATCCATAACTCCAATTGGATCCTCCTTTCCATTGAAGGTCGATGGTTTGAAAGTTAGAAAGTTCTTGTACTTGCATCCCATTCCATCATTCCTTCCATCATGGTTGTGTTGCCTAACTATCGGTGGGTTGGCTTGACCAACAGACCCACTAAAGTTTCCACCTTCTGAGTACCCTTCATTTAATTCAGGCTCTTCCACATGAATTGACAGTTCTTCACGATTCTGTTGAAGCAACCGCCTATTCTCCTCCATTTGACGATCCAACATCGTTTGAATCATCAATTGTACACCAGCCATTGTTATTGGCTCAGGTGTTGCTGCTACGACAGGTATTTGCTCAATCATGGGTGGTTGATTCCTGTTTTCATCAGAATTTCCAACTCCACTTCTTGTTCTCACCATTTTTGATCTACACACCGAATAAAGTGAAATTAGATCCTCATTCACGATAGATATTCAAATCGTCCTTATCACACAGAAACGTTTATATGCTAGTTCTAATATCGTAGCCATACGCTTAGAATCCTAAACAAATAAGGTTTCCAGATCCGGTCGGCAACAGACCATAGATCCGAACAAACAATAGCATCAATATAGCCATCACACAAAACATTTTTGCACATAAAAGCATTTTAGGCATCATCCCTAAAATAAACTAGTGTTTGTGTCAATTTAGGTGTACTACCTAGCATACTTTAGACACATTCCTCACAATCATTACTTAGCATTCTAAGTTTAAGTCTAGAAATTTCCTACAAATTCCTATTTCGATTAAACTAATGCTCTAATACCAACTGTGACATCCCCATTTTTCACGGCCAGAAAAGACCGATTTGTTTTATGCTTTGTTTTATAAAATCAGCGTAATCTTTTAAATAAAACAGTTGCGGAATTTGTTCCCAAAACAAAATATGATAAAATTTATCAAAGCATTTCCTTAAAGAAATGTATTTTCATTATATAACAAAATCTCGGGATGTCATGTTCAATACAGACCAAAAGCATAAACAGAACAAAATAGACATTACAACAGTTATTCATAACTACTGGCCTAAAATCCAAAATCTCTCGTCAAGTCCACCAACTTATACTCTTGTGTTATTACCTGTAATGCAAACAAAACTGAGTGGGTCAGGCTTGGGAGCCTGGTGAGCATATAGGGTTTTCAGCCCACAATAATATAATTATTATATTCAACCATCAAACAATCAACTCAATTACTCATCCCTATTATGTTTCTTAGGATTTTACCCTAGGAATTCA
This sequence comes from Lactuca serriola, assembly GCF_051521515.1. Classification (NCBI taxonomy): domain Eukaryota; kingdom Viridiplantae; phylum Streptophyta; class Magnoliopsida; order Asterales; family Asteraceae; genus Lactuca; species Lactuca serriola. The sequence goes on along the minus strand of NC_136409.1, from coordinate 9,935,713 downwards.
ATTACCCGTCATTCATTCATTCCTAAGGATTGACCAAAGGAATTAGCACAAAATCTATTGCGACATAAGGCGCATCTACCAACATCATCCTTTAAGCGCCTCTGCCAGGATTACGTCATACACTATGAGGCGCAACTGCCAGGTTTATGACATTCTCTTTTAGGCGCATCTGCCGACATTATCTTCTAAGCACATCTACCAAGATTATCCTACAAGCGCATCTGTTATTGTTATGACAATCTCTATTTGGCGCATCTATCAAGATCACGACATTCACTACTTGGTGCATCTACCGATATTATTTTCAAGCGCATCTGCTAGTTTTATCACATTCTTTAATTGGTGCATCTACCAATATCATTCTTAATCATCTATCATACCTCATCATTTTATCACATAACAACTATCTCATCTACTCATGTTCTACCCAACATATTTATAGATATAAAATACATATACAGTTTAACTCATTTAAAAACTATATAAAACATTCATTCCATACTCATCTCAAATAAACAACAATATATAAACACATAGCACGTATTTTATAACAAATACTTCATATTTATGTGTTAGAAGAAAGTAACCACACACTCTCCTAAACATATACTTAATACATTCAAACAATACTTGTATTATACCCGTGTTTATGAAAGGGACTATACACCCACACATATAAACAACTTTATATTATACACATAGCACATATTTTATAGAAAATACTTAATATTTATGTGTTAGAAGACAGTAACTACACACTCACTTGATCAGAAGATGATCAGACAGCACTACGGCTTGTAGAAGTAGTATTCTTCGGTAGATCTGGAAGATCTCCACAAAAATCGAACTTCTCGCGGGCAGAGCTTCGGCTCGGGAATCGCACTTTTCGGGATCTTCGGGGCTTCGAAACTTGCTTCGGGTCTCGGGAATATTACCGGGGCTTCGGGGTACTTCTTGCACGAAAAACGATGCAAAAACGCAAGAGAAATATGTGAAATGAGCAAATGAATCGGTTGCACTCGACTCTGTTTAATAGGGTCTGGATTTGCGATTTACGCGGGGCGTAACCTGGATAAGCCCGGTGACTCCCAGCTTGGATAATATCGAAAATTTATATTTAAATTTAATATCGAAAATATTTAATAAACTTCAAAAATTCATATATTCCTCATACGAACTCCGTTTTCGACGTTCTTTATATCTACGCGTAGGTGAGACTACGATCTACAACTTTCGTTTAGACTCCGTCGGCAAATTTTGACTTTATTTTTATTATTTATTTTTAGTAGGCCGGGACAGGAAACTCCGTTATAAAATCATACCTTCTTCATCCGACGTCCGTTTTCCCCTATCTTTTTATTGTTATATCACAATTAATGAGATCTTCGATTCTCATTTAGTTTGTTTCGGCTAAAAACCGCTCGGTCTCAAATCGAGTATTCGGGCTGCACACCGCTAAGTCGAAACTTCGAAAAATCATAACTTCCTCATACGAAGTCAGATTTTGGCGTTCTTTTTATGCACGCTCTCGGTTTAACATATTGTACGACTTTCATTTAGATTGCTAAGGCTAAATATCGCTCTAACGTAAATTCACTTTTTACGTCGTGTTGTTTCCTGTCGGTTCTGTCGCGAAACTTCGACATGTCATAACTTCTTCGTTATAACTCGGCTTTCGGTGTTCTTTATATGTACGGAATCCTTGTAACATATACTACAACTTAGTTAATATTATTCATTCTAAATAATCTTTTATCAAAAAGTCATTTTTGACGCTTATCGTCTCTAAATTGACTAGCCCTGATCTACGGGCGTTACAGTATTTCTGGCACGCAAATCGATGCAAAACGGGAGAGAGAAGAGAGAAAATAGCAAAAGAACTCGGCTGCCCTCGCATCCTATTTATAGGAGGCTGGAGCCTCGGAGTACGTGGGGCGTACAGGTCCGAAATCGTCACTGCTTACGTATCCGAAGTGCTCGAGTGCGAGTGTCGACATTCCTCGGTGTACGCGGGGCGTACTTCGGATCAGATCGGTGACTCCTTCGGATAATCATCCGAATTAAAGATTAAATTAAAATACAAATTATTTAATAAACTTCGGAAGTTCATATCTTCTTCATACGAACTCTGTTTTCGACGTTCTTTATATCCACACGAAGGTGAGACTACGCTCTACAACTTTCGTTTAGACTCCGTCGGCTAATTTTAACTTTATTTTTATTATTTATTTTTAATAGGCCGGGACAGAAAAACTTCGTTATAAATTCTTAACTTCTTCGTTTGACGTCCGTTCTCGCCTAAATTTTTATCGCTTCGATACCAACAACGAGACCTTCAATCCTTGTTTAGATTGCTTCGGCTAAAAACCCCTCGATCTCAAATCAAGCATAACAGGCTGCATACCGCTAAGCCGAAACTTCGATAAATCATAACTTCCTCATACGAAGTCAGATTTGGGCGTTTTATATATATTCGGAAACCTCGTTTCAATTACTACAACATTATCCAAAGATATCAAGTTTATTTTACACTTAAATTTTGACGCTTATTTTTATTCCTTAATTAATCAAACCAAATAATTAAGCAATTAAGCACAAAACACATAATACTCAAATAATACAATCTTATTATTTCAAAACGGGTTACAAAGGTTAACCTAGACTATTACATTGCTAAAAATGGCAAGCCCGGAAACACACGCGTTACAATTCTCTCCACCTTAGAATGATTTCGTCCCCGGAATCACACATCAACAAACAAATGCGGATAGCGACTCAACATGTCACTCTCCGTCTCCCAAGTGAGATTCGGCCCATTCGTGTGTTTCCATCGGACAAGCACTAACCCAACCATTTTGCGTCGTAACTTGTTAGTCTTTCGGTCAACAATTGCCTCTGGTTCTTCAATCAACCTTTTGTTTTCATCAATTCTCAATTCAAAAATTGGAATTATATCGGGAACTTCTCCTGTGAACTTCCTCAAATAACACACATGAAAAGTGTTGTGAATTCCATTCAGTTCTTCGGGTAATTTGAGCTTGTAAGCTTGGTTCCCAACCCTCTGAAGAACTTTAAACGGTCCAATAAACCTTGGACTCAACTTTCCCCTTTTTCCAAATCTTATAAGTCCCTTCCACAGCGAGACTTTAAGCAAAACCGAATCTCCAACCTCAAAAGTCATCGGTCTTCGCTTTTTGTCAGCATAGCTCTTTTGACGATCCTGAGCTGCTAACATTCTTTCTCTAATTTTTTCAACTTTTCAGCAATTTGATGAACCATCTCCGGTCCCATAAACTGCTTTTCCCCAGCCTTAAGCCAACAAGACGGCGTACGACACTTCTGTCCATACAAAGCTTGATAACGTGTCATCTTAATGCTCGAGTGAAAACTATTATTATAGGAAAATTCTACCAATGGTAAATGCTCATCCCAATTACCTAGGAATTCCAAGGTACATGCTCTCAGCATATCTTCAAGTGTTTGTATTTTTCTTTCACTCTGACCATCGGTTTGCTGATGGTAAGCTGTACTTAAACATAACTTGGTAGCCATTTCCTCTTGTAGACTTTTCCAAAACCGTGAGGTGAAACGGCTATCACGATCCGATACAATCGTTAACGGAACACCGTGAAGCCTCACAATTTCCTTCACGTAAGAGTTCGCAAGCTTTTCCATAGACCATTTCTCCTTGGCTGCTATGAAATGCGCATTCTTAGTGAATCGATCAACGACCACCCAAATCATGTCGTGACCATTCTTTGTTCGGGGCAGTTTAGTGACAAAATCCATAGCAATGTCTTCCCACTTGCCCATAGGCACAGGAAATGGTTCTAAACTCCCGTATGGTTTCTGATGTTGTATCTTGACTCTCACACAAGTCACACACTCGGCCACATACTTTGCAACATCAAGCTTCATCGTCGGCCACCAGTAGTAGGGTTTTAGGTCCCTATACATTTTAGTGCTACCAGGATGAATTGAGTACATGGTTTTATGAGCTTCTTCCATCAGAAGATCTATGATTCCTCCTGTCTTAGGTATCCAAATCCGATCTTGGAACACCATCAGTCCATGACTGTTAACACCGAACACCAACGTTTTGCCCAAACGTTCCTCTTTTTGGTCTTTCTTTTCAGAAGCTTCCTCTTGAGCTTTCTTTATACTTTCCACAATGGTCGAGACAACTTCAATTCTCAACGCTCTTGGCCTCTTCCTTTCAAGATTGACTTTCCAACTGAGAGCATCAGCAACAACATTAGCTTTACCGAGGTGGTAAAGTATCTCGTAGTCGTAGTCTTTAAGTAACTCTAGCCAGCGTCGTTTCCTCATATTCAATTCTTTCTAATTAAAGAGATATTGGAGACTCTTATGATCAGTAAAAAGTTTGCACTTCGTGCCATAGAGGTAATGCCTCCATATTTTTAGAGCGAAAACTACCGCTGCCAACTCCAAATCATGAGTCGGGTAATTCTTTTCATGCTCCTTCAGCTGTCGAGACACATATGATATCACCTTTTCTCTTTGGGTCAAAACACAACCCAATCCAACACCAGACGCATCGCTATAAGTAGCGAAGTCTTCAACTCCATCGGGTAGAGAAAGTATCGGTGCCTCGCATAGCTTCTTCTTTAGCTTCTCGAATGCTTCTTTATGCTTATCACTCCAAGCATAAGTAGCTCCTTTGTGGGTCAAAGCTGTTAATGGAGTAGCAATCGAAGAAAAACCTTGGATAAACCTTCGGTAATATCCGACTAATCCTAAAAAGCTTCGAATCTCCGTGGGACTTTTCGATTGTTCCCACTTCATTACAGCTTCAATCTTTGCCGGATCAACCATTATCCCTTCTTGGTTGACCACGTGACCCAAGAATTGGACTTTACGAATCCAAAAATCACATTTGGAGAACTTTGCATACAACTTCTCCTTCTTCAAGACTTCCAACACTTCTCGCAAGTGTCTGCCATGCTCCTCCTGGCTTTTCGAGTAAATCAGAATGTCGTCTATGAACACTATCACGGATTTATCAAGGAACGGATTACAAACCCTATTCATCAAATCCATGAATGCTGCCGGAGCATTGGTTAGTCCAAAATACATAACCAAGAACTCGTAGTGTCCATATCTAGTTCTGAATGCAGTTTTCTCGATATCTTGCTCTCTTACTTTTAGCTGATGATATCCTGACCTTAGATCGATCTTCGAGAAATAGCTCGAACCTTGCAATTGATCAAATAGGTCATCAATCCTCGGTAACGGATATCTTTTCTTTATTGTTGCCTTGTTCAGCTCTCTATAATCGATGCACATTCTCATATTTCCATCTTTCTTCTTCACGAATAACACCGGAGCTCCCTAGGGCGACAAACTAGGTCTAATGAAAACTTTGTCCAATAACTCCTGAAGTTGCATCATCAGCTCCTTCATCTCCGTCGGTGCTAATCAGTAAGGTGCTTTTGCTATTGGCGTGGTTCCTGGTAACAAGTCAATTCTGAACTCCACTTGTATATCAGGCGGTAATCCAGGAAGATCTTCGGGAAATACTTCCGGATAATCACACACCACTTGAATACTCTGCATCACCTTCTTTTCCTTCTTAGCATCGATCACGAATGCTAAATATGATGTACATCCCTTGGTCAAACACTTCCTGGCTTTCATTAGAGAAATGATTCCAGAATTCACTCCCAGGCGGGTTTACTTTAACTATCTTCTTCTTGCATAAAATTTCGGCATCATTGGCGCTAAGCCAAACCATTCCCAACACGATGTCTAAACCATTTAGTTCGATAGGCAATAATTCCTCGTGGAACTTATTCTTATTAAGATCAATTAAGATGTTTTTCATGCGATAGCTAACACGTACAAACTTGCCACTAGCTACTTCGACTAATAAAGCATTATCTAGTATATCAATAGGCAAGGCTAGTTTTCTACCAAACTCATGCGAAATAAAGGAGTAGTTGGCTCCAGAATCAAACAAATTTTGAGCAAGTAATTCGTTTACGAGAAAGGTACCTGAAGCGACATCAGCTTCATCTTTCGCAGCCTCAAGTGTCATCTGGAAGGATCTCGCCTTCGGCTTTGGTGGAATGTTGGGCCTAGCTGCCTCCTTCTTCTTCGGACAGTCTTTCAAAATGTGCCCCTCTTCAGTACAACCAAAACACATCCTTTTGTTGTTTGGACACTCATTGGCAAAATGTCCAACCTTTCCACACTTGTAGCAGGTTACATCCTCGCTACATTTCCCAAAGTGCTTTTTCTTACACTTATCACACCATTTCGCTTCGCCTCCCTTTCCTCCAAACTTTTTCGAATCAGATTTCAAAAATTTGCCTTTCTTACCGTGGTCCTCCCTTTAATCATGTTCTCAATACACTTGGCAGCCCAGATAGCTGCCTCTAGAGTATGTGCCTGACGTACTGACACCTCGTACTCCAATGGGAGTCCCTTCGCATACCGGTCCACCTTTGTCAGCTCATCTGGAACGATGCGCAAAGCAAACTCCATCTTATCGGTGAAGTTATTGGTGTATTCATCAACTGACATGCTGTTTTTCATCAATGCCAAAAACTTGTTCACCAATTCCAATAGATTTTGAGCCGAGTAGAACTTGCGCTTAAACTGCACCAAGATAGTTCTATGCAGTGCGTCAATTTCAGAGTAAATCCTTTTGATTTGAAAGAGTTGCGGAATTTGTTCATGATAGTTCATGATAATTGCAGTGGATAGATAGTCTGCAACTTGCCTCTGCAGCCACAAGTCATAAAGGCCAATTCCATTTTGGAGATCCAATCCGTAACTCCAATCAGATCCTCCTTTCCATTGAAGGTCGATGGTTTGCAAGTTAGAAAGTTCTTGTACTTGCATCCCATTCCATCTTTCCTTCCATCATGGTTATCTTGCCTAACTATCGGTGGGTTGGCTTGACCAACAGACCCACCCAAGTTTCCACCTTCCGAGTGCCCTTCATTTAATTCAGGCTCTTCCACACGAATTGACAGTTCTTCAAGATTTTGTTGAAGCAACCGTCTAGTTTCATCCATCTAATGATCCAACATCGTTTGAATCATCATTTGCACACCAGCCACGGTTATTGGCTAAGGTGTTGCTGCTACAAAAGGTATTTGTTCAATCACTAGTGGTTGATTCCTGTTTTCATCAGCATTTCCAACTCCACTCCTCGTTCTCACCATTTTGATCTACACACCGAATAAGGTGAAATTAGATCCTCAATCACGATAGATATTCAAATCATCCTTATCACTCCAAAACGTTTACATGCTAGTTCTAATATCGTAGACGCGCGCTTAGAATCCTACACACATAAAGTTTCTAGATCCGGTCGGCAACAGACCATAGATCCGAACAAATAATATCATATATGGCAACATATAACATTTAGCACATAAAAGCATTTTAGGCAACTTTCCTAAAATAAACTAGTGCTCGTGTCTAAAACATAACAGACACACATCTTAAAACTTCACTTAGCATTCTAAGTTTAAGTCTAGAAATCCTACAAATTCCTAGTTCGCTTCAACTAATGCTGTAATACCAACTGTGACATCCCCAAAATCTCGGCCAGAAAAGACCGATTTTCATTTATGCTTTTAAAATAATTTCAGAGTAAATCCTTTTGATTTGAAAGAGTTGCGGAATTTGTTCCCAAAAACAAAACATGATAAAACAATGTTTACCAAAGCATTTCATAAAAGAAATGTATTTTCATTATATAATCAAAACTCGGGGTGTCATGTTCCGATACAAACCAATAAGCATAAACGATAACATTACAAGTCATTCAACAAATATATACATATACAGACTTGTAAACAAAACAACTTGATGGTTCATCCATCTTATGCCCTCGCGCCACTTCCTGTAATACAAATAAAACTGAGTGGGTCAGGCTTGGGAGCCTGGTGAGCATATAGGGTTTTCAACCCACAATAAATAATCATATTTAATTTTCACCAACCAAAAATAACCCAATTACCCATTCCCGTTATTCTCACTTTATGTCCTTAAGACAACTAACATAAGGGACCTAGTCTAAGAATATTTCATCGGGGCGACAACACATGCTTCGGGGGTTCCTCAGCAATATAAGTCAAATAAGGCAACCATGAGGGGGATGGAGTACAGCGAATGAACACCCAAGTTCATTAACACCTACAGGTGGCGAACCTGCTAATGTTACCACAAGACTGTCTACAAAAGTCCGTGGTCGTCATCTAAACTCAGCTAGATGACTGAATCAAACAACAACGAGGCATCTCATCTGTTTATTACACACCAACTATCTACCCATGTTCTACACAACATATTAGTAGTTAAAAATATACATTTTTATACATAGATAAAAACCTGTATAGCATGCTTTGATCAATACATATTCCACATAACAGATGAGGCACACACACATAACACGTATTTCATAGAAAACAAATCAGATCTATGAGATAGAAGAGAGTGAATATACATCCACACATATAACAAAAAATATACACATAACACGTATTTCGTATAAAATACTTCATAATTATGCGTTAGAAGAAAGCAACCACACACACTCACACCTATAAACAACAATATACTAAATACACTCGAACCAAACTTGTATTATTATCGTGTTTATGAAAGGTAGTATACACTCACTTGATCTGAAGATGATCGGACAGCACTACGACTTGCAGAAGTAGTAATCCTCAGCAGATCTAGAAGATCTTCACAAAAATCGAACTTGTCGCGGGCAGAGCTTCGGCTCAGGAACCGCTCTTCTCGGGACCTTCGGGATCTTGGGACTTGCTTCGGGGCTCGAGAATAATACCGGGGCTTCGGGCTATTTTTGGCACGCAAATTGATTCAAAACGGGAGAGAGAAGAGAGAAAATATCAAAAGAACTCGGCTGCCCTCGCATCCTATTTATAGGAGGTTGGAGCCTCGGAGTACGCGGGGCGTACGCCTGTACGCGGGGCATACTGGTCCGAAATCGTCACTGGTTACGTATCTGAAGTGCTCGAGTGCGAGTGTCGACATTCCTCGGTGTACGCGGGGCGTACTGCGGATCAGATCGGTGACTCCTTCGGATAATCATCCGAATTAAAGATTAAATTTAAATACAAATTATTTAATAAATTTCGGAAATTCATATCTTCTTCATACCAACTCCGTTTTCGACGTTCTTTATATCCATACGAAGGTGAGACTACGCTCTACAACTTTCGTTTAGACTCCGTCGGCTAATTTTAAATTTATTTTTATTATTTATTTTTAATAGGCCAGGACAGAAAAACTTCATTATAAATTCATAACTTCTTCATTTGACGTCCGTTCTCGCCTAACTTTTTATCGCTTCGATACCAACAACGAGACCTTATATCCTCGTTTAGATTGCTTCGGCTAAAAACCCCTCGATCTCAAATCGAGCATACAGGCTGCATACCGCTAAGCCAAAACTTCGATAAATCATAACTTCCTCATACGAAGTCAGATTTGGGCGTTCTATATATATTCGGAAACCTCGTTTCAACTACTACAACATTATCCAAAGATATCAAGTTTATTTTACACTTCAATTTTGATGCTTCTTTTTATTCCTTAATTAATCAAACCACATAATTAAGCAATTAAGCACAAAACACATAATACTCAAATAATACAATCTTATTATTTCAAAACGGGTTACAAAGGTTAACCTAGACTATTACATTGCTAAAAATGGCAAGCCCGGAAACACAGGCGTTACAGAAGGCGCCCGCATGATTCGTACACACGCACATTGGAGTTTACATATTCTGATCTTGGGCTTTTGTATTGATATAATGTTGATACAATGCTTTTAAAATGAATGTGAATGATATTTTATGGTTTTCCAAAAGTGAAAAATTGTTTAAATTTTTATGGTGTTACAGTGATGATATTACAAGATGAAGTCACACACAAGCCCCCGGACATTTTTGCCGTCTGGTTTGGGGGTGTGACAATTCAATGGATAATTAAAGTAATGACTCTGAAGATGAAGAAACCAGTCCTCTAACTCCAGAATACCCAGTCACACCTCAAGATCAACCAAGAATGTCTTCCAGAGTCACCAGACCACCAGAAAGATACTCAACATCTCTCAACAACATTTTCTTGATAGAAAATGGTGAACCCGAGTGATACTCTGAAGCTATGGGGTTGAAAGACGCACTGTAGTGGGATCTTGCAATGAAAGATGAAATGAAGTCACTCGAGAAGAACAAGACATGGCTTCTAACAAAGCTTCCATCTCGGAAGAAGGCTCTTCATAATAAATGGTTTTTCAAGGTCATGGATGAACATGATAGTACTAAACGGTACAAAGTAAGAGTAGTAGTCAAGGGGTTTCAACAGAAAGAAGGAATTGATTTCAATGAAATTTTCTCTCCATTTGTAACATCCCGAAATAGCAAGACTAGAGTTGAAGGGCTAAAGGTGTAATTTGGGAAAGAGTGACTCGGCGAGTCCATGGATGGACTCGGCGAGTAGAGTCGTGACTTGGTCGCGAGTTAAGTAGTCGACTCGGCGAGTCAATGAGATGGACTCGGCGAGTAGGCACTGAGTGGAGAAAACCCTAATTCTTGGGGTTGAGCCCTATATAAAGAGCATTATGTTTCCTCCCCAGCCTCTTTATCACCCCTTGAGTCCCAGAAACCCTAAAATCGTGGAGAAGCACCATTGTTGAGTGGATTGGAGCTTGGAGAAGTATTTGTTGAAGAAATTTTGGGAGTTTGAAGGTGTGGAGCAAGGGGCTTTGCTTGGATTCGAGTTTCCTTGCAAATTGGGGCGTTCCTTTGAGGTAATATCTTGTTCTTAGGCTGTTGTTATCTTGTTTCTTCGTTTTGGGGTTTGAGGGAAGCCTATCTTGGGTGATATTGGAGTCTAGAGTTTAGATCTGAGGTTGCTACCTCAGATCCGGAATGGAGAAGAGTTGGAATGTAGGAAAGTCCCTGTGTTGAGTGTTGGATGAAGCTATCTTGTTCCAAACCTTAGCCCTAATGTGCAAAATGCATAGATCTCTTTGGATTCACGTAAAGTTTGCCACTTTACGTGATGGATGAGTTGTAGGAGGCTAGATTTATGTTTTGGATTAATTGCATGGTCTGGAATGCTTCTGTATGGATTCAGACTGGTGGTACTCGGCGAGTCACATGGGTGGACTCGACGAGTTGCTTGAAGATGAGCTGGGACTCGACGAGTTGGAAGAACAACTCGGAGAGTTGGATGAAGATGGCCTGGAACTCGGCGAGTTGTGTGAACAACTCGGCGAGTAGGTTAAAGATAGCCATAGACTCGGCGAGTCTGTTCTTGGACTTGGCGAGTCTTGTCGAAGAGTCCCAATATTTTCTGGTTGAGTCGAGAACCGGCGAGTCAAGGGATGACTCGGTGAGTTGTGTGCGAGTGGACTCAGAGTTGTTGGAATCGGTGAGTCGCAGGGTGACTCGGCGAGTTAGGTCGCGGATTGAGTGAAGTTCTGAGTATGGGAACTCGGCGAGTCATCGGGTTGACTCGGCGAGTAGGGTCAGTCAGGGATTGACTTTGACCTTGTCCTTGACCAAGGGTTAACCAGTGGTTTCCAGGGGTATTTTGGTAATTGTTGATTATGGTTTTGAGTTCAGTGCATTGGTGGCTGCCCAGTGGTGGAGATCGTATCAGTGATCGGAGCAGCTTGAGTTATCTGTTCAGTCGGCAATTTCGAGGTGAGTTATCCTCACTATATCAATAGGGTTTAAGGCACCAAGGCCGACCCTTTATCGGATGGAAATCCGGGTAGTTGTCTGTTGTTATGATATCGCGGGATACGGGCCGGAAGGCATTACGTTATAGGCTGGAGGGCATTATATGTTTTGGGCCGGAAGGCATTACATGTTGTGGGCCGGAAGGCATTGCGATGTGGACCGGAAGGTCATGGCCTGGAAAGGCGTATGTGCATAGTTAGTATGTTGGCTGAGTAGTAGGGTGATGTTATGCTAGTGATCGGCTAGGCTGGTATTTTGGTTAGGGTAATGATATGTTATGTGATCTGCTGATCGATTTGCTGACTGTGAACTGTTATATGATTATATGTTATGTGCACGGTTGCTTGGTCTGGAGTGTGACCTGGTATGCATGGTTGTTCTATGTTCTGTTATGATATGTATTGTTTTTATGTTGTGGGCCGGAAGGCAATATGTTATGGGCCGGAAGGCATTACGTTATGGGCCGGAAGGCGATATGTTTTGGACGGGAACGTCGTGGCCTGGAAGGGTGTATATGTGGTTGGTATTTTTGGGGTATCTCACTAAGCTTTCGGGCCTACAGTTGTGGTTTTATGTTTTCAGGTTCTCAGGAGACTGTGGCAAGGCAAAGGCGTGATCATACCGTTCCTCGTGTTGGTGTTTTATGAAATGGACCTGGGAAATACTCTGTTAAATAATGTATTGAAAACGTTTTTGTAACAACGTTGTTAAAATGGGTTGTTTTTGAAATGTTTTAAATGTTTTGAAATTTTGGCCGTTACAAGTTGGTATCAGAGCCTTGGTTTGAGTGAATTGGAGGAACACTCGTGTAACTCCAGTCTCAAATCGAGGAAGGTTTTAAAAGGGAAATTAAAATGGTTGTTAAATTAAGTAAAAGGGAGGACGCGGAGGTACGATCAGCCGGAGCCAGTAAGTAACCCCAAATTTACCATTCATGACACTTGTTTTATTGAGCTTTGATAGAACAGCATGCTAGAGTTAGGCTAGGGATCTTCAGGAATTCATGATAATATTGCCTGATTTGTGATGCCTGTAGCCTAGGGTCCCTTATGGGAGATTCTCATTGTTCCTCTAGTGGTGAGGGTTGAGCGTTGTTATGCATGTTTCTCTAGGGTGTTGTGGTAGTACTTCATACAAATATGGGTAGGTGTGGAAGGTAGTATGGGCCCGTACTACTGAAAGCACAGGACCCATACGCGTATCAGGGAAACCATGACCTCTAGGGTTGGGTTGAGAGAGTTGGATCCCAGGATTGTGGGAAGTGTCTGAGATTTTGTGGTGTTTTTCAGTATGGAGATCTCGAGGCATGCTGGGAGTGGATCCGGATCAGGATCGGGAGCTGGAGAGAGAGTTTCGGGTAGATCGGTGCCGTCTGAGGTTATTGGTCAGATGAGCACGAGCGAGTTGGATGCTAGGATTCGCGAGATCCTGCGTGTTGAGGTTGCTGCATTGTTCCGAGCTGAGTTGTCAGAGTTGTTTGGGTCGATCAAAACCGCCAAGGTTGAGTATTTTGATGAGCGCTATGTGGCTCTCGCGGAGACGGCTGCCACGGCGGCTACAGTGGCTGTAGCAGCGGCAGGGGGAGGAGCTGATAGGGATTTTCAATATCGGGACTTCGATAATACGGAGCCTCCCACCTTCGATGGAATTCAGGACCCGATTGTTGCTATGAGGTGGTTATCGGACGTGGAGGGGTGTTTCTTCACGTGTTCATGCCCTGCTGATCTGAGGGTGAGGTGTGCTCTGAACCTGTTGAGGCTAGGGGCGAAGGATTGGTGGAGATTGACCACGAGGTCATACTCGGATGCGCAGAGGGCTGCGGTTTCATGGGATCAGTTCAGAGAGATATTCAGCACTCGCTATGTTCCGCAGGATAACAGGGAGAGTTTGGCTCAGGATTTCCTTGAGCTGAAGCAGGATTCGGAGTCGGTGACTGAGATCACCCAGATGTTCACTGAGAGGGCGATGTTTTGCCCTGAGTTCGCTTTGGAGCAGGCTCAGATATCCCGATATCTGAGTATGCTCAAAGGGGATATCAGACAGTTTGTGTCTGCGCAGAGGTGCGAGACCTTGTTGGAGTTGCAGGAGGCCGCCAGGCGGCATGAGTTAGAGATTGAGCTGTAGTTGCGTGAGCTGAGGCAGGCTCCGGTGCAGTCGCAGCCGGCGCCGAAACGGTCCAAGACCGTTGATGTTAGAGTGGGGGATCTGAGCAGCCACACTTGTGGGAAGTGTGGGAGGAGTCACACCGGAGTTTGCAGGTCCGGTGGTGCGTGCCGCAAGTGCGGAAAGGAGGGGCACTATGCGAGGGATTGTCGGTGGTCAGCGCCGGTTTGGGATTTGAGGAATTGCTATCACTGTCGTCAGGTTGGACATATGAGGGTCAAATGTCCACAACTTTCCGCAGGACTGGTGCAAGCTCCAGCACCGGCCACTTTGAGGATTTCAAGTGGAGGTCAGGGTGGAGCGGAGCCCCCAAGGGCTTAGGGTCGTGCTTATCAGCTTGCGGCAGAGGAGGTCAGAGCAGTGTCGGATGCAGCTACGGGTATGTTTCTTTCTTGATATCTTGTTATCTTGCGATTATTGTGGTGTATTGTTTGTGTTGGTACCTTTGTGTGGTTTTCGATGCGGTATTCGTCGTTTTGCGGGTTGAGGTTTTAGTTATGGATTCGTGTTTTGGGTTTTCGTCTTGGTATCCGTTGTTCCTTGAGGGTTTGGCATGGTTATGGATTCGTGTTGCGAGTTTTCGTCTTGGTATCCGTTGTTCCCTGAGGGTTTGGTATGGTTATAGTTTGGTGTTTTGTGCTATTGATGGTTATCATTCGTGAGGGTTATTAGTGGAGATACGGCATTGGGTTGAATGTCGGGTAGCATCTGCAGTCGTGGAGTGGATAATTGGAGATCGGGTTCCTTTTGAACGGATTGATAAGTGTGGAGTTGTGTTTTGTTGAAGGTTGTTTATGCTTGTGGGAAGCAGTCCGCGTGTAAGTGTTTTCTTTGTGCAGGGTTGTTCTGGAAGGTCGGTGATGGCGACCGGTGGTTGTTAATCAGTGCTATAAGTGGGGGAGAATTGGAGAATTCTCTGGGAGATCGATGAGTATTTGAGGGTGCCTAGCTGTTGGGATTCAGCAGTGTTCTGTCAGCCCAGAGTATAGGCTGATAGGAGCGAGTGTCGAGCATGCGGGGTGGGATACAGACGTAGGGCATTTGATTGTGGAGGCCTGGGAGCAGGCCGGGATCGAGTATGTATGATGGAATTCGAGTTTGGAACCCCCTAGAGGGCTAGAACGGTATGCATGGGAGGATTTCCGGGGGTGATAGCTCGGAATGATGAATGCTAGTTGAGCGGTCCAGAATGGGCTGAAGGCCTGGTGAGATGGTCCAGTCATGCTGAAGACTCTGCAGGTATTGTTGGATCAGTTTAAGGATATGGATTGTGTATGTTGCAGTGTGATTGCATTGGAAGGTCTAACCCCGGGTAGTGATCTTGTTTAGTTGAGGTAGTGCATGGGCTTGAGAGTCCCTGCGAGGAGAGTCAGAGTAAGTGTGTTGGATGGATAGCGGACACGCTAAAGGGTGGTGTAGCGATGGGCGAGCACCGTGGCAATTGTCGGAGTGACGTTGTGGCCGAGTGGATTCCTTGGTAAAGGAAGAAAGAGTGGTAAGAGGTGTGTAACTCCGAGAGGGAGTGCAAGTTCATGGAAGTGAAAGTGGCAGAGCAGAGTTATGATTAGAGTACTTCGAGTATGGTTTGAGTAGCATGTTTGCGGCAGTGGAATAGAAGCTCATCCGGTTTGGGATGTCTGCTGAGGTCGCGGAGGGAATTCCGCAGGTGTAGAGCCAAGAGGCTCGGAAAGGATGCAGGGAGACAGTCTTGAACTCTCAGTGTGATTCTGATCAGGGTATGGAGTATGTATTAGTGGTTCATCCTGGGGGATATTTGAGGATATCATCAGTGTATCGGGTTTTCCCCAACCTGAGAGTGTTAGAGCTAGTTCAGCATGTCTATGCAGTTGCAAGAAGAGAACTCGTGGGAGTTGCTCTGAGAATGAGAATGGGTCTTTCTGTCCTCACGAAATGGATAGAGTGGGATTCGGATCTGGGATCCGATGGTTCATGGTTTTCTAGCTCTTATGTGTCGAGTGATTATTGAGATTTGGGGCAGCTATGCATCTTGGGTAATTCTCGGTTATTGAGTGTGATGATCAGGGGGTACATTTGGTGCCCGGTTCGAGACGGTGGTCAGGACACCGTAAAGGAAGGGAAAGTGTGTTCGAGTTTCGATGGGTATGCCTTGAGGGACCTGGTTCGGTTGAAGTCGGGTGGCGCGTTGTGATGGTATCTTTGGAGTTGATTTGTTGTAGGCTTCGAGGGCGAAGCCTAATTTAAGTGGGGGAGATTTGTAACATCCCGAAATAGCAAGAGTAGAGTTGAAGGGCTAAAAGTGTAACTTGGGAAGGAGTGACTCGACTAGTCCATGGATGGACTCGGCGAGTAGAGTCGCGACTTGGTCGCGTGTTAAGTAGCCGACTCGGCGACTCAATGAGATGGACTCGGCGAGTAGGCGCTGAGTGGAGAAAACCCTAATTCTCGGGATTAAGCCCTAATAAACAGCATTATGTTTCCTCCCCAGCCTCTTTATCACCCCTTGATTCCCAGAAACCCTAAAATCGTGGAGAAGCACCATTGTTGAGTGGATTGGAGCTTGGAGAAGTATTTGTTGAAGAAAGTTTGGGAGTTTGAAGGTGTGGAGCAAGGGGCTTTGCTTGGATTCGAGTTTCCTTGCAGATTGGGGCGTTCCTTGGAGGTAATATCTTGTTCTTAGGCTGTTGTTATCTTGTTTCTTCATTTTGGGGTTTGAGGGAAGCCTATCTTGGGTGATATTGGAGTCTAGAGGTTAGATTTGAGGTTGCTACCTCAGATCTGGAATGGAGAAGAGTTGGAATGCAGGAAAGTCCCTGTGTTGAGTGTTGGCTGAAGCTATCTTGTTCCAAACCTTAGCCCTAATGTGAAAAATGCATAGATCTCTTTAGATTCACGTAAAGTTTGCCACTTTACGTGATCGATGAGTTGTAGGAGGCTAGATCTATGTTTTGGATCAATTGCATGGTCTGGAATGCTTCTGTATGGATTCAGACCAGTGGTACTCGGCGAGTCACATGGGTGGACTCGAAGAGTTGCTTGAAGATGAGCTGGGACTCGACGAGTTGGAAGAACAACTCGGCGAATAGGTTAAAGATAGCCATAGACTCGGCGAGTCTGTTCTTGGACTCGGCGAGTCTTGTCAAAGAGTCCCAATATTTTCTTGTTGAGTCGAGAACCGGCGAGTCAAGGGATGACTCGGTGAGTTGTGTGCGAGTGGACTCAGAGTTGTTGGACTCGACGAGTCGCGGGGTGACTCGGCGAGTTAGGTCGCGGATTGAGTGAAGTTCTAAGTATGGGAACTCGGCGAGTCATTGGGTTGACTCGGCGAGTAGGGTTAGTTAGGGGTTGACTTTGACCCTGTCCTTGACCAAGGGTTAACCAGTGGTTTCCAGGGGTATTTTGGTAATTGTTGATTATGGTTTTTAGTTCAGTGCATTGGTGGCTGCCCAGTGGTGGAGATCGTATCAGTAATCGGAGCAGCTTGAGTTATCTGTTCAGTCGGCAGTTTCGAGGTGAGTTATCCTCACTATATCAATAGGGTTTAAGGCACCAAGTCCGACCCTTTATCGGATGGAAATCCGGGTAGTTGGCTGTTGTTATGATATCGCCGGATATGGGCCGGAAGGCATTACGTTATGGGCCGGAAGGCATTATATGTTTTGGGCCGGAAGGCATTACATGTTGTGGGCCGGAAGGCATTGCGATGTGGACCAGAAGGTCATGGCCTGGAAATGCGTATGTGCGTAGTTAGTATGTTGATTGAGTAGTAGGGTGATGTTATGCTAGTGATCGGCTAGGCTGGTATTTTGGCTAGGGTAATGATATGTTAGGTGATCTGCTGATCGATTTGCTGACTGTGAACTGTTATATGATTATATGTTATGTGCACGGTTGCTTGGTCTGGAGTGTGACCCGGTATGCATGGTTGTTCTATGTTCTGTTATGATATGTATGCTTTTTATGTTGTGGGCTGGAAGGCAATATGTTATGGGCCGGAAGGCAATATGTTATGGGCCGGAAGGCATTACGTTATGGGCCGGAAGGCGATATGTTTTGGACCGGAAGGTCGTGGCCTGGAAGGGCGTATATGTGGTTGGTATTTTGGGGGTATCTCACTAAGCTTTCGGGCTTACAGTTGTGGTTTTATGTTTTCAGGTTCTCAGGAGACTGTGGCAAGGCAAAGGCGTGATCATACCGTTCCTCGCGTTGGTGTTTTATGAAATGGACCTGGGAAATACTATGCTAAATAACGTATTGAAAACCTTTTTGTAACAACGTTGTTAAAATGGGTTGTTTTTGTAAAGTTTTAAATGTTTTGAAATTTTGGTCGTTACACCATTAGTGAAGATGACTACCATCTGGCTTGTTCTCAGTATAGTAGTAGCAGAAGGCTTGCATCTAGAGTAGTTAGATGTCAAGACAGCTTTTCTACATGGTGACCTAGATGAAGACATTTACATGATACAAACAGAGGGTTTTAAGGCTAAAGGCAAAGAAAACTTGGTGTGTAAACTGAAGAAGAGTTTGTATTGTCTGAAACAAGCACTCGGACAATGGTACTTAAAGTTTGATTACTTTATGGGTAGAATTGGTTACTGATATTGCCATATTTATACATGTTTTTAGGCAATATTTAAGTACATTTTTATATATTTTTTGGTTATTTTCATAGAACGATGATACTTATGGGCTTTAATTGTTCTTTGCAGCCAAATAGATGCATTTTTGAAGATAAGGGAGTAAAAATGGCAAAGCATGGAACTTGGGACGCTTGGAGAGTAAAAGAAGAGGAAACCCAAGTGAAAGGTCAACTCACAACGTAAATATTTTGGATTCACGATGTGAGTACGAATATTCCAAAAGATTAACATCGCGGAGGAGGAATCCTTGCAGAACACGGATATCTACTGAAGTCACGTCGTGAGTCATACTCATTCACGACGTGAGAGCGAGTTTTATGATACCTATATATTCTCTTGATCATTACGACTTGGGGGACTTTTGGCTGAATGGAGGAGTTTCTGGAGACGAAAATTACAGAGTTCAAAGGCCTAGAAATTGGTTCCAACACCAAGGAAGAAGGAAGAGTTCATTATTAGCTTTATAGTTTCGTACATTTAGCATGCTTTTAAATATGACTTGTGCTTGTTTCTTTGCTAGGATGTCTGGCTAAATATAGTTGCTTCTGTTAGCTAGATGAAGCTGGAACTCATGGTTTTAATACCCTAGCTTTGATTTACTCGTTGGTTAAGACTTGTGTTGATTGATTTTACCTAGCATGTTTGATTTGATATTTGATTGCTTTGATTTCTTATTCTATGTAGTTAATGACCATTAATCTGCATGAATTAGAATACCTAATAATTTGGTGAACATTAGATTATTAGAGCTATGATCGAACCAATCTTAGATAAGCAATTAAATTATTAAAATTATACTATGCTAGAGAACTCATATTATGACCATAAGTGTGTTTGTGAAATCAATCTTACATAGCTCTAATTCTATTTAATAATTGATTATGTGTTAGCTATTGTGTGACCATACATAGATTTACATGAATTGATTAATGTTAGTAGATTTACAACTAAATTGCTAATATTATCTTTGTAACGACCCAATTTTCACATCCAAAAATTTCGTTTGTAACACATTACCTTGAAAGCATTAATGATTAAAACATTGTTTAATTAAACCATTTCACATCGAAAACCCAATTTGAAATCCACAACATGTAAACAATCAAAACATCAGAGTATCAATCCCAGAATAAGCTCATAACTGCGGAAACAAGAGAGTGTGTGTGTGTGACATGTTGCTACCGCACCGGCTCCTTTCCCCTAGCTGAGGAGGTACCTGAAACCAAAACTGAAAAACGTAAGCACAAAGCTTAGTGAATTCCCCCATCGTACCACATACCATACAAACACATAACATACATACTGCGAGGCTATTTTGGGGTGCCTGTCTACCCGGTATGGCCATTCTGGGGTGCCGACTACCCGTGCGGCCATTCTGGGGTGCCGTCCTACCCGTGCCAAGCCATACTGGGGCGCTGACCTACCTATGTTGAGCCATTCTGGGGTGCTGACTACCCTTCGGTCCTATCAACCGAACCTCGGGGACTATTTCACCCCCTACCACTACTATCACATTTACACATAACATAAACATATTATCAGACATATCTGGGGTGCCTGAACTACCCTTCGGTCCTAACAACCGAACTCGGGGACTGGTCCCCTCCTACTACCCCTATTACATAAACATAACAAGCCAGCATGCAACACATCATCACATACTGTCAGACGTATCTGGGGTGTCTGACTACCCTTTGGTCCTAACAACCGAACTCTACTACTTTCACATACAACATATCATGCTAACACATAACATATCAGGTAGTAACAATCCTAGATGATATCACAAAGACAATCATCTATCATACGAACCCTACTGGTGGGCCGACATTGTGGCCGTAGACCCACCGCCACTAGAAGGTAACTCACCTCGAAGTAGCTGCTGATCTGATCGGGAACTGACTGTCTACTACTGCTGCTCCGGAAATCCTCCGGCTGCAACTCCCACAACATACTCAATCAATCACTGCTAACTGACCTTTGGGTAAAATGACCATTTTACCCCTGATCATGTAATAAGTCAAAGTCAGAGTCAACTTTCAGTTGACCCGACTCGCCGGGTTGGCTCTCCAACTCGCCGAGTCCCTATCCAATCGATTGTCCTGGATCCTGTCCCTACTCGTCGACTTAGGCGTTGACTCGACGAGTTCTTCTTCTACACTGAGGTTTAAGTCCTTCATCCTACGCGCCGAGTTGTGTGAACAACTCGCCGAGTTCATCTTCATCCGAAGAACACTTTATGCTGTGACTCGCCGAGTTGTATGAACAACTCGCCGAGTCTGTTCTTGATCTAAGGAGATTGCCTTGAACTCTCCGAGTCAGGGCATGGACTCGCTGAGTTCCTCCATGGATGGGTTTGGCTTCCAACTCACTGAGTCACCCCGTGACTCACTACTCGCACTCCATGGATGGGCCGGCATTGTGGCCGTAGACCTACTGCCACTGGAAGGTAACTCACCTCGAAGTAGCTGCTGATCTGATCGGGAACTGACTGTCTACTGCTGCTGCTGCTCCGGAAATCCTCCGGCTGCAACTCCCACAACATACTCAATCAATCACTGCTAACTGACCTTTGGGTAAAATGACCATTTTACCCCTGATCATGTAATAAGTCAAAGTCAGAGTCAACTTTCAGTTGACCCGACTCGCCGGGTTGCCTCTCCAACTCGCCGAGTCCCTATCCAATCGATTGTCCTGGATCCCGTCCCTACTCGTCAAGTTAGGCGTTGACTCGACGAGTTCTTCTTCTACACTGAGGTTCAAGTCCTTCATCCTACTCGCCGAGTTGTATGAACAACTCGTCGAGTTCATCTTCATCCGAAGAACACTTTATGATGTGACTCGCCGAGTTGTATGAACAACTCGCCGAGTCTGTTCTTGATCTAAGGAGATTGCCTTGAACTCGCTGAGTCAGGGCATGGACTCGCCAAGTTCCTCCATGGATGAGTTTGGCTTCCAACTCACTGAGTCACACCCCGTGACTTACTACTCGCACTGGACACAACGAAAAGGGGACAACTCGGAGACTCGCGAGCAGACTTGCCGAGTCATCGCCAGGCAATCACTATATACGCAATTTTGCTCGATTCCAGTCTATGCCATTCACAGATATGGGTTCCTATAGCTTGAATGACACGTAAAGTTTCTAGCTTTACGTGTAGATACTCACCGATGAGGGATTTAGGGCTCAAAATGCCTCAAAAGGGTAGATCTAGGGTGAACAAGCAACATGGGTCCATAAAGGTGACGGATCTGAGCCCCTGGAGCTCAATCTTGCCTAGATCAAAAGGCCAATCAACTTATTACGACTTATATTGCACATAAAAGTTTGGGGAAGGGCTCAAGAAAGAGTTAATGGAGCAATAAGCATAAAAACAGAGGGAAAACGGGTTATACCTCAAAGAAATCACTGAGAGAACACTAAGATGCTTGGCTTCCTTCCCTTCCTCTTGATCTACTCCACTTCCTTCTCAAATCCTTCAAGAACACACCAAATGCTTCAAACTCTCAAGGAAATAAGCTTTGGAATGAGGGTTGGGAGCTCTGAGGTGAATGGGGGCTAGCTTGGGGCAGATATGAGGTTTAAATAGGGTGCAAACCCCTGAAACTTAGGGTTTCATCCAACAGCGGTGACTCGCCGAGTACAGGATATGCACTCGCCGAGTCGCCAACTTAAACATGTCCCGGGTCCCGTATCTACTCGGTGAGTCGGACCTACGACTCGTCAAGTCCAAGGCTAAAAAAAAATGGATAATACTCAAGTGAGATTTACGTACCAGGAACCAGGTGCTACAATCTAAATTGGTAACCAACAGTAATTGTCATAGCTAATTTATAAACCATTGAGGGAAAGTGGATTCGAACTAACAGAAGTGTTTTGTTTACTGATTAAATTTATGTTAAAGAATTAACTTCATCTAATAGAAGCATTTTTGAAGATAAGGGAGTAAAAATGGCAAAGCATGGAACTTGGGAGGCTTGGAGAGTAAAAGAAGAAGAAACCCAAGTGAAAGCTCAACTCACGACATAAATATTTAGGATTCACGATGTGAGTATGAATATTCCAAAAGATTAACATCGCGGAGGAGGAATCCTTGCAGAACACCGATATCTACTGAAGTCACGTCGTGAGTCATACTCATTCACGACGTGAGAGCGAGTTTTATGATACATATATATTCTCTTGATCATTACGACTTGGGGGACTTTTGGCTGACTGGAGGAGTTTCTGGAGACGAAAATTACAGAGTTCACAAACCTGGAAATTGGTTCCAACACCAAGGAAGAAGGAAGAGTTCATTATTAGCTTTATAGTTTGGTACATTTAGCATGCTTTTAAATATGACTTGTGCTTGTTTCTTTGCTAGGATGTCCGACTAAATATAGTTGCTTCTGTTAGCTAGATGAAGCTGGAACTGATGGTTTTAATACTCTAACTTTGATTTATTCGTTGGTTAAGACTTGTGTTGATTGATTTTACCTATCATGTTTGATTTGATATTTGATTGCTTTGATTTCTTATTCTATGTAGTTAATGACCATTAATCTGCATGAATTAGAATACCTAATAATTTGGTGAACATTAGATTATTAGAGTTATGATCGAACCAATCTTAGATAAGCAATTAAATTATTAAAATTATGCTATGCTAGAGAACTCATATTATGACCATAAGTGTGTTTGTGAAATCAATCTTACATAGCTCTAATTCTATTTAATAATTGATTATGTGTTAGCTATTGTGTGACCATACATAGATTTACATGAATTGATTCATGTTAGTAGATTTAGAACTAAATTGCTAATATTATCTTTGTAACGACCCAATTTTCACGTCCAAAAATTTTGTTTGTAAAACATTACCTTGAAAGCATTAATGATTAAAACATTGTTTAATTAAACCATTTCACATCGAAAACCCAATTTGAAATCCACAACATGTAAACAATCAAAACATCAGAGTATCAATCCCAGAATAAGCTCATAACTGCGGAAACAAGAGAGTGTGTGTGTGTGACATGTTGCTACCGCACCGGCTCCTTTCCCCTAGCTGAGGAGGTACCTGAAACCAAAACTGAAAAACATAAGCACAAAGCTTAGTGAATTCCCCCATCGTACCACATACCATACAAACAGATAACATACATACTGCAAGGCTATTTTGGGGTGCCTGTCTACCCGGTACGGCCATTCTGGGGTGCCGACTACTCGTGCGGCCATTCTGGGGTGCCGTCCTACCCGTGCCAAGCCATACTGGGGCGCTGACCTACCCATGTTGAGCCATTCTAGGGTGCTGACTACCCTTCGGTCCTATCAACCGAACCTCGGGGACTATTTCACCCCCTACCACTACTATCACATTTACACATAACATAAACATATTATCAGACATATCTGGGGTGCCTGAACTACCCTTCGGTCCTAACAACCGAACTCGGGGACTGGTCCCCTCCTACTACCCCTATTACATAAACATAACAAGCCAGCATGCAACACATCATCACATACTGTCAGACGTATCTGGGGTGTCTGGCTACCCTTTGGTCCTAACAACCGAACTCTACTACTTTCACATACAACATATCATGCTAACACATAACATATCAGGTAGTAGCAATCCTAGATGATATCACAAAGACAATCATCTATCATACGAACCCCACTGGTGGGTCAGCATTGTGGCCATAGACCCACCGCCACTAGAAGGAAACTCACCTCGAAGTAGCTGCTGATCTGATCGGGAACTAACTGTCTATTACTGCTGCTCCGGAAATCCTCCGGCTGCAACTCCCACAACATACTCAATCAATCACTGCTAACTGACCTTTGGGTAAAATGACCATTTTACCCCTGATCATGTAATAAGTCAAAGTCAGAGTCAACTTTCAGTTGACCCGACTCGCCGGGTTGGCTCTCCAACTCGCCGAGTCCCTATCCAATCGATTGTCCTGGATCCCTTCCCTACTCGTCGACTTAGGCGTTGACTCGACGAGTTCTTCTTCTACACTGAGGTTTAAGTCCTTCATCCTACTCGCCGAGTTGTGTGAACAACTCGCCGAGTTCATCTTCATCCGAAGAACACTTTATGCTGTGACTCGCCGAGTTGTATGAACAACTCGCCGAGTCTGTTCTTGATCTAAGGAGATTGCCTTGAACTCGCCGAGTCAGGGCATGGACTCGCTGAGTTCCTCCATGGATGGGTTTGGCTTCCAACTCACTAAGTCACCCCGTGACTCACTACTCGCACTCGACACAGCAAAAAGGGGACAACTCGGAGCCTCGCGAGCAGACTCGCCGAATCATCGCCATGCAATCACTATATACGCAATTTTGCTCGATTCCATTCTATGCCATTCACAGATCTTGGTTCCTATAACATGAATGAAACTTAAAGTTTCCAACTTTACGTGTAGATACTCACCGATGAGGGATTTAGGGCTCAAAATGCCTCAAAAGGGTAGATCTAGGGTGAACAAGCAACATGGGTCCATAAAGGTGACGGATCTGAGCCCCTGGAGCTCAATCTTGCCTTGATCTAAAGGCCAATCAACTTATTACGACTTATATTGCACATAAAAGTTTGGGGAAGGGCTCAAGAAAGACTTAATGGAGCAATAAGCATAAAAACGGAGGGAAAACGTGTTATACCTCAAAGAAATCACTAAGAGAACACTAAGATGCTTGGCTTCCTTCCCTTCCTCTTGATCTACTCCACTTCCTTCTCAAATCCTTCAAGAACACACCAAATGCTTCAAACTCTCAAGGAAATAAGCTTTGGAACGAGGGTTGGGAGCTCCGAGGTGAATGGGGGCTGGCTTGGGGCGGATATGAGGTTGAAATAGGATCCAAACCCCTGAAACTTAGGGTTTCATCCAACAGTGGTGACTCGCCAAGTCGCCAACTTAAACATGCCCCGGGTCCCGTATCTACTCGGCGAGTCGGACCTATGACTCGCCGAGTCCAAGGCTAAAAAAAAGTGGATAATACTCAAGTGAGATTTACGTACTAGGAACCAGGTGCTACAAATCTCCCCCACTTATTTTAGACTTCGTCCTCGAAGTCTGCTGCTCGATCCTGGAACAGCTCAGGATAATGCTCCATCATCTCCTCCACCGGCTCCCAAGTCCACTCTGAACCCTTGCGGTGCTGCCATTGCACCTTCACTAGCTCCACCTTCTTGTTCCTCAAATCCTTCGACTTCCTGTCGAGGAGTGCGACTGGGCGCTCAATGTAATTCAGGCTGTTATCAACCTGTATATCCTCTAACGGCACTACCGTTGAATCGTCCACTAGACACTTCCGCAGCTGAGAAACATGGAAAGTGCTGTGGATCTCGCTGAGCTCGGCTTGTAGATCCAGCCTATACGCCACCTTGCCCACCCAGGCTACAACACTGAACGGTCCGATGAATCTCGGCCCCAACTTGCCCCGCTTCCTGAATCGAATGACGCCTTTCCAAGGTGACACCTTCAGGAGAACCATATCCCCGACTTAGAACTCCAAGTCGGATTGACGCTTGTCGGCGTAACTCTTCTGTCGACTCTGAGCAGTCTGAAGCCTGCTCCGAACCTGCTGGATCCTCTCGGTCGTCTTGAGCACCACTTCGGTGCTCCCCATGACTCTCTGGCCAACTTCACCCCAGCATATCGAGGTCCTGCACCTCCGTCCGTACAACATCTCGAATGGAGGGCGGTCGATACTCGCGTGGTAGTTGTTGTTGTAGGAGAACTCGGCCAAGGGAAGATAGGTATCCCAGCTACCACCGAAGTCTAACACGCACGCCCGCAACATATCCTCCAAGGTCTGGATGGTCCGCTCGCTCTGACCATCCGTCTGCTGGTGAAAGGCGGTGCTAAAATGAAAACGAGTGCCCAACTCGTCATGAAATCTCTTCCAAAATCTGGAAGTAAAACGCACATCCCTGTCCGAGATAACCGATACTGGCACCCCGTGTCGTTCCACGATCTCCCTGATATAGATGTCGGCCAATTTCTCGGCCGATATGCTTTCCTGAATCGGGATAAAGTGAGCACCCTTGGTCAATCGATCCACGATGACCCAAATCGAATCCATTCCACGCGCGGTCCTGGGAAGCTTCGTGATAAAATCCATCGTGATATCTTCCCATTTCCACAGTGGAATATCCAACGGCTGCATCTTGCCATGCGGTCTCTGATGTTCGGCCTTGACCTTCCTGCAGGTCAAGCACCGCTCAACGTACCATGCCACATCCCGCTTCATGCAAGGCCATCAATAATCTAGAAGAAGATCCTTATACATCTTCGTCACCCCGGGATGAATAGAGAATCGGGACTTGTGCGCCTCCTCCATCAAGATCTGGCGCACGCTTCCGTGATACGGCACCCACACCCTACGGTGTAGTGTCAATAGCCCTCGGCTATCATAATCGAAGGAGGAAACCTGACCCACCAAACGCTTGCTCTTCCGATGTTCCTCCTTGATCGCCTCCTGTTGAGCCTCCCAAATTTGCTCCAACAGGGGAGTCACTACGGTCATCCTCTTGCAAATATCCCTGATCAGCGCCGCCTTGCGGCTAAGCGCATCGGCCACCACGTTGGCCTTCCCCGGGTGGTAGAGAATCTCACAATCATATCCTTTACCACGTCCAACCACCGACGTTGCTTCATGTTCAGATTCGGCTGGTCCATGAGGTACCTCAAACTCTTGTGGTCCGTGTAGATGGTACATCGAACCCCGTAGAGGTAATGTCGCCAAATCATGAGGGCAAAAACCACCGCCCCCAACTCCAAATCATGCGTCGGGTAGTTCGCCTCGTGAGGCTTGAGCTGCCTCGAAGCGTAGGCAATGACATGCCCCCTCTGCATCAGTACCGTGCCCAACCCTGAAATGGACGCATCACAATAAACCACAAAATCCTCTACGCCCTCCGGCAGGGCTAAGATCGGCGCCTCGCACAGTCTCTGTCTCAGTGTCTCAAATGCAGCCTGTTGCTCGTGTCCCCACCGAAAGACCACGACTTTCTTCGTTAGCCGCGTCAGGGGTACGACTATCTTGGAGAAATCCTGAATAAATCTACGATAGTAGCCTACTAATCCCAGGAAACTCCGAATCTCAGATGGAGACTTCGGAACATCCCATCTCATCACGGCCTCGACCTTGGCTGGATCGACCAGAATCCCGTTCTAGTTGACAAAGTGTCCGAGAAATTGCACCTCGCGCAACCAAAACTCACACTTCGAGAACTTGGCATACAAGCTCTCCCTCCTCAGGGTCTCCAACACCTCTCTCAGATGCCCCTCATGCTCCTCCTGAGTCTTGGAATAAACCAAGATGTCATCGATAAAGACTATCACAGACCGATCCAGCATCGGTCTGCATACGCGGTTCATGAGGTCCATGAACGCGGCAGGAGCATTGGTGAGCCCAAACGGCATCACCACGAACTCATAGTGGCCATAGCATGTCCGAAACGCGGTCTTCTGCGTATCCTCCTTCCTGACCCTCATCTGATGGTATCCCGAACGCAAATCGATCTTGGAAAACCAAGACGCTCCCTGAAGCTGGTCAAAGAGATCATCAATCCTCGGGAGTGGGTAACGGTTCTTCACCGTTATCTTATTCAGCTCCCAATAGTCTATGCACATCCGGTGCGACCCATCCTTCTTCTTCACAAACAGGATCAGGGCTTCCCAGGGTGAACTAATGGGACGAATAAATCCCTTGTCTAGCAGCTCCTGCAGCTGCGTAGACAACTCCTGCATCTCAGGAGGAGCCAACCGATACGATGCCTTGGCTATCGGAGCCGCACCAGGAACGAGGTCAATCCTAAACTCCACCTGTCGCTCCGGAGGTATCCCAGGAAGCTCCTCTGGGAAAACATCTGTGAAATCTCGCACCACCGATACCTTGCTCACTGTCGCCTTACCCACCTCCCAGGTATCCATCACGTACACGACATATCCTGCGCCTCCCTGCTGAAGGTAGCGTCTCACCCTCGCTGCTGAACATATTGCGGGTCCACGCTGCGGCCTCTCGCCATGAATCACTAACTCTCACCCGCCTAGGGTCCTGACCCGCACTAGCTGCTGCACGCAATCTATCAACGCCCCCATTAGGGCTCAACCAATCCATGCCTATAATCACCTTGTTCCCACGCAGCGGAATGGGAACCAGGTCTACTAAGTAGCACTCCTCAAACAGACACAATACGCAATCCCGAAACACCATCGATGCTCGCACCGATCGATCTTCAACAATCTCTACCTCCAAAGGGCAATCCAACATGCCCGAAGACTCAGGAAACTTCTTGCTAAGCGCATGGGATACAAATGATCGGGATGCACCCGAGTCGAATAACACCTGAACTGGGATGTCGTTCACATGGAACGATCCTAAAACATATATATATATATATATATATATATATATATATATATATATATATATATATATATATACATATATATACCGAGCACATATCAATATCATAACCCCATAAAATAAAAATAGAGGGAAAAAATCATACCCGTCACCACATCGGGTGCGGCGCGTGCCTCCTCAGTAGTCAACTGAAATGCCCGGTTCCTCACCACCGGAGCCTCTGCCTTGCCCGGCCGGCCATACGTGATCCGCAGGGTCGCTGGAGCTGGCGCCTTCACCGGCGCTGAAACTGTCAACTGGGGGCAATTGGCCTTCTTGTGGCCCCTTTGGTTGCAGTGGAAACACAGCAACTCCGATGTCTGAATAACTGCTGCCGGAGCAGTACAATCCCTGCTAAAGTGCCTAGACTTGCCACACTTGTAGCAGCCTGATGATCCCAATCTGCACGCCCCCTCGTGCGGCCTGCCGCATTTCCTGCAACGGCTTGGTCCTGACTGGTCTTTTGGCCTACCATCTGATCCCTTGGGCTTCTTCCCCGAAGCCCCTCCTGTCTGTCCCTCCTCTGACTTCCATTTCCGGATATGCTCCAAATCTATCTCCCTCTCCCTCGCCCAAGCAATCATAGAGTCCAACGTAGGGCAAGCTGAAAAGCTAACATGCTCCCGGATGTCAGCTCGTAGCATATCATGATAACGGGTCCTCCTCATATCCTTGTCACCAGCATAATGGGGCACCAACAAAGCCCTCTCCCAAAACTTGGCGATGATCTCCGCCACAGTCTCAGTCGTCTGCCTCATGTCTAAAAACTCCCTGGCCAGCTGCTGAAGCTCGACAGCCGGCGCAAACTCTGCCCTGAATCTGGTTACAAAATATGACCAAGTCATGGCCTCGATAGCTGAGGCTCCCAACGAGTCTCCCACTAACTCCCACCAATCTCGAGCTCGGTCCCGCAAACACCCTGCTGCGTACCTCAATTTCGACCCCTCGGGGCAGAAGCTAGTCAACTGTGCAGACTCGATGTCTGCAATCCATCGTCTGGCGGCAATGGGGTCTTTCACCCCGTGGAAATCTGGCGCACTACTTCCCCTGAAGTCCTTAAAGGATAGTGTGCGAGATCCCGACTGGCCAGATGCCATGTCGCTCCTGAACACCTAGAGGCGATCCTCCATCAACTTGATGATCCCTTCATTGATCGACCCAATGATAATGGGAGTCGACTCAAGGATACCCCTGGTGATCTCTGACGCGATGAACTCGCGTAGTCCCTCATCTACCTGCTCGGAACCTGATCCCGAACCTGACCCCTCTCCTGAACTGCCATCTATCGGCCTCGATCGAAGTACCACCATTCTGCAATACATCACAACAATCATTAGTGATACTGATACTTCCTGAGGGATCACAACTACTTACAAGTTCCCTGGTCTTATCTTGGCCTTCCTTGGTTCGGGTACGGATCCTCTTCTTTCAGTAGTACGGGCCCATACTACCTTCCACATCTATCCGTACCTTCTTCAAGGACTGCTTCAACTCCACCAGATCCCTTTCACTATGGCTGATCACTGATATACTCATCCTAGGCTTGCCCTAGGGAAATCTACGACACTACTCTATCCAGTCCTCAGCTGCTGCAGGCCTCCTTGTAATGCCAGTTAGCCACTCCCCGAATACCATCACATGTGATGAGGCTCAGATAATCCTTCGAGTACCCGACTCGTCCCTCCAACGGTTGGACTCAAACAAGAGCTACGCAGTAGGATCAAATTCGGCGCTCTAAGATTATTCAACCCTAATCACATGTGACGTGACGTATTCGCCTAATGGCTAACTCCCACCACTCAGAGTCCCACAAAGCACAAAGAAAGCAACATTCGAACTAAGGGAACAATCTCAAGCAAATCCGCTCTCATGGAGAGAAACTGATCTAGCATACAAAGCTAATACTCATACCATCAGGCATAACCTAACAGGCTATCCTACTGCTGTCTACTCGATTCTAGCATGCAATTCTCCTACAACTGAAACACATAAAGCAGGCACATAAGGCATCACTCCTAGATCCTTAGTCCTAGTCTAGCATGCTGTTATACAAAAGCTGTTAAACATAACATAGACTTGTATGGGTACTTTGGGGAATACTTGAGCTCGGCCAGTCGCGTACATCACACACTTCGTTCTTTCTCAAAACTCTTTTCTCAATTTTAGAAAACATTTTCTTTTAGAAAATCTTTTAATCCCTCGATTTGAGTCTAGACACCCCCGAAGGTGTGTCCGAATCCCTCAAACCAGGGCTCTGATACCAACTTGTAACGACCCAATTTTCACGTCCAAAAATTTCGTTTGTAAAACATTACCTTGAAAGCATTAATGATTAAAACATTGTTTAATTAAACCATTTCACATCGAAAACCCAATTTGAAATCCACAACATGTAAACAATCAAAACATCAGAGAATCAATCCCAGAATAAGCTCATAACTGCGGAAACAAGAGAGTGTGTGTGTGTGTGTGTGTGTGTGTGACATGCTGCTACCGCACCGGCTCCTTTCCCCTAGCTCAGGAGGTACCTGAAACCAAAACTGAAAAACATAAGCACAAAGCTTAGTGAGTTCCCCCATCATACCACATACCATACAAACACATAACATACATACTGCCAGGCTATTCTGGGGTGCCTGTCTACCCGTTACGGCCATTCTGGGGTGCCGACTACCCGTGCGGCCATTCTGGGGTGCCGTCCTACCCGTGTCAAGCCATTCTTGGGCGCTGACCTACCCATGTCAAGCCATTCTGGGGTGCTGACTACCCTTCGGTCCTATCAACTGAACCTCGGGGTCTATTTCACCCCTACTACTACTATCACATTTACACGTAACATAAACATATTATCAGACATATCCGGGGTGCCTGAACTACCCTTCGGTCCTAACAACCGAACCCGGGGACTGGTCCCCTCATACAACCCCTATCACATAAACATGACAAGCCAGCATGCAACACATCATCACATACTGTCAGACGTATCTGGGGTGTCTGACTACCCTTCGGTCCAAACAACCGAACTCTACTACTTTCACATACAACATATCATGCTAGCACATAACATATCAGGTAGTAGCACTCCTAGATGATATCACAAAAACAATCATCTATCATACGAACCCTACTGGTGGGCCGGCATTGTGGCCGTAGACCCACCGCCACTAGAAGGTAACTCACCTCGAAGTCGCTGCTGATCTGATCGGGAACTGACTTTCTACTGTTGTTGCTGCTCCGGAAATCCTCCGGTTGCAACTCCCACAAAATACTCAATCAATCACTGCTAATTGACCTTTAGGTAAAATGACCATTTTACCCCTGATCATGTCATAAGTCAAAGTCAGAGTCAACTTTCAGTTGACTCGACTCGCCGGGTTGGCTCTCCGACTCGCCGAGTCCCTATCCAATCGATTGTCCTAGATCCCGTCCCTACTCGTTGAGTTAGGGTTGAATCGATGAGTTCTTCTTCTACACTGAGGTTCAAGTCCTTCATCCTACTCGCCGAGTTGTATGAACAACTCGCCAAGCTCATCTTCATCCGAAGAACACTTTATGCTGTGACTCGCTGAGTTGTATGAAAAACTCGCCGAGTCTGTTCTTGATCTAAGGAGATTGCCTTGAACTCGCCGAGTCAGGGCATGAATCGCCGAGTTCCTCCATGGATGAGTTTGGCTTCCAACTCACTGAGTCAGACCCCGTGACTCACTACTCGCACTCGACACAACGAAAAGGGGACAACTCGGAGACTCGCGAGCAGACTCGCCGAGTCATCGCCATGCAATCACTATATACGCGATTTTGCTCGATTCCAGTCTATGCCTTTCATAGATCTGGGTTCCTAGAACATGAATGACACATAAAGTTTCCAACTTTACGTGTAGATACTCACCAATGAGGGATTTCGGGCTCCAAATGCCTCAAAAGGGTAGATCTAGGGTGAACAAGCAACATGGGTCCATAAAAACATACAAGTTTGTGGAAGGGCTCAATCTTGCCTAGATCTAAAGGCCAATCAACTTATTACGACTTATATTGCACATACAAGTTTGTGGAAGGGCTCAAGAAAGACTTAACGGAGCAATAAGCATAAAAACAGAGGGAAAACGGGTTATACCTCAAAGAAATCACTGAGAGAACACTAAGATGCTTGGCTTCCTTCCCTTCCTCTTGATCTAATCCACTTCATTCTCAAATCCTTCAAGAACACACCAAATGCTTCAAACTCTCAAGGAAATAAGCTTTGGAATGAGGTTTGGGAGCTCTGAGGTGAATGGGAGCTGGCTTGGGGTGGATATGAGGTTTAAATAGGGTGCAAACCCCTGAAACTTAGGGTTTCATCCAACAACGGTGACTCGCCGAGTACAGGATATGGACTCGCCGAGTCGCCAACTTAAACATGTCCCGGGTCCCGTATCTACTCGGCGAGTCGGACCTATGACTCGCCGAGTCCAAGGCTAAAAAAAATGGATAATACTCAAGTGAGATTTACGTACCAGGAACCAGGTGCTACAATCTTAATTGATAACCAATAGTAATTGTCATGGGTAGTACCGAGATTGTGCTTCAGACGACAGAGCAGATCCAACAGGTTAGACAGAGGTTGTTGACCGCACAGAGTCGTCAAAAGAGTTATGCGAACAGACGCCGGTCCGAGCTCGAGTTTCAGGTCGGCGACTTCGTGCGCCTGAAGGTCTCTCCTTGGAAAGGAGTGATTCGATTCAGGAAGAGGGGCAATTTGGGGCCCCGATATATTGGTCCTTTCAGGGTGATCGCGAGGGTAGGCAGGGTAGCCTACCATTTGGAGTTACCAGCAGAGTTGGGTCAGATTCATGACACTTTCCACGTGTCGCAGCTGCGAAAGTGTATAGCCGACGAGTCGGCAATGGTACCATTAGATGATATTTAGGTGGATGCGAGCCTGAATTATGTTGAGAGACCGGTGGTGATTAGAGATCGGAAGATCAAGGTTTTGAGGAACAAGGAGGTGCCTCTGGTCCAGGTCCAGTGGCAGCATCGAAAAGGGTCTGAGTTAACTTGGGAATCAGAGCGTGAGATGCGAGAGCAGCATCCAAAGTTGTTTTCAGAGTGAGACTTCGAGCGCGAAGTCTGATTCTAGTGGGGGAGAATTGTAACATCCGGATTCCTAGGTATTATATTTTATCCTTTTATTTTTGGAAGTTGTGAGGAGACTCGGCGAGTTGGTGTCAAAACTCGCCGAGTATGGTCGCAAATTCGTTTCCGAGTTCACAGCTGGACTCGGCAAGTTCATGAGTGGACTCGGCGAGTCCACGCTGTTTAATGAAACCGTAATTTCCAGGGTTTGAGACGTATTTAAAGGCCCTTAGGGCCGTCATCTGCGTCCACCAACCCCCACAGAGAAACCCTAAGAGATCTAGAGCGTTTGTGAGGAAGGAGGGGCCATTCTTGATCCTTTTGTTGGTGTTTTTGCAAGAAGGAGGTGACCAAGGCAAGAGGAGGCTGAAGGAGGGGTGATTTTGCTGATTTCTGAGTCCATAGAGATCATACTGAGGTATTTTGCTCAGACCTTCTTCAGTTTTGGTGTTGATTCTTAGTGTTAAGGTTTTCTAACCCTTTTTGAAGTTGGATAAGTGGAGCATTTGGTCCCTTCTCGAGTCTATGTTCTGGATCTGGACCCAAAGAGGTCCAGAGACCTTAACCCTTGGAGCTTTATGAGTCATTTTGGGAGCCAAGGGCTTGGGATGTCATTTTTGGGGCTCAATCACCAAGTTAGACCATTTAAATGTTGTATGAGTGTCAAGGTCTGAACTTTACGTGATTATCATGCTTGGGAAGCCCAGATCTATGAATATATGGAATAGATCTAACCTCAGGAGGTCTATGGAGTTTGTGCATGGCATGAACTCACCGAGTCCGAAGAACAGACTTGGCGAGTAGGATGAAGATTTCCCATAAATCACCCTGTGAGTGGACTTACCGTGTTAGGGAATAACTCAGTGAGTCGGGGAGAGTAAGGGGACTAGGTTCAAGGCGGAACTCGCCGAGTTGTTCTTGATACTCGGCGAGTTGAGTCGGGTGGCCCTCGCGATTCACGCAAGGCGAAACTCGTCGAGTCAGGGGCAGTACTCCACGTTCTAAGAGAGGGACGAAGAGAATCAGTGGACACGCGTAGACTCGGCAAGTCGCCCAAGTGCACTCGACGAGTCGGGTCAAAGTTTGACCGTTGACTTTTGTTGACTTTAGGGTTGAGTATAGTTGTATTTATGAGAGTATTTACTATGTGTGATTAGGCGGAGGCTAGATCACATTTCTACCGAGTTAGAGACTTACTAAGACACCTGAGGTGAGTCTTCTCACTATACGTTAACTAGAGTGGTATTATGTGTGGACCAAAGGGTCTTATGTGTTATGTATGAGATTATGTGCTATGTGTTATATGTATGTTGTATGATGTTATAGATCGGACCGAAGGGTCCAACGATCCAGACCGGGCCGGAGGGCCCAACGAGCTATGACCGGACCAGAGGATCCAAGGAGCTATGGGACTGGAGGGTCCCGCTGAGACACATCGACCGGAGGGTCGTATTATAGCCTCGAGTGGTGTATGTGTTGTATGCGGTATTTTAGGGAACTCACTAAGCATTTATGCTTACAGTTATTGTGTTATGTGTTTCAGGTACCAGTGATGAGCGCGGGAAGGCGCCGGCATGATTCGTACACACGCACATTGGAGTTTATATATTCTGATCTTGGGGTTTTGTACTGATACAATGTTGATACAATGCTTTTAAAATGAATGTGAATGATATTTTATGGTTTTCCAAAAGTGAAAAATTGTTTAAATTTTTACGGTGTTACAGTGATGACATTACAAGATGAAGTCACGCACAAGCCCCCGGACATTTCTGCCGTCTGGTTTGGGGGTGTGACAATTCAATGGATAATTAAAGTAATGACTCTGAAGATGAAGAAACCAGTCCTCTAACTCCAGAATACCCAGTCACACCTCAAGATCAACCAAGAATGTCTTCCAGAGTCACCAGACCACCAGAAAGATACTCACCATCTCTCAACAACATTTCTTGACAGAAAATGGTGAACCCGATTGTTACTCTGAAGCTATGGGGTTAAAAGACGCACTACAGTGGGAGCTTGCAATGAAAGATGAAATGAAGTCACTCGAGAAGAATAAGACATGGCTTCTAACAAAGCTTCCATCTTGGAAGAAGGCTCTTCAGAATAAATGGTTTTTCAAGGTCATGGATGAACATGATGTTACTAAACGGTACAAAGTCAGAGTAGTAGTCAAGGGGTTTCAACAGAAAGAAGGAATTGATTTGAATGAAATTTTCTCTCCAGTAGTGAAGATGACTACCATCTGGCTTGTTCTCGGTATAGTAGTAGCAGAAGGCTTGCATCTAGAGTAGTTAGATGCCAAGACAGCTTTTCTACATGGTGACCTAGATGAAGACATTTACATGATACAAACAGAGGGTTTTAAGGCTAAAGGCAAAGAAAACTTGGTGTGTAAATTGAAGAAGAGTTTGTATGGTCTAGAACAAGCACTCGGACAATGGTACTTAAAGTTTGATTACTTTATGGGGAGAATTGGTTACTGATATTGCCATATTTATACATGTTTTTAGGCAATATTTAAGTACATTTTTATATATTTTTTGGTTATTTGCATAGAACGATGATACTTATAGGCTTTAATTGTACTTTGCAGCGAAATAGAAGCAATTTTTAAGATAAGGGAGTAAAAATGGCAAAGCATGGAACTTGGGAGGCTTGGAGAGTAAAAGAAGAAGAAACCCAAGTGAAAGCTCAACTCACGACATAAATATTTAGGATTCACAATGTGAGTACGAATATTCCAAAAGATTAACATCGCGGAGGAGGAATCCTTGCAGAACACGGATATCTTCTGAAGTCACGTCGTGAGTCATACTCATTCACGACGTGAGAGCAAGTTTTATGATACCTATATATTCTCTTGATCATTACGACTTGGGGGACTTTTGGCTGACTGGAGGAGTTTCTGGAGACGAAAATTACAGAGTTCAAAGGCCTGGAAATTGGTTCCAACACCAAGGAAAGGAAGTGTTCATTATTAGCTTTATAGTTTGGTACATTTAGCATGCTTTTAAAGATGACTTGTGTTTGTTTCTTTGCTAGGATGTCCAGCTAAATATAGCTGCTTCTGTTAGCTAGATGAAGCTGGAACTCATGGTTTTATTACTCTAGCTTTGATTTATTCGTTGGTTAAGACTTGTGTTGATTGATTTTACCTAGCAGGTTTGATTTGATATTTGATTGCTTTAATTTCTTATTCTATGTAGTTAATGACCATTAATCTGCATGAATTAGAATACCTAATAATTTGGTGAACATTAGATTATTAGAGCTATGATCGAACCAATCTTAGATAAGCAATTAAATTATTAAAATTATGCTATGCTAGAGAACTCATATTATGACCATAAGTGTGTTTGTGAAATCAATCTTACATAGCTCTAATTCTATTTAATAATTGATTATGTGTTAGCTATTGTGTGACCATACATAGATTTACATGAATTGATTAATGTTAGTAGATTTAGAACTAAATTGCTAATATTATCTTTGTAACGACCCAATTTTCACGTCCAAAAATTTCGTTTGTAAAACATTACCTTGAAAGAATTAATGATTAAAACATTGTTTAATTAAACCATTTCACATCGAAAACCCAATTTCAAATCCACAACATGTAAATAATCAAAACATCAGAGAATCAATCCCAGAATAAGCTCATAACTGCGGAAACAAGAGAGTGTGTGTGTTTGTGTCTGACATGCTGCTACCGCGCCGACTCCTTTCCCCTAGCTGACGAGGTACCTGAAACCAAAACAGAAAAACGTAAGCACAAAGCTTAGTGAATTCCCCCATCGTGCCACATACCATACAAACACATAACATACATACTGTCAGGCAATTCTGGGGTGCCTGTGTACCCGGTACGGCCATTCTGGAGTGCCGACTACCCGTGCGGCTATTCTGGGATGTCGTCCTACCCGTGTCAAGCCATTCTGGGGCGCTGACCTACCCATGTCGAGCCATTCTGGGGTGCTGACTACCCTTCGGTCCTATCAATCGAACCTCGGGGACTATTTCACCCCTA
This sequence comes from Lactuca serriola, assembly GCF_051521515.1. Lineage (NCBI taxonomy): Eukaryota > Viridiplantae > Streptophyta > Magnoliopsida > Asterales > Asteraceae > Lactuca > Lactuca serriola. Next base: position 9,897,625 of record NC_136409.1, on the reverse strand, counting down.
CTACTACTATCACATTTACACATAACATAAACATATTATCAGACATATCTGGGGTGCCTGAACTACCCTTCGGTCCTAACAACCGAACCCGGGGATTGGTCCCCTCCTACTACCCCTATCGCATAAACATAACAAGCCAACATGTAACACATCATCACATACTGTCAGACGTATCTGGGGTGTCTGACTTCCCTTCGGTTCTAAAAACCGAACTCAACTACTTTCACATACAACATATCATGCTAGCACATAACATATCAGGTGGTAGCAATCCTAGATGATATCAAAAAGACAATCATCTATCATACGAACCCTACTGGTGGGCCGGCATTGTGGCCGTAGACCCACCGCCACTGGAAGGTAACTCACCTCGAAGTAGCTGCTGATCTGATCGGGAACTGACTGTCTACAGCTGCTGCTGCTTCAGAAATCCTCCGGCTGCAACGCCCACAACATACTCAATCAATCACTGCTAACTGACCTTTGGGTAAAATGACCATTTTACCCCTGATCATGTCATAAGTCAAAGTCAGAGTCAACTTTTAGTTGACCCGACTCGCCGGGTTGGCTCTCCAACTCGCCGAGTCCCTATCCAATCGATTGTCCTAGATCCCGTCCCTACTCGTCGAGTTAGGCGTTGAATCGATGAGTTCTTCTTCTACACTGAGGTTCAAGTCCTTCATCCAACTCGCCGAGTTGTATGAACAACTTGCCGAGTTCATCTTCATCCGTAGAACACTTTGTGTTGTGACTCGCTGAGTTGTATGAACTACTCGCCGAGTCTGTTCTTGATCTAAGGAGATTGCCTTGAACTCGCCGAGTCAGGGCATAGACTCGCCGAGTTCCTCCATGGATGAGTTTGGCTTCCAACTCACTGAGTCAGACCCTGTGACTCACTACTCGCACTCGACACAACGAAAAGGGGACAACTCGGAGACTCGCGAGCAGACTCGCCGAGTCGTATGAACGACTCGCCGAGTCATCGCCATACAATCATTATATATGCGATTTTGCTCGATTCCAGTCTATGCCATTCATAGATCTGGGTTCCTAGAACATGAATGACATGTAAAGTTTCCAACTTTACGTGTAGATACTCACCAAGGAGGGATTTAGGGCTCAAAATGCCTCAAAAGGGTAGATCTAGGGGGAACAAGCAACATGGGTCCATAAAGGTGACGGATCAGAGCTCCTGGAGCTGAATCTTGCCTAGATCTAAAGGCCAATCAAATTATTACAACTTATATTGCACATACAAGTTTTAGGAAGGGCTCAAGAAAGACTTAATGGAGCAATAAGCATAAAAACAGAGGGAAAACGGGTTATACCTCAAAGAAATCAGTAAGAGAACACTAAGATGCTTGGCTTCCTTCCCTTCCTCTTGATCTACTCCACTTCCTTCTCAAATCCTTCAAGAACACACCAAATGCTTCAAACTCTCAAGGAAATAAGCTTTGGAATGAGGGTTGGGAGCTCTGAGGTGAATGGGGGCTAGCTTGGAGCGGATATGAGGTTTAAATAGGGTGCAAACCCCTGAAACTTAGGGTTTCATCCAACAGCGGTGACTCGTCGAGTACAGGATATGGACTCGCCGAGTCGCCAACTTAAACATGTCCCGGGTCCCGTATCTCCTCGGCGAGTCGGACCTATGACTCGCCAAGTCCAAGGCTAAAAAAAATGGATAATACTCAAGTGAGATTTACGTACCAGGAACTAGGTGCTACAATCTTAATTGGTAACGAACAGTAATTATCATATCTAATTTATAAACCATTGAGGGAAAGTGGATTCGAACTAACATAAGTGTTTTGTTTACTGATTAAATTTATGTTAAAGAATTAACTTCATCTAATAGAAGCATTTTTGAAGATAAGGGAGTAAAAATGGAAAAGCATGGAACTTGGGAGGCTTGGAGAGTAAAAGAAGAAGAAACCCAAGTGAAAGCTCAACTCACGACGTAAATATTTAGGATTCACGATGTGAGTACGAATATTCCAAAAGATTAACATCGCGGAGGAGGAATCCTTGCAGAACACGGATATCTACTGAAGTCATGTCGTGAGTCATACTCATTCACGACGTGAGAGCGAGTTTTATGATACCTATATATTCTCTTGATCATTACGACTTGGGGGACTTTTGGCTGACTGGAGGAGTTTCTGGAGACGAAAATTACAGAGTTCACAGACATGGAAATTGGTTCCAACACCAAGGAAGAAGGAAGAGTTCATTATTAGCTTTATAGTTTGGTACATTTAGCATGCTTTTAAATATGACTTGTGCTTGTTTCTTTGCTAGGATGTCCGGCTAAATATAGTTGCTTCTGGTAGCTAGATGAAGCTGGAACTGATGGTTTTGATACTCTAACTTTGATTTATTCGTTGGTTAAGACTTGTGTTGATTGATTTTACCTATCATGTTTGATTTGATATTTGATTGCTTTGATTTCTTATTCTATGTAGTTAATGACCATTAATCTGCATGAATTAGAATACCTAATAATTTGGTGAACATTAGAATATTAGAGCTATGATCGAACCAATCTTACATAAGCAATTAAATTATTAAAATTATGCAATGCTAGAGAACTCATATTATGACCATAAGTGTGTTTGTGAAATCAATCTTACATAGCTCTAATTCTATTTAATAATTGATTATGTGTTAGCTATTGTGTGATCATACATAGATTTACATGAATTGATTAATGTTAGTAGATTTAGAACTAAATTGCTAATATTATCTTTGTAACGACCCAATTTTCACGTCCAAAAATTTCGTTTGTAAAACATTATCTTCAAAGCATTAATGATTAAAACATTGTTTAATTAAACCATTTCACATCGAAAACCCAATTTGAAATCCACAACATGTAAACAGTCAAAACATCAGAGTATCAATCCCAGAATAAGCTCATAACTGCGGAAACAAAAGAGTGTGTGTGTGTGTGTATGACTTGCTGCTACCGCGCCGACTCCTTTCCCCTAGCTGAGGAGGTACCTGAAACCAAAACTGAAAAACGTAAGCACAAAGCTTAGTGAATTCCCCCATCATACCACATACCATACAAACACATAAAATACATACTGCCAGGCTATTCTGGGGTGCCTGTCTACCCGGTACGGCCATTCAGGGGTGCCGACTACCCGTGCGGCCATTCTGGGGTGCCGTCCTACCCGTGTCAAGCCATTCTAAGGCGCTGACCTACCCATGTCGAGCCATTCTGGGGTGCTGACTACCCTTCGGTCCTATCAACCGAACCTCGGGGACTATTTCACCCCTACTACTACTATCACATTTACACATAACATAAACATATTATCATACATATCTGGGGTGCCTGAACTACCCTTCGGTCCTAACAACTTAACCTGGTCCCCTCCTACTACCACTATCGCATAAACATGAGAAGCCAGCATGCAACACATCATCACATACTGTCAGACGTATCTGGGGTGTCTGACTACCCTTCGGTCCTAACAACCGAGCTCTACTACTTTCACATACAACATATGATGCTAGCACATAACATATCAGGTAGTAACACTCCTAGATGATATCACAAAGACAATCATCTATCATACGAACCCTACTGGTGGGCCGGCATTGTGGCCGTAGACCTACTGCCACTGGAAGGTAACTCACCTCGAAGTAGCTGCTGATCTGATCGGGAACTGACTGTCTACTGCTGCTGCTGCTCCGGAAATCCTCCGGCTGCAACTCCCACAACATACTCAATCAATCACTGCTAACTGACCTTTGGGTAAAATGACCATTTTACCCCTGATCATGTAATAAGTCAAAGTCAGAGTCAACTTTCAGTTGACCCGACTCGCCGGGTTGCCTCTCCAACTCGCCGAGTCCCTATCCAATCGATTGTCCTGGATCCCGTCCCTACTCGTCAAGTTAGGCGTTGACTCGACGAGTTCTTCTTCTACACTGAGGTTCAAGTCCTTCATCCTACTCGCCGAGTTGTATGAACAACTCGTCGAGTTCATCTTCATCCGAAGAACACTTTATGATGTGACTCGCCGAGTTGTATGAACAACTCGCCGAGTCTGTTCTTGATCTAAGGAGATTGCCTTGAACTCGCTGAGTCAGGGCATGGACTCGCCAAGTTCCTCCATGGATGAGTTTGGCTTCCAACTCACTGAGTCACACCCCGTGACTTACTACTCGCACTGGACACAACGAAAAGGGGACAACTCGGAGACTCGCGAGCAGACTCGTCGAGTCGTATGAACGACTCGCCGAGTCATCGCCATGCAATCATTATATACATGATTTTGCTCGATTCCAGTCTATTCCATTCATAGATCTGGGTTCCTAGAACATGAATGACACGTAAAGTTTCCAACTTTACGTTTAGATACTCACCAATGAGGTATTTAGGGCTCAAAATGCCTCAAAAGGGTAGATCTAGGGTGAACAAGCAACATGGGTCCATAAAGGTGACGGATCTGAGCTCCTGGAGCTCAATCTTGCCTAGATCTAAAGGCCAATCAACTTATTACAACTTATATTGCACATACAAGTTTTGGGAAGGGCTCAAGAAAGACTTAATGGAGCAATAAGCGTAAAAACAGAGGGAAAACGGGTTATACCTCAAAGAAATCACTGAGAGAACACTAAGATGCTTGGCTTCCTTCCCTTCCTCTTCATCTACTCCACTTCCTTCTCAAATCCTTCAAGAACACACCAAATGCTTCAAATTCTCAAGGAAATAAGCTTTGGAACGAGGGTTGGGAGCTTTGAGGTGAATGGGGGCTGGCTTGGGGCGAATATGAGGTTTAAATAGGGTGCAAACCCCTGAAACTTAGGGTTTCATCCAACAGCGGTGACTCGCCGAGTATAGGATATGGACTCACCGAGTCGCCAACTTAAACATGTCCCGGGTCCCGTATCTACTCGGCGAGTCGGACCTATGACTCGCCAAGTCCAAGGCTAAAAAAAATGGATAATAATCAAGTGAGATTTACGTACCATGAACCAGGTGCTACAATCTTAATTGGTAACCAAAAGTAATTGTCATTGCTAATTTATAAACCATTGAGGGAAAGTGGATTCTAACTAACAGTAGTGTTTTGTTTACTTATTAAATTTATGTTAAAGAATTAAGGTCATCTAAACTTGCAAAATTAGATAAATTCCCTTTATTTGTTAGTAATTAGGTTAATTTAGTAGTAGATAGATTAATTAGTCAAAACCGTTCCCTGTGATCGACACCCGACTTACCCGACTATTCTATAATTTGACTAGGTACACTACCTAGGTGCAATTTAGTTAGTTAAGTTAGTAGGGTTATAAATATAAAATTAGTTGTATCTATTTGCATGTATCATGTTTTTGACGTCATTTCCGGGGAACGACCTATTTTAATTTTTAATTTATTTGCTCTAAATTAATCGAACCTTTTTGTGGGGTAAAACCTGCAAAAAGTTATTTTTCAGTTTTGTTTATTTTTCTTCCTGTACTGAACTCATGACGTGAGCTTTTATTGCTCACGACGTGAGCTTTTATTGCTCACAATGTTTTTCTAGTTTAGTTGAGTTTTACATTTTTATTTTTGTTTATTTTGCAGAAGCTATTGACCAGAGGTTCCAAAACACCTTTGGTAGCACCACTTGAAGATCTAGAGTCAGCCCTTCACAAGAAAACATATAAGAATGCAGAAGTGAACCAAACACCAAAGAAGTCATCTTTCAAAGATCTTAAATCAGTCTTTGGAAAGAAATCAGGGAAGAAAGTGGGAGAGTCAAGTTCATTGAGTATTGATAAAAATCTAAACCCGCAAGAATCCGAATACGAGTCTGATCCCGAATTTGCATTAGAAAGAAGTGACAATGAAGACGAGCCAGAAAACGAGATGGAGAATATTGTTAACATGTCCATGGGAGCTTACAAGAAGCGAATTAGAGATGATGTTGGGTTGGGTCTAGTACAACCTGCAATTCCTTCCACTACCACATTCCAGCTGAAAGGACACATCCTTACTGCACTTAAGGATATACCCTTTTATGGAAAGGATCATGAGGATGATTTTAAGCATCTAGATGAGGTCAATGACATTGCGGATTATTTCAAAGTCCCTAATGTTCCTAGAGAGACAGCTTTGTTAAGGATGCTACCAGTCACCTTTAAAGGAGCTGCAAAAGACTGGTTGAAGGCACTACCACCTGGTGCAATCGCTACTTGGTCCCAAATGCACGAGAATTTTCTTGAACAATTCTGCCCACCATCCAAGATATCAAAACTCAAGAAGGTAATAGCCAATTTTGAACAAAATCCAGGTGAGTCACTCTACGAGGCATTGGAACGCTACAAAGAATTATTAAGAAATTGTCCTCAACATGATCTCAATATACAACAAAAAGTGTCTATATTCTATGAGAAATGTGGTGATATCCGCTGCCTGCGCCCATTGATTTCCATCCCGATGTAAATATTTTATTGTTTGGGTTAGCAACAACCCCTCGAAAGACAGGAAAAGCATCTGTTCCGATGCGGTGAATGTCATGACGAAGCAACTCCTTGATTCTCAAGGACCACTTACAAAGAAAAATTCGGGCGAAGTCAAGGAGCTGATTGAAGAATTCTCAAAGCATTCTCATGAGTACCACAATCCAAGAAATGATGAAGCAAAGGGGATTGGTAGTGGAGCATTAGAAGAAATGGTTGATGTGATGGCAATGCTAAATAATATGGACCGATGGTTGACCCAAATGGATCAGTCAATTCATGACATTCGAGTTGGATGTGAGAGATGCAATGGTCCATACTTAACCAAGGATTGCCACATAGATGATAATGGGAACAAGAAGGCTCAAGTTTATGATTCGAGTGAGGACAAATATGATGAGGATTGGAGAAAACCAAGGAAGGAGTGGTTGCCATACGATGAGTAAAAGAAGCAAAAAGAAGAAAAATATAGGCAGACAGGCTGAGGCTTCTACCAAAAGGAACAACCACCACTAGTTCAGAAGATAGTTGACTTAGAGAACATGCTTACTCGTTTTATGGAGGCTTAAGAAAAGAGACACGATGAGACAGATGCAACTATGAGAGATCAAACAGTGATGATGAAAGAACAACAAATCATGATGAAGGAATAGCAAGCCACATTGAGATATCAGCAAGCCTCGATCCAAAATCTCGAAGTACAACTTGCTCAACTAGTGCATTTGGTAAACGAAAAATTATCTCCATGAATTCCCGAAAATAAGGCTCAATCCTAGGTTATGATGATTAAGACTGAAGAAGAGGCCATCTCTAAGTTCCTAGAAGCATTAGAAGTGGATCCAAGGCAACCCGAACCAGAACCAAAGAAGTTAAAGATCGAAAATCAAAATTCTGCTGAAATACCAAACTCACGACGTTAGCCCTCTATGCTCACGACGTGGGATCAGTCTGAACAGAAAACTTCAAACAAATGTTCCGGCTGATCATCCGCTATGGATGAAAGTGGGTCCAAACCCGGACCGGATGGACACAGACCCAAAAAACCCAAAACCAGTTAACGGGATTTTGTAGAACTGAAAACCGGACCGGTATATAGGGTTCGGTTCCAGGTACGGTACCGGGTAAAGTGGGTCTAGAACTCAAAAACCCGGAAACATCAAAGTGGGTAGGTTTGAACTAGATAAAGTGGGTTTAGAACCGAAAAACCCAGAAAAACTAGAATTTTTTGGTAATTACTTACTACTTAGTGGGTTGAACTTTGAAATTTTTCATATTGATATCCCGACTTTGGGGGATTGTAACTCATTGAATATGAAACCAAAATTGACAAAATTATAGTGTAAAATAATGTATAAACTCTAATCTACACTCTGGAAAAAATCGCATGTCAATCCGACTTTAAACGAATGAGATATGCATGCGTTAACATTTTCACGGAATACAAAGTACAAAAACAAATAGTTGAAAAGTTGAAAATCAGTTTTGATATCCCGACTTTGGAGGACTGTAAATCATTGAATATTAAACCAAAAATGGCAATATTATAGTCTAAACTCATGTACAAACTCTAAACTACAAGTAGGAGAAAATCACATGTCAATCCGACTTCAAACGAATTAGATATGCATGTTTTAAAACTTTCATAGATTACCAAAAAAAACTGAAAAACTAAAAACTTTCAGCTTTGATATCTCGACTTTGGGGGATTGTAAATCAACGAATATAAAACTAAAAATGGCAAATTTATAGTCTTAAATCATGTACAAACTCTAAACTACAAGTTGGAAGAAACCACATGTCAATCCGACTTTAAACGAATTAGATATGCATGTTTTAAAACTTTTATAGATTACAAAAAAACTGAAAAACTAAACACTTTCAGCTTTGATATCTCAACTTTCGGGGACTGTAACTCAATGAATATAAAACTAAAAATGGAAAATTTATAGTCTAAAATTATGCACAAACTCTAAACTACACGTTGGAAAAAAAACCGAATGTCAATCGGAGTTGAAACGAATGAGATATACATCTTTTAAACTATTCACAAAAAGCGGTTCCGACCCTAAAACATGTTCCGGTTCCTAACACCGGTTCCGGTTTTTAGACCCGGTTTACCCGGACCTGCTGGACCCAAACCTGGATAAAACCATTTTTTAAACCCGGAACCAGAACCGGTTCTGTATATTCCGGTTCTAACGATTCCGGTTCCGGTCCGGTTTTCCGATTCTAAATCTCATCCCTATCGTCCGCCTCTACCGTTTCCATCCCAAGCTGATCTTAGTCCATTGGAAAGGAGCATTTGGAGTTCATAAAGCATGTCAAGGGTATTCCTATAAATACTCCTTTTGTTGAGACGTTAGCTAAAATTCCCGAGTATGTAAGGTTCCTACAAGATTTGATAGACACTCGTCGAAAATTGAAGAAATTTTCCAAGGTTATTTTAAATGAGCAAAGTTCAAAAGCAGTGTTGGGAGAGTTACCTAAGAAGATGGGAGATCCTGGACGCCTCACTCTTCCATGTGAGTTTGGGAATAATATGAAGATTTATGCTTTAGCCGATTATGGGGCTAGCATAAATTTGATGCCTTATTCATTTTATCAAAAGGGTAATATTCAGAAGTTAAAGGATACAAAAATGACTATTCACATCGCAAATCGTTCAGTGAAACAACCCCAGAGCATTGTGGAAGATATTCTAGTAAAAATTGGGAAGTTCGTTTTTCCAATAGACTTTGTGGTTTTGGATATGAGAGAAGATCCCAATATTCCGATTATTCTTGGTCGCCGATTACTTAATACTGCTGGAGCCTTGGTTGATATACACAAATCCAAGCTCACTTTAAGAGTTGGAGATGAGAAGGAAATTTTTGGAATAGAAGAAGATTTCAAGGGAAATGGTGTTCTAGATGACGTTTGTGTTAATGAAGATGATGAACTTGGGGAATTAGAGAAGTTGATGGAAGAAGAGATGAAAACAATTCAACAAGTCAAACAAACAAAACCGAGAGCATCCGTCCCGTTTTTAGTTGAAGTCATTGCCTATACCAATCCAACTTCTTAGGTAAGTAAGCAAAGCGATGAATTATTGATTGATGAGGATGAAGACGAGGTAACTTCTAAGGAGACGATTCAAGTGGTGGAAGAAGAGAAGATTACATTAGAGTTTGAAAAGAATAAAGAGAACTTAGAGAATAAAGGGACCAAAAGAAAGCTCGATGAAAATGAGATGAAAGCTAAAAGGGAAAACTCGAAAAAGCATATAAACGACAAGTACAAGCGTACAAAAGGCGATGGAAGGAGTAGAAGGTTCAGTTTGTGGTGGAATCTTCAGACAACTCAACGTAGGAGGCATGGAGTCCAACTCACGACTCCATAAAAAAAAGAACCACTTCTCGGGAGGCAACCCGAGCCCGATTTGAATTTCTTTCTAGTTTTTTTTGTTTTTAGGAAAAATTTTCATCTCATTGTCCAAGTAATCTTTTGAATAGTAAAACATTAAGTGTAGGGTCCCTGAATTAAATGGTAATTAATTAATGTTTTAAGTAAACAAAAAGATAGACTTTATAGAAAATTATCTGCTCAGATCAAACTCACGACGTGAGCACGTATGGCTCGTGACGTGAGTTTAGAAAGACATGAGGGTACAAAATATTTTAGTCTGATAGTTATATTAGCCCAACATTTCCTCTTAGCCCATTTATAAGCCCGTTTTTCCGTTAGCCCAATAATTAAATAAGTCCACTTGATGATTAATTGGATGACCCAACTACGTAAGCCCAAGTCGAATTCACGATGTGAATTCGTAGAGATTCACGACGTGAATGTTGAATCACACGGGACCACATATAAAAGTGCAGAAACCATTTGACCTAAAACACTTCTTTATTCCCCACGATGTGAAGCGGTTTCTGGCCCCCTTGTTCCGATTTCATCCATACACAACTCCAAAATCCACTTTAGTTTATGTAATCTGCCCTTTAAGGTAATTATTTCTTAATTTTAATAGTTAATTTTAGTTTATCTCTTGAATAAACAGTTAGGGTTTGTTCTTAGTCAAAATGACGAATGTATGCCCTTAATTTCGTGTTATAGCCATTGCATGTGACTAGAATATACTTAGAATTGTTCTAGGAGTAAACCCCAATAAAGCATATGGCTCGATTTTGTCTTCTGTTGTAACTGATTGAACGATAGTTACGAACTCATGACATCAATTCCTAGGCATTCACGACGTGAATTCTGGGCGTGATAAGGCCTTATGTTGTTTAACCTCTAATCTGCTAGATACTTTGTGTTTTGTTTTTGTTGTTTCTTATTTTGCAGAAAATGGCTCCTAGGCACAAGGTTCCAGCAGGGGTGGTCAACTTGCACCCATTTTATGTCTTCCCACCAACTGTGTCACGAGATGTTTTTACACGTTGGAATATACGTTTGGGTGGCTACACAACCGTGAGTTCGCTGTCGCACCAACCACGGATTGGAAAAGGTTGAGGGAGGTTGGGTTGGTTGATTAGTTAAACCCACTTCTTACAAAGTTATTTTTGGGGAATGGCTACTCTTTTACACGCAAAGGGTGGAACAACCTGTTTGCAATTCAAGAACAGGTCTATAAGGAGTTATGTGTGGAGTTTTTCTCGACTGTAACATTTCACGAGCATGTACAAGATCCCAGTTATCCGCATGCCTTGGTTTTTCTCTTAGGAGGATAATACCGGGAGTGCAGTTTGGTTGAATTTTCATGGAGGATGATATTGTATGAGACCCATGAGGCTATGTCCCCGGAGTTTGCTTTGTTCTAACGAGAGGCTGCACGAGCATATGAGGAAGGAGTTTTCGGGCCCGAGTTTTGGAGCAACATTGCATCGGGAGTGTTCAATTCCAGGGTGTCACCGGAAAGTAGCATCAAGTCACCAATTTACCGTCTTATCTACCGACTCATCACATTTTCCATCAACCACAAGCACCATGAGGACAAGGTTACCAAGTCAAAATTGTTCTTTTTGTGGTCCATTTTGCAGCCGGGAGTGTGTTGCAACATCCCATACTTTTTGGCCCGTTACTTGGCGGAGTCTGCAGTAAGTTCCCGACCTGGGAGCCCTATTTGTGGAGGAAATTTCGTGACCCATTTAATAATTCCCGACATCACGAGGACCTTGACTTTCATGGATGCGAGTGACTTTTCTTTGGGATATTTGGAACCAATGAGCGTGGTACAGAACTATGGGACGCATTGGGGGATTGTGCATTCCGATGGTGAAGAGGATGATGACAAACCAACCGAGCAATGTGACCAACCCACACCTCAACCAAGACCAAGAGGAATGAGGAATGTTAGAGGAAGAGGCGATAGAGGACAACCGGTGCAACAAAATACACCATTGGGAGGAGCCCATTTTGGAGGAGACATGGCAGGTTATCTTGATCAGTTGTCGTTGAGTGTTAATTGGATTGGTAGAACGATGGAGAACATGGTGCGACATTTCAATATTGAGCAACCTGCTCACTTAGGGTATCATTACCCAATTTTCCCAAGGTGGAGTGAGTACCAGAATCGTGGAGGCAATGGTGCTGGGACAAGTGGAGCGCAAGATGACGAAGAGGATGAGTGATATTTAGTTTCTAGTTTATTTTGGTTTAATTTCATTTGGTTTGGATTTGTTTTAGTTTGTTTTGAAGTTTAGTTTGATTTGTTTTTAGATTGTAAAACTATCGAAGTTATTATGTTACTTTGTCTCTTCTTTGGTTGTTATTCCAGATTTACTAGGAGTCACGGGAGAGAATTGTCAAGATGCAAAAGAGGTTATGTTTAGCCAAGTGTGCGTTAGAATCAAGAGTCGAGACCCACGATTAGAAATAAGTGTGGGGTGAGTCACAAGAGAGGATAAAGTTACAGAAGAGTCATAAAATCATGCATTAGAAAGGTCTTAATCCATTAAGGCATTTGTTTGAAGTCAAGAGGTGAAGGCATAATGGTTTTCTGTATGCCCGGTACTCACGTCATGAATCCCCAAAGTTCACGTCGTGAGTTGGGTTCTCAATGGTTTCCAGATTTCAAGTTTTAGCGAATTCACATCATGGGTCTTAGGATTCATGTCGTGAATCATGTTTTTCCACAAAAATGAAGACCATTGGTGCATTTTATCTCATGGGTCACCATTCTTCTTCTTGGGATTATTATGAAGACAATTATGGCTCAGTTTCTCAACCATCCAATGTGGCGTTTGCTTTCACACATTGTTCTTTCCGCTTTGGAGATTTCCAAAACATTTGTTAAAAATTGAAGGCTCGATTCTATATTTTGTTGGCACATCTACATATCTTGCATGTTTCAAGATCCAAGTTCCTTATTCAAAGAAGAGGTCCATATTCAAGATACACACTTCTTCCACACGATTAGAGTTCGATCTTTCAACTTCTACCCTAGAGGAGTCTGTTCCTTTTTCTCCCTTTTATTACTTTTAATTTATTTTATGCATACAATGAGGGAATTGTATGTAATGAGTGATGGATTAAGTGTCTAAGCCCATAACTATAATTGGTATGTACTTGAATTGATAGCAGCACAGTCCTTTTGGGTTGTCCTCAAACCTAGCAACATGACAAGGAAATTATGAAAAGAGAGATATTGATTTATTTTAAGATTAATAAATAGATATAAATGATTTATTAATATGTTAAAATATTAATATATTAGTTAGAAATCATAAGGCTTAATTAATAGTTAGCTTTCCAAAACATTTGTTAAAAATTGAAGGCTCGATTCTATATTTTGTTGGGACATCTACATATCTTGCAAGTTTCAAGATCCAAGTTCCTTATTCAAAGAAGAGGTCCATATTCAAGATACACACTTCTTCCACATGATTAGAGTTCGATCTTTCAACTTCTACCCTTAGGGAGTCTGTTCCTTTTTCTCCCTTTTATTACTTTTAATTTATTTTATGCATACAATGAGGGAATTGTATGTAATAAGTGTTGGATTAAGTGTCTAAGCCCATAACTATAATTGGTATGTACTTGAATTGATAGCAGCACAGTCCTTTTGGGTTGCCCTCAAACCTAGCAACATGACAAGGAAATTATGAAAAGAGAGATATTGATTTATTTTAAGATTAATAAATTAATATAAATGATTTATTAATATGTTAAAATATTAATATATTAATTAGAAATCATAAGGCTTAATTAATAGTTAGCCAGAAATAAATTAGAATTAATTTTGGGGCTAATTGTATTAATTATAAAGTGCAAGGACTAGTTTGCAATTATCAAATAGTTGAGTGGAAGGCTCCAAAACCTCCTTGGAAGGAGGTGGACGAAATCTATAGGGGAAACCCTAAGGATTTCGTCCAAGGGGCTTGGATAAGGCCTTTGGATTAGCTTAGGCCCCAAGCAAAGGAGTATTAGGGTTTTCCCTAAACCCTAGATCCCTCAGCTATATAAGGAGCCTCCCAGCTCCTAAATTCGGTCACTGCTTCCCTTGTGAAACCCTAGGGCCAAAATTTTGCATACCCTACTCTCTCTCCTTCAATTTTCCTTCTTGCTAGCTTTTTGGTGTGACTCCATTAGAGGCATTACATTTGTGGTGCTAGGCTTCCAAGAAGATCAAGTTCAAGAGGATTAACAATTGTTTGCTATAACAATTGAAAGGTATGTAACTCTTAAACCTTAGTTAGTTATTTTCGAAAATAGCCTCTCTCCTCTAGGGTTCTTGTTTAGCAATTCAAAGTTATATGTTCAATAGTTAAAACATAGATCCAAAGTAGGTTGCATGTGAACTTAGGAATTGTTTTCTACTCTATTTGTTTCACCTAAAACCCATCAATAAGTGTGGGGTAGGGGGTACAAAAAGTAAATTGCTATAAAAGTAGTAAATTTAAAAATTTTCATATATTTGAAATAATAATCTAATAATTAATCTAGTAATGATAATTTGAACTTAAGTTGCTAGTGTTATATGGGATGATCCAATGAAAGCTCAAATGTTTAATTGAGCCAATACATGTTATAGTATATTTGTGGCTTCCCAAGTCTAGTGAAAAGTCATGAGATATGAAAAGGTATTCTTGTAGTTTTTATGGCATAATATGTTTTGTAGCCTAAACCAAAAATCTATCCAGGAAAACTAATATCTTTAACCAATAAAGGTTGAAGTTAAGCGCCCCTACTTAAGCATGTAGGAATTTAGTGAAAAATATTAAAAGTGAGATACATGTGAAAAAAAAAGAGAAATTACCAAAAGTTGAAGAATTCTTGGAGCAATCAAAGTATGAGGATCAAAGATCAAAAATTCCAAAGAATCAAAAGAAGAATATACCAAAAATCATACATAAAGGTGGTGAATTCAAAGAAATCAAAGATCAATTAATCAAAGAAGTGAAGAATTCAAAGAGCTACATTGTGGTATCTAATGTTTTAATTTCTAGATTATGTATGCTTGGGTAGCTTAACCAAAAATACCTTGAGGTTAAGAGAGATTTCTGAGGATTGATTCGGAGGGTTGCAGAAATGAATGTTGTATTAGCTAATAGGTGAAGGTTCATAAGGATTATGAGTATTTAGGATTGGGAGGTTGTTAGGATTTTAGAAAAAAATATGCGCATTGAGGCCTTGGTATAATGGCCGAGCTTGAGTTGGATTGTTCTATGTGATGTTAGTGATGAGGGTTTGAGTTTCAGAATAATTAGATTTGCTTGAGGGCAAGCAAAGCATAAGTGTGGGGTATTTTGATATTGCCATATTTATACATGTTTTTAGGCAATATTTAAGTACATTTGTATATATATTTTGGTTATTTGCATAGAATAATGATACTTATAAGCTTTAATTGTACTTTGCAGCCAAATAGAAGCATTTTTGAAGAGAAGGGACTAAAAATGAAAAAGAATGGAACTTGGGAGGCTTGGAGAGTAAAAGAAGAAGAAACCCACGTGCAAGATCAACTCATGACGTGAATATCTAGGATTCACGACGTGAGTATGAATATTCCAGAAGATTAACATCACGGAGGAGGAATCCTTGCAGAACACGGATATCTACTGAATTCACGTCGTGAGTCATACTCATTCACGATGTGAGAGCGAGTTTTATGATAACTATATGTTCTCTTGATCATTATGACTTGTGGGACTTTTGGCTGACTGGAGGAATTTCTGGAGACAAAAATTGCAGAGTTCAAAGGCCTAGAAATTGGTTCCAACACCAAGGAAGAAGGAAGAGTTCATTATTAGCTTTATAGTTTGGTACATTTAGCATGCTTTTAAATATGACTTGTGCTTGTTTATTTTCTAGGATGTCCAGCTAATTCTAGCTGCTTCTGTTAGCTAGATGAAGCTGGAACTCTTGGTTTTAATACTCTAGCTTTGATTTACTCGTTGGTTAAGACTTGTGTTGATTGATTTTACCTAGCATGTTTGATTTGATTTCTTAATCTATGTAGTTAATGACCATTAATCTGCATGAATTAGAATACCTAGTAATTTGGTGAACATTAGATTATTAGAGCTAAGACCGAACCAATCTTAGATAAGCAATTAAATTATTAAAATTAGGTTGTGCTAGAGAAGTCATATTATGACCATAAGTGTGTTTGTGAAATGAACATTACATAGCTCCAATTCTATTTAATAATTGATTATGTGTTAGCTATTGTGTGACTACACATAGATTTACATGAATTGATTAATGTTAGTAGATTTAGAACTAAATTGTTAATACTATCTTAATTGGTAACCAACAGTAATTATCATAGCTAACTTATAAACCATTGAGGGAAAGTGGATTCGAACTAATAGAAGTGTTTTGTTTACTGATTGAATTTGTGTTAAAGAATTAAGTTCATCTAAACTCGCAAAATTAGATAAATCCCCTTTCATTGTTAGTAATTAGGTTAATTTAGTAGTAGATAGATTATTTAGTCAAAACCATTCCCTGTGATCGACACCCGACTTACCCGACTATTCTTTAATTTGACTAGGTACACTGCCTAGGTGCAATTTAGTTAGTTAAGTTAGTAGGGTTATAAATATAAAATTAGGTGTAGTTATTTGCAAGCATCAGTTACAAGACATGTGACAATGATCATTGCTGTTACGTCAAGAGGTTTAAGGGTTCTTATATCATTATACTAATCTATGTAGATGATATGTTGATTGTCGACTCAGACTTGTCAAAGTTCAAGAAGTTAAAGAGGCAAATGTCTAAAGAGTTCGAAATGAAAGACTTAGGAGCTGCAAAACAAATACTCGAGATGAGTATTTTTAGAAACAAAGACGGCTCTTTGACACTATCTCAAGAGAAATACATTGGGAAATTGTTAAAAAATTCAGCCTTCAAGATGCCAAGATCCAAAGGACACCTTTGGGATGCAACTTTAAGCTTTCTAAAGTTCAGTCACCCAAATTAGATGAAGACAAGAAAGAAATGGCTAAAGTTCCTTATGCATCTGCAATTGGTAACCTCATGTATGCAATGGTATGCACGAGACCAGACATAGCTCATGTTGTGGGGGTTGTTAGTCGTTTTATGTCAAATCCGCAAAGAGAACATTGGGAAGCAGTTAAATGGCTGTTAAGATACTTGAATGGAACTTCAAAGATGTCTTTGCATTTTGAGGGGAAAGATGTCATTCTAAAGGGTTATGAAGATGCACATCTTGGTGATTGTAAAGATTCATACAAAAGCACGACATGGTATGTCTTTACAGTGGGAGGCACTGTAGTGAGTTGGATGTCTAAACTACAGAAAAGTGTTGCTCTTTCAACCACAGAAGCAGAGTATATGGAAGTTGTTGAAGCAAGCAAAAAGCTTATATGGTTGAAGGACTTTCTCGAAGAACTTGGCAAGGAACAAGTTGATTGTGCACTGTTTTGTAATAATCAAAGTGCAATAAACCTTGCAAAGAATCCTGTTTTCCATTCGAAGACAAAGCACATACAGCTATGGCTGTAAACGAATTGAACATTCAGTGAACCGTTCGTGAACTGTTTGGCAGGAAGTTCGTTTATGTTCGTTTATTTAATAAATGAACGAACATGAACAAAAATTATCGTTCGTTTACTTAAATAAACGAACATGAACAA
Source organism: Lactuca serriola (assembly GCF_051521515.1). Classification (NCBI taxonomy): domain Eukaryota; kingdom Viridiplantae; phylum Streptophyta; class Magnoliopsida; order Asterales; family Asteraceae; genus Lactuca; species Lactuca serriola. The sequence goes on along the minus strand of NC_136409.1, from coordinate 9,880,082 downwards.
TGGTCTCGTTCGTTCATTTATGTTCGTGAATGTTTGTTTATGATGTTCGTTTACGTTCGTTTATATTAGTTCGTTTATGTTAATTTATATTCATTTATATTAAATGTTTTTATATTGCTATATTATATGTTCGTTTATGTTCATATATGTTCAATTGTGTTTTTTTTTATCTTTGTTCGTTTATGTTCGTTTAGCATGTTCAGGAACATGAACAAGGTAATTTGTTAAACGAATGAACATGAACAAGAAAATCTCGTTCATTTATCCGTTCGTGTTCATTTGTTGTTTGGCTGACTTAAACGAACGAACATGAACAAGCCCTTGTTCATGTGCATTTGGTTCGTTTACATCCCTACATACAGCTGAGATATCACTTCATCAAAGAAAGAATTAATGATGGCACTCCGAAATTGAAAAAGATCAAAGGAACTAAAAATCCAGCTGATATGTTGACTAAGGTTGTTACCTTAGAGAAGTTAAAGCTTTGTATAGCTTCAACTGGTCTTCAGGTTGATTGAAGAGAAGGCCAGGGTGTAACAACCCGAAATTCATATCCTTAAATGTAACCCTACTCGCGACTCTTTCCGATCATCTAATCGCCGTTTCCGATTTCGTTTCCGATTCCGACATTTTATTAAGTCATTAATGTATATTTTATTTTATGACTTAATAAGTGTCTTAATACCCTTAGAACTCATTCTAACATCTCATATTAATGATCGGAACATTTCTAGAATCAACCATATCGGGTTACGGCAAATTGGCCGGGTGCGACCAAAAGCCCCGTCTAACGCCGGTATCGGGTAGAATTCTACCGTGTCCCGAACTTGGACACTATTTAAAGTGATTCAAGTCTTCATTTTGAAGCTTTTGCTCCATTCTACAACTTTCACTCCAACCTCTCTCCTCAAACTAGAATTAAAGGTCCAAATCTCAAGTTTAAGGTCTCAAATCTTCAAGGTACCTTCCTATACTCATTTTGCATCATATTGAGCCTTCAAATTCGAGTTTAAACCATGGATTAGGACCATTACCATGAGTTTACGGCCCTAGAACAGTCCTAGGCCGTAAACTCATATAAATGCGGTTTTTGGAGCAACAAAACCTTCCAAACCACAATTAGACCTTGAATATGGCTAAATGACTTTATGGAATGAGCTTAGAATGCCTTGAAACATGACTTAGAGCCTTGTTTAAGAGTTTACGGCCCAGGAAGGTGCCTAGGCCGTAAACACTAAATTAAAAGGGTTTTAAGCCCTTAAACCCTTCCATGGCTCAAACAAGACTTAGATACGACTTTTAGAATATTGGTTATGGACCTAGAACACTTCAAACATGAATTTTGAGGGGTTTGTATGAGTTTACAGCCAAGGCATGTGCTTGGGCCGTAAACTCCTCAAACATGGGTGTAAACTCACTTCTAAGGTGTTAGAAAGCCATCCAACACCACCAAAAGCCTTGGAATAAATCATAGAACCAACCAAAAATAGTTTAAGGACCTTAAACACATCAAAACTCTTCATTTGAGAGTTTACGGCCATGGAAGGTGCTCCAAGGCCATAAACTCCAAAAAGGATGTCAAATTGTGGCCAAAAATCATTTCAAGGCTTGTAGGAATTTTTCAGAATCACATGTGATTAACTTTGGGACTTTAAAAACACATATTCAAGGGAATATGAGAGTTTACGGCCATAGACCCCATGCCAAGGCCGTAAACTCCCTTAAGTGATGTATTTGGTGATTTTAATTCGTTCCAAGCCTTAGGTAAAATTATTCCAAGCATTCCCAAGTAGTTTTGACCATTTATGACCCTTTAAGCACCATAAAACACCCGGACATGAGTTCACGGCCGTGAACTCATGTGGTTATGTGTTTAGAGGCTGCAAACTCATTAGGAAGTTTACTCTTGGGGAGTAAACTCAAAACCCAAGTCCCTCGCTTCAATTTCCGTCCGTAGATGTCACCCGGGTCACTCGAAACACCCGATTTGAGGTGTTTTCGTTCGTTGGAGTGTGGCTTCATATCTAATTAGAGTTTATGAATTTAATTAGATATATTTGTATGCCATTTCATATTACATAGGAACCTCGCGTGTTATCAGGCCTCGATTCGACGTATAGCATCCGAAACCGACACATTTCCGCGTCCGGTGAGTTCATACCCCTACCCTTTTTCCGTGTTTTCAATGGTTTTTCAATGTTTTTAGGGGGGGGAATACAAGAAAAAAGTACAAGTGTATTTTGTACTTAAACTGATTTTCAACTCAATGGTTTTACTTACTAAATGTCTTGATTTCCAAAGATTTGTGGTAACTGACGTTTCGAATTGCAGGTTAAACATAGATTTCTTTTAAAAAGTGTTATAATTACGTTCTTTTTGAAAACGAAATTGTACTAATCATATTTAAGATCAACAATTGTAATCGAATACGAATACGAATACGAATACGAATACGAATACGAATATGAATACGAATACGAATACGACTACGAATGCGAATACAACTACGAATACGATATGACGCCTTTGGTTGACACTAAGACTTCGAATATACAGTTAGTGTACTCCTTGAGTGTCACCAGAGTTTCGAATCTATTACGAAAATACGCCTCTGGACCTCTTCTGAGTTTCAAATATATCCGCATCAGAATGTCGACAGAGCTTCAAATACACAACTAATATACTCTTTTGGAACTCAGCAGAACTTCGAAAATACTGTAATGTACGCTTCTATGTGATTCCAAATATTCGAAAATACAACTAAGTTAGTAGATTATAGTCATCCGAATGTAGAATAACTAAGGAATTAGAACACATAACTAATACTACTCACATGGTAATTACTAGTACTTCGAAATCAGACTTAAGAACCAAACACCATACATAGGAAAATATGGGATTTTCCTGGGATAACATCACAATCAGTAACGAACTTAGATACAAATAGACAACTCAACACATAGGAAAATATGGGATTTTCCTGGGTAGCACAACAGCACATAAACAGACAAAGTAACAAACGAATAACTAAAACTACAAGGAAAATATGGGATTTTCCTGGAACGACATAACCAACTGTTTTCGAAATTGTAACAAAGGATAACCAAACCGTTTTCATAAGAAAATATGGGATTTTCTTGATCAACAACTTTTCCAGAAAGTAAAGGAACTCGTTCTTTTCAAAACTAAACCATTTATGAACTCACCAGCTTTATGCTGATTTTCAAACCGCTTGTATTCTCAGGTCAGCGATAGACAGGTACACCGTAACCATTTGGAGAAGACGGAGCGTCCCGAAGACTCGTCTTTACTTTTGTTTATATTACATATGTAAAACACTTGTATAACTTTTCTTTCAAATAGATGTAAACAAGATTATGTAATGTAATGTTTTGCGTTTACTGTTTTACTATGTGCATTGGATTTGATACTCAACATGGAGTCAACCCCGGAAATGTTTCCGTCTTCGGTTTTCGGGGTGTGACACAGGGTATCTAGGAAGGAGCTAAGATCAAAAGTGTCTATAGAAATACACATACACAGTGAAGCACCGGTGAAGATTGTTCCGTGGCTTCAAGTGGGAGATTGTTGTATGTGAAGCCATTTATTGGGTTGGTCAAGAATAAAGGTAGTATCAGAAACAAGGAATTGGGATTTAAGGGTCGTATCTGTTTTTTGTGTTTGGTGAACAACCGTATTGATGACATGCTTTATGGTCCCGTTATCTTTTTTTTGTTTTTGACCAGTTATCATTTCAATCTCTATATATATGAGACTACTCTGTATTTGTAAACGTGAGACACAAAAGAAATAAAGCTCCTAGTTACTTGTGTGTGGACGTAGGTCATCAGACCAACCACCTTAAATTCTTGAGTTCTTGGTTGTTACAATATAGGAGAGTTATGTTCGTGTGTTAACTGTCTTACCATAACATACATTTCTATCTATTGCATGTAAGCCCAAATATATATTAGTTTCCAATCACTAAATCTTAATATTTCTTTTTATATTTACAAGACAAAAATATCACGTCATATAAGCAATTTGGTTTGATCCTTAAATATAAAAAACTAGGTGGGTCATACGTCCATCTTTTGATATTTATCATCTAATAATCATCCATTTTGTGGGTTGAACTTGTATAAAAAAAAGTCAAAGTACATTCCCCATTTTGATAAAAATTGTATGTATCTTGGATGGTTCTATCTGGATCTGTTTTTCTATGGTTGAAAATTTGAGGAAAATTTTGATTAGGATTGATAGGTATAAACTTTTTTATAAAGTACATTGCTGTTATTATGGTATATTGGGCTTCTATTGGAAATGTTAAATGAGAAAGCTATTAGGAGTTATGTTGTTGGGCCCTAATGTTTTAGTGTCATATTGAATACATTTCTAAGCCCATTCTTTTGGCTCTTGAGATTAATTAATCACCTTGTTCAGGTTGTTGAATCAGGTCCTTTAGAAACATACACACAACACACTACTCCATATTATGTATGTGAGACTAACGTTTGCATGAAAAATTGGAAAAGCTTCAATAAAAAATTACAGAGAGTATACAAAGTGAGATACACAAAAAGGCTACATTTATTTATTAAACTAATGGCTATAAATAGCCTCTTCAGTCACAACCTGTGAACCAAAAGACTAGCCACAAGAATAGATCCTATTTGACTACTTCTACTAAATAATTGACTACTTCTACCTAATATCACATGGTGCAATATGACACAGCACATACCACCAATTAAATAAACTACTAAATAAACCTAATAAAAATATGCATTTGATCTTCAAGTTCCTGCCATGTAGAATCCATTAAGTCCCTTGAAGCAAAGCTTATTCAATTTAAATCCAAAAACTAAACAAGTCTAAAATAAACCTGATTAATCCCAACACAGGTGACCATTTTTTATTATTGTCAAAAGCCCAACCATCCTCTATGTTTTCACCTTAGTATTTATATATTTTATTCAGGAATTTATGTTTACAAAAGAAAAGTGGTGACCAATAATTTCAGGTGCTTATTAAAGGTTAAAATCTATTTTTCATGTCATCGTTGCTTATAACTTTTTTTTTCTGTGCATTAATTCTAGGTCATGCTTTTGAGATGATGGTGATGTGAATTCTTGGGTTGTGTTACAAGTTTGGATCATGTTTGCTTCCAACCAAGGACACCTTTCAAAATCAAAGGAGATAGGCTATGAAACACTCCTTTGAAAATTTTGGTTCTCATTTTCTTATAATTAATTCTTTTCCTTTTTTTTTTCAACCAGAAATGCACGATTGTTTATCATGAAGCTTTTACACATAAGTACAAGATTCATAATACATGTCCTAAATGACATTCGTTGTCCTTTAGTTGTGTCAAAAGTGACAAATTACGCCCCTAATTATATTTTTTCAGCCTCATGTGGTTTTAGTTTGATGTGGTTTTCGTCCATGTCGGAGGCAAAAAGACAATTTTACCCTTACTAGATATTTGTATTACTTTTGTATTATACATTTAGTACTATATGGTTATTAAAATAAGCGGGCTCCATCCCCCACCCATCCCCATTTATTTTAATAACCATTTAATGATAAATAGATAGTAAAAAAGTAAACAGAAATTGTCTATTAAGGGTAAAATAGACGAAAACTGCAAGAAATTAAAATCACAGGGTCCGAGTGAAAATATAGTTTCAGGGATGGAATCTGTAACATTTGACAAAAATCAAGGACAATGAATGTAATTTAGTCTAAAACTAATAGTTTAGAAAGTCTGGTCTATGTAATCAAAATCAAATTAAAAAATGAGATTAATTTACACCAATGGTCCCTATGGTTTGGGTAATTTGTGAGTTTGGTCCTTAACTTATTTTTTTAACTCAGAAGGTCCCTACTATTTATTTTTGTTACGTGTTTGGTTACCGAAATAGGGGTCTCCAGGTAGATGAAATCCTGCCATGATCTCTGTGCAACAATGCTCGGATACCAATTTGTTACACCCCCAAACCAGAACGGTAGAAACGTCTGAGGGCAGATGGATTGACTTCATGTGCAATATCATAACAACTAAATATAATTCAATCATATCAACACAAACATTCATACATTGAGATCACAAGTTACATTGTTTACAAATGTTGTTTGTTCAAAATTTAAATACGAATAACTGAAAAGTAAAATTCATTATGCAACAACGCCAATCCTCAAAATGATTTGAATAATTGTTTACAGGTTTCCTGAGAATATAAGCATTTGTCACCCTAGACCTCTAGTCTAACTGTAGCGAACAACTTATATGTGAGGTTGCCAATCCCGTATAGATCTATACACAAGTATCTCGCTCTCCCTCCAGTAGACTCTGGTTATAAAGCAGGACTTAAAGGTGTACTTATGAAAAGTACGTGAACAGAGTGTATCTCACAAACTTTACTAACGGTTTACACGTAGTATATTGAAAACCCTTTTTGTAAGTGAAAGTGTTTCCCCTTCCATAGCAGTTATATAGAGTGACATAATTATAGTTTGTAATCATTATCTGTAATATGCCCAAAAAAACTGAGAACTAGTTTCAAAGAACCACAAACTATACCCATTATAGTTTAACAGAAAAGCTATAACGTCAATGTATGTAAACCCATTTATATATTTTATTATATAACATAATAGATTTAAAATGCATACGTTTTTGTTAAAAACCCATGAGAATATGGTCTTAGAATAGTTATGACCATTTTATTCAGAACTCATTTTTGATAGAAAATTTCCTTTTATCCTAAAAGTCATAATTTTCCCAATTGTTCAAAGAACATGCTCAAAATTGTCTTTATATAGTTATATACAATAACTTAACCATATTGAGCTTAAAGACTTGAAATAACTAGTAAAATCACATAGTATGCACATAAAGCCTTATACACAACATATAGATGAACACATATAACAACATTTTGCTATAACATAGTTTTGCTTGTATTCCCCACAAAAAACATGAAAAATCTCGAAAACATGGGGTATGAGCTCACCTTGAGTGGTTTTGTGGGTTGATTTTAAGAGGTGTTGAGAAGTTTTCAAGCCTAACCACTTGAACTAAGTTGATGAACTTCCTTGAGAATAATGTTATCCTAAGGGTTTTAGCACATTTAAAGTGTGTAAATGGAATGAACTAAACATAAGAATGTATAGGATGCTAAGAATTCTTGAAATCACTTACCAAAATCTAAGAAAAATGCTTGGAGGAAAATCCTTGTAAACTTAGGCTTTAAGTTTTCAGAGAGAATGAAGTTTACTGAAGTGCAAATGGGAATGGTGAGATTTGGAGAAGGTGATTTTGGCCTTAATATGATGATAATAAGTTATTAGACTTTTGCTTAGATACTTGCTAGGAAAACGTTTATTTGCTAGAGGTTTACTTGGAATACTGCTATCTTATTGGAAATGGGGGAAGCATCCTATCATAAAGTCAAACCATATCTTTTTAATCCCACTGAAATCAATCTAGGAAGGACCACCTTGGAGTTTTTGGCCATGTATGACCAAAATCACCTTGTTCTCTAGTGATTTCGGTCCTAAGTCTTCATTTGAGGTGTTTTCGGTTTGTGTTTCATCCACTAAGGAGGTGATTTCGGTTCTAGCCCCCTCACACATGTTGTTTTCGGCCTTAGTGGTGCTCTAGGGTAATGTTTTCGGCCTAGGATGTTCTAGGTAGGAGATTTCGGCCTTGAGTGGTCCTAAGCAAACCGAAATCTCAAGGGGTGGGGTACTTAGGCCAATAATTATAAAACAATGTTCTTTTTTCATGATTTTATGTTCCAATTAATTCGCTTGCTAAACTTTTATGTGTTTACTACCAACATTGGGTTTTAAAAAATGCATAACCCATATTATATATATATATATATATATATATATATATATATATATATATATATCATGAAGCCTTCTTGGTTTCCAATGATTGTTATTGCATCAAAGTTACATATACATACGTTGTGGGTACACTTATACACAAGACCCCGTAGACTGTGCTTGACCCAAATTTTCTAATTGTCACAATGATTGACCACTTCAGTTTGACCATCCGTTTGCGGATGGTAGGCCGTATTATGCTTGAGTGTAGTACCCATATGTCGGAATAACTCCTTCCAAAAATGGCTAAGGAAGACTTTATCTCTATCCGTAACAATAGTATTCGGTACCCCATGTAACCGAATAATTTCCTTAATAAAAATCCACGCAATAGATGATGCAGTAAACAAATGTTTAACGAGAATAAAATGAGCCAACTTGCTAAGACAATCCATCACTACTAAGATGACGCTATACCCAGCTGATCTTGGTAAACCATCAATAAAGTCCATAGTCACATCTTCCCATATTCTCTCGGGAAGTTTTAGGGATTTTAACGATCATGTTTGTGCTAAATTAGAATACTTACTTTGTTGACACACCCCGCGTTCCGACACCAACTACGCCACATCCTTCTTCATTCCGACACAAAAAAGCTCCTTAGCCATTCTCGTTGATTTGTTTTTTGTGCACATTCATGACTATCGGTTACCCCTACATGGAATTCTTGAAACACTCGGTTAACCCAATTAGAAGAACTAGGTATAACTATCTATCCTTTATATCGCACACAACCATTCGCCACCTCATAACCCTCCGGCCCTTCTTCGGCAGTTTCCACACGGCTTTGTAATTCTTTAATAACGGGGTTTTCAGCTAACCGTTGCAGCATCTCTTCATGGTCACTAGGCTTGAATATTACTAACTCACTAATTTCGACTTCCTCCCTCTATCGTGAGAGTGCATCCGCCACCCCGTTTTCTTTACCAGTTCGATAAAGAATGTCAAAATCATACCCTGCTAATTTAGCAATCCACCTTTGCTATTTGCCAAAAATCATGCGTTGCTCGAGCAAGAATTTTAAGCTTTTTTGGTCGGCAACTACAACGAATTTTCTTCCTATCAAATAAGGACGCCATTTTCTGGATTGCAATGACAATTTCCATGAGTTCTAGTTCATAGATTGATTTTAGTTGGGCTCTTTTTCCAAGTACCTGGCTGAAATATGCAATGGGTTTCCCATCTTGCACCAACACCAATCTTATCCCATGCCCCGAAGCGTCTGTCTCTATCGTAAATTGTTTGGTGAAATCCGGCAATGCGAGAACCAGAACATGAGTCATGGCGTTTTTTAAGCTTTGAACTGCTTGTGTAGCGTCATCACCCCACTTGAACTTATCTTTCTGGAGTAAATCGGTTAAATGTTTGGTGATTTTACCGTAACCCTTAATAAAATTTCGGTAATAACCTGTGACTCCTAAAAATCCATGTAGATCGCGGATGGTTTCTGGTATTGGCCAATCCACCATGGCTGAAATTTTAGATGGATCTGCCATGATGCCGCCTCCTGTCACTACATGTCCCCAGTAATCCACCCGATCTTGACCGAAAACACACTTCTTTTTATTGCAATATAATATTTCCTCCCTTAGTTTCTGGAACGCGGCGGTGAGATGCTCGTGGTGTTCTTGAAGATTCTTGTTTTAAACTAAAATGTCATAAAAAACAAGCACACATTTTCGAAGATAAGGATGAAAAACATTGTTCATAAGAGACTGAAAAGTTGATGGCGCATTTGTCAATCCGAAGGGCCTGACCAGGAATTCATAGTGCCCTTTATGGGTTCTAAAAGCGGTTTTAGAAATATCTTCTTTTTTCATTCAAATTTGATGATAACCGGATTTTAAATCCAACTTGCTAAATATTGTTTCCCCATAAAGTTCGTCGATCACGGGAATTGGAAATTTACCTAAAAATGTTGACTTATGTAGTGCTCGATAGTCAACACGAAAACGCCAGCTACAGTCTTTCTTTTTTTTTACAAGGTGGACGAGACTGGAGTACGGGATTGAACTTGTTCGAATTATTCCTGCCATCATCATCGGATTTTTCTAATTTCTCATTTTCATCTTTTTGTAATTGATGGGTGTCGATATGGTCAAACATTAATAGATTCAGTTCCAGCTTTTAGTAATGGCATGGTCATGTTCGCGGTGCGATGGTAACCCGTAGGGCATTTCAAAAGTATCGGAAAAACTAGTAAGGAAATCATAGGGAAGAGTGTACCGGAGATTTGTATTGATTGTGCTTGTCCATATTTGTAACAGCCCGGAATCCCAGGTATTATTAAAATTATGTTTTTGGGGTGATTTAAGAGGGGACTCGGCGAGTTGGAGCCTAGACTCGCCGAGTAGGATCGCGGACTTGGTCGCGGGTCCGCGACTGGACTCGACGAGTCCAGATATGGACTCGGCGAGTCGACGCTGTTCAGCAGAAACCCTAACCGTTCAGTTTGGATCGTATTTAACGCCTCTTAGGCCGTCATTTTCAGTCTTTTGATCAATTGAGAGGAACCCTAATCGCTGTGGACGCCTAGAGCAAGGAAGAAAGCTTTGGAACTTGGAAGAATTGGTTAGGCAAGAAGAAGAGGGATTTGGCTAAAGGAATATCAAGGAGGATTGAGTCCTGAGATTTGGGGGACACAGAGAGTGCGTTTCCAGGTAATACTCGGATCAAATCTGTTATTTTGATGTATTTATGAAATTAGGGTTTATAGAACCCATTTAGTGATTTGATGAAGTAATGCCTTGTTATCCCACGATTATAGTCTTGTAATAGGACCTTTAGAGGTCCAGAAGGTCCCATGCATGTGTACTTTGGGACGAGACCTATCTCAGGAAGCAGTTACTCGTCTGCATGGCATGGACTCGCCGAGTTGTTCTTCAGACTCGGCGAGTAGCTTGAAGATTTGCTGGGACTCGCCGAGTTGTTCATCAGACTCGGCGAGTGGAGTCGGGGTGGCCCCGCGATTCTTCCACGAGGACCTCGTCGAGTCATGAGGGATACTCGACGAGTAGAAAGGGAATATTCAGGATTTTGTGAGGACGACTAGACTCGCCGAGTCGCCATGGTACTCGCCGAGTCCAGTCGAGTTGACCGTTGACCGTTGACCAGAGTTGACCTAAGTCTGACTTTTTAGGGATAGTCACACTTAGATGATATGAGTGTTAATGAGTTATATAATGTTATAGGAGGGTTGTAGCTCGTTGGTTTGTGCGCGAGTGATTTCAGGAGTTGCTAGCTTTCAGCACTTACGAGGTGAGTCTTCTCACTATACTGTACCCGGAAGGGTTTGACTGTGTGACCGGGAGGTCGGATATGATATGTGATATGTATGCTATATGTGGTATGTTATATGTTATATGTGCTATGTATTATGGGCCGGAAGGCGATATGATGTGTGATGGACCGGAAGGTCGGCGTGGGTAAGGCCGGAAGGTTTACCCAGCAGGGACGGAAGTCCCCTGAGACACATGGACCGGAGGATGTGTGATGGACCGGAAGGTCGGCGTGGGTAAGGCCGGAAGGTTTACCCAGCAGGGACGGAAGTCCCCTGAGACACATGAACCGGAAGGTCGGGCCTGGAAAGGCGTATGTGCGTAAGTTGTATATTGGGGAACTCACTAAGCATTTATGCTTACAGTTGTTATGTATGTATGTGTTTCAGGTACTAGCGAGGACCGTGGGAAGGCGCCGGCATGATCGATACACACTGAAGAATGTTTCATGATCTTGGGAGTTTGAATAAATTGTATGGACCGAATGATTAAACTGTTTATGTCTTGTTTTAATGGAAAATAATTATGTTTTTAAAATGAAAAATTTGGTTGAAAATTTGAGTTGTTACAATTGGTATCAGAGCCTTGGTTTGAGGGATTCGGGTGCACCTTCGGGGGTAACTGAACTCAAACCGAGGATTTGAGGAAACTTTTCAAATAAAGGCATAAACTTTTGTAAATGGTTTTGTGGTAAGCAAGAAAGAAGCAGTGTGTACGATCAGTCAGCGCCCGAACGGTAAAGATCCCCAAAATACCTTACAATATTATATGATATGAATTGTTATGCATGCTAGAAGACTAGGTATTCATGATAGGACTAGAGTGGCCTGATTTGTGATGCCTTAGTCTAGGGAAGTTGCCTATATGAGATGCTTTGCTAGTATGCGGGTAGATAGAGCGTATCAGAAGTAGAGTACTCACTATCTGGAGTTTGGGGAGGAGGACTTGGGATGAACATTGATGCGGTGTGGTCGGTAGTATTGGGCCCGTACTACCGAGGACACCGGGTCAGTGGGAGGCCCAAGTAAGAATCCCTGGATATCTGGGACTGAGTAGGGTTGCGTGTCGAGTACGATTATACTCGGTAGAATCTCTGATAGTTTTTTGTTGTATTTCAGAGATATCATGGTTAGACCGCGGCACGGGGCAAGTTCGAGCGGTATGAGTGACGAAGATATTCGTCAGATGATCCACGAGGAGGTGGCGGCGGCGATCCGGGCTGAGATCCCGGAGATGTTTGGGTCTATCAAGACCACCCTGATGGAGACGTTCGACGAGCGGTACGCCGCATTGACTGAGGCTGCAACCGCTGCAGCTACCGCAGCTGTGGCCGCTGCTAGGCCACAGGGGGGTGATTCATTGCTGTTCCGAGAGTTCAGCAACACGAAGCCACCAGAGTTCGATGGGACGCAGGATCCGATTGCTGCGATGAGGTGGATCGCAGATATAGAGGGGTGCTTCTATACTTGTTCATGCCCGGAGCACCTGAGGGTACGGTTCGCTTTGAACCAGCTCCGTCTGGGAGCGAAAGACTGGTGGAAGTTCGTGACAGCGAATTTCACTTTGGCAGAGACTACAGCGGTGACATGGGAGGGATTTACTGCCATGTTCAGGGATGAGTACGTTCCCCCGGTGGAGAGGGAACGATTGGTGCAGGAGTTCTTAACCCTCAAGCAGGGTACCGATTCTGTTGCGGTGATTACACGGAAGTTTCATGAGAGGGCGATGTTTTGCCCTGAGCTGGTGTCCTCAGAGCAGGCTCGGATGAGCCGATACTTGGGTGTCTTGAGGAGGGATATTCGGGAGTTTGTGTCAAACTCCACTTACCACACTTTTGCTGAGCTTCAGGCGAATGCCAGGAAGCGCGAGATCGAGTTGGAGACTCAGGCTAGGGAGGAGGCCGAGTCTCAGCGGGTGGATCGGCGACCGGCTCAGTTCCAGCCGGCAGCCAAGCGGACCAAGTCCGCTGATTCGAGGACAGGAGGTTCGAAGGGTCGCACTTGCGGGAAGTGCGGCAAGAGTCATGATGGAGCATGTCGATCTGGTGCTTGCTACAAGTGTGGCAAGGAGGGGCACATTGCTAGGGAGTGCCCCAAGGGATTTTCGGTTTGCTTTCATTGCAACCAGACTGGCCATAGGAAGGCCGAGTGCCCTCAGCTTCTTCAGGGATCTGCACCTGCTGCCGGAGTTACTGCGACTCGACCGGTGAAGGCCGAGGCCCCGAGGGCTCGGGGAAGAGCCTTTCAGCTGACAGCGGAAGAGGTCCGCGCTGCGCCCGATGTTGTGGCAGGTATGTCGTAATTCATGTAATTATTTTAATGTCGTTATGTTATGCTTATGTTGTTATGCGCGTAGGTACTTTCCTTGTGAACTCTGTGCCTGCCTTAGTGTTATTTGACTCGGGTGCGAGTAGGTCCTTTGTGTCCTTGGCCTTTAGTCAGCATATTGGCGTTAGTCGTGAGTCGTTGAGTCGACCTTTGAGAGTCTCTATAGCTGACGAGAAGGTGATTTGTGCTATGGAGGTTCTTCGGGGATGTGTACTAGAGATTTTCGGGGTTGGATTCCAGATTGACCTGATTCCTATCGCGATGGGGGATGTCTGTGTCATCGTGGGCATGGACTGGTTGAGCCGGTTCGGCGCTGTTATCGACTGTGAGCGTCAGTTGGTGACTATACGAGACCCAAGTGGGGGAGTTCTTTCAGTATACGGCGAGGGTACCCGTTCGGGATCAGCTTTTTGTTCGGCCGCTAGGGCGAGGCAGTGTCTACGTCAGGGCTGTAAGGGTTTCGTGGCGTATGTGATGGATACGCGGGAGGTTTCTGAGAAACCGAAGTCAGTTGAGGAAGTTCCGGTGGTGCGCGAGTTTTCAGATGTCTTTCCCGAGGAGTTGCCGGGAGTACCGCCTGTGAGGCAAGTAGAGTTTAGTATCGATCTGGTTCCGGGGGCAGCGCCTATTGCCAAGGTGCCCTATCGTCTTGCACCTCCAGAGATGCAAGAGTTGTCCTCGCAACTCCAGGAGTTGCTGGGAAAGGGATTCATTCGGCCGAGCAGCTCGCCATGGGGAGCACCTATTCTGTTCGTCAAAAAGAAGGATGGTTCACACCGGATGTGCATTGATTACCGGGAGTTGAACAAGCTAACGGTCAAGAACCGTTACCCGTTGCCGAGGATCGATGATTTATTCGATCAGTTGCAGGGAGCATCTTGGTTTTCCAAGATCGATCTGAGGTCAGGATACCATCAGGTGAGAGTACGGGATGAAGACGTCCAGAAGACAGCGTTTAGGACGCGATATGGACATTATGAGTTTGTGGTGATGCCTTTTGGACTCACCAATGCCCCGGCTGTGTTCATGGATCTCATGAATAGGGTATGCAGGCCGATGTTGGATCGGTCGGTGATCGTATTTATCGACGACATTCTGGTGTATTCGAGATCGAGAGAGCAGCATGAGGAGCATTTGAGGGAGGTCCTTGAGGTATTGAGGTCGGAGAAACTTTATGCAAAGTTCTCCAAATGTGACTTCTGGTTGCGGGAGGTCCAGTTTCTAGGACATGTGGTTAATCAGAAAGGGATATTGGTCGATCCGGCCAAGGTTGAGGCGGTGATGAGTTGGGAGGTGCCGAAGTCACCCTCTGAGATCAGAAGTTTCCTTGGGTTGGCAGGGTATTATCGGAGATTTATCAAGGATTTCTCCAAGATCGCAGTGCCACTCACCAGATTGACCCGGAAGGGTGTTACGTTCTCATGGGGGCCCGAACAGCAGACCTCCTTTAAGACACTTCGCCAAAGATTGTGCGAAGCCCCGGTATTAGCTCTTCCAGAAGGGATGGAAGATTTCGTGGTATATTGCGACGCATCGATTTCGGGATTGGGTGCAGTGTTAATGCAGAGGGGTCATGTGATAGCTTATGCGTCGAGGCAGCTGAAGCCTCATGAGGCGAGATATCCCACGCATGATTTAGAGTTGGGGGCAGTGGTGTTCGCTCTCAAGATTTGGCGTCACTACTTGTATGGGGTTCGATGTACGATATACACGGACCATAAGAGTTTGAAGTACTTGATGGATCAACCCAACCTAAATATGCGTCAGAGGAGGTGGTTGGATGTGGTCAAGGATTATGATTGTGAGATCCTGTACCACCCAGGCAAGGCTAATGTGGTAGCCGATGCATTGAGTCGCAGGGCGGAGAGCACTCAATTGCGAGACGTATGCTTGAGACTGACTGTGATGACTCCAGTATTGGACGCCATTCGTGGGGCCCAGGCGGAGGCCGTGCGACCAGAAATGCAGAAGAAAGAGCGGGTTGTGGGGTTAATCTCAGAGTTTGTCAAGGATAGTCGAGGCCTTATGACGTTTCAGGGTCGGATTTGGGTACCGTTCGTAGGCGGTACGCGTACTACCTTGATGGAAGAGGCTCATAGATCGAAATTTTCGATCCATCCTGGTGCTACAAAGATGTATTTGGATTTAAAGAAGGAATATTGGTGGCCCTGTATGAAGAGGGACGTGGCATGGTTCGTTGAGAGGTGCTTGACCTGCCGTAGGGTTAAGGCTGAGCACCAGAGACCGCATGGCAAGTTACAGCCATTGGAGATCCCCGAGTGGAAGTGGGAACAGATTACTATGGATTTTATCACCAAATTGCCGAGGACTGCTAGGGGAGTTGACGCAATTTGGGTGATCGTGGATAGGTTGACAAAGAGTGCACACTTCCTTGCCATCAGTGAGAGTTCTTCGGCGGAGAAATTGGCGGAGATATACGTGAGAGAGGTGGTATCTCGGCACGGGGTGCCGATCTCGATTGTGTCAGACCGTGATGTGCGCTTTACTTCCAGATTCTGGAAGAAATTTCATGAGGAGCTGGGTACTAAATTGCATTTTAGTACCGCATACCATCCCCAGACAGACGGTCAGAGCGAGCGGACAATTCAGACACTGGAGGACATGCTCCGAGCGTGTGTGTTAGACTTCGGGGGTAGTTGGGATGCGTATTTACCATTGGCAGAGTTTTCCTACAACAACAGCCATCATTCGAGCATTGGTATGCCGCCTTTCGAGCTGTTGTATGGTAGGAGGTGTCGGACTCCCATCTGCTGGGGAGAGGTGGGACAGAGAGTGATGGGCAGCACGGAGATCATACTCTAGACGACAGAGCAGATTCAACAAATGAGACAAAGATTATTGACTGCCCAGAGCCGACAGAAGAGCTATGCAGACAGGCGCCGATCCGAGCTTGAATTTCAAGTCGGCGACTTCGTTCTCCTGAAGGTCTCTCCTTGGAAAGGAGTGATTCAGTTCAGGAAGAGAGGCAAGTTGGGGCCCCGGTATATTGGGCCATTTCGTGTGATTGCAAGGATAGGTCGGGTAGCCTATCGGTTGGAGTTGCCAGCGGAGTTGGGTCAGATCCATGACACTTTTCATGTGTCGCAGTTGAGAAAGTGCATAGCCGATGAGTCGGCAGTGGTTCCATTGGAGGATATTCAGGTGGATGCGAGCCTGAATTACGCGGAGAGACCAGTGGCTATCAGGGATCGGAAGATCAAGGTTCTGAGGAACAAGGAGCTACCTCTGGTGTTGGTTCAATGGCAACACCGTAAGGGATCAGAAATGACTTGGGAACCGGAGCGCGAAATGCGGGAGCAGCATCCGGAACTATTTGCAGAATGAGACTTCGAGGGCGAAGTCTAATCCAAGTGGGGGAGAATTGTAACAGCCCGGAATCCCAGGTATTATTAAAATTATGTTTTTGGGGTGATTTAAGAGGGGACTCGGCGAGTTGGAGCCTAGACTCGCCGAGTAGGATCGCGGACTTGTTCGCGGGTCCGCGACTGGACTCGACGAGTCCAGATATGGACTCGGCGAGTCGACGCTGTTCAGCAGAAACCCTAACCGTTCAGTTTGGATCGTATTTAACGCCTCTTAGGCCGTCATTTTCAGTCTTTTGATCAATTGAGAGGAACCCTAATCGCTGTGGACGCCTAGAGCAAGGAAGAAAGCTTTGGAACTTGGAAGAATTGGTTAGGCAAGAAGAAGAGGGATTTGGCTAAAGGAATATCAAGGAGGATTGAGTCCTGAGATTTGGGGGACACAGAGAGTGCGTTTCCAGGTAATACTCGGATCAAATCTGTTATTTTGATGTATTTATGAAATTAGGGTTTATAGAACCCATTTAGTGATTTGATGAAGTAATGCCTTGTTATCCCACGATTATAGTCTTGTAATAGGACCTTTAGAGGTCCAGAAGGTCCCATGCATGTGTACTTTGGGACGAGACCTATCTCAGGAAGCAGTTACTCGTCTGCATGGCATGGACTCGCCGAGTTGTTCTTCAGACTCGGCGAGTAGCTTGAAGATTTGCTGGGACTCGCCGAGTTGTTCATCAGACTCGGCGAGTGGAGTCGGGGTGGCCCCGCGATTCTTCCACGAGGACCTCGTCGAGTCATGAGGGATACTCGACGAGTAGAAAGGGAATATTCAGGATTTTGTGAGGACGACTAGACTCGCCGAGTCGCCATGGTACTCGCCGAGTCCAGTCGAGTTGACCGTTGACCGTTGACCAGAGTTGACCTAAGTCTGACTTTTTAGGGATAGTCACACTTAGATGATATGAGTGTTAATGAGTTATATAATGTTATAGGAGGGTTGTAGCTCGTTGGTTTGTGCGCGAGTGATTTCAGGAGTTGCTAGCTTTCAGCACTTACGAGGTGAGTCTTCTCACTATACTGTACCCGGAAGGGTTTGACTGTGTGACCGGGAGGTCGGATATGATATGTGATATGTATGCTATATGTGGTATGTTATATGTTATATGTGCTATGTATTATGGGCCGGAAGGCGATATGATGTGTGATGGACCGGAAGGTCGGCGTGGGTAAGGCCGGAAGGTTTACCCAGCAGGGACGGAAGTCCCCTGAGACACATGAACCGGAAGGTCGGGCCTGGAAAGGCGTATGTGCGTAAGTTGTATATTGGGGAACTCACTAAGCATTTATGCTTACAGTTGTTATGTATGTATGTGTTTCAGGTACTAGCGAGGACCGTGGGAAGGCGTCGGCATGATCGATACACACTGAAGAATGTTTCATGATCTTGGGAGTTTGAATAAATTGTATGGACCGAATGATTAAACTGTTTATGTCTTGTTTTAATGGAAAATAATTATGTTTTTAAAATGAAAAATTTGGTTGAAAATTTGAGTTGTTACAATATTGTTTATTTCCACCAGATATCCTTCGCTAGCATGTGGCATTCCTCGCAGAATGGATTAGAGAGATGTTTCTGATCTCTGTAAACCGGCTTCCCCCTTTAGTGTGATCTTACGTCCTTCTTCCATGAAAGTCATGATGATCTCCTTCTAGTTCACATAGGTATCCCCGGGAGTGCGTAACCATTTCAACCTTAAGATCAAATCGGTGCTTCCTAGTTCCAACGGATAGAAGTCGAAAACCAACTAGTAGCTTGGCTATTTCAAGACTACCCCTTTTCACAAACCGAGGCTTTTGTCGAATTTTCCATTCCCCATCATTACCCCGGTATCCTTATTACCTATGATCTGAAGCCCCAGTGGTGTTACAAGTTGTACAGAAACAAAATTATGCGTTGCCCCGCAATCAATGAGAACCACCACTTCTTTCCCACCAACTTCTTCGTTTAATTTCATTGTATGAGGAGTTGTTAAACCTGCCACTGAACTAGTAGAAACTGAAACCATATCCAACCCTACTTGTTCGTTCTCGTCTTCTTCATCTTCTTTGTCATCTCGAACCTGTAGTACTTGTACGGTTTTATGTGGACAATGATGTCCTGGCCCAAATTTCCTATTACACCTGAAACATAATCCTTTGGCCTTTTTATCTGCAAACTCGGCTTCAGTCATCCTCTGGCCGGGGTTTTCGGTGTTCCTATCTCCTTGGTAGTTGTTGATTGGCTTCGATTTGTCCCCGAAGTGCGATACGTGCTCCGTTTAGATCCTCCCCCGTGCTTGTTCGACTTTCTTCACATACCAATGCCATCTTAATGGCCTGTTTCAGCCCTACTGGTTGCATAGACCTAACTGATGTGTGTATATGTGGTTTGAGGCCTTTGATAAAATTTCCTTCTATGATTCGCTCCGGAACCTCTCTTAACTAGTGCTGCCATCTGTTCAAATTCCCCCACATATTCTCTGACTGTTCCCTCCTCAAAATGTTTGAGCAGGAGGAATTGTTCATGTAAGGTTCCGTCGCACGAGGGTTGGAAACGATCCAGCAACCCTTCCTTTACTTCTTCTGACGTTTAAAATGGAGTTCGCTGATCCTTCCATAAAAACCATGATAATACTGGACCTTCGAGGCATAAAACAGCCGCTTTTAGCTGTTCCTCTGTATTTAGTAACCCATGCATATTGAAAAATCGCTATGCTTTGGCTACCCACCCATAAATGTTCTCCCCTTCACATAATGGCATTTTCAACTTTCTTAAACGATAATCAGTACTGGTTGACCAACTCCCATGGCCTCGGTGATGTGGTGGTTGTGATCCGTGTCGATCCCACATGAAGCCGTTGGTATGGTTTTGTGGTTCTGGATACTCCTTAAAGTCCCATCCCCTCTCGTTGTGAGAGGGTTGACCCCCGTAATTGTAGTTAGCTGCTTATGATATGGGTACCCTATTATCATCAAAATTTGTTGTTGACATGGCAAACGGTTGGTGATATGGGGTGGAAGAGGAGGCATGAAATAGGGTGGGGGTGGGTGGGTGCTCCTGTTTGTTGGTACCAAGGTGCGTGTGGTTGGCGAGGTGGAACTTGCGATCAAAAAGTGATACCTGGAGGAGGGACGTTGCAGGCCAACGAATGGGTGATATGTAGGATTGAAGAGAGTAATGTCGTAGTAGGTGATTGGGGCGGAGGCACCGATGATTGCATAAAAGTTATTGACTGGACTGGTGTTGTGGCGGACAAGGTGGGTGCTCCGGTGGCGGTGACTGCTGAGGCGGTGGTCACATGGGCGGTGGTGATCGGGCGTGGTGGGATCGTAGGTGGTTGCGACTGAGTGGTGGTTGTTGGGATCGCCGACTGTTGTTGGCTAAGGTTTAGAAGCATTGTCATCAGTTGAGAGTGACGTGCCTCAACCTCTTTCCTCAACGTTGCTATTTTTTGCTCAGATTCTGCCATCATCGTCATCATTCTTTGCTCGGAGTCGGCCCCGATTGCATCCAATTTTTGTTCAAATTGATCCCATCGATTTCTTGTTTCTTCTGGAGTAAGTTCCTTGTTATCTGATCGCGTTATCGGTTTGCTAGCAGAGGCGTCGACCTTGGGGGCCATTTCAAATTGGCTCTGATACCAATCACTACTAGAAAATTGGTGCAATAGCTACAGCACAATCCGTAGCTATTCCGTAGCTATAAGCGGATAGCTACGGAATTGCTAAGGAAAATTGGTTGTAGCATAATGGCCCGTGGCTAAATTATAGCTACGGATTAGCTACAGAATCGCTACGGAATATTCCGTAGCTACTATAGCTACGGAATAGCTACGGATTTCCTACGGAATAGTTACGACACTAGATAGCTACGGATCCAAATAGCTACGGAACAAAACAGCTACAGAATAGCTACGAAAGTAAATAGCTACGGAAATCCATAGCTATTCCGTAGCTAACTTTGTTTTATTTAAAAAAAATTAATTTAAAATTTTCCAATTTTTTTTCAAATACCACATTCAATTCACATTTGTCCCAAATACCATATAAAATACACCAAAAAACGTCCGTAATACCGAGTTTGACACATTCCAATCCATTATCCAAAATATCTTACAAAAGTAAGCACGACTTAACAAAACAAACAATATCAAATGTTTACAAACTAAATTGTTCCAAAATACTTATCAATTATCCTCAGGTGGATTATCGGGGGGAGCACAGGGTTGATTTCCAGACATATTCATCATCCTCATAACCATTTCCATTTGTTCTTTCATTTGTTGTTGTTGTTATTCCATGGTAGAAACTTGTGCACGCAACCTATCAACCTAAAAAAATGGCAACACAATGCAATAGTTAAATAATATTAACAATGCACTTTAGTTTATTATAACAATGCATTGTTGTTTATAATACTTATAGCAATATACTTAACTTTTAACAATAATAACAACGCACTTATGTTTATTATCAATTTAATCAATATTATCAACAGACTACCTAACTTTTAACCATAATAGCAATGTACTTTTGTTTATTATCAATTTAATCAATATTATCAACAAACTACCTAACTTTTAACCATAATAGCAACGTACTTTTGTTTATTATCAACTTAATCAACATTATCAACATACTAATTAACGTTTAAACCATAACAACATACCTCTTGTTGTGTACTATCCGATTGGGTGGATTGGGTGGATTGGGAAGACGGTGTCCCAATAATCACAAAATGTATATTTGATGCTCCTATGCCATAGATATCACCCTTCTTCTTTCCTTTTCTCCTAAGTTGAATTTCCTCCCATACCCTTGCATCATCTTTATGGTTTGAAGACTCTTCTCCGTGTTTTTTGACCATCTCCTGTAGATACATCTCCTACAAATTACCAAAACAGTATCATTGTCATGTACAAAAATACTATGACAATCAATATACATAAATGATAAAAGATAAGTTATTTGTGCTTCTTTGGCAGTTAGTGAGCAATATTCGAGATTTTCATGATCTCCCGCAAAATATCTTTTTTTCGCCTCAGCTGTGCCATGCGTCTTCATGAAAACATCAAATTGTGTGGGTGGTTTACCCATCATCTTTTCCTACATAAAATACAAAGTATAGTTGATGTAGTTAGTGTTAAAAAAAATAAGAATTATCCGTAGCTACGGAATGTGCTTTCCGTTAGAATTTCGTAGCTAGTCCGTAGCTAATTAGCTACGGATTAGCTACGGATAAATCTTATTTTTGATTTTCCGTGTACCAAACGTCGTTTTTTCTGCTTCGTTTTTTTCACACCTCTATTATACATGATTATCTATATTTTCACCAACTTATAGCTATTAATATCATTCATAAAGTCGTGTGCACATACAAGATCCATTACTCGTTTAATGGTTTAACACGCTTATGATCTACATTCACATATAAATACGCACAAACACGTATACACACACACATACACGTATACATATACCACAACTCTTTCATGTATGTAAATATACATAAACAAAAATAAATTCATCACAATTTGGTGAAAAGTATAGTAATTACATTGTTAAAACTGTGAAACAAATACTTGATCCCGAAGGTGCACACGACTTTATGAATGATATTAATATCTATAAGTTGGTGAAAATATAGATAATCATGTATAGTAGAGGTGTACAAAAAACGAAGCGAAAAAAACGACGTTTGATGCCCGAAAAATAGAAAATAAAAAAATTCCGTAGCTAATCCGGAGCTAATTAGCTAAGGAGTTGCTACGGATTTTTCTTATTTTTTATTTTCCGGGCATTAAACATCGTTTTTTTCTCACCTCTATTATACACGATTATCTTTATTTTCAACAACTTATAGTTATTAATAGTGTTGATATAGTCGTTTGCACCTTCAAGATCCTTTATTCATTTAATGGTTTAATATTATATCCGTAGCTATTCCGTAAGCTACGGAATAGCTACGGGTTAACATCCGTAACTATTCCGTAGCTATTCCGAAGCTAATTAGCTACAGAATGGCTACGGAATAGCATCCGTAGTTATTCCGTAGCTAATTAGCTACAGAATACCTACGGAATTGCATACTTAGTTATTCCGTAGCTATTCCGTTACTAAATTAGGGCGTCCCATTCTGTAGCTAATCCGTAGCCATTCCGTAGCTAATTAGCTACGGAAATTTTCCGTAGCTATTATCCGTAGGAAAACACCCTTTTTTCTAGTAGTGAATTTGATAGAACCCGACCACACGTAAACTAAAGTAGATATTAAACTAATGAAAATAATAAAAGAAATTTGATTCAACTCCCCTCCATCGTTTAGCTTTATGCCTTATTTATAATTTTCTAAACCTAACTGAAAACAAAGACTTAAATAAGGAAACTATTAAATAATCCTAGTTAGATAACAAATCTAATAAGTCTTTATTCTTTATTCTTATCCCTTCTGTTGTAGAACCGTCCCCACCTGCCACCTTGTTGTTGATTCATATCATAAACCATTACTCATTTAGTGTGAAATCCATCAAATCTGAGGATATTATTCACAATATTTGTTTAACATGTGAAGCCTTATGGATTTCCCCTTTTTTTCCCTATAAAATACCACGTTCCACCAACCTTACTCAATGAAATGAATCTAAGATAAAATGCACGTATTTGATTTATTATTGGTTTCAATCGAATCCCCTTTGGGAAATTGTTTGCTATGCCTATACCATAAGTAAGGATATCGACAGGGTGTCTCAATGGCATCACTAACAACTGAATTTTAGATATTCATAGGATCTCATAAATAGTTTTTAGAAATCAAAACAATTTTTTCAAATTAAAGTATGTCATAAAGTCTATTTTACAAAACATTTAGTTATTTTTTGATACCTTATAAAAAAGTAGTTTAGTGATAGTACACATTGTAGGGAAGTATAGGGTTTGTGGTGGAGATCTGGATACTAACTTGAATCGTGATATCACTTTCCAAACTGATATATCTACCCTATGTATGGGTTACAAGAAATTCAGCCTAGGATAATCCAAGTGGACACTCACGATTCTAGGCACAGAAATCGTAAGCCAATATGCTAGAGGATTTTTGAAAGTATGATGAAAACCGAGAGCTTAAGATCGTAACCCTCTTCTGAAGAGGAAGAACAGTTCATATGTTAAACGAGATTAGGGTTTCATTAGGGTTAGACCATCATTAGTTGCTTTGAAAGCAAGTCATGATAATCCAGATTTAATGAGGATTTCAGCGGGAGCCTAGCCAGGGGCTCTGCCCCTTGGACTCCGCTAGGGGCGCTACCCTTAGACCCCGCCAAAGGGGCGCTGCCCCTTTGGAAACCCCGGACCCAGGGGCGCTGCCCCCGGACCCCGACTAGTCGTCGAACCGGCTTCTAATTCGTTCTTATACATACGTGCATTCCACACAACCCCGTACATATATTAGAGTATAAATTATGAAGCCCCTTAGCTCACATGTTAGTTTCACTTACTTAAAATAACATGATGACACTAAAATCACCAACACACATCACATTTCGGCCGTATTTGTGATTTAACTTTTTAAAGCAGTGATACTTTTAAGTTGGAGTCCATTCAACTTTTAGAAAGAATAAATAAACTCATATGCTAAACACCTTAAAGTTCAAAAGTATCACAGAATTATGTACTTCACTAAAATTTTATTTAAGTTTCAAAAATAAACTCATGTAAGAAACAACATATATTGTACAATTATTAACAGAGACACATCTATCCACAACCCCACACTCCACCTCCCATTGTTCCCTTACTTTATGTCACTTTATATCAAACTTTAAGAAAGTTTTGTCTCACCATCTCAAATTCTCAGTTATATCAGTATATTTTGGGGATATATTACTAAAATAACCAAAATAAGATTTGCTATCACAGCTTTGTAAAATCAGTTGAACTACTTTTGCAAATTGTTGTTTTTTGGCTGAATTTTGTTTTTAGGTTTCTCATAACATGTTATAAATTCACTACTTTTTGGAGATGACTAGTTTTTTGAGTAAATTACATGAATGGTCGCTATGGTTTAGGGTAATTTGCGTGTTTAGTCCTAACTTATTTTTTTAACTCTGAAGGTCCCTACTGTTTGTTTTTGTTACGCGTTTGGTCCCTGTCTTACCTAAAAAGACTATTTTGCCTTTGATTTTTTAATTTATTTAAATAAACACACCCCAACCCCACCCTCTCACTTTACTTTATCTACCCCACTTTTTTTTCCTATTTAAATAATAGTCTTTTTAGATAAGACAGGGACCAAGCGCGTAACAAAAACAAATAGTAAGGACCAAGCGCGTAATAAAAACAAACATTAAGACCTTCCGAGTTAAAAAAATAATTTAGGGACCAAACACGCAAATTACCCCAAACCATAGGGACCATTCGTGTAATTTACTCTAGTTTTTTTAGAAATGAATATAGTTTTCAATGTTCGGCAATGTATACATGTATCTTGAGTTTCCTCTTGTAAGTCTGCCCACTTGGTTTCCTTCTTTTGGATACCTTGGCTTTTTCGATAGTGCATCGTGCTCACCAGCCAATTAAGTATGCAAAACACATGTTATATCAAACGACAAACATAGTAACAAATAGTATCTTAAAACAAATACTTATACTAAAATCAATTAAGGATTCAGTCAGCCAGTATTTTTTACTTAATTGGGAATTTCGTAAATGCAATTATTATTTTACAGAATACCTATTACTTTGCAAAAATGTGTTCTCTTTCTTGTTTCTTCCGACACCAATTATGCTACAACTACAATGTTTCCATGGGTTTTTGTTTTTAGTAATTGATAAATATAATATTTATTAGAATGTATTGGATAAAAAACAGTAGGTGTGGACAGTGTACACCTCAAAAGTTAGGTGTGGCAATCTCCAAATTACCATCACGCCCCTTCCCCTCACAAAAGCCTTATATAATTTGCTTTTTGTCATATTTTTATCTTCCACATTTCGTAGTATCATCCTCAAAAAAATTTGAATTCTTGTGTTTACAGGAAAGAAGAAAACAGAAGCATTCACACAGAGGTATTCATTCTCCTTTCTTTACTGATTCACATACACAATATCTTTTTAGTTTTCACATATATAGTTGTATTGTTTTGTTTGAAACAATCAATGATTTCGTTAACCATAATGCCTCTTTAGTTTTCTCCTTTGATTTTGGAAATATTGGTTTGTTTAAGAGCAATAAGTGATGGAAACCGGAAAGAAACTTGCACTCACTAAAAACTCATATTTCTTCATCAAAATTGGAAAAGGGAGAAAGTTGATTAATCCTTTTGAAAATTTTAATGTAGGTTTTGATTGTTGTAAGTATTTTGGATTCAGTTTTTTTACTTAGTAATATTTCTGTTATGATTAAATGTTTCATTTTGAGTTTTGTATTTTGAATTTTATAGAAACAATAAATATGATAAAAAAAATTAAAATGCAAATCTGAAAGCTGATGGTGATGTGTGGTGACAGTTTTTTAACATAACTAGTGGATGAGATTTTACTTAATGGATTATCATCAACGTAATTTTGATATGAAATATTTTGGATCAAAAGTAAAAAGAACTTGTCTGGTATGGATTAAAGTTAAACTTGAAAAATATTGCATAATTTGATGAAAAACTGTATTTCTTGCTTTTATGTAGTAGATATATTTTTTTTAAGATTGATATGATTCAAGACACTTTTACAAAAATTGAACAAAATAGCTAAGATAATGATGAACAGATGGTGATTTTTTCAATATTTAAAATAATTATATATTTAGTAAAAAAAGTTTATACATTTTACGAATTTTTACTTTTTAGGAAAATAATATATATATATATATATATATATATATATATATATATATATATATATATATATATTCAAATATAATATTATTTCACGAACAATAATGTTAATATTCTGAAAAAGTTTCTTCTGCCATCCACACAATCTCTATGTTATCTCAGACATATTGTCACTACGTCCTACTTCTTTGGTATT
This sequence comes from Lactuca serriola, assembly GCF_051521515.1. Taxonomy (NCBI): domain Eukaryota; kingdom Viridiplantae; phylum Streptophyta; class Magnoliopsida; order Asterales; family Asteraceae; genus Lactuca; species Lactuca serriola. Next base: position 9,853,194 of record NC_136409.1, on the reverse strand, counting down.
TTTATAATTAAAAAAATTGTTTTACAAATAATAGATTTATATAAAAAATGAGGGTTAACATTTTTTTTAGAAGAAACACTATTTGAAATGTTTTTTAAATTGACAAAAATCCAATATATATATATATATATATATATATATATATATATATATATATATATATATATATATATATATATATATATATATATTAGGTTATTCTATTCAAACTAATTATTATACATTTATCGTATGTTATGAGAATTAATAAAAGAATAAGTTGTTTACCAATGTGAATACGTTTAACCTTACAAGAATATCGTCATTTTCATGCATTCTCATTAATTATTTAATTTTTGTTCTCACACATCGTTTTTCAGTCATTTTCATTCTGACAGAATACGACCCAAGAAAATGTTCTGACAACATTCTGACAGAAATGAGAATAATAATAATAAGTGTATAGTAACCTTACAGACGATTTAATTGGTGAGAATGTGTGTTAATAAGAATAGTTATGTAAGATTGAAAGGGCTTAGACTATTCTATTTAAACTAACTATTGTGCTATTGTATGCATAAATATGAACCAATCATTTTACTTAATTTAAAAAAGTGATTAATATATATTATTAAATTAATGATAATTGAAAAATACCATTTAATTTATTCTAAGGGTATTTTAGACAATTGAGATAAATTTAAAAAAGGAAAATTCCATATTTTTTGGGATAATTAACTCTCTTGATTTTAAAATTCTAATTTTTTTAATTACTTTAATTTTAATTATAACGTAATTTTTATAATTAAAACCGATTTTATTCTGTTAAAATCATATTCTCTACGAATTTCATGATACATATTTCTATTAGAATGATATTCTATGAGAATGCCAACACCGACTAATAACATATTTTTGGATTCAACTTCAAATTTTTTATTACATTCTTAAAAAAGTAAAAACTTTATATAATATTCTGACAATGAAATACTCACTAATAACAAATAAAAATATGTATATTATTCGACCTGAATATTCTAGCAGAATATATTATTACATATACTCCTATCATTCTATTGTAGATTATTCTATCAAAAGAATAGTTATTTCCTTGATCATCCATGAAATTAGACATTTAACGAAAATAACTGCCATGAATCAAATCATGTAAGAATAATATTCTCTGAGAATGCTTAGAATCACTTTGAAATTTGCGGTCCGTTCTTCAAGCATCAAATTCTATCAAAACAAAACCAAATTGTAGTTTAGATTCCAACAGAATTGGAATTCATGATTCTTTTTACCTTGGTCATCCTTGCTCATCACCGATTCCACAAGCAAAAGTCACTGATTCTTGCTTCCATTACCATTAAAATTAAAAAAAAAAAAAAAAAAAAAAAAGATGAAGAACGAAGAGGCTGCAGAAACAGCCCCTTGCTCACCTGTTTAACTGCAACTCCCCCTTCCCCTTTCTATTTCAATGGTCAATAGCCCCAATTTCATGTTCTCTTCCTTGTAAAAACAACAAACCCAAACACCCATCTTTTCCCTCTATTGATTTCTGTCTAAAACTAGCAAAAAAAAAAAAAAAAAGAAACAAACCTCAAAAAAGTAGACGGAAATGCCGACTACGACCACCCTAGACGACCCACTGCCGCCCTACAACTCCCATCTGCACCCACAGAAGGCCACCGCAGCTTCGTTGCTTCTTCCTTCGGTCTAGCCAAACCCCATAGGTCCTCCCTTTTCCCATCGTTTTTTTCCTTTTCTGCTGTTCACATCGACCACAAAGCCCGGAGTCCACTGCAAATTGTTCACTTGCTCTAATATCATCACAACACAATCAAACAATTAAACACAATTACCTTCAACAGGATAGCATCGATCCTGCTCAAATCCAAAATTTTATATACAAACAAAATCTAGACATTTAGGACTCCGATAGTAATCAACTAGTTGAATGTAGACGTAACGTGAAAACGACGATTGATGTAAGTGTTGATGATCCAGCATCGGTTTTTCCTTCTTCACTTCTCAAATCCGATCGACACATCCCAAAATCGCACCTCCTCCCTCCGGTCGACAGAAGTGAAAACGAGCCACATTGACGTGAAAGTCGAGTAAAGACAGGGGAGAGGCGAGTACGCTTCATTGATCGACGAAGATTGAGCCACTGTCATTGATTTTCATCAGTAAATGGTATTAGGCGGAAGAAGTAGTAGTGAGGAGGATGATTAATTGGTGACGGAGACAAAAAAATAGTGACCTACGACGTAGGGAGGAAGAAAGAGGCAGATTTAGGATTTAGTTCACCGGTGTGATCCTATTACGGTGGAGGTGGATTTTAATAGGGTTAATAATAAACTGATCCCTAAAATAAAGGCACTATTTATAGAATTCATTTATCAAATTATTAAATAGCCCTCATTGATTTATTTAATTATTTATTTTTATTTTAAATTTTGATTGGCCCATATTCATGCATACAATAACACAATACTTAGTTAAAACACCTGAACCTAGCTCAGATTGAACGTATTTATATTATATCAAACAACATATTTTCTTTATCATTCTCATAACATATGATAGATGTACAATAGTTAGTTAGAATACTTGAACCTAGCTATATATATATATATATATATATATATATATATATATATATATATATATATATATATATATAGCCAATCTTTTCTGTAACTTGATCTGCTACAGGTCATATTTTAATTTAACACATTTTTTTATAATTTTTTCAATTACTTGTAAACTTTTTTTGTTGCATTAATTTGGTTAAAAATAATAAGTTTATAATCATGCTGCACAAATAAGTTATTAGCTCTTTTTTTTTGTCAGTTAGACTTTTTTTGGAAACGGCAAATAAGATTAAATAAAAAACCCAGCCAGCAAGATGCTAAGGGCATAAAAAAGTACAACGATAGGTTTTAGCAAATTACAAACATGAAAAGGGAGAAACTACCCAATCCACCCATTTGATATCATTCTTTACCCCCCCCCCCCCCTATGTTTACACCAAAGAAATACCATACGATGACATTATCAGCAACTTTAGTAGGAGATATATTGGCATTTTGGAATATCCTCATATTCCGAGCTTTCCATATCCACTAGAACATGCCATAACATATGGCCAAAAATAGTTTCCGTTTCTTGGGGCAGTGCCCCCACGATGCAACAAAATCTAGAAGTTCATACGAATGAGCAAAGTGACGATCATTGATCCTCCACTGCTTCATTGCAATAACCACATACATCGAATCCAATGGGAATACCCCTTGAGTTCAGGGCCATTGTCGAGGGAATACGCCCCAAGCTAGCTCTCCATATGAAACAAGTGACCTTGACTGGGACCATCATAAGCCATGAGACTCTAGAACCAAGAGGAAAGGAGGAAGATGGATAAAGCTTGGATCTGATAAGATTTGTTGTGAAATTACCATTACAAGCCAGATTACAGGTCCAAGAGTCAGCCAAATTACTAGGGAAAAATGTAGCGATCACAAAAATAAGTCGAGATAACATGGGGGCTAAACCAACATCTTCACTATCCACACTCCAGTTCCATTCAAATCCATTTGGTTTTATGCGATCCGCCAGTTTGCATTTTTTAGAACTCTCCAAATGGTATAGATCATGGAATCTCATTTTGAGAGACTCACCACCTATCCATTCATCTAACCAGAAGAGGGTATTGTCACCCGATCTGACAACCTTCTTAGTTATATCGCTGACGTGTAAACCTAATTTATGGATGTCCTTCTTTTCTCCAGCAATATTACTCCATACACCTGTAATGTTTTGGCAAGACACTGTCCCATAGCGAGTCTTGATTAGTTCTAAGCCTCCACCACCATTTTGTTAGTAGGGAAATATTAAGGGAGTGAAGAAACCCGACTCTTAGCCCACCTTTATTCTTAGTAGAAATGACCTTGTCCCATGCCACCCATCTTATTTTTGGTTTTCCATCAATACTACGCCCCCAAAGAAATTTGTGACGGATCTTTTTGAGTGTCTCAATGACTCCCACAGGGGCTTTAAATAGTGACATATAGTATTTCGGAAGATTTCCCAAGATAGATTTGACTAACGTTACTTGACCTCCAAAGGACATGGTTTTTGATTTCCATAGCGACAACTTTGAGTTGATTTTGTGAATGACTCCCTTCCAGATTTTTCAGAGATTCATATTAACCCAACTAGTACCCCAAGGTATTTGAATGGGAGAGAACCAGACTCACATCCAAGGATACGAGCCCAGTTGTTTATTTCGTTAATCGAAGCCCCTAATCCAAATACCTTAGACTTGTGAAAGTTTACTTTTAATCCAGAAGATACATGAAAGCATCTGAGAATTCTAGCGAGATTCTTGAGATTAGATTTGGACCATTCCCCCATGAATAAAGCATCATCGGCGTAGAATAAATGCGACAAGGAGGGGCCACCATGCAGAATCTTCAAGCCTGAAAAGATTCCTTGATTGCAAGCTGCCTTCAGTGCCCCGTTAAGCCCTTCCATTGCTATGATAAAGAGAAATGGGGATAATGGATCTCCCTGCCGGACCCCCCTTTGTATATCGAATTCATCAGTGGGGGAGCCATTAATGATCACAGATGCCCGAGATGAGCTAAGACAAGCATGAATCCATCCTCTCCATTTACGCCCAAAGCCCATTTGACTCATTACAGAGTCCAGATATTCCCAGTTCACCGAATCGAAGGCCTTTTCAAAATCAACCTTGAACACGTGATTAGTTTCAACAATTGATTATTTTCAAGAACAATTGATGGAAATATATTTAATATTAGATGTCCGTAAAAGTTCCCCTACAATTGATGGAAATCTTTCATTTTGTCGGGAATTTTTGACCATAAAAGTTCCCTTCAATTGAAGAGCGATTATTTTCTCAAATTTAACACGTGATAAGTTTCAATGTTGCTTCATAAATTATCTTTGACGGTTTGACCAGTGACAGCATTGAAACGCATTATAATGAATGAAGTTACAAAACCTGAGAATATATTTAATCTTAAACACATCAAAGCTTTTTAGCCAATAGAGATAGTATAGGTCTTAATGTTATTCTTAACCATAAATTATCTTTGACAGTTTATCTTTAGGGGTTTTTGACTCTTGTTAAAAGTTGAAGGTCTTAATATTATTCTTAACCAATAGAGAGCAAAGGAAAAGAGAATAATGGGGCCCGTTTGTTCTTTATTGTTAAATAAATTTCAAACAATAATGGTTTGATATATATAGGATTTCAAACTACCATATTTTCTAAAAAAAACACAATGGTTAGCATGATCACATTTTTTTTGAAATAATGTTATGTACGCTTAAATGTTGTTTTTGTATGTGATAGAAAACATAAGAACCTCTCTATGTTTTTTACCTTTTTTTGTCTTCAAGATAATTAATTTCAATAGATCAACTTAGTCACACAAACACTTGTATCTAACGATATAAAATTCTTAGGTCAGAATGTTAACAATTATGTATTTTAACAAGATTTAAAATTATCAAATTATATTTTATCATTATTGACAAATTCTTTGCAACTATTTGAAAAAGAGTCTTAAATAGTTTTTTTACGGATATCTAATATTAAATAGAATGTATCTGGTATTGAGTTAATGTCCTTGACGTGAACATTGAATGGAAAACCTTTTCCATTTACGTACTAACGCAAAATTATTAGTTTCTAATCACTAAATTTTAATTTCTTTTTTATTGGTTTTACGGACATCCATGATTTACCTTTAAATATTAACAAAAAAGACCATAAATAAATAAAAAATTAGGATACCAAACCCCCGCCATGCCCAAAGTCTAAATATTCTTGATGACTTTGCTTTTCCCTCTTTTCCTTATCAGTCTATTATTCTGGAGAGTTTGAGAGAGTTTCAGACAAGAAGATTTCAAGAACAAAGCAAAGGGCCAGGTATTCTCTTTTCTTAATTATGTATTAACTTACATGCATTTTTTTACACGATCCATGGTTTTTTGTGTATGTTTTTCAAATTGAAACTAGATTTGGAATTCTCCACTTGATGATTCATAAGATATTGCATGGAGTTGAGATTGTGTAAGAAAAGTGGTGAATAGAAAGAGCAAGTGAATCAAGATATAGTATTGGTAGTATATGATGATGAGATAGAGATATGTTCAAAATGACTAGAAAATTGCTTTAATTTGAAATTTAATTTGTTGAATTTGAAAGATACCAAGCTAAAAACAAATTAATATGCTAATTAATTATAAAGAATAACAAACTCTTAGTTTTTTTTTCTTGATATTCAACCTCTTCGTACCAAACTCAATTATAACAAAATTGAATATCACTCTTTGCAATCAATCTTAACTTTGACCAAGTTTATTTTCAAACTTTTACCAACTTTTACCAAGTTTGCAATCAATCTTAACAAAATTGAATATCATGTCTAAAATTGCCCAAAGTTTATTTTCAAAGTCATATTGGATTATGAAAGGACTACTTTTACCAATTACATCTTTACTTTATGGGCCAAAGCTATTACAATCCGACTAAACTAAAGGAATCTAGGATGCTTATAGTTTGCTGCTCAATTATATATTTCCATCTAATTTGTCTATTGTACTAATTTAGGTGCCACCACAAGTAAATTCCTGAAATGGATGTTGTTAATGCCATTCTTAAACCAGTTGTCGAGACTCTCATGGTACCTGTTAAGAAACACATAGGGTACCTCATTTCCTGCAGGCAATATATGAGGGAAATGGGTATCAAAATGAGGGGATTGAATGCTACAAGATTTAGTGTCGAAGAGCACGTGAACCGGAACATATGCAACCGACTTGAGGTTCCAGCCCAAGTCAGGGGTTGGCTTGAAGAAGTAGGAAAGATCAATGCAAAAATGGAAAATTTTCCTAGCGATGTTAGCAGTTGTTTCAATCTTAAGGTTAGACATGGGGTCGGAAAGAGAGCCTCCAAGATAATTGAGGACATCGACAGTGTCATGAGAGAACACTCTATCATTACCTGGAATGATCATCCCATTCCACTAGGAAGAATTGATTCCATGAAAGCATCCACCTCTATACCATCAACCGATCATCATGATGACTTCCTGTCAAGAGAGCAAACCTTCACAGAAGCACTAAAAGCACTTGAACCTAACCACAAATCCCACATGATAGCCTTATGGGGAATGGGCGGAGTGGGGAAGACGACAATGATGCATCGGTTGAAAAAGGTTGTGAAAGAAAAGAAAATGTTTAATTTTATTGTTGAGGCGGTTGTAGGGGAAAAAACAGACCCCATTGCTATTCAATCAGCTGTAGCAGATTACCTAGGTATAGAGCTCAATGAAAAAACTAAACCAGCAAGAACTGAGAAGCTTCGTAAATGGTTTGTGGACAATTCTGGTGGTAAGAAGATCCTAGTCATACTCGACGATGTATGGCAGTTTGTGGATCTGAATGATATTGGTTTAAGTCCTTTACCAAATCAAGGTGTCGACTTCAAGGTGTTGTTGACATCACGAGACAAAGATGTTTGCACTGAGATGGGAGCTGAAGTTAATTCAACTTTTAATGTGAAAATGTTAATAGAAACAGAAGCACAAAGTTTATTCCACCAATTTGCAGAAATTTCGGATGATGTTGATCGTGAGCTCCATAATATAGGAGTGAATATTGTAAGGAAGTGTGGCGGTCTACCCATTGCCATCAAAACCATGGCGTGTACTCTTAGAGGAAAAAGCAAGGATGCATGGAAGAATGCACTTCTTCGTTTAGAGCACTACGACATTGAAAATATTGTGAATGGAGTTTTTAAAATGAGTTACGACAATCTCCAAGATGAGGAGACTAAATCCACCTTTTTGCTTTGTGGAATGTTCCCTGAAGACTTTGATATTCCTACCGAGGAGTTGGTGAGGTATGGATGGGGGTTGAAATTATTTAAAAAGGTGTATACCATAGGAGAAGCAAGAACCAGGCTCAACACATGCATTGAGCGGCTCATTCATACAAATTTGTTGATTGAAGTTGATGATGTTAGCTGCATCAAGATGCATGATCTTGTCCGTGCTTTTGTTTTGGACATGTATTCTAAAGTTGAGCATGCTTCCATTGTCAACCATGGTAATACACTAGAGTGGCATGTGGATAATATGCACAACTCTTGTAAAAGACTTTCATTAACATGCAAGGGTATGTCTAAGTTTCCTACAGACCTCAAGTTTCCAAACCTCTCCATTTTGAAACTTATGCATGAAGATATATCATTGAGGTTTCCCAAAAACTTTTATGAAGAAATGGAGAAGCTTGAGGTTATATCCTATGATAAAATGAAATATCCATTGCTTCCCTCATCACCGCAATGCTCCGTCAACCTTCGCGTGTTTCATCTCCATAAATGCTCGTTAGTGATGTTTGACTGCTCTTGTATTGGATATCTGTCGAATCTAGAAGTGCTTAGCTTTGCTGATTCTGCCATTGACCTGTTGCCTTCCACAATCGGAAATTTGAAGAAGCTAAGGCTACTGGATTTGACAAATTGTTATGGTCTTTGTATAGCTAATGGTGTCTTTAAAAAATTGGTCAAACTTGAAGAGCTCTATATGATAGTGGTTCATGGAGGAGATCGAAAGGCGATCAGCCTCACTGAGGATAACTGCAATGAGATGGCAGAACGTTCAAAAGACCTTTCTGCATTAGAACTTGAGTTCTTTGAAAACAATGCTCATCCAAAGAATATGTCATTTGAGAAGCTACAACGATTCCAGATCTCAGTGGGGTGCTATTTATATGGAGCTTCCATAAAGAGCAGGCACTCGTATGAAAACACATTGAAGTTGGTTATTGACAAAGGTGAATTATTTGAATCTCGAATGAACGGGCTGTTTAAGAAAACAGAGGTGTTATGTTTAAGTGTGGGAGATATGAATGATCTTGAAGATATTGAGGTTAAGTCATCCTCACAACCTTTTCAATCCTCTTCGTTTTACCATTTAAGAGTCCTTGTCGTTTCAAAGTGTGCAGAGTTGAAACACCTCTTCACACCTGGTGTTACAAACACTTTAAAAAAGCTTGAGCATCTTGAAGTTTACAAATGTGATAATATGGAAGAACTCATACATACCGGGGATAGTGAAGAAGAGACGATTACATTCCCCAAGCTGAAGTTTTTATCTTTGTGTGGGCTACCAAAGCTATCGGGTTTGTGTGATAATGTCAAAATAATTGAGCTACCACAACTCATGGAGTTGGAACTTGACAACATTCCAGGTTTCACAAGCATATATCCCATGAAAAAGTCTGAAACATCTAGTTTGTTGAAGGAAGAGGTAAATATAGATTTTTAATGCTAATACATTTCAAAGGATCTTTTCAGTTAAATTTTATAAAATATATTGTAATTTGATTGTATGGGGTATTATTGTTGGATGGGACTATTAATAAATGATTATCTTGCAGGTTCTGATTCCTAAGTTAGAGAAACTGCATGTTAGTAGTATGTGGAATCTGAAGGAGATATGGCCTTGCGAATTTAATACGAGTGAGGAAGTTAAGTTCAGAGAGATTGAAGCGAGTAACTGTGATAATCTTGTGAATATGTTTCCGCGCAATCCCATAACTCTGCTGCATCATCTTGAAGAGCTTCAGGTCAAGAATTGTGGTTCCATTGAATCGTTATTCAACATTGACTTGGATTGTCCTGGTGCAATTGGGCAAGAAGACAACAGCAGCAGCTTAAGAAACATCAAAGTGGAGAATTTAGGGAAGCTAAGAGAGGTGTGGAGGATAAAAGGTGGAGATAACTCTCGTCCCCTTGTTCATGGCTTTCAAGCTGTTGAAAGCATAAGGGTTAGAAAATGTAAGAGGTTTAGAAATGTATTCACACCTACCACCACAAATTTTGATCTGGGGGCACTTTTGGAGATTTCAATAGATGACTGCGGAGAAAACAGGGGAAATGACGAATCGGAAGAGAGTAGCCATGAGCAAGAGCAGGTAAGGATTTCAATTTCACTTTCTTACTTAATTAATGATTAAGCTCCTGCTTTTTGAATAAAAAAGGGACAAACCATTTCTTGACTTAATGTAGCAATACAAGTCATATATAAGAGTGACCAACTCTTTTTTATTTATAAAATGACTACAAAATATGTTTTTTCATTATAGATCATGTATAAATGTGACTAATTTTTCATCACCTAACTTTAGTTGATAAATCGTTATAAATGTCACTAATTACTTTTCAGTAAAAATAACAAATTTAATAAATTATCAACAAAAAGCATCAACTAAAAAAATCCCACAACCCGAAATAATTTAAAATAAAAGGATTTGACATCTAATACGAACAATTTTTTTCTAAACATGATTTGGACCAAATATCACCAGCAACTCAAGTTTGGAATCGATTCAGCTTAAAACTTGACCAGCATAATTAGATAGATGAGAGTTGAAGCTAAAGTGCCTATATAAATTCCTTTCATATTTTTTCTTGATCTTGATAGCAAGTTGAATGATTTTCTTCTTCAAAATTGATAAAAATCTATATTATAGAGAGACTAGCTTGAAAAAAAAAATGGTCTAGGTGGGTCTTGGGTCTGGTAGATGAAGATGGAAGAGAGAGTAGATTTCAAAGACACAAACACATCTTCATTTTATTTATTTATTTATTATTTTTTTTTTGATGTCTTGCTCATATTTGTTACAGATATGTGATGTCTATTAATTTTTTTAAATATATAAAAAATAAATACATAAATGAGAAAATTAAATAAAAAATAAATTAACAAGGGCACAATAGTCTTTTTAGGTAAGACAAGGACCAAACGCGCAACAAAAATAAACAGTAAGGACCATACGATTTAAAAAATAATTAGGGACCAAAAACATAAATTCCCCCAAACCATCAGGACCATTCGTGTAATTTACTCTTACTTTTCGTTTTGTTCATATTTGGGTAGCTACTACACCCTATCATAATGGTCATATGTGAACACTTCCAACAAGTTTGTTACTTAGGTGTGTACAAAAAAACGATAGTTATCATGATGTAAACATACCGAAAAATTAATTACCTTAGCAAGTTATTTTCCCATTTAGGTTGTATGGAAACAGTTCCGTGAGACCGTGACTTGGATGGTAGATAAATTTAGTAAACTTAACCCTTCAGTTAACCTACCTTTTTCTTACTAACTCAATTTCAAGCTAAATTCGGACTCTTGTTTGAAAATAAGTTGCATCTTTATTTTTGTATTATCTTGTTGCATAGGATCCTTAGCATCTTTTATTAATTTATTTGAAGGTGAAAGATCCAACTATTTTTAATCTGTTGGCATTTTCCATCATTTGCAACTGTTTCTTGAAAAAGATACCTAAAATCAAAATAACCATTTTCAAATCCAAAATTATAAGAGAGAATTGTTAATGGACGTGGAATCATATATCATTAACACAATTCAGTACACAGGTTGCTAATTACATTTCTTGCTTTGCAGATTGAAATTCTGTCAGAGGAAGAGACATTACAAGAAGCCACTGGCAGTATTTCTAATGTTGTATTCCCATCCTGTCTCATGCACTCTTTTCATAACCTCCAGAAACTTATATTGGAGAGAGTTAAAGGAGTGGAGGTGGTGTTTGAGATAGAGAGTCCAACAAGTAGAGAATTCGTAACAACTCACCATAACCAACAACAGCCTATTATACTTCCCAACCTCCAGGAATTATATCTATATAATATGGACAACATGAGTCATGTGTGGAAGTGCAGCAACTGGAATAAATTCTTCACTCTTCCAAAACAACAATCAGAATCCCCATTCCACACCCTCACAACCATATATATTAGCAATTGTAAAAGCATTAAGTACCTGTTTTCACCTCTCATGGCAAAACTTCTTTCCAACCTAAAGAAAGTCAAGATAAGTGGGTTTGATGCTATTGAAGAAGTTGTTTCAAACAGAGATGATGAGGATGAAGAAATGACTACATCTACCTACAAAACCACCAACTTGTTCCCTCATCTTGATTCTCTCACTCTAATTTTTCTAAACAATCTGAAGTGTATTGGTGGAGGTGGTGCCAAGGTTGAGGGGAGCAATGAAATATCTTTCAATAATACCACTGCAACTACTGCTGTTCTTGATCAATTTGAGGTATGCTTTGTACATATTCAATTATTTATTTAATTTCCTTGTTAATTTCCTTTTTTCTTTGCAATATTCTATAAAAAAAATCACCAAATCACAAATAATAGATTTAAACTTTTATTTCACACCCATGCGGACTCAAGAATGGGATTTGGAGGCATATAAAGTTACATTCATTTGAACAAGTATTACCTTTTATTTGTTATTTATCATTTTCATATCATTTACTAATAACATTTCTTTTTTATTTTTCTAATTAGAAAAGGTCCACATGTCTAATTAGGTTTTCCATTCTATGTGAATCCTCTATTCTGTCTGTAATCAAGCATCTTAGATTATTTATCCATTTTCATAATTGTGTTTATTTTGACAGTTTTTTTTTATTTATTTTTATTTTTATATATAGTTGTAATTGCAACCTGTTATATATTCAAGTCTTAATGTACATAATAGTGCATTTTATACCCACTATACTAAGCTAATAATGACCTAAACGGATGGATGCCATGACACTGCTACACTTCAGAAACTCTAGTAAGGGCGGTTATGGAAGTTCAATAAAATGATAATGACATCTTTGATGGGTAATATAGGCAATTTAAGTTTTATTTCCGTTAGAGCAGTATTTAGCTAGTAGTGGCCAGTAGGAGAGGAGAATATCCCCTTTTGTGAAAATCTGGTCATTGTCAGGGGTCATCAGGTGACAGATATTGTAGAGTAGAACAATATGTAATATTACCCAAAACTATTTTTTCGAAGGTGGTTCTGTTAAATATGTGCTTTCTTGATTTCATTGAATTTGCATTCGCATATTTTAGGTGGTAAAGTGATTGTCTCGTCAATAGATCCTGACCTTAATTAGAAAAACAAAAAAGTACATTTTTGATGTGGAGAGCACCGGTATCATTTAGTATATAAAAAAACTAGATTTTGAATTACCTTTCTTATATAAAAGTTGTGTATATAGTTTAATTAGTTTTACATCATTTTTCCATGTGGTGTTGCAGTTGTCTGAAGCAGGTGGTGTTTCTTGGAGCTTATGCCAATACGCTAGAGAGATAATAATAGAATTCTGCAATGCATTGTCAAGTGTAATTCCATGTTATGCAGCAGGACAAATGCAAAAGCTTCAAGTGCTGAGAGTAATGGGTTGTGATGGCATGAAGGAGGTATTTGAAACTCAATTAGGGACGAGCAGCAACAAAAACAGCAAGAGTGGTGGTGATGAAGGAAATGGTGGAATTCCAAGAGTAAATAACAATGTTATTATGCTTCCCAATCTAAAGATATTGGAAATTAGAGGTTGTGGGGGTTTGGAACATATATTCACATTCTCTGCACTTGAAAGCCTGACACAGCTCCAAGAGTTAACGATAATGAATTGCCGGTCAATGAAAGTGATTGTGAAGAAGGAAGAAGATGAATATGGAGAGCAGCAACCAACAACAACAACAACAACGAAGGGGGCATCTTCTTCTAAGAAGGTTGTGGTCTTTCCTCGTCTAAGGTCCATTAAACTAGAAGGTCTACCAGAGCTGGAGGGTTTCTTCTTGCGGAAGAATGAGTTCTGGTTGCCTTCATTGGAAGAAGTTACCATCAAGTATTGCTCAAAAATGATGGTGTTTGCAGCTGGTGGGTCCACAGCTCCCCAACTCAAGTATATACAAACAGGCTTAGGCAAATATAGTCTTGGAGAATGTGGCCTTAACTTTCATCAGGTATATATATTTCTTTAATTGGCATCATCTAATTAAGAAAGATATCATGCATGCATGATCATGCCAAGTAAATTTACTTCAAACACATTCACACTAGTTTCGGTCTAAGTTTATGTTGTTCTAGGAAGGCCAAAATGGGAAAGCAAGATAGGGAAAAATAGTGCATTTCAGTGGAAAGGGTATTTTAGGTATTTTCTGTCAAAAGTTGTTATTGCAGGCTTTTTAGTACCGGGAATCTGGAATCGTGTGTGGAGGAGCATTATTATTCTGATTTGCTTATTTCTTTAACATTTTTTATTAGCCTAGGAGAGTCTAGCCTCTCGAACAGCTAGAAACCCTTTTAATCTTTTGATTTTCAATGACGAAATTTTTCCCTGTTACTCCATTTGATTGTCGTTCTTCATGGTTCTAAATGAGTTATTGGCTCATCTGTTACTTCTTTTGATTGTTATTTTCATAGCATGCTGTCACTTGAATCAAGCTTTTCCATTGGGCAAAAGGTCAAAACTAACCTACTTTATGAGATTAAAAACAGCAAACCATCGGATAACTTTTAGTTGGAGTTAATACTTACAATTACCATTGTAATCAATAATTATAATATCTTGTATTAATTCATTAAGTTTGGTACAGCACATATATGACATTTCAAAGGGTTTTTGTTTGACATATATATGCCTCTGGCGTTTTCTTTATTGGACTTGCAGACCTCATTCCAAAGTTTATACGGTGACACCTCGGGCCCTGCTACTTCAGAAGGGATACCTTGGTCTTTTCATAAGTTGATCGAATTAGATGTGGAATTTACTGATGATGTTAAAAAGATTATTCCATCCAGTGAGTTGCTGCAACTGCAAAAGCTGGAAAAGATTCATGTGTGTGGTTGTAAGATGGTAGAGGAGGTATTTGAAACTGCATTGGAAGCAGCAGGGAGAAATGGAAATAGTGGATGTGGAAGTGGTTTTGATGAACCGTCACAAACTACTACTACTACTACTCTTGTCAATCTTCCAAACCTCAGAGAAATGAAGTTATGGTATCTAAATTGTCTGAGGTATATATGGAAGAGCAATCAGTGGACAGCATTTGAGTTTCCAAAACTAACAAGAGTTGAAATTAGTAAATGCAACAGTTTAGAACATGTATTTACTAGTTCCATGGTTGGTAGTCTATTGCAACTCCAAGAGCTAACTGTAGATTACTGCTGGAATATGGAGGAGGTGATTGTTAAGGATGCAGATGTTTCTGTAGAAGAAAACAAAGAGAAAGAATCTGATGGCAAGACGAATAAGGAGATACTTGTGTTACCTCATCTAAAGTCCTTGAAATTACATGAACTACAATGTCTTAAGGGGTTTAGCTTGGGGAAGGAGGATTTTTCATTCCCATTATTGGATACTTTGAGCATTTCCAAATGCCCAGCAATAACCACCTTCACCAAAGGAAATTCCGCTACTCCACAACTAAAAGAAATACAAACAAATTTTGGCTTCTTTTATGCTGCAGGGGAAAAAGACATCAACTCTCTTATAAAGATCAAACAACAGGTAAATCAGATCTTTGTTGCTTTAATAATTCTTAAACTACATTTGAAAAGCTTCATGCAAGTTTTTTTGTTATATTGTCAAAAACCGCAACCTACATTTTCAGCTTTATATTTATGTACTTTATGCAGGATTTCAAACAAGACTCTGATTAATGTGAAGTGAATATTAAAAGTAAATTATATTTTCATGTTCCTAGTTGCCTATTAATTAATGGCCTTTTAGTTCATGATTTTTGGATGTATTCTTCATGATGATGTGAATCTTCTAATACCCCATTCATTGTTTGGTTGAATGTTGACTCTATGTCAGGATGAATATTCAAGGGAAGAATTGTTGGTCATATGAAGGACATTAAAGAAGAACATGGATGCTATGAAGATGTTGAGAAAACATATGTATCAAGTAGCA
Organism: Lactuca serriola; assembly: GCF_051521515.1. NCBI lineage: Eukaryota > Viridiplantae > Streptophyta > Magnoliopsida > Asterales > Asteraceae > Lactuca > Lactuca serriola. The sequence goes on along the minus strand of NC_136409.1, from coordinate 9,837,369 downwards.
AGCTGCTTAATGATCTAAGTTTGTTGGTTGAGGATGTTGATTTTAATATTTCAAATTCATTGGTATCATTATATGGGCTTATCAATAGTGTTAATGGGATAATGAGTGACTTAACCTAAATTATGTTGTTGGTAAATGTTGGACAAGTATGGAAAATTAGGAATGACTTGTGAAAAATATATGGAAAAGTAGGATTGAGATTTTCAATGAAAATATTATGAAACTATAGTATATAAATAAATGCAACATATTATTTGGGTATCTTGGAAGCACATATCATGAGAGTAACTAGAAGTAGAGTTTATTCCAAGGGTGAAGAAAACGTTAGACGTTAGCTAGTCGATGGACTGGTGTCTAGGGATTAATCGGTTAGGCGGGGATTAATCGGAGACCATTAATTATTAAGAAAGTTATTCAATAATTTATAAATATAACTTTAATCATAAGAATATTAATAAATAAGCATAAAAGTTTAATAATAAGTTTAACAAGCACACCAATTTATCATCCAATTAATAAGAAAAATTATTCAAATTTTAATATATCTTAAGAAAAGAAGTAAATTTAGGTATTTGCATATTTGAAAACATAGAAATTTTGACAATTTTGGAGAAAAACTTTAAAATTTAATTTTTAATTTTTTTTTATATATTAGTTGAACACTAAAATACTATGAACTTTTGAAACTTTGAAAATTTTGGTTTAATATTTAAAAATTTGAAAATTTGGCCGATTAGGCCGCCTAGGACCGATTAGAACCATCTAGTTTTCACTTTGACCCTTTTTGACCAAAACTAATTAAGCCGACCGATTAGCCTTAATCATATTTGGTTGAAGACCGCCTACTGATTAATCCCATTAATCGGCCGCCTAGACTGATTTTTACAACACTGGTTTATTCTCATCTTCAACTACTTATAATTTCCATTTCTTACCTGCAAAAATCTGATTAAACCTTAGAGTTACTTCAATTTTTTTCCAACCAAGAAAAGAGACCGGTGCAAATTTTCATATAAAGGCCACAAGTAACTGTAAGTATAAAAACGATCACTAAATAGTGACTACAATATACTGATCATTAAATATGTGACAAACTGTTTCGTCATTTAATGTTGTCACTAATCAATGAAATGTTTTACCTAATTAGTGACAATAAAAAGTTGTCACTGTCTTATCCGACTTGTGACCAAAAAAGTCGTCATTGATTTATCCAATTAGTTACAAAAAAAACTCGTCATTGATTTTTGTTGTTGTTTTTTGTATTTAACCAATTTAAGTAACAAGCATGGAACTTGGTAAATGGTAAGATATTTCATGAGCAATTTAAAAATATAAAACTTGTCCTCAAATTATAAAAACGAAAGGTTGGGGGGTAATTATTTTCCCTTTGGCATTGTTTCAATTATCATGCAAACTTACATCATGTCCTCAATAAAACCTTAACACAACTTTCCAGCAAATTACATAAATAGAAAACGAAAAAAAAAAAAAAAAAAAAAAGATTCAACTCTTCGGGTTATTCAAACAGCATGATTTGCTTCAAGATAGTTTTTTTTCCTGCAATAACTGTCTCATCTGTTTGCAGCCTCTATAAGCAATCCCCCCAAGTCAATCTACAATCTATATAAGATAATTCACATGTATTTGATACCCCACCACAAGCTAAAAGCATCATCAAAAATAATTAATGTCAAAATAATATTCAAATGGAGAATCATGTTGCCTATTGTACACTCACACTCTCAAACACAACACTCTCAAACACAGAACACCTAAATAAGGTTATGACAAAAATAATATTTTTTTAGTTTATAAAAAATTAAAAATTATAGTTTGGCTAAAAGAATTAATTTTCTTTTACAAAGATTTAAATCACTAAAAATTACACGGTTAAAACGGGTTATATTGCAATTTTTCATTCCATTCAATGATGGAATGAAAAGAAATCACCCCCTCTAATAAGGATTGAAAAATAACAAAAAGGAAGGAATCACATTTCCTCTATAATGCTCACATTCCATTCCGTCAGCCAATTCAAAATGGTTTTTTCATTCAAAAAGTTTTTTTCATTAAAATGGAATGAACCATTTCGTTTTTTCTTTTTTCTAATTAAATAAATTTAGAATCTTACATGATTAAGTGGATTATCCTCTAGTGGGCTTGAATAAGCTTTTTCAGCCTCAACCCATGCCCTTTGCTTTAAGTAACATTTCTTCTAACCTTCCTGCAATAATTAACTGGTTAATTTTTTTAAAGCATAACACCTTAATAAAAAAGAAAGTAGAAAGTAAAGTAATGGTCAATTTCTGAGCAGGGGCAGAATGGTTATAAAAAAAATGGAAGTGCAATGCATTTTCACCCAAAAAATATCTTTTATAAACTTTTCTTATGTCAAACTCAAAAAATTTGTAAACTGTAAGGATACCCTTTTTTCTAATAAAACCAATCCCCATCAAACTACATCCAAAATCAAAATTAACACAACTAGAGGACTAGAATTATAGTTACACCAGGTCTTAGATCCATTAAACTCCAAAAAAGGACCAAAATACCCCTTGGAATTTTTATCGTACCAAATCTTTAGAACATCAAACCAACTCTTTCTAATCCCTTGCCAACCATAGTCACGGTGTTTTATACAGTCTTGAATATACATGTCGCATTTAACACTAACCCACAAAAGACAACAATGCCCTTTGTTTTTATTTTTGCACCAAGTCGTTCATCAGTATTTTACTTTTGTTCCAGTAAACCTAAACCCCACAAAATTTCACCAAAGAACAAGGATTACACAAATAGAACAAGTTTCCTTCATTTAACTCAAGTTTTATACACTACACTACATCCTAAATCCACATATTATATCATATATGTAACTACCCAATTTTCACGTCCAAAAATTTCGTTTTAAAACATTACTTTAGAAAACATTAATAATTAAAAACATTGTTTGATCAAACCACAACACAACGTAAACCATGTCTAAAAGCCAAATCATACAACCAATCGAAATATCAGAGTATAAATCCCAGAGAAATCTCGTAAATGCGGAAACCAGTGTGTGTGCATGATATGCCGCTACCGCGCCGGCTCCTTCCCCTTTGAAGAGGAGGTACCTGAAACCAAAACTGTAAACTGTAAGCACAAAGCTTATTGAGTTCTTCCCCCCCCCCCCCCCCCCATCGTACCACATACCATACAAACACATAACATACATACTGCCAGGCTATTCTGGAGTGCCTGACTACCCGGTATGGCCATTCTGGGGTGCCGACTACCCATGCGGCCATTCTGGGGTGCCGTCCTACCCGTGTCAAGCCATTCTGGGGTGCTGACTACCTGTGTCAAGCCATTCTGGGGTGCTGACTACCTGTCGGTCCTGACAACCGATCCTCGGGGACTATTTCACCCCCTACTGCTATTACTATCACATATCATAACATAATATATTATCAGACATATCTGGGGTGTCTGAACTACCCTTCGGTCCTAGCAACCGAACTCAGGGACTGCTCCCCTCCTACTACCTCTAACGCATATAACATAACAAGCCAGCATGCAAACATATCATCACGTACTATCAGACATCTATGGGGTGTCTGAACTACCCTTCGGTCCTAACAACCGATCTCTACTTCTATCACATATAACATATCATGCTAGCATATAACATATCAGGTGGTAGTAAACCCAGATGATATCATAAAGACAATCATCTAACATACGACTCCTACTGGTGGGCCGGCATTGTGGCCGTAGACCCACCGCTACTGGAAGGTAACTCACCTCGAAGTAGCTGCTGATCTGATCGGGAACTGACTGTCTACTGCTGCTGCTGCTGCTCCAGAAATCCTCCAGCTATAATTTCCACAACATACTCAATCAATCACTGCTAACTGACCTCTGGGTAAAATGACCATTTTACCCCTGACCATGAATCAAAGTCAAAGTCAACTTTCAGTTGACTCGACTCGCCGAGTTGGCTCTCCAACTCGCCGAGTCCCTATCCACTCGATTGTCCTGAATCCCGTCCCTACTCGTCGTGTTAGGCGTCGACTCGATGAGTTCTTCTTCTAAACTGAGGTTCAAGTCCTTCATCCTACTCGCTGAGTTGTATGAACAACTCGCCGAGTCCGTCTTCATCCGAAGAACACTTATGCTGAGACTCGCCGAGTTGTATGAACAACTCGTCGAGTTCATCTTCATCCGATGAACACTTATGCTGAGACTCGCCGAGTTGTATGAACAACTCGCCGAGTCTGTTCTTGATCTAAGGAGATTTCCTTGAACTCGCCGAGTCAGGGCATGGACTTGCCGAGTTCCTCCATGGATGAGTTTGGCTTCCAACTCACTGAGTCACACCCCGTGACTCACTACATCCACTCGACACAACGAAAAGGCGACAACTCGGAGACTCGCCGAGTCAGATGAACGACTCGCCGAGTCGTTACCATGCAATTACTATATGGTCGATTCTGCTTGAATCCAGCTCATGCCATACATAGATCCGGGTTCCTAGAGCATGAATGACACGTAAAGTTTCCAACTTTACGTGTAGATACTCACCAATGAGGGATTTAGGGCTCAAAATGCCTCAAAAGGGTAGATCTAGGGTGAACAAGCAACATGGGTCCATAAAGGTAACAGATCTGAGCTCCTGGAGCTCAATCATGCCTAGATCTAAAGGCCAATCAGCTTATTACGACTTATATTGCACATACAAGCTTGGGGATTGGCTCAAGAATGACTTAAATGAAGTAATAAGCATAGAAACGGGGCGAAAACGGGTTATACCTCAAAGGAACTGCTGAAAGAGCACAAAGATGCTTGGATTCCTTCCCTTCCTCTTGATCTACTCCCCTTTTGCCTCAAAACCTTCAAGAACACACAACAATTGCTTTAAACTTTCAATGAACAAGCTTAGAACGAGGGTTGGGAGCTCTGAAGGTGAATGGGGGCTGGCCTGGGGCGGATATGATGTTTAAATAGGGTGCAAACCCCTAGAACTTAGGGTTTCATCCAACAGCAGTGACTCGCCGAGTCCAGGATATGGACTCGCCGAGTCGCCAACTTAAACGTGTCCCAGGTCCCGTATATACTTGGCGAGTCGGACCTATGACTCGCCGAGTCCAAGGCTAAAAAAAAAAAGAGGATACTCAAATAAAATTTACGTAACAGGAACCAGGTGCTAGAAATCTCCCCCACTTATTTTTAGACTTCGTCCTCGAAGTCTGCTGCTCGATCCAGAAACAGCTTGGGGTAATGCTCCATCATCTCATCCACCAGCTCCCAAGTCCATTCCGAACCCTTGCGGTGCTGCCATTGCACCTTCACTAGCTCCACCTTCTTGTTCTGCAAATCCTTCGAGTTCCTGTCGAGGATTGCGACTAGGCGCTTAATGTAATTCAGGTTGTCATCAACCTGAATATCCTCTAATGGCACTACCGCTAAATCGTCCACTAGGCACTTCCGCAGCTGAGAAACATGGAAAGTGTTGTGGATCTGGCTGAGCTCGGCTGGCAGATCCAGCCTATACGCCACCTTGCCCACCCGGGCTACAACCCTGAACGGTCCGATGAATCTTGGGCCCAACTTGCCCCGCTTACTGAATCGAATGACGCCTTTCCAAGGCGACACCTTCAGGAGAACCATATCCCCGACTTGGAACTCCAAGTCGGATCGACGCTTGTCGGCGTAACTTTTCTGCCGACTCTGAGCAGTCTGAAGCCTGCTCCGAACCTGCTGGATCCTCTCGGTCGTCTTGAGCACCACTTCGGTGCTCCCTATGACTCTCTGGCCTACTTCACCCCAGCATATCAGGGTCCTGCACCTCCGACCGTACAACATCTCGAATGGGGGACGGTCAGTACTCGCGTGGTAGCTGTTGTTATAGGAGAACTCGGCCAAGGGAAGATAAGTATCCCAGCTACCACCGAAGTCTAGCATGCACGCCCGCAACATATCCTCCAGAGTCTGGATGGTCCGCTCACTCTGACCATCCGTCTGCGGGTGAAAGGCGGTGCTAAAATGCAAACGAGTGCCCAACTCGTCATGAAATCTCTTCCAAAATCTGGAAGTAAAACGCACATCCCTGTTCGAGATAACCGATACTGGCACCCCATGCCGCGCCACGATCTCCCTGATATAGATGTCGGCCAATTTCTCGGCCGATATGCTCTCCTGAATCGGGATAAAGTGAGCACTCTTGGTCAATCGATCCACAATGACCCAAATTGATTCCACTCCACGCGCGGTCCTGGGAAGCTTCGTGATAAAATCCATCGTGATATCTTCCCATTTCCACAGTGGAATATCCAACGGCTGCATCTTGCCATGCGGTCTCTGATGTTCGGCCTTGACCTTCCTGCAGGTCAAGCATCGCTCAACGTACCATGCCACATCCCGCTTCATGCAGGGCCACCAATAATCTAGACGAAGATCCCTATACATCTTCATCGCCCCGGGATGAATAGAGAATCGGGACTTGTGCGCCTCCTCCATCAAAATCTGGCGCACGTCTCCGTGATATGGCACCCACACCCTACGGTATAGTGTCAATAGTCCTCGGCTATCATAATCAAAGGAGGAAACCTGACCCAACACACGCTCGCTCTTCCGATGTTCCTCCTTGATAGCCTCCTGTTGGGCCTCCCGGATCGGCGCCGCCTTGCGGCTAAGCGCATCGGCCACCACGTTGGCCTTTCCCGGGTGGTAAAGGATCTCACAATCATAATCCTTCACCACGTCCAACCACCAACGCTGCCTCATGTTCAGATTCGGTTGATCCATGAGGTACCTCAAACTCTTGTGGTCCGTGTAGATGGTACATCGAACCCCGTAGAGGTAATGCCGCCAAATCTTGAGGGTAAAAACCACCGCCCCCAACTCCAAATCATGCGTCGGGTAGTTCGCCTCGTGAGGCTTAAGCTGCCTCGAAGCGTAGGCAACGACATGCCCCCTCTGCATCAGTACCGCGCACAACCCTGAAATGGATGCGTCACAGTATACCACAAAATCCTCTACGCCCTCTGGCAGAGCTAAGATCGGCGCCTCGCACAATCTCTGTCTCAGTGTCTCAAATGCAGCATGCTGCTCGGGTCCCCACCGAAAGACCACGACTTTCTTCGTCAGCCGCGTCAGGGGTACGGCTATCTTGGAGAAATCCTGAATAAATCTCCGATAGTAGCCTGCTAATCCTAGGAAACTCCGAATCTCAGATGGAGACTTCGGAACCTCCCATCTCATCATGGCCTCGACCTTGGCCGGATTGACCAAAATCCCGTTCTGGTTGACAAGGTGTCCGAGAAATTGCACCTCGCGCAACCAAAACTCACACTTGGAGAACTTGGCATACAAGCTCTCCCTCCTTAGGGTCTCCAACACCTCTCTCAGATGCTCCTCATGCTCCTCCTGATTCTTGGAATAAATCAAGATGTCATCGATAAAGACTATCACAGACCGATCCAGTATCGGTCTGCGTACGCGGTTCATGAGGTCCATGAACGCGGCAGGAGCATTGGTGAGCCCAAACGGCATCACCACGAACTCATAGTGGCCATAGCGCGTCCAAAATGCGGTCTTCTGCGTATCCTCCTCCCTGACCCTCATCTGATGGTATCCCGAACGCAAATCAATCTTAGAAAACCAAGATGCTCCCTGAAGCTGGTCAAAGAGGTCATCAATCCTCGGGAGCGGGTAACGGTTCTTCACCGTTACCTTGTTCAGCTCCCGATAATCTATACACATCCGATGTGACCTGTCCTTCTTCTTCACGAACAAAATCCGAGCTCCCCGGGGTGAACTACTCGGTCGAATGAATCCCTTGTCTAACAGCTCCTGCAGCTGTGTAGACAACTCCTGCATCTCGGGAGGAGCCAACTAATACGGTGCCTTGGCTATCGGAGCCACACCAGGAACGAGGTCAATCCTAAACTCCACCAGTCGCTCCGGAGGTATCCCAGGAAGCTCCTCTGGCAAAACATCTGCGAAATCTCGCAACACCGGAACCTCGCTCACTATCGCCTTACCCGCCTCCCGGGTATCCATCAAGTATGCGACATATCCTGCGCATCCCTGCTGAAGGTAGCGTCTCGCCCTCGCTGCTGAACATGCTGCGGGTCCACACTACGGCCTCTCGCCATGAATCACTAACTCTCCCCCGCTTGGGGTCCTGATCCGCACTAGCTGCTACGCGCAGTCTATCACCGCCCCATTAGGGCTCAACCAATCCATGCCTATAATCACCTTGTTTCCGCGCAACGGAATGGGAACCAATTCTACCAAGTAGCGCTCCTCAAACAAACGCAATACGCAATCTCGAAACACCATCGATGCTCGCACCGATCGATCATCAGCAATCTCTACCTCTAAAGGGCAATCTAACTCGCCCGAAGTCTCATGAAACTTCTTGCTAAGCGCAAGGGAAACAAACGATCGGGATGCACCTGAGTCGAACAACACCTGAACTGGGATGTCGTTCACATGGAACGATCCTAATGCATACATATACATACGGAGCACATATCAATATCATAACATCATAAAAAAATAAAATAGAGGGAAAGAATCATACCCGTCACCACATCGGGTGCGGTGCGTGCCTCCTCGGTAGTCAACTGGAATGTTCGGCTCCTCACCACCGGAGCCTCTGCCTTGCCCTGCCAGCCATCCGTGATCCGCAGGGTTGATGGAGCTGGCGCCTTCACTGGCGCTGAAACTATCAACTGGGGGCAATTGGCCTTCTTGTGGCCCCTCTGGTTGCAGTGGAAACACATCAACTCCGATGTCTGAATAACTGCTGCCGGAGCAGTGCAATCCCTGCTAAAGTGCCCAGACTTGCCGCACTTGTAGCAGCCTGATGATCCCATCCTGCACGCCCCCTCGTGCGGCCTGCCGCATTTCCTGCAGCGGCTCAGTCATGACTGGCCTTTCGGCCTACCATCTGATCCCTTAGGCTTCTTCCCCGAAGCCCCTCCTATCTGTCCCTCCTCTGATTTCCATTTCCGGATGTGCTCCAAATCTATCTCCCTCTCCCTCGCCCTGGCAATCATAGAGTCCAAGGTAGGGCAAGCCGAAAAGCTAACATGCTCCCGGATGTCAGCTCGTAGCATATCATGATAACAGGTCCTCCTCATATCCTCGTCACCAGCATACTGGGGCACCAACAAAGCCCTCTCCCGGAACTTGGCGGTGATCTCCGCCACAGTCTCCGTCGTCTGTCTCATGTCTAGAAACTCCCTGGCCAGCTGCTGACAGCCGGCGCAAAATCTGCCCTGAACCTGGTCACAAAGTCCGACCACGTCATAGCCTCGATAGCTGAGGCTTCCAATGAGTCACCCACTGACTCGCACCAATCTCGGGCTCGGTCCCGTAAACACCCTGCTGCATACCTCACCTTCGACCCCTCGAGGCAGAAGCTAGTCAACTGTGCAGACTCGATGTCAGCAATCCATCGCCTGGCAGCAATGGGGTCTTTCACCCCGTGGAAATCTGGCGCACCACTGCCCCTGAAGTCCTTAAAGGACAATGTGCGAGGACCCGACTAGCCAGATGCCATGTCGCTCCTGAACGCCCTGAGGCGATCCTCCATCAACTCGATGATCCCTTCCTTGATCGACCCGAAGATAATGGGAGTCGACTCAAGGATACCCCTGGTGATCTCTGACGCGATGAACTCGCGTAGTCCCTCATCTACCTGCTCGGAACCTGATCCCGAACCTGACCCCTCTCCTAAACCGCCATCTATCGGCCTCGATCGAAGTACCACCATTATGCAATACATCACAACAGTCATTAGTGATACTGATATTTCCTGAGGGATCACAACTACTTACAGGTTCCCTGGTCTTATCTTGGCCTTCCTTGGTTCGGGTACGGATCCTCTGCTTTCAGTAGTACGGGCCCATACTACCTTCCACATCTATCCGTACCTTCTTCACGGACTGCCTCGACTCCACCAGATCCCTTTTCACTATGGCTGATCACTACTATACTCATCCTAGGCTCACCCTAGGGAAATCTCCGACTCTACTCGATCCAGTCATCAGCTGCTGCAGATCTCCTTGTAATGCCAATTAGCCATTACCCGAATACCATCACACATGACGAGGCTCAGATAATCCTTCGAGTACCCGACTCGTCCCTACAACGGTTGGACTCAAACAAGAGCTGCGTAGTAGGATCAAATCCGGTACTCTAAGATTATTCAACCCTGATCACATGTGACGTGACGTATTCGCCTAATCGCTAATTCCCATTATTCAGAGTCCCACATAGCACGAAGCAAGCAGCATTCAGACAAGGGTAACAATCTCAATCAACTTTATCTGCTTACAGGAACTGTACTAGCATAAAGTGCTAAGCTCGTACTATCAGGCATAACCTAATCAGGCTATCCTACTTGCTGTCTACTCAACAACTAGCATGCAATTCTCATACAACTGAAAAACATAAAGCAGGCACATAAGGCATCACTCCTATATCCCTAGTCCTATTCTAGCATGTTGTTCTACAAAATCTTATAAACATAACATAAACTTGTATGGGTACTTTGGGGAATACTTACTTGAGCTCGGCCGGTCACGCACATCACACACTTCGTTCTTTCTCGAAACTCTTTTCTCAATTTTTTTTAGAAAACATTTTCTTTTAGAAAATCTTTTAATCCCTTGATTTGAGTTCAGACACCCCGAAGGTGTGTCCGAACCCTCAAACCAGGGCTCTGATACCAACTTGTAACGACCCAATTTTCACGTCCAAAAATTTCGTTTTAAAACATTACTTTAGAAAACATTAATAATTAAAAACATTGTTTGATCAAACCACAACACAACATAAACCATGTCTAAAAGCCAAATCATACAACCAATCGAAATATCAGAGTATAAATCCTAGAGAAATCTCGTAAATGCGGAAACCAATGTGTGTGCATGATGTGCCGCTACCGCGCTGGCTCCTTCCCCTTTGAAGAAGAGGTACGTGAAACCAAAACTGTAAACTGTAAGCACAAATCTTAGTGAGTTCCCCCCCCCCCCCCATCGTACCAAATACCATACAAACACATAACATACATATTGCCAGGCTATTCTTGAGTGCCTGACTACCCGGTACGGCCATTCTGGGGTGCCGACTACCCGTGCGGCCATTCTGGGGTGCCGTCCTAGCCGTGTCAAGCCATTCTGGGGTGTTGACTACCCGTGTCAAGCCATTCTAGGGTGCTGACTACCCGTCGGTCCTGACAACCGATCCTCGGGGACTATTTCACCCCCTATTGCTATTACTATCACATATCATAACATAATATATTATCAGACATATCTGGGGTGTCTGAACTACCCTTCGGTCCTAGCAACCGAACTCAGGGACTGCTCCCCTCCTACTACCTCTAATGCATATAACATAACAAGCCAGCATGCAAACATATCATCACGTACTATCAGACATCTATGGGGTGTCTGAACTACCCTTCGGTCCTAACAACCGATCTCTACTTCTATCACATATAACATATCATGCTAGCATATAACATATCAGGTGGTAGTAAACCCAGATGATATCATAAAGACAATCATCTAACATACGACTCCTACTGGTGGGCCAGCATTGTGGCCGTAGACCCACCGCTACTGGAAGGTAACTCACCTCGAAGTAGCTGCTGATCTGATCGGGAACTGACTGTCTACTGCTGCTGCTGCTGCTCCAGAAATCCTCCAGCTACAATTTCCACAACATACTCAATCAATCACTGCTAACTGACCTCTGGGTAAAATGACCATTTTACCCCTGACCATGAATCAAAGTCAAAGTCAACTTTCAGTTGACTCGACTCGCCGAGTTGGCTCTCCAACTCGCCGAGTCCCTATCCACTCGATTGTCCTGAATCCCGTCCCTACTCGTCGTGTTAGGCGTCGACTCGATGAGTTCTTCTTCTAAACTGAGGTTCAAGTCCTTCATCCTACTCGCTGAGTTGTATGAACAACTCGCCGAGTCCGTCTTCATCTGAAGAACACTTATGCTGAGACTCGCCGAGTTGTATGAACAACTCGTCGAGTTCATCTTCATCCGATGAACACTTATGCTGAGACTCGCCGAGTTGTATGAACAACTCGCCGAGTCTGTTCTTGATCTAAGGAGATTTCCTTGAACTCGCCGAGTCCATCTTCATCCGAAGAACACCTATGCTGAGACTCGCCGAGTTGTATGAACAACTCGTCGAGTTCATCTTCATCCGATGAACACTTATGCTGAGACTCGCCGAGTTGTATGAACAACTCGCCGAGTCTGTTCTTGATCTAAGGAGATTTCCTTGAACTCGCCGAGTCAGGGCATGGACTTGCCGAGTTCCTCCATGGATGAGTTTGGCTTCCAACTCACTGAGTCACACCCCGTGACTCACTACATCCACTCGACACAACGAAAAGGGGACAACTCGGAGACTCGCCGAGTCAGATGAACGACTCGCCGAGTCGTTACCATGCAATTACTATATGGTCGATTCTGCTTGAATCCAGCTCATGCCATACATAGATCCGGGTTCCTAGAGCATGAATGACACGTAAAGTTTCCAACTTTACGTGTAGATACTCACCAATGAGGGATTTAGGGCTCAAAATGCCTCAAAAGGGTAGATCTAGGGTGAACAAGCAACATGGGTCCATAAAGGTAACAGATCTAAGCTCCTGGAGCTCAATCTTGCCTAGATCTAAAGGCCAATCAACTTATTACGACTTATATTGCACATACAAGCTTGGGGATTGGCTCAAGAATGACTTAAATGAAGTAATAAGCATAGAAACAGGGGGAAAATGGGTTATACCTCAAAGGAACTGCTGAGAGAGCACAAAGATGCTTGGATTCCTTCCCTTCCTCTTGATCTACTCCCCTTTTGCCTCAAAACCTTCAAGAACACACAACAATTGCTTCAAACTTTCAATGAACAAGCTTAGAACGAGGGTTAGGAGCTCTGAGGGTGAATGGGGGCTGGCCTGGGGCGGATATGATGTTTAAATAGGGTGCAAACCCCTGGAACTTAGGGTTTCATCCAACAGCGGTGACTCGCCGAGTCCAGGATATGGACTCGCCGAGTCGCCAACTTAAACGTGTCCCGGGTCCCGTATATACTCGGCGAGTCGGACCTATGACTCGCCGAGTCCAAGGCTAAAAAAAAAGAGGATACTCAAATAAGATTTACATACCCGGAACCAGGTGCTACAATATAGCTATATTGATTTGGATGATCTAGCATATACAAATTTCCAATAAGTAAAATACCCTAGAAATAATTCAAAGTGCAAGTAACTTTTAAATTTTATAAGATAGACTTACTTACTTCATCACGAAGGGAAGATGCCTCATGTTGACCTCCCATATCTTTATCTACACGTCCAATATCGTTTCCAAACTAAAAAATGTAAACTCATACAGTCACATATTTAATATCTTGTTATAGTTATAATATTACAACATTATAACTATGCATTTGTTACCTATTTTGATCACGTATGTTGCCAGTAGGCAGAATAACTTGTCCTGTTCAACAATGTACTTTTTAAAAAGGTTGAAAGTAATATGGTGTTATAGAACAAGAAATGAAAGCTAGATGCTATAATACACAAATAAACAAACATGTGTTGCTATTTATTGCATCTTTCCCTTTTTATATTATATGTACATAGAATGTATAGTTTTTGCTCTACTTTAGTTATGTCCCCATAAGTACATTTGCAGTAAATTTCATACTTAATACCTTCTTAAACTTCAAAAAGCTCTTAACTTCCTGTTGAGTTTCTAGCCAAAAACATTATGCTCGGTCAAATTTCCCACTCTTGGCATGTCCTTTGCTTTCTTGTGAGTTTTATGGCTAAGAAATTTCTAGGTTTTTTCCTGTGAATTTTCTCCAATTAATGGGAATAAACAAATTTATAAAATTCAATCAAACATAAAATATTTTTGCCTTCCAAAGGTCGACCTTATCTATTTTACTTCGGCATCTCCTAAGCAAAAAATAGAAATTCAAACATGGGAAATCAAAGGAAAAATAGATTCAAATAAAAGATTATATAGATGGAAAATGCTTACGGGTTAAACTCTTAGGTCTTCATTTCAATATGAACCAAAAGAAACATAATCAAGCGCAACGATAAACATTTAAAGATTTTAAACCTGGAAAATAGAAAAACATATTTGCAGATCTTGATGCTTCTTCATCATTTCAAGAATCAAAAAACTATATAGGTATGAAAAATAATCTTTGGAGGGCTTCTAAATACTTGTCTAAGGTACATGAAGAATCACCACTAGCTTGCAAATTATCACACCACTTACTTTGACCTATGTTATTTAACATCTCATCAAGGTCATCATAATTTAAGTCATCACTAGCCACATCAACTTCATCAATTGATATATCATCATCGAACGCATCATATGACTCACCATGATATATCCACCTAACATAACTACCAACAATTCCCATTTGCATCAAATGTGAAAATAAAGTTGTTTGGTTATGATGTTGAAAATTCTTGCATATTGTGCAAGGACATGGAACTTTTGACAATAATTCTCTATCATGTTATGCAAAATTATGGAATTCATTCACACCCAACGGAATTCATTCACACCCAACTCAAATATTGGGTCCTTTGTCCTACGAACTATATCCATACAAGACTTTTCCATAGTCTACGATAAAAGAAAAAAAATCCTGAAAATAGCACAAATGTATAATGAAAATGGTATAGAAAACTCAGTTGGGGTTGTTAAAATAAGCAATAACTTAATCTAAAGCTGAGCAAAGGGCATCGCTCTGGATAATTTCAAGTTATGTTGGTCTAAACAGAGAGGAAACAAGAGTTTTCAGAATAATGACATGTTAATAGCATAATCTATAAAAGCATCAGTTGACAAAACAATAAATCAATCAACAGCCACCAAAATAGATTTCCAGCAATGTCACACCCCCAAAACCGGTGAACAGCGGAAACGTTCTGGGGTGGAGGACGTCATGTACAGTATCACAACAATGTAAAGTAGTAAACAAGCAACAACATCATCCATTGCATTAATGGTATAATTTCATACAAGTGTGTTTTGTCAAGTTATATAGACACCAAAAATTATATACATCAAAATAAAAGAGGAGTCTTGAACAAGCTCCTTCTTCTCAAAATCTGGCACCTGTACCTGTCTACTGGTGACCTGAGAATACAAGTTATTTTGAAAGCGAGTATCAGCTTTAAAGATGGTGAGGTCATAAGTATATTAGTGTCTGAGTTTGTATGAAATCATTTGTAAGATGTTTTGTAATGTATAAGTTCTGTTAAGTTTTGTATTGTTTGTATTTGTTTGAACTGTCCTAGAAAACCCTATGTTTTCTACTAAAAGTAGCCTTCTACCAAGGCATCTAGTATCTGTGTGTGTATGTCATGTAAGAGTGTGTATTTTCCCAACTCCGACTATCATTAACCAAAAATATAGTTTTTACATTACCGTGCACCGTGTGCATGTTCACGAAGTGAATGCAATGGGGAAATATTATAGTACTATAGTGTTGTATTAAGTAACTACTGTTATACTAAGTACCTTAAGCAATTGTAATTTTTAAGGTAACATGTGATCGGCCTGTATCTTGCTACCGACTCAAAAGTAAAACGACAATGTAAGATGCCTTAAAAATGACGTTTGGCACTCGTAGACTTGCAAGTCCCACTGTAGCGAGCAGCAAGATGTAGGATAGTCAATCCAGTATAGATCTATACACAAACTCATACGCTCCCCAATTAAGGAGATTCTGATACAAAAACAGTCATGGCAGGTAGTGCAATGCCCTGTTTAATGGCTCACATAACTGTGTTAATGTATATGTAATGTATATGTGTGCTAGCTGTATTGTGTGTTCTTTCTCTGTCTAGCCTGTATGTTTGTTTCTCGTTATAGTGTCTATTATTTGTTTCTCCTCACTCTGTTTCATGTTTGAATCTCATCATAGTATGTATTGACTCATGGATGAACTGACTCTTTGTATCTTTCATTGTTCTAGTAATAATATCTTCCTAAACTACCCATATGGTAGCTTACTAGTAAAGTATGAACATGATTGAATACCCTTGCTACCCAAGGGCATGGAATTGAATGAAAGAAATAACCTTTTCTATCTATATACATATACATAATATGTAACTAGGATTCAAACGACCTTCGGACAACTAATCTTGATACCCTAAGACCACAATCAAACAAGAACAGGAGACAGGGTAGACTAGCAGTCCTAAGCCCTTTCAATCCTACTTATATAACTATATCTATACAGATACAGAGAATATAAGTTCAAAAGAGTTTAAGTAAAAGTATTTGACAATTAAAGGAGTTTGTAAGACAGTTTGAGGTAAAACAGTTTGATAAATAGTTTGGAAAGTAAGATAAGCCATTTGCTTGGTAGTTATTAATCACATGTGATTGATATAATAACTATAATTTTTCAACTTGTATCCCCCCCATAAGAGCATTTAAAAACATTTCAAAGGTTAATTTAGGGGTATGAACTCACCTATAGTGAGTGGTTCTGAAGAAAATGTTGGATCAGTTGCTAAGTGCCAAGTGTTGACTTGAGTACACACGCGAATCCTATTTAGCATATATTGATACATATATGAATATAATTAGTGTTATAAACAACTAATTAATGAATTGGGACCACTTTAGTGACTGGTAAACACTTATATTGAAGTGTTACAACCATATATGATTGTATGCAGGGTTATAAGGCTATACAAGAGAGTGTATGGCCAAAATACACACTATATGTGTGTGTGCGGCCATGTGTGCGGCCAGGTGTGTTGCCAGCACGTGTGTGTGGCCAGAAGGCGTGTGCTGCCAGAACATATGGTGTTGTTGGTGTTCTTGGTGTTCTTGGTGAAGGATGATACCTTTCCGGATGATACTTGAGAGGATTTTCGGGTCCTAGCTTTGTAGAAGTGTAAGAAATGATCAAAATGACCAAGGATAGTATATATAGGAGGGTGTGTGCGGCTGGAGGGGTGTGTGGTTGGCCTGTGTGCGGCTGGCTAGCCGCATACTCTAGTGTGCGGCCGCACACACCTGGTTTGGTGTGTTTGGCCCAATTTTTCGGTGCTACAACCAAACTAACCCATCCTCCGACACGTAACTCAATTATACTAAGTTTTAAGCACTCTTTTCGACCCAAAACTTCATTATAAAATAGCAAAATGAAGCTAACTTTGATAAAAATGAAGAATGTAAACTAGAAATTTCGGGTTGTCACATCATCCCCTCCGTAGAAAGAATTTCGTCCCGAAATTAGAATTTAAGAAAATGATTAATTACAAGTAACTAAGTAAAAAGATGAGGGTATTTCAGTTTCATCTGATCCTCTCGTTCCCAAGTGAATTCAGGTCCTCGCTTGGCGTTCCAGCGAACCTTCACTATTGGGATACGACTTTGTTTCGTTTGCTTGACCTCTCGGTCCATGATCTCTACTGGTTCTTCCACGAAGTTGAGGCTCTCGTTGATCTCGATCTTGTCGAGTGGGATTACAAGAGTCTCGTCGGACAGTCACTTTTTCAAGTTCGATACGTGGAAGGTAGAATGTACGTTACTAAGTTCACTCGGTAGATTGAGTTTGTAAGCTACTGGGCCGATTCTGGCAAGAATCTCGAAAGGCCCAATGTACCTTGGATTTAGCTTTCCACGCTTTCCAAAGCGTATCAAGCCCTTCCAGGGTGAGACCTTCAATAGAACACGGTCGCCCACCTGGAATTCCAACGGGTTTCTACGTTTATCAGCGTAGCTTTTTTGTCGGTCTCTGGAGGCTTTCAATCGTTCACGGATCTAAACGATCTTCTCCGTCGTTTCCCGTATGATCTCCGGACCTGTGAGAGTGCTTTCAGGAACTCGTCCTTTAGCTAACTGGGTATCACCCGCCTCAGCCCAGCATAGAGGGGATCTACACTTTCGGCCATAGAGGGCCTCGAATGGAGCAGCCTTTATGCTCGTGTGATAACTGTTGTTGTAGGAAAATTCGACAAGGGGTAAATGAGTATCCCATGCTTTCCCAAAGTCGATCACATAGGCTTGCAACATATCTTCCAAGGTTTGAATAGTCCTCTCACTTTGTCCGTCTGTCTGCGGATGGTAGGTTGTACTCATGTCCAGCCTAGTTCCTAAGGAATTCTGTAGCGACTGCCAGAACCTAGAAGTGAATCTACTATCTCTGTCTGAGCTAATGGATAAGGTAACACCATGCAGTCGTACAATCTCCCTAATGTAAGTTCTTGTAAGTTTCTCCATCTTGTCTATTTCTTTGATCGGCAGGAAGTGTGCAGACTTGGTCAATCTATCGACGATGACCCATATGGTGTCAAGTCCACCCGTTGTCTTGGGCAACTTGGTTATGAAGTCCATAGTAATCCGCTCCCACTTCAATTCCGATATCTCCGGCTGTTGTAGAAGGCCGGAGGGTTTCTGGCATTCGACCTTGACCTTGGCGCAAATAAGACATTTACTCATAAAGGTAGCAATCTCTGCTCTCATGTTAGGCCACCAGTATAACTTTTTGAGGTCCAGATACATCTTATCTGATCCCGGGTGCACGGAATAACGAGTGTTGTGCGCCTCGTTCATGACCAAGTCTCTGAAGCCACCTAGTCTCGGGGTCCAGATCTGGTCCATGAAATAATAAGCTCCGCTACCCTTAACCTCTAAGTTCTTATCCATTCCTCTCAAGGATTCACCTGCCACGTTTTCAGGCTTCAAAGCGTCGAGCTGAGCCGCCTGTATTTGTGTGGATAAGTGTGAATGGATAGTCATAGTCAATGATTTGATCCTACGACCAGAATATTCTTTCTGACTTAGGGCGTCAGCTACTACATTGGCCTTACCGGTATGATAACGAGTTTTGCATTCGTAGTCACTGAGTAGCTCGACCCACCGTCGTTGTCTCATGTTGAGCTCCTTCTGGTCGAATATGTGTTGTAGGCTCTTGTGGTCTGTAAAGATTGTGCTCTTTTTACCGTACAGGTAGTGTCTCCAGATCTTCAAAGCAAACACAACTGTTCCTAGTTCAAGATCATGGGTCATATAGTTGACCTCATGTGTCTTCAGTTGTCTCGAGGCATTAGCGATGACCTTACCTCATTGCATTAGAACACATCCGAGTCCTTGATTTGATGGATCGCAGTAGACAACGAAGTCTTCTATTCCTTCGGGGAGGGATAGTATTGGTGCGGTACACAAGGCTCGTTTGAGCGTTTGGAACGCTCTTTCCTGCTTTTCTTCCCAGTCAAAGGATACGCCCTTCTGGGTAAGTGTGGTAAGAGGCTTCGCTATGCGAGAGAAGTTCTGAATAAACCTGCGATAGTAGCCAGCGAGGCCTAGAAATTGACGAATTTCTTTAGGCGTCTTTGGTGCTGACCAGTTCTCAATGACCTTGATTTTGGAAGGGTCCACGTGTATTCCCTCTTCGCTAACCACGTGTCCTAAGAATTCGACTCGTCGAATCTAAAATTCGCATTTCGAGAACTTCGCGTAAAGCTTCTCCGAACGTAATGTTTTGAGGACTTGTCGCAGATGTTGACTATGCTCCTCCTTACTACGAGAGTAGATAAGTATGTCATCGATGAAGATGATGACGAACTGATCTTAGTAAGGACGACACACCCTATTCATTAAGTCCATGAATACCACGGGCGCGTTTGTCAATCCGAACGACATTACTACGAATTCGTAGTGCCCATAACGAGTCCGGAAGGCTGTCTTAGGAACATCCTCCCCTAGCACTCGTAGTTGGTGATATCCAGATCTCAAGTCGATTTTTGAAAAGAAGTTTTCCCCTTGAAGTTGGTCAAACAAATCGTCAATCCTGGGTAAAGGGTAACGATTCTTGACGGTCATCTTGTTGAGTTCCCTGTAGTTGATGCACATGCGAAACGATCCGTCTTTCTTCTTGACGAACAAGACTGGAGCTCCCCAGGGTAAGAATCTTGGTCTTATAAAGCCCTTGCTGAGCAGTTCGTTAAGTTAACCGGACAGTTCTTTCATCTCTGTAGGTGCTAGACGATAGGGCGATTTGGCTACGGGCGTAGCCCCTGGAACTAAGTCGATTCGAAACTCGACTTGACGTTGCGGAGGTAATCCTGGGAGTTCTTTTGGAAAGATGTCGGGAAAGTCGCGTACTACTGGGATTTTCTGAATGTCCTTCGTTTCTTGGCTCACATCGACCACATGAGCGAGGAATGCACGACATTCCTTTCGCAAGAATTTCTTAGCTTGGATGCTCAAGATGATACGAAGGTTCGTGCCGGGTTTGTCACCATAAACTACTAAGGTTTCGCCAGACAGCAGATTAAGGCGAACAACCTTTTCCTAACACATGATATCGGCACGATGACTACTCAACCAATCCATGCCGATAATGACGTCGAAACTTTTAATTGAGACCGGCATGAGATCGATCGAAAATGAATAGCTATCTAGAGTTAAGGTACACCCTATGAATATGCTGCTAGTGCTCTCTGTCTTTCCATTAGCCATTTCTACAATGAACGGCTCAATAAGTGCTCGTGATTTTTGCCTGCGTAAATGAGCAAATTTTTGGTTCACGAAACTCCTCTCCGCTCCACTGTCAAATAGAATGCATGCATAAGAGTTATCGAGGAGGAACGTACCAGTGACCACTGTCGGGTCGGCAACCCCTTCCTCATGACCTATGGCCAGAACTCTTGTCGCTCCTCCGGCAAACCCTGCCTTCGGGCAGTTTCTTTTGAAGTGGCCTACCTCGCCACATCCGTAGCAAGTTTGGCCCACTCCAGCGCCGGGAACTTGGGTGATTGGCCTCGCCGGAGCTTTGCAGAAACGGGCAGTGTGCCCCTTCCTGTTGCAGTTCATACACTGCATTTCCCGGCAGGCGCCGATGTGATGGAAGTTGTATTTTTTGCACTTGGGCAAACTTCCAGAATACTACTTTACCGGAGCAGCAGCGGCAGGTGCTATCGCAGCATGCACTGCCACGACCTGTCGCTTTTTGGTAGCCTTAGTTTTCTTCTTGTCATCCCAGAACTTCCGCTTGGAATCAGCGGCTCTTGCAGGTTCTGAGATGGCCAGGGTAGTTGTTGCGGCCGGGGTACGAACCCCATGGTCTATGAGCCGTTGTGCCAATCGCTTGGCACTATCAAATGTAGTGAGGTGTGATGCCAAAACATTTCCCTGGTATGGGGGCACCAGTCCCCATATGTATCTCTCAATCTTCTTTCTCTCTGAAGGAATCATGTTGGGACAGAGGGCCACCAGTTCACAGAACCTGGCGGTGTAGGTGACTACGTTGGAGCCCTTCATGGTTAGGCCCCATAACTCTTCCTCCAGCTTTTGGATCTCGCCCCTCGGGCAGTACTCCTCAATCATGAGGTCTTTTAAAGATACCCAGCCCATATCATTAGCCACTATTAGAGATAGTGACTTAACATGGCTATTCCACCATGTTAGGGCTTTAGTTTCGAAGGTGCAAGCAGCATACTTCACCTTGCTATCCTCGGGACAAGAGCAGATTTCGAAAACTGATTCGGTTTTCTCGAACCATTGCGAGAGGGCATTGACTCCGCCAGTCCCATTGAAGGACAACGGCTTGCAGTTCGTGAAGTCCTTATAGGATCACTCTCTCGAGCGCGCATGAGCTTTAACTTGAACCGACTGAACAAGTCTTCCTCCTCTAGTGGAACCAAACGAATGATATTGAGCCTTGGATGTAGCCATAGCTGCAGCTACGGCAACGTTTAGAGCTGTCGTGTCGAACTGAGGAGTAGGTGGTTGAGGAGGTGGTGTTTCGTTATTAGGGTTTCTCCTTGGATTTTTGCGAGGCGGCATATTTGATCTATAAGTTTATGAAGATGCAAACATTTATAAGAATTTAATGGAAGAATTTATGAACATGACTCATGGACTAACTCTACATAGCCCAACAATACGATTGAATGTAGATCTGGAACAAATAGATGATCACATTTGGATAATAATTCCCATAAGATTAGGTATCTGTCAATATTACTGGAATTGTAGATGTAACAAGTTTGGGGAAAACGGCCAACATAAAGAGGCCTTACATCAACCATAATGGGAAAATTTTGACAGACTACGACCTAATCAAGACTTATCGGGTCTAAAATTTACAAGGATAGGAAATTAGCCTAAAGTTTTTACATAACTAGGTTATATCCAAAAGAAAAGTTCATGAGATTCTATCAGCGACGTGAACTACCATAGTGAGTTCTCGACTCCGACAGAAGACGTTCTATGTCCCTTATGCGCCTATCGGCTCTGGCTTGCTGAGCTCGAAGTTCTCTGACTTCAGCTCGGGTTTCAGCGAGTTCTCTTTGGAGCATTGCATTCTTGACCTGAGCCCTTTCATGAGCGGACTCCAATTGGCGAATGCGGACAGTGTTAACACCTGAGTTGGCATCAACCTCCATTACTCGGTCAATAGCTGCTCGACCTTGCTCGGTGTTACGAGCAATCCTACGAACCATAATGGGTAGGACTCTGTCTGCTAAACCTCCCTCAGTGAGGTTGTAGAAGCTTCTATCTCCATTGTAGGGAATAGGTTGTCCTTGTTCCTGACTCCATCTATTCAAGTTTGTGGCCCACAGAGGTGTGGGTCCTTGAAATGCTGGACGAGGATTCGGGTTTTGATTAGCTGGGGGCAGGTTGTTGACTTCTGGCTCCGAGTCAGAACCATCAGAAAAGCCTTCAGCTTCATGATCATCCAGAGGAATCGGGTGATCATCTTCTGGTTCCTCTTCTAGCCATCCTGCATTGTCGTGGTTGGGGAAGTACGGGTCTCCGGGGATATGGAATCCAGCCATTTAATCTACGCGAGAATAGGGATAAGGAAATAAGTAATAGACAAACTAACTCGATAATTATTAGATGATCTTTATCAGTTACTCCAATACTTGTTTAGTGCATACCAACTATATGTACTCATGACAGGATAGCCCTTCGAATAAGTGAATCCTAACTTTAAGCCCACAATCAAACAAGAACAGGAAGTAAAGCAAAGATTTATAGATTCTAAGGCTATGACATCCTAGGCAAATATACCCGTAATGTATCCACTAAGAAACTATTGACATACAAATAAAGATCTTTAATTCTCAGATAAGTGATTATTGTAACACAAAATACTCCTATAGTATTTTAAGTTTAGTGTTCTGTTCTATTGTTCTCGTTGTAGTAGTGTTGGTAAGTTTTTAGACTTGTTGCAACTTCACAACCATACTTAGGCACATGCTAATCACTCCTCGGATAATGTAGTTGATCAGGCTACATCTTCCCAGGGTTGACCATATGTCTCTAAGTCTACTTGTGTTGTCCAACAATCGTAATACTTTTGTGTTGTCCTAGTGACACTGATTTTAGTATGAATGCAGGCACGTATACTTAATTAAATATTTTATTATTTAAAAGTATAAACTCTTTATCAGAGTATTTTAATCCCACTTGTGTTTATAGTTCGTATATCTTTTATGGGTTGATACACTCGATTCACTATAAACAATGCTTTGATACCAATCTGTCACACCCCCAAAACCGGTGAACGGCGGAAACGTTCTCGGGTGGAGGACGTCATGTACAGTATCACAACAATGTAAAGTAGTAAACAAGCAACAACATCATCCATTGCATTAATGGTATAATTTCATACAAGTGTGTTTTGTCAAGTTATATAGACACCAAAAATTATATACATCAAAATAAAAGAGGAGTCTTGAACAAGCTCCTTCTTCTCAAAATCCGGCACCTGTACCTGTCTACTGGTGACCTGAGAATACAAGTTATTTTGAAAGCGAGTATCAGCTTTAAAGATGGTGAGGTGATAAGTATATTAGTGTCTGATTTTGTATGAAATCACTTGTAAGATGTTTTTGTTGGAATAGTGTCTAAGGCTGTAACTATATCCGGTTGTGCATGGTCCTTTTGGGTTGCCTTCACCATAGCAACTTGATAGGATGATTTATTAAGAGAGAATAAATATATTATGAGAATAATATAATGAATAATATATATTGTTATTTGATTAATATAAGTCATAGAATTAATTAGAATTAATTTGGTGACTTAAAGAGATTAATTAAATAAAGGGGTATAAACTGTCAATTGTTTGATAGTTAAGCTTTAGACTGTAAATCCATTTGGATATACTATGGACGAATTCTAAGAGGTTTAGGAAAGCTAAAATCGTCCATATGCTTATCTAGGAATGGATTTGGATAGCCTTAAGAGAAGATTATCCAATTAGGGTTTAGGTTGTAACCCTTAAGGAGTCTACAAGTATAAATAGACCCCATGGCATAGGGAATTCGACACTTCTGATTAAGTAAGAGAACTCTGGTCGAAATTCCTCCCCTCTTCTCTCTCCCAAATCATCCTTCTTGCTTTGGTGTTTGTAAGCCATTAGAGGAGTGACATTTGTGACTCTAGAAGCTCCAAGACCTCAAGATCAACAAGGAACTCAAAGGTATGATTCTAGATCTGTTTTAATGTTGTTATTTAACCTAATTAGTAATTAGAAGTCTTGGATTCAAAGCATGTTTATTAGAAAGCCTAGATCCAAGCATTAGGGTTTTGCATGCGCACATAGGAAAGTTCTTATGGCTAAAACCCATCAGTGGTATCAGAGCCTAGCTTGGTTTTCTGTAAATTGTTGCTTGATTAACTGAAACAAACCTGCAAAATTCGATTTTTAGGTTTCTGAGTCATGGACTCGGCGAGTCTCAAAGTGGACTCGGCGAGTAGGCCTGACTCGGCGAGTCCCTTTGTGCACTCGGCGAGTCCAGGCGTCAGGAATGGCCAGATTCGGGATTTCTTTGTGTTTATCTTATCTTAACTTACCATAAACTAATTAGATCAATATTAATTCGTTTTTCTGATAAATATAACTATTATCTTGATCTAGTTAAAGGTAATTATCAACTAATTAAATATTTAATTTCCTTATATGATAATTAATTGATTATTTTGATTATTTTGGTAATTATCTTAAAAAGAAATCTTGAATAAATCAAATATAGATAATTAGGATATTAATTGTTAATTGGAATTATTTGTTATTTGATCCTCCATGTTTTAAATGTTTAAAACCTACCCTCATGTTTTGAAATTTACTTTTGTGATTAAAAGCTTTAATTTAGACAACTTAAATTTCAAGCCCTAGATTTTAAAAGTTTTAAAATACAACCCTATACTAATATGATATTACTAGAATAATATATATATGTATAACTAAATGCTAGTCTTACCGTTAGTAGGCCTCATTCACGAAGCCGATCTATAAGGTGGGTATAAGGTTGCGGCCTATAAAATGGCGCTTAATGGGTGTACACTCACACCCACCGCTTGCTTGATTGGTGGAGGGTCGTTAGCCGAACGGGTAGGATAGGGCAACCTCATCCTCTCATTAAAAGTATAATAAGAAATACAAAGTAACTACACATATTTTAAAAATTTCCCAATCCTAGTTACTTTAGGAAAAGTGAATTGATGCAATCCCATGAAATTACACTTTGCACCCTGCTAAGATGTTGGTGGAGCGTGTGTGGTTTACCGGCACACTAATTGGTTCTAAGCGAAGGTGGCAAAGGGTGATTCGTTGTTTATCATAGTTCAATGGAGCGTGTGTGGTTTACCGGCACATCGAATAGGTGATTGTTACAATTAAGGCGCCATTTGAATTTGCATGGTAATTCACACCCGCTTTGTGATCCTCGGCATCCCAGTCACAAACAAGAGGGGCATATCGAGATTTAAACATGCCATTGAATAGTTTCAATGAATCTCATCCGAACCTAGGAATTCTCAAAAACACTTAGGACTAATAGTTTAAGTTTCGTGATGGAGAATTAGTGAATCGTCATTCACTTACCTTCAATTTATTTGCATGTTAGATTACGGCATCCCTTTTCTAGTATGTAAATGTTATTGTTGGATCCTAGCCCTAATTTTCTTATTGGGTGATAATTAGGGATTCTTATTCTAATCTATCTTTGTCCTTTTCTAATTGTAGATGTCAAACGCAAACAACGCTGCTGCTAGTTCTTTCACGTTGATGAGCCTTTGCCAAAAGGTCACCTTCGATGGAACGAACTTTAGCGAATGGATAAGATACATTCGCACCATTGCTCGCTATGAGGACAAAGAGTATGTCCTTGATGAGAAGCTCGAGAAAATCAACACCGAAATCGCTACTCCAGCCGAAATCACCGCATTTGAAACTCATGAGCGAGATGCAACGAAGGTACATTGCATCATGATCGCCACCATGAACTCCGAATTCCAAAAATCCTACGAGGACATGTACCCGTACGAGATGCACCAAGACTTATTGGAGAGGTATCACCAAAACGCGAGACAAGAGAGGTACGAAATTTTCACTAACATGATTTCCGCAAAGATGGGTCATGGAGAATCTCTTACCGTGCACTTGCAAAAGATGCAAAGGTATGTCGACCGCCTTCGCAAGTTAAATGTTGACTTCGGTGAGGATTTGGCGATCGACATGGTGCTTCACTCTTTGCCTCCGATGTACAATCAATTTAGGATGACCTACCACATGAACAAAGAAGAGGTCACCCTAAGCAAGCTCCAAGGTCTCTTGAGGGTTGCTGAGAGCAACTTCAAAGACAAGTCTGTTGCACCTACTCCCAATCCGCCCGTTGCTCCTGTCTTGGCTATTGGACAAGGGAAGGGAAAGAAGAGGAAAGCTTCATCGAAGAACTATCGCAAGGTGAAAGCCCGAGATGGTGCCTCTTCTAGTGGGACCAAAGTTGATCCCGCCAAGCCCTGCTCTAACCCGAAGGAGGCAGAGTGCCACCACTGCCACAAGATAGGACATTGGAAGAGAAGCTGCCCGGATTACCTGCAAGCAATCAAAGAAGGAAAGATCAAGCCATCTTTCGCAGGTATATATACAATCAAATCTAACGATTCTAATCATGCTATTTCTTGGGTTCTTGATACCGGTTGTGGTTATCACATTTGTTCTAATGTGCAGGGACTAAGAAGAAGTAGGGATGTGGAGCAAGGAAGGATCAATCTAATCATGGGGAACAGAAGATCGTCGCCTGTAACCAAGATTGGAGTGTATTCCTTAGTGCTTAGGAATAGTTTAGTTTTAGATTTGAACAATTGTTGCTATTCGCCAGAAATGGCAAGAAACATCATTTCATTTCATGGTTTATTTAGACAAGGATTTAGATTTTCTTTTAATAATGAGAATGGTTCTATTTTGGCTTATCTAAATGGTGTCTCTTACTTTGAAGCTATACCATATAATGGAATATATGAAACTGTTATGATTGTTGATGACTTTGGAAATGATGTTTTGAATATTGATTCTTCCACTAGTATGGATAAAGCATCCTTGTGGCATTGTCGTCTTGGACATGTCAACAAGAAACGCATAGCCCAACTCCAAAAGGATGGAGTGTTGGAGTCATTCGACCTTAGGGAAGATGACACATGCGAGTCTTGTTTGCTTGGAAAGATGACAAAGTCGCCCTTCACGAGTACTTGTGAAAGGGGCGATGGTCTATTGGACTTAATACATACTGATGTATGTGGACCGTTTAGATCAACCACAAAGGATGGGAACCGCTTCTATGTGACTTTTACCGATGACTATAGTAGATATGGGTATATCTACTTAATCAAGCAAAAGTCAGACACCTTTGAAAAGTTCAAAGAATTCAAGAATGAAGTGGAGAATCAATTGGGCAGGAAAATCAAGATGCTTCGATCCGATCGAGGAGGAGAGTACCTAAGTCTTGAATTCCACGATTATCTCAAGGAGTGTGGAATAGTTTCGCAATTGACGCCTCCTAGGACACCGCAGTTGAATGGTGTGGCAGAAAGGCGTAATCGAACCCTATTGGATATGGTTCGCTCTATGATGAGTCGTGCTTCACTACCAATCTCTTTTTGGGGGTATGCCTTAGAGACTGCCGCCCATATCCTTAACCGAGTCCCTACCAAGAAGGTTGCCAAAACACCTCACGAGATGTGGACAGGGAAAGCTCCCTCGTTGGCACATATCAAGGTTTGGGGTTGCGAGGCTTTCGTAAGACGAGATACTCACGACAAGCTTAAACCTCGAAGTGAGCGATGTATTTTCATCGGCTACCCGCAGACATCCTTTGGATATCTCTTCTATAGACCGAAGGACAATGTTGTCTTCGTTGCAAGAAGAGGAGTTTTCCGAGAGCGAGAACTCATAAGCCAAGGAGACAGTGGGAGGCAAATCGAACTTGAAGAGATTCAAGAGTCGATGGATGAAGGAACCTCTACCGCTGGCACTCAACCCGAGGAGGAAACTCCGGTTGAACCAATTGACGAATCCTTACCTCTTAGACGTTCCGATAGAGTTAGAGTTCATCCCCAGTTTTATGGCCTTCATATTACTACCGAAGGGGACACGTATATTAGTGATGGTACACTAGTAAATCTTGATGAACCTAATAGCTACAAGGAAGCCATGGCAGGCCCGGAGTCTTTAAAGTGGAAAGAGGCAATGGATAGCGAGATCCAATCCATGTATGATAACCAAGTTTGGAATTTGGTTGATTACGTGCCCGGACGTAAGACCGTTGGGTGCAAATGGATCTTCAAGAAGAAGACCGACGTGGATGGGAACGTACACACATATAAAGCGCGATTGGTCGCGAAGGGCTTTACTCAAACTCCCGGAGTTGACTATGATGAGACCTTCTCACCAGTTGCGAAGATTAAATCTATTAGAGTGATGTTAGCAATTGCCGCATTTCATGATTATGAGATTTGGCAAATGGATGTCAAGACCGCTTTCCTTAACGGAAAGTTGGCTGAGGATGTTTACATGGCTCAGCCAGAGGGGTTTGTGGATCCGAAGCATCCGGATAGAGTGTGTAAGCTTGAGAAGTCCATTTATGGACTTAAGCAAGCATCTCGCAGATGGAATCTTTGTTTCGATGAGAAAGTCAAAGAGTTTGGATTTGTACGAAGCGAAGACGAATCTTGTGTATATGTCAAAGCCAGTGGGAGTATAGTAAGCTTCCTCGTTCTATATGTCGATGACATATTACTCATAGGAAACGACATTCCGACTCTGCAGGAGGTAAAATCCTGGCTCGGGAAGTGTTTCGCTATGAAGGACCTCGGAGAGGCTTCTTACATTTTGGGAATAAGGATAATAAGAGAAAGAAGTAAGAGACTAATTGGACTTAGTCAGAATACTTACTTAGAGAAGGTACTAAAACGTTTTAGTATGGAAAACTCAAAGAAGGGAGAACTACCGATACAAAGTAATGCCAAGTTGAGTAAGACTCAAAGTCCGAGTACCGAAGCTGAGATAGCAGAAATGAGCCGAGTACCATACGCTTCCGCAGTTGGCTCAATCATGTACGCTATGACTTGTACTCGACCTGATGTAGCCTTCGCTTTGAGCATGGTTAGCAGATATCAAGGGAATCCTGGCAAAGCACATTGGATTGCGGTGAAGAATATCCTTAAGTACCTTCGGAGGACGAAGGAATGGTTCTTAGTCCTCGGAGGAAGTGATGGCTTGAAGGTGCGAGGGTATAGTGACGCCAGTTTTCAAACCGACAGGGACAACTACCGTTCACAGTCGGGCTGGGTCTTTACCCTAAATGGAGGAGCAGTGACATGGAAAAGTTCCAAGCAAGAAACCGTAGCTGATTCAACGTGCGAATCAGAGTACATTGCAGCGAGCGAAGCGTCGAAGGAGGCAATATGGCTAAAGAACTTCATCGGTGATCTTGGAGTCGTACCTGCCATAAAGGAGCCAATGGAGATTTTCTGTGATAACGAAGGTGCGGTTGCCTTAACCAAGGAACCGAGGGATCATGGTAGATCAAGACATATCGACAGAAAGTATCACTTTATTAGACATCGTGTAGAAGAAGGACAACTCGTAGTTAAGAGGATATCATCAGAAGATAACCCAGCAGATCCGCTTACGAAGGGACTGAGTAGGGTTAAGCACTTGCAGCATGCTAGGAGTATTGGGCTGAAGGATGATATTAGCATAGATTAGATAGTATTAGAAACGTGTAATAGATAAATGTAATTGACATTTGATGATTAAATAAAGGAGTTTTATTTATGAGTAATGTTACTATCTTATGTTAATTGTTTAGCTATTGTTTCACTTTGCATGTTTTGACTTCCAGAATAATTGAAATTATTAGGAATAATAGAATTGTTCAAATGGTCCACAATCATTCATATATTGGAAGTAGATATGAAAAAAAAGATTGTCATGAATTGGTGTGTAGAATGTCTAAATGGTGTTAGACATAGCAAAGGATTGCTGCAACGTTCATGAGTGCTTATGAACTAGTTTTGAGCATTGGAATAAACTCGCGCTTGCTGGAATCACCTTATGGAATAAGATATAAAAGGTGATCGCAAGACGATAATATCATATAGTCTTAAAACCTAGATATATGGTTTATTATTTGTTAATTGATTGTACATTGATAATACGAAAACGCATCAGTAACTTGGTGTTATAAAACGTATTGTTGTGTATAGTTGGTAAATGAATAAGTAAATGCATATAAGTCGAAGTTTATCTGTAACTTTTATCTAAGAAGGTAAAAGCGATATCTCGGCCGCTCGATGATTTGATTTGACTTATGTGCCGGGCCCGGTCAGAACTAAATTGATGTGTTCGATTAAGTTCTATGTCAAATAAATCAGAGATCGAGAAACCTAAATGCTTGACTAACCATTCCATAGGATTGTCAGCATGATATCTGACAGAGGACTGTACGTTCCCTTATCTAAAGGACAAGATTGATTAGATCAGAGTTGACAGCGTCTTAGAGAGCTACGATTGCAAACCGAATTTTACTTGTATAGTTACTAGACTTATCCAAGTGGGAGACTGTTGGAATAGTGTCTAAGGCTGTAACTATATCCGGTTGTGCATGGTCCTTTTGGGTTGCCTTCACCATAGCAACTTGATAGGATGATTTATTAAGAGAGAATAAATATATTATGAGAATAATATAATGAATAATATATATTGTTATTTGATTAATATAAGTCATAGAATTAATTAGAATTAATTTGGTGACTTAAAGAGATTAATTAAATAAAGGGGTATAAACTGTCAATTGTTTGATAGTTAAGCTTTAGACTGTAAATCCATTTGGATATACTATGGACGAATTCTAAGAGGTTTAGGAAAGCTAAAATCGTCCATATGCTTATCTAGGAATGGATTTGGATAGCCTTAAGAGAAGATTATCCAATTAGGGTTTAGGTTGTAACCCTTAAGGAGTCTACAAGTATAAATAGACCCCATGGCATAGGGAATTCGACACTTCTGATTAAGTAAGAGAACTCTGGTCGAAATTCCTCCCCTCTTCTCTCTCCCAAATCATCCTTCTTGCTTTGGTGTTTGTAAGCCATTAGAGGAGTGACATTTGTGACTCTAGAAGCTCCAAGACCTCAAGATCAACAAGGAACTCAAAGGTATGATTCTAGATCTGTTTTAATGTTGTTATTTAACCTAATTAGTAATTAGAAGTCTTGGATTCAAAGCATGTTTATTAGAAAGCCTAGATCCAAGCATTAGGGTTTTGCATGCGCACATAGGAAAGTTCTTATGGCTAAAACCCATCAGTTTTGTAATGTATAAGTTCTGTTAAGTTTTGTATTGTTTGTATTTGTTTGATCTGTCCTAGAAAACCCTATGTTTTCTACTAAAAGTAGCCTTCTACCAAGGCATCTAGTATCTGTGTGTGTGTCTCATGTAAGAGTGTGCATTTTCCCAACTCCGACTATCATTAACCAAAAATATAGTTTTTACATTACCGTGCATCGTGTGCATGTTCACGAAGTGAATGCAATGGGGAAATATTATAGTACTATAGTGTTGTATTAAGTAACTACTGTTGTACTAAGTACCTTAAGCAATTGTAATTTTTAAGGTAACATGTAATCGGCATGTATCTTGCTACCGACTCAATAGTAAAACGACAATGTAAGATGCCTTAAAAATGACGTTTGGCACTCGTAGACTTGCAAGTCCCACTGTAGCGAGCAGCAAGGTGTAGGATAGTCAATCCAGTATATATCTATACACAAACTCATACTCTCCCCAATTAAGGGGATTCTGATACAAAAACAGTCATGGCAGGTAGTGTATTGCTGTTTAATGGTTCACATAACTGTGTTAATGTATATGTAATGTTTATATGTGCTAGCTGTATTGTGCGTTCTTTCTCTGTCTAGCCTGTATGTTTGTTTCTCGTCATAGTGTCTATTGTTTGTTTCTCCTAACTCTGCTTCATGTTTGAATCTCATTATAGTATGTATTGACTCATGGATGAACTGACTCTTTGTATCATTGTTCTAGTAATAGTATCTTCCTAAACTACCCTTATGGTAGCTTACTAGTAAAGTATGAACATGACTGTATACCCTTGCTACCCAAGGGCATGGAATTGAATGAAAGAAATAACATTTTATATCTATATACATATACATAATATATAAC
Source organism: Lactuca serriola (assembly GCF_051521515.1). Lineage (NCBI taxonomy): Eukaryota > Viridiplantae > Streptophyta > Magnoliopsida > Asterales > Asteraceae > Lactuca > Lactuca serriola. The sequence goes on along the minus strand of NC_136409.1, from coordinate 9,804,803 downwards.
TAGGATTCAAACGACCTTCGGACAACTAATCTTGATACCCTAAGACCACAATCAAACAAGAACAGGAGACAGGGTAGACTAGCAGTTCTAAGCCCTTTCAATCCTACTTATATAACTATATCTATACAGATACACAGAATATAAGTTCAAAAGAGTTTAAGTAAAAGTATTTGACAATTAAAGGAGTTTGTAAGACAGTTTGAGGTAAAACAGTTTGATAAATAGTTTGGAAAGTAAGATAAGCCATTTGCTTGGTAGTTATTAATCACATGTGATTGATATAATAACTATAATTGTTCAACTTGTATCCCCCCCTCCCCATAAGAGCATTTAAAAACATTTCAAAGGTTAATTTAGGGGTATGAACTCACCTGTTGTTAGTGGTTCTGAAGAAAATGTTGGATCAGTTCCTAAGTGCCAAGTGTTGACTTGAGTACACATGCAAATCCTATTTAGCATATATTGATACATATATGAATATAATTAGTGTTTTAAACAACTAATTAATGAATTGGGACCACTTTAGGGACTGGTAAACACTTATATTGAAGTGTTACAACCATATATGATTGTACGAAGGGTTATAAGGCTATACAAGAGAGTGTATGGCCAAAATACACACTATATGTGTGTGTGCGGCCAGGTGTGCTGCCAGCATGTGTGTGCGGCCAAAAGGCGTGTGCTGCCAGAACATATGGTGTTCTTGGTGTTCTTGGTGTTCTTGGTGAAGGATGATACCTTTCCGGATGATACTTGAGAGGATTTTCGGGTCCTAGCTTTGTAGAAGTGTAAGAAATGATCAAGATGACCAAGGATAGTATATATAGGAGGGTGTGTGCGGCTGGAGGGGTGTGTGGTTGGCCTGTGTGCGGCTGGCTAGCCGCATACTCTAGTGTGCGGCCGCACGCACTTGGTTTGGTGTGTTTGGCCCAATTTTCGATGCTACAACCAAACTAACCCATCCTCCGACACGTAACTCAATTATACTAAGCTTTAAGCACTCTTTTAGACCCAAAACTTCATTATAAAATAGAAAAACGAAGCTAACTTTGATAAAAATGAAGAATGTAAACTAGAAATTTCGGGTTGTCACAAGCAACATTTTAGTTTACAAAGTGTAGAACTACATACACAGGTAATGTATCCAATGAAAATGATATTTAGCAAGAGAATATGATTTTCATTTATACCAAAATAGGGAAATTTTGGTTACCCAAATCATAATAGTTTGAGCTTTTGTATGTGACCTAAACATAGATCACGCTCTTAAATTGATACATAACAAGTCTGATAGCTTAAGGAACTATTTAGGCTAGAGGGAGTCAGCCGCTACGAACGCTCGCCAAGTGCTTGCTAAGCACGTTGCACATCACCCCCTAGCATGCACTAAGGGCTTGCGACCGATGAGTCGCTAGGAGTATAGCGAGAGGAGAGAGAGAGAGAGGGTTTAGAGGGTGTGTGGGATAGCTTTTAAAACAACTTTTGACTTTTAACCTTTCCAGAAAGTTGAAAAAGATCAAAATGATGTTTGGGTGTTCAAAAAGATCTTTTAAAATGACTTTTTGTATAGAAAGAAAAGAGAGTGTTTCAAAATTCACAAATCCTATCTTTTGTGACTTTTGGGACTTTTACACCTAAAAAGTTAACTTTTACCCTAAAAGCAAATACAAACACTTTTTTAAGATTTTCTTTTGGAAAAAGTCACTAGCCAAAAAGTTCTTTTACAAAAAGGACTTTTAACCTTAAAAATTTTTCCCAAACACCCCTTTGGTTTGCAGTGATTGGTGCTAGCGGAGCCCACTTCACATTTGACAAATTCATAAAAAAAATCCCTCCGTTTTTGGCTGTTGGGAGGTGTCGAAGCTTTGATTTTTGTTCTAAAATTTGGTGCGTTTAAACAGAGAATTGGGGAAGAAGATAAAGAATTTACATATATGGTCCTTAAAGTTTCAGTAATTTGGTATTTTTTTGTGCCAAAGTTTAAACAACTTGATACTTTTTGTCCAAAAACAGAAACCTTTTTATTTAGTATTATATTTTAAATTAGTGTAACCTTTTTTTATTTAAATAGTAAGTGTTTGTATTTTAAAAAAATAGAATTTATGTAATATTAAATGTTTGTGTATTAAAAAAAATAGAAATTATGTAATATTAAATATTTGTGTATTTAAAAGATATAATTTAATTAAATTTGAAAAGAAAAAAATGAAATGCTAGGAGTGTTACCACTGGATATGAAATGCTAAGAATTAAGTGCCAAGACAAAAAAAAATGTGGCACTCAAAAAGGTGATATGGTAAGGTGTTAGGAGTGTTACCACTCCCTCTAGCCTTAAGATAATGAATTTGGAAGCATTTATAATGGATTTCCTTATCTGATTAAAGAATAAATTACAAGAGGAACTAACATAGAACAAATAAACTCACTGTCAAAAGACAAATCGTAGAGATTCACATCCACATAGAAAGAAAAAAATCAGAATTAAACCTAAAAAAAATCGGAATCATAGAAATACACACAATTGAGAGAGATATCGAGAGAGTGAGAGGGATACCAGAAACACAATGACCATAAATGGTAGATGCGATGAACGTAGAAGGAGAGACGAATGGAGATATGAATATGGTCTACATATCAGTGTGAATATGAATGTCGTCAACAAAATAGTTGGTTTCGAGATGGCCTGTCGAGCTTTGGACGCGCTTCCTCAATTTTGGGCTTTCAAGTACTACTTCAACTCCTCTACCCAGTCTGGCGTGCATACGTTCTCTTAGCGGCGGGGCATCCATGCATTTATCATAAACCATAAAGCCCCTAAGAAGAACTGGCATGACAAATAGCTATAGGTGAACCACAACTTGGTCGGTTTTGGCTATCTCCATCGAACCAGTTTCTCTGACCGGACGCCTCAACTCTCGGGTGCTAGCGAGACCTTAGTGAACGCGTTGAAAAGTATTTCTTTTAATGGGGAGGATTTTGAGGATTATATGTTGGTTGTGGTTGGGATGAGCATTTCTTGGAGGGCACGTGGGATGATGCCTCAGTTCTTTGTGGAGAAGAATTGTGAGTCTGCATATCCTCCCCCCCCCCTTTGTCAGGGCTTTACCGATCCCCTTATATATGATTTGTTTTTTTGTTACAGGTCACGAGAGGATCATTCCTTTCAATATGGTCCTGTGAGGTAGTTGTTGTTGGATTAGGTGTCTAAGACTATAACTATATTTGATATGTACTTGATTTGATAGTAGCATGGTCCTTTTGGGTTGCCTTCACCTTAACAACTTGATAGGATGATTTTTGGAGAGAAAGGTTAAATTTATTATTTAGGTTAATAAATTGATTTATTAATGTATTATGAAAATAATATATTAATTAGAAATCATGTTATTTAATCAGAAGTTAATTTGGAATTAATTTCGGGAATAAAAGAACTGATTAAAAGAACAGGGGTTGTTTTGCAAATCATTGATAGTTATGAGACTAGGTTGATGGACTCCTTAATTAGGAATGGACGAAATCCTATAGGGAGGCCCTATAGATTTCGTGCAAGGCCTATTGGAAAGGGTCCATGGGTTGCTTAAGTCCTAAGCAGGAAAATAGGGTTTCCTCCAAAAACCCTAGCAGCCCTCAGCTATATAAGGAACCCCCAGGCTTGGGATTTTCGGCCAATGCTTGCTAATAAGAAACCCTGGCTGAAAATCTAAGAGCCTTCCCTCATCTCTCCTCTCATCATTTTGGTAGTGGTGTTTGTAAGCCATTAGAGGTGCAACATTTGAGTCACTAAGCTTTCAGAAGTCAAGGATCTACATAACAAGTTAAGGTAATCATCAAAAACCATTATGTTATATGATTTTTCGAAATTGTATGATGGATCTAGGGTTTATTGCTTTGGTATTCAATTGCATGTTCAACTAGTAAAAAACTTAGATCCAAAGCAATTAGGGTTGCATGAACACATAGGATGTAGTTATGCTTAAAGCCCTTCAGTGGTATTAAAGCCTAGGATGTTTTTCAGTTGTATTTGATGCATATGTGAATTGTCTAAAGGAGGAGGGAACAGATGATCTGTCGCTCTGTTCATCTGACTCGACGAGTTCCTCATGGGACTCGACAAATTGAGCCTACTCGACGAGTTCATTACAATAACTCGACGAGTCGGGCTGTCAGATCCCTCATTTTACCCCATGTATGGATTAAGGATTATAGTATGAGGCCTATTTTCTAATTGGTTATATTGAGTGGTATTTATAGCTCGAGAAGCCGGCGGGGCAGCAACTAAGGATTTCATTTGGGGAGCTTCTAGATTCGAGGTGAGTCTGCTCTCCATACCCATGGGTCGAAGACACCAACGTTGGCCCATTATTTTCTATGTGGTATGCTAGTTGTATTTGTGATACTTTCATGAAAGACCTTGGGGGGTTCCCGCGGCACTTGGGTATAAGACCTTGGAGGGTTTCCATGGCATCCTAAATAAAGACCTCCGGGGGTTCCTGATGCATTAGGGTGTAATACCTTGGAGGGTTTCCATGGCATCCTTAGTTAATACCTCGGGGTTTCCCAAGGTATTGGGCTAAGACCATGTGGGGGTTCCCATGACACCCGGAGTAAGACCTTGGAGGGTTTCCAAGACATTCTTATATGTTTGTATGTATGGTTTATATGGTAGTTAGGCTAAGACCATGTGGGGGTTCCCATGGCACCCGGAGTAAGATATCTGTTCAAAACTTGTCTGTTTGACTAAAAAGTCAAACATCCATACTGCAACAATCTAATCATCAATCTGAAATGCATTAAGTTTTTTTTAAATTTGCTAAGCGGAATGTATAGATACTCGTCACTGAACCATAATTACCCATTTGTCACATGTCAATTCTCACTTTTGAATCTTAAAATTTGCTAAGCGGTATGTATAGATACTCTTCACTGAATTTTCTCAGTAAGTTACAGTTTTTATGAGAATTTAAGATTTCACATTAAAGGCTCATGTCTATTTAAGTTGTTCTATTTTGGAAGATGACTACATATATCACTTAACCTTCATGCCAACAACAACAGAGCTACATTACCTGCATTTCCTTCATCAAACCATTCACCCAAATTGAAGACGAATCTCCGTAGAAGCATTACATCCCTAATTAACTGCAAAAAAAAAAAAAAAAAAAAAAAAAAAAAAAAAGAGTAGACAACATATATAGTACACTCGTTATAAATCAATATTAGTTTGATTAATACAAATGAATATGCGATGAATTTTAATTTGAAAAAAATAAATAAATAAAAAATCACAAGCTGCTGGGTTATCTGAAATGCTGCCACAAAAGGTTTACACTTTAGTTTGAATTAGATGAAAAAGAGCAATAAAAGTGATATTTTGTAAGGAACCCTAATAAAAAAGAAACGAATGACGAAGAAAGTGCCTTATTCAGGGGTGTTTGGATAAATAGTTTTTAGCTTATTAGCTTATTGCTTATTTGCTTATTGCGGTGGGAATGAACATTTTTTTAAAATGTTTTTGGATTAGCTTATTGCGGTGGGAATAAGCAATAAACAATAAACATGTTAAGTGTTTGGCAAACAAAACAACTTATATGAGTAAAATGACCAATAAGCAATAAGCAATAAGTATCCCCCTCCCCCCCCCCCCCCCCTGCTTATTAAAATAAGCTTATTTTGCTTATTCCTACCGCAATAAGCTGATTTTTAAAGACTCATACCCGAACACTTAAATTTGCTTATTGCGGTAGGATTAAGCAATAAGCAACCTATTTTTTCCCTATCCAAACCGACGAAAGAAGAGATCAAATTGGAGAAAGAGAAAGAATAGGGGGATGGATCGTGGGAAAGAAAACAAAGAATCATGGGGACGTTGTGTTCACATGGGTATACGGGAAATTGTGATGTCATTTTTTTCCTTCACCCTTATTTTTATATATATTAAAAGAAAACCCTCATTATTAATTTAACACTTGGATATTTTGATGATGACATCCTAAAATAAAATTAAATTAAATTAATATTGATTAAATTTGAAAGTTTAACTAACTGATTTAATGTTAACGTCATTTATAATTGGAATGTATTCAACTCATTTAAACCTCATTATAATTTTTTAAAGTAAATTTCGTTCTTTCCTAATTAAAATCACGTTTTTAACTGGCACCTTTCGTATATTCTTTCAATTCACATCTATTATATGAAACGTATCTACAAGATTACGGGATATCGTCTCTCAATTTTAAAGAATCAAAGAATTCGAAATTTGATATATTTTCCATAATCATTGTTGAAAGTTATGTATAAATCATGTGTTGTTGTTCGTACTTTATTTTTTCTTTAGACCCTTTGTAGTATCACGTTCGAACAACATCATCCTTTGCAACATCACGTTCGTCATCCAAGTTCCTTCTTTAATATGATGTTCTTAATTTTTATTAATTGTATTCGATTTTTTGATTCTCATTAGTGTTGTATTTGACTGTGATCTTTGAATGCATGAATGATCTTGATTATAAATGTTGGTATTAGTTTTTCAATCTTTTATTTTTGTCTTTTTAACCTTGCATTTGATGTTGCACTCTACATGTTTGATAAAATGCCCATGAGAAAAGCACAATGACTTTCAATTAACTGTATGTATGTGTATCTTACGTAATTAACTTTTTCTGAGATTGTTTGGATTGCATGGTAGTTGATGATTGAATATTACCATTTACCAATAGTATTTTTAATTATCAATATTATATTGCTACTAATTTGACATATTTGCTCATAATTCTTGGTTTTTAATAGATTTAGTTAATAGATATGTACTTTGACTTTAATCTATAATGTTTTGAATTACTATTTCTAAATTTCTTTAGATTTGTTGTAACTGTGTTTAGTGTATACAAAGTGCATTGTAGTTTCTATTTTGTTTTTAACATATTTAGTTACTAGCAATGTGCGTATGTGGTTTTTTTATTTAAAAAGTCAAAGCTCTTATTTCAACATTTTTCCCTAGCAATATATGTATGTGGTTTTTTTATTAAAAAAGTCAAAGCTCTTATAGTACATTGTACATTTTGAAAACGATTGGCCTTAGTACATTGTAATGAAATATAAGTACATTGCTATTGCTAGTAAAAAAAATTAGGTAGATTGTCTGTTAAAAAAAAAAAAAAAAAAGTAAAGTATGCTGTTATATCCTTCAACGTTCCCAAGTAGAAAGTGGTGTAGTTTTCGTGTGATTTTCCAAGGAAATTGCAATGCTTGAATTCATAGTTCAAGAACTATGTTTAATGACTTGTCAAACATCTAAAAAAGTCTTTAATACCATTGATTGATTGAGTTGTTGAGGAAGGGCAATAGGTGACTTGGCTTGGATTTTTTTTCAAATTTAGAAGTAAATCCTTAATTTTTATGGTTAGCTAGATAAGGGATGTGGTACAGTTTTAGTGGGAAGGGGAAACTAGTTATGAGTAACTCCAAAAGTGGTCCTTTAAACCTTATAAGCCAGACTTTAATCTTATAAAAGGTTAAATGTAAAAATAACAACATACCTCTAAAATAAACCAACACAATTAGATTGTGAACATAATTTCCCATTTATCTTTATATATATATATATATATATATATATATATATATATATATATATATACATATATATATATATATATATATATATATATATATATATATATATTAATGAACAAAATGCATTAGTCTAATGCTTTGTTGAGCACTTCTGTAAATATAGTTTACTTACAATAACAAACAAACATCCATCTATTATATAAAACTAAACAGAATAATGATTGTTTGTCAAACAAAACTCAACACCATCAATGGTGATTATTACAACTTCAAGCTTAAGAATTTCCAAACCATGTTTTATTTATCATACACATCACAATCATCACCTTTGAAAGGCACAACTAGACACGCTCTCAAAAGGAAACAATTGAAACTTAAAATTAAAGTTGGACAATTTTTTTGTTGATAGTGTTCACTAATTTAAAGATGATTTCAATAAGGGAAGTGTGAGTTTTGTCCAAGCTCAACGATCATAAAAGATGGTCATGACTTCAGTCTTCAGAGAGGATGTTAAGGATATTATTAAAAAAACGGTGTATAGTAAGATTGAAGCCCTCTGTTTGTCACACCCTGAAACCGAAGGCGGAAATGTTCCGGGGCGGAGGTGACGTCATGTAAAGTATCACAACCAATGTACATAGTAAGCATAGTAAACACAACCATTACATTACATAGAAATATTTACATTTGTTTGAAAACCAAGTGATACAAGTTATATACATGGGTTTAGGTCATTTTTGGTCACTTGTGTAACAGCCCGAAATCCAGGTATTCTTCTTTTGGCTTTACATCTTGTTTAAGTTAGTGATTTAGGGTTTTCATGGTAGGCGAGTACGCTGGGCTTACAAGGTGTACGCTGCGCGTACTCGCGCGCCTCATTTTGGATGCGTTTCCCCTCAGGTACGCCAGGCGTACCCAAGGTTACGCCCGGCGTAACTTATTCAGACCCAAACCCTAAATTCCTTTGATGGGGCTATAAAAGGAACATGTGGCTGCTCTTCTCAGCCACCATCCCTCAGAGTGAAACCCTAAAAAGAGTGTACCCTCGTTCTTAGGCCATTGTGTGTGTATTCTAAGCTTGGTGGTGCCATTTCAAGGTTGCATAGAAGAAGAAGAGCTTGTTGGAGATAGGGGTGTGCAAAAAAACCGGAAAACCGAAAAACCGAGCCGATCCGGCCAACCCGAAACCGAAAAAAACCGAATCCGAAAAAACCGAAACCGAAAAAACCGAGTACCTACGGGTCGGTTTCGGTTTGGATATTTAGATAATCGCGGATACCCGAACTGAACCGTTATATATATATATATATATATATATATATATATATATATATATATATATATATATATATATATATATATATATATGATATTCGGTTATATTAATATATTTGATTGTAATTTTTACATTAAAGAAATAATTTTTTTTACTGTAATTCGAATATATTGTGTTTTGTTATGCGTAAATCTAGAAAATCTAGAAGTGAAGTTGGTTTTATGATATCAAATTAATTATCCTTCGTAACCAAAGAATTAGTTTGACGCCACATGCAAAAAAACAATAATTAATAAATATCAAATATCAATATATCAAAGAATTGATGATTGGTTTTATAATATTAAAGAGTTAGTTTATTAGCAAGCGTTGATTTTTTTTCTTAAGTTTGTGAGTTTTTTATTTTTAGAAAAGAATTGTTTAAAATGGAGTTTGTAGTTTTGATTGATTATTATTTTTTATATTTAACGGATACCCGTGAACCGAACCGTGGTTACCCGCGTTTATACGGTTCGGTTCTATTTGGGTTTTTTACCAATTCGGTTCGGTTACGGTTAGTGCTAGCAAGGTACCCGCCCCGTTGTCACGGTTTATAATTTTTTTACTATCCGATCCGAACTGCCCCGTAAACACCCCTAGTTGGAGAGGCTAGAAGTAGTGCTCAAGTGTAGATCAGAACTTTGCAAGGGCTAAAGCTTCATTTCCAGGTATAAAGTTCAGATCTTGTCACTTGGTTCATGTTGTATGCTTAAAAGGCTATTTTCTAGGGTTTAAGTCCCAAAGGTGGAGACTTTTGTGCAAATGGCCTCCATAAGCTTAGATACTTCATATTTCTGATCTATTGGAGTTGTAGACTCACAAAAATGGCATCTTGGATGTGGGGATTTCACCATGCATGAGATCTAAGTCCTTGAGTTTGAATAAAAGGTTGTATTGTGATGTTGGAGCCTTTACAGTCGTGCCAGGGCTTAAAGCTCTCGACTTTATGGGTTTAGACACATTAGAAGAGTCGGATCTGGAAGTGGAAGTAATGGCTTAACCGATTAAGACCAGAAATGGAGAGTGGCTGATTCTAGGGGTTACGTTGGGCGTAACTTCCAGTACGCGCAGCGTACTGGGTGGAGACCCCGATCAGGGAGGGGTTGGCGACGTACGCCCCGCGTACTCTCAGGGTTTGACTTTTGTTGACTTTTAGGGTTTTGGTCAACTTGAGGACTTTAGGTCAAGGAAGGGTAAAATGGTCTTTTACCCTCTAAGGAATGATGATAAGGAGTAAAGCTCTAAGTGGTGGAAGTCTTTGTGTAATAAATGATATTTTTATGTTTAGGCGAGGTTGAGCCGTCGTTCGGGGTCGGTGTTAGCAAGAACACGAGATCTTAGACTTTCCACGAGGTAAGTCTTCTCACTATACTATACCCGGAAGGGTTTGACTGTGTGACCGGAAGGTCGGATTGGTATGAGATATATGTGTTATGTGTGATAAGTTAATCGTTATATGTGTCATGTACGATATGCTTGATATGGGCCGGAAGGCATTATGTTATGGGCCGGAAGGCGAATATGTTATGGGCCGGAAGGCGTTGTAATGTGGACCGTAAGGTTGGCGTGGGTAGGACCGGAAGGTTTACCTAGTCGGGACGGAAGTCCCCTGAGACACATGGACCGGAAGGTCAGGGCCTGGAAAGGCGTATGTGCGTAGGTTGTAGTTTGGGGAACTCACTAAGCATATAGGCTTACAGTTGTTGTGATATGTGTTTCAGGTACCAGCGAGGACTGTGGGAAGGCGCCGGCGTGATCTGTACATACTGATGGGGGATTTATGATCTTGGGATTTATATGATTTGTATTATGACATGATACATTGGATCTTTATGACTTATTTGGGATGGAAATATATTTTTAAGAAATGAAAACTTTGTTTTAAAATTTTCGTTGTTACAAGTTGGTATCAGAGCTTTGGCTTGAGGGATTCGGGTACACCTTCGGGCGTAACTGAACTCAAACCGAGGATTTGAGAAAATCTTTCAAAAACAAAAGCATAAAATTTTTTATAAAGGATTTTGTGGTAACCAAGGGTGAAGCAGTGTGTATGATCAGCCAGTGCCCGAACGGTAAAAATCCCCAAAATACTCTTACAATATGTGTTATGAGATATGATATGATATGAAATGCATGCTAGAAGACTAGGTATTCATATTAGGACTAGAGTGGTCTGATTTGTGATGCCTTAGTCTGGGGAAATCTGTTGCTATGAGATGCTTTGGGAGTGAGCGGGTAGCTAGTGCATGGCAAGAATAGAGTACTCAGAATCCGGGATTTGGGGAGGAGGACTTGGGGTGAATGCTGATACAGTGTAGTCAGTAGTATTGGGCCCGTACTACCGAAGACACCGGGTCAGTGGGCAACCAAAGTAAGAATCCCTGGGTATCGGAGACTGAGTAGGGTTGCGTTATCGAGTGCGATTGTGCTCGATAGAGTCTCTGATATTTCTATGTTGTATTTCAGAGGCATCATGGTTGGACCATGCCACAGACCTAGTTCGAGCAGTGTGAGTGACGAGGAGATTCGTCAGATGATTCATGAGGAGGTGGCTGCAGCGATCCGGGCTGAGATTCCGGAGATGTTTGGGTCTATTAAGACCACTCTGATGGAGACATTTGATGAGCGGTATGCCGCGTTGACTGAGGCTGCAGCCGCTGCAACTACCGCAGCTGTGGCCGCTGCCAGACCACAGGGAGGTGACTCGTTGCTGTTCCGGGAGTTCAGCAACACGAAACCACTTGAGTTTGACGGGATATAGGATCCGATCACTGCGATGAGATGGATTGCTGATATCGAGGGATGCTTCTACACTTATTCATGTCCGGAGCATCTGAGGGTACGGTTCGCCTTGAACCAGCTCCGCCTGAGAGCAAAGGATTGGTGGAAGTTCGTGACGGCGAACTTCACTCTGGCAGAGGTTTCAGCTGTGACATGGGAGAGATTTACCACCATGTTCAGAGACGAGTACGTTCCCCCGGTGGAGAGTGAACGGTTAGTTCAGGAGTTCTTGACCCTCAAGCAGGGTAATGATTCTGTCACGGTGATCATGCGGAATTTTCATGAGAGGGTGATGTTCTACCCCGAGCAGGTGTCCACGGAGCAGCCGAGGTTGAGCCGGTATTTGGGTGTGTTGAGGAGGGATATCCGGGAGTTCGTATCGAACTCGACATATCATACTTTTGCTGAGCTTCAGGTGAATGCCAGGAAGCACGAGATCGAGTTGGAGACCCAGGCCAGGGAGGAGGCCGAGTCTCAACGGGTGGATCGGCGGCCGGCTCAGTCTCAGCCGGCAGCCAAGCGGACTAAGTTCGCTGATTCGAGGACGGGAGGTCAGAAGGGTCGCACTTGCGGAAAGTGCGGCAAGGGTCACGAGGGGACATGTCGATCAGGTGCTTGCTACAAGTGTGGCAAGGAGGGGCACATTGCTAGGCATTGCCCTAAGGGGTTTATGGTCTGCTTTCATTGCAACCAGACTGGCCATCGGAAGGCCGAGTGCCCTCAGCTTCTCCAAGGATCTGCACCAGCTGCTAGGGCTACTGAGACTCGACCAGTGAAGGTCGAGGCCCCGAGGGCTCGTGGGAGAGCTTTCCAGTTGACTGCGGAGGAGGTCCGCACGACACCTGATGTTGTGGCTGGTATGTATTCTCTCATGTATTTATTATTCTTTTTATGAGATGTTATGCTTATTTCATGATATGCGTAGGTGCTTTCCTTGTGAATTATGTACCTGCTTTAGTGTTATTTGACTCGGGTGCGAGTCGGTCTTTCGTATCTCTGGCTTTTAGTCAGCACCTCGGAACTGATCAGGAAGTGATGAGTCGACCTATGAGGGTTTCCATAGCTGATGAGAAAGTGATATATGCCGCAGACGTGATTCGAGGATGTGTGCTCGAGATTTTTGGTGTCAAATTCCCTATAGACTTGGTTCCTATAGCTATGGGGGATGTCTGCGTTATCGTGGGTATGGACTGGTTGAGTAAGTTTGGGGCAGTTATTGACTGCGAGAGACAGCTGGTGACGATTCGAGACCCTAGTGGGGGAGTGCTTTCGGTGTATGGCGAGGGGACCCGGTGCGGGTCGGCGTTTTGTTCGGCTGCCAGGGCGAGGCAGAGTTTGCAGCAGGGCTGCAATGGATTCATAGCCTACGTGACAGATACTCGAGTGGCCGCGGGGAGGCCCAATTTGGTTCATGACCTTCCTGTTGTATGCGAGTTTTCAGATGTGTTCCCCGAAGAGTTACCAGGTGTGCCTCCGGAAAGGCAAGTGGAGTTCTGTATCGATTTGGTTCCGGGAGCGGCGCCCATTGCCAAGGCGCCTTATCGTCTCGCTCCACCGGAAATGCAGGAGTAATCCTCGCAGCTTCATGAGCTGTTGGGGAAGGGGTTTATCCGGCCGAGTAGCTCACCTTGGGGAGCGCCGATTTTGTTCGTCAAGAAAAAGGATGGTTCACACCGGATGTGTATCGATTACCGGGAGTTGAACAAGTTGACGGTTAAGAACCGGTATCCGTTACCTAGGATCGACGATCTGTTCGATCAGTTGCAGGGGGCATCTTGGTTCTCCAAGATAGACTTGAGGTCGGGTTATCATCAGATGAGGGTTCGGGATGAAGATATTCAGAAGACTGCTTTCAGAACTCGTTATGGACATTATGAGTTTGTTGTGATGCCTTTTGGGCTCACCAATGCCCCAGCTGCGTTCATGGATCTCATGAACAGGGTGTGCAGGCCGATGCTGGATCGGTCGGTGATCGTATTCATTGATGATATTCTGGTATATTCGAGGTCTAGGGAGCAGCACGAGGAGCATTTGAGGGAGATTCTTGGAGTTCTGAGATCGGAGAGGTTGTATGCCAAATTCTCCAAGTGTGATTTCTGGTTACGAGAGGTCCAGTTCCTAGGGCACCTCGTTAACCAGAAATGGATTTTGGTCGATCCGGCCAAGATAGAGGCAGTGATGAGATGGGAAGTGCCGAGATCGCCCACCGAGATCAGGAGCTTTCTGGGTTTTGCTGGATATTATCACAGGTTTATTAAGGATTTCTCCAAGATCGCCACGCCACTTACTAGGATGACCCGGAAGGGTGTTGCATTTTCGTGGGGACCGGAGCAGCAGTCCTCATTCGAGACCCTTCTTCAGAAATTGTGCGAGGCTCCGGTGCTTGCACTCCCGGAAGGGATGGAGGATTTTGTGGTGTACTGTGATGCATCTATATCGGGTTTAGGGGTGGTGCTTATGTAGGGGGGCATGTGATAGCGTATGCTTCGAGGTAGTTGAAGCTTCATGAGTCGAGATATCCCACCCACGACCTGGAGTTGGGGGCTGTGGTGTTTGCCCTCAAGATCTGGCGGCATTATCTTTATGGGGTTCGGTGTACCATCTACACGGACCACAAGAGTCTGAAGTACTTGATGGATCAGCCAAACCTGAATATGCGACATAGGAGATGGTTGGATGTGGTGAAGGATTACGATTGTGAGATCCTGTATCACCCGGGTAAGGCTAATGTGGTAGCCGACGCGTTGAGCCGTAGAGCGGAAAGCGCCCCGATCCGAGATATTTGTATGAGGATGACGGTGATGACCCCGATTTTAGATACCATCCGAGGAGCTCAGGCTGAGGCTGCGAAACCAGAAAACCAGAAGAGGGAGCGGGTTGTAGGTCAGGTATCAGGATTCGTTACGGATGGTCGAGGACTTATTACTTTTCAGGGTCGGATTTGGATACCGTTTGTGGGCGGTACGCGTACTATTTTGATGGAGGAAGCGCATCGATCAAAATTCTCGATTCATCCCGGGGCTAGGAAAATGTATTTGGACCTAAGGAAGGAGTATTGGTGGCCCTGTATGAAAAGGGATGTTGCATGGTTTGTTGAGAGATGTCTGACTTGTCGGCAGGTTAAGGCCGAGCACCAGCATCCGCACGGTAAGTTGCAGCCGCTAGAGATTCCCGAATGGAAGTGGGAACAAATTACCATGGATTTTATCACCAAATTGTCACGGACTGCGAGGGGAGTCGACGCGATTTGGGTGATCGTGGATAGATTGACGAAGAGCGTTCATTTTCTAGCCATCAGCGAGAGCTCTTCTGCGGAGAAGTTGGCGGAACTATACATGAGGGAGGTGGTATCGCGGCATGGGGTTCCGATGTCGATTGTTTCAGATCGTGATGTGCGTTTTACTTCCAGGTTTTGGAAGAAGTTTCATGAGGATTTGGGTACGAGACTGCATTTCAGTACCGCATACCAACCGCAGACAGACGGACAGAGCGAGCGGACGATTCAGACGCTTGAGGATATGCTCCGTGCATGTGTTTTGGATTTTGGAGGGAGCTGGGACACCTATCTGCCTTTAGCAAAGTTTTCGTACAACAACAGTCATCATTCGAGCATTGGTATGCCACCCTTTGAGCTGTTGTATGGTCGGAGGTGTCGCACCCCCATCTGTTGGGGAGAAGTGGGGCAGAGGGTGATGGGTAGCACGGAGATTGTACTCCAGACGACCGAGCAGATTCAGCAGGTCAGGCAGAGGTTGTTGACTGCGAAGAGTCGCCAGAAGAGTTATGCGGACAGGCGGCGGTCTGAGCTCGAGTTTCAGGTTGGCAACCTTGTGCTCCTAAAGGTCTCTCCTTGGAAAGGGGTGATACGATTCAGGAAAAGGGGCAAGTTGGGACCCCGGTATATTGGACCCTTTAGGGTAATTGCTAGGGGTGGGACGGGTAGCCTACCGGTTGGAGCTACATGCTGAGTTGGGGCAGATTCATGATACCTTTCATGTCTCGCAGTTGAGGAATTGTATTGCCGACGAGTCGGCAGTGGTGCCATTGGATGATATTCAGGTGGATGCAGGCCTGAACTATGTGGAGAGACTAGTAGCGATCAGGGATCGGAAAGTTAAGGTTTTGAGGAACAAGGAAATACCCCTGGTACAAGTGCAGTGGCAACATCGGAAAGGGTCCGAGCTGACATGGGAGACCGGTCTGAGATGCGGGATCAGTATCCAGAGTTGTTTTCGGTATGAGACTTCGGGGGCGAAGTCTGATTCTAGTGGGGGAGAATTGTAATAGCCCGAAATCCAGGTATTCTTCTTTTGGCTTTACATCTTGGTTAAGTTAGTGATTTCGGGTTTTCATGGTAGGCGAGAACGCTGGGCGTACAAGGTGTACGATGCGCGTACTCGCACGTCTCATTTTGGACGCGTTTCCCCTCGCCCGGCATAACTTATTCAGACCCAAACCCTAAATTCCTTTGATGGGGCTATAAAAGGAACATGTGGCTGGTCTTCTCAGCCACCATCCCTCAGAGTGAAACCCTAAAAAGAGTGTACACTCGTTCTTAGGCCATTGTGTGTGTATTCTAAGCTTGGTGGTGCCATTTCAAGGTTGCATAGAAGAAGAAGAGCTTGTTGGAGAGGCTAGAAGTGGTGCTCAAGTGTAGATCTGAACTTTGCAAGGAAAAAGCTTCATTTCCAGGTATAAAGTTCGGATCTTGTCACTTGGTTCATGTTGTATGCTTAAAAGGCTATTTTCTAGGGTTTAAGTCCCAAAGGTGGAGACTTTTGTGCAAATGGCCTCTATAAGCTTAGATACTTCATATTTCTGATCTATTGGAGTTGTAGACTCTTAAAAATGGCATCTTGGACGTGGGGATTTCACCATGCATGAGATCTAAGTCCTTGAGTTTGAATAAAAGGTTGTATTGTGATGTTGGAGCCTTTACAGTCGTGCCAAGGCTTAAAGGTCTCGACTTTATGGGTTTAGACACATTAGAAGAGTCGGATCTGGAAGTGGAAGTAATGGCTTAACCGATTAAGACCAGAAATGGAGAGTGGCTGATTCTGGGGGTTACGCTGGGCGTAACTTCCAGTACGCGTAGCGTACTGGGTGGAGACCCCGATCAGGGAGGGGTTGGCGACGTACGCCCCGCGTACTCTCAGGGTTTGACTTTTGTTGACTTTTAGGGTTTTGGTCAACTTGAGGACTTTAGGTCAAGGAAGGGTAAAATGGTCTTTTACCCTCTAAGGAATGATGATAAGGAGTAAAGCTCTAAGTGGTGGAAGTCCTTGTGTAATAAATGATATTTTTATGTTTAGGCGAGGTTGAGCCGTCGTTCGGGGTCGGTGTTAGCAAGGACATGAGATCTTAGACTTTCCACGAGGTGAGTCTTCTCACTATACTATACCCGGAAGGGTTTGACTGTGTGACCGGAAGGTCGGATTGGTATGAGATATATGTGTTATGTGTGATAAGTTAATCGTTATATGTGCCATGTACGATATGCTTGATATGGGCCGGAAGGCATTATGTTATGGGCCGGAAGGCGAATATGTTATGGGCCGGAAGGCGTTGTAATGTGGACCGTAAGGTTGGCGTGGGTAGGACCGGAAGGTTTACCTAGTCGGGACAGAAGTCCCCTGAGACACATGGACCGGAAGGTCAGGGCCTGGAAAGGCGTATGTGCGTAGGTTGTAGTTTGGGGAACTCACTAAGCATATAGGCTTACAGTTGTTGTGATATGTGTTTCAGGTACCAGCGAGGACCATGGGAAGGCGCCGGCGTGATCTGTACATACTGATGGGGGATTTATGATCTTGGGATTTATATGATTTGTATTATGACATGATACATTGGATCTTTATGACTTATTTTGGATGGAAATATATTTTTAAGAAATGAAAATTTTGTTTTAAAATTTTCGTTGTTACAACTTAACTTTTGGTTTTGTGCTCATTTGGTCACTTAACTCTTTTTATGTTTTAAAAGGTCATTAAACTTTTGAGTTTTTGCTCATTTAGTCACTTAACTTTTGGTTTGGTCATATTTGGTCACTTAACTTTTAGATTTGTGCTCATTTAGTCACCTAACTTTTAAAATTGTGCTCATTTAGTCACTAAACCTTTGAAAAAATTTAAAAGTTTAGTGACTAAATGAGCATAATTTTAAAAGTTAGGTGACTAAATGTGACCAAACCAAAAGTTAAGTGACTAAATGAGTACAAAACCAAAAGTTTGATGACCTTTTAAAACTTAAAAAGAGTTAAGTATCCAAATGAGTACAAAACCAAAAGTTAAATGACCAAAAATAACCTAAACCCTTTTATACATATACAACTTATATAAACAAAAGAACAGACGAGACTTCTATACGCTCCGTCTTCTCCAAAAGATTATGGTTTACCTGTCTAACGAGAGCCTGATAATACAAGCAGTTTTAAAAATATCAGCATAAAGCTGGTGAGTTCATAAGCGGTTGGTTTCTATAAAAGAACAAGTTTTCTTTGGTTTTCTGAAAAGGTTGTTTATCCAAGAAAATCCCATATTTTCGTATGTGAAAAGTTTAGTTATCCAATGTTACACAGTTTGGTTAAGAGCAGATAAGTTATCCCAGGAAAAACCCTTATTTTCCTAAGAGTTGGTGGTTAGTTATCGATTCGGAATGCGGTGTACAAGTATCTACCATACTTGTAGCGTTGGTGTGTTGTATCCTAAAAGCTTAGTTATCCTTTGAAAAACACATTAGTTTTAACACGTATATAAAAATAATAAATAGATAGTAAACTAATTCCTAAATTATTAGTTCACTAGGTTCATTATTACTGAAAAGTAAATCTCTATTATTCAAGTTTGCGAGTTCCATAACCATACGATAGACTAGATATGGAAATAAGAAGTCCATTATCATTTTATGACTTTTGTCCCCCGTAGACCTGCCGGTCCCACTGTAGCTAGCAGCAAGGTGCGGGGTAGTCAGCCTCGTATAGATCTATACACTCAAGTCATGCTCTCCACCTAGGAGATTCTGGTTACAGGGGCGGTCCTCCACTCGCGTATCTCTGTGGAGTGTTACAGAGGACGTGTCTCTAATCTTAAGAATAACAAATTTACAAGTAATAAGGCGGAAAATTCTGTTTTAGATTCTAGTTACAAAGGCAGTCCTCCACTCGCGTGTCTTTGTGGAGTGTTATAGAGGACGTGTCTAAAGTTCTAAGAATAATGATTTTAACAGTAAATAAATATGGAAAATCATTTGTGAGATATAAAATATAACATTTTATAATAAATTTCGCAATTAATTTGAAATCTAACTCTGCAAGTCAAACGGTTGGTTAATACGGTTTTCAATGTTAAAAGCATACGGAATATGAAACATTTCAAATAAAATAATAAGGTTGAGTACAAGATTTCCTTGTACTTTTGCTTGTATTCCCCACATGAAAACATTGAAAACACGGAAAAAGGTGTAGGGGTATGAACTCACCAGTCGAGAAATGTGTCGGCTAGGATGCTAAGTGTCAGTTCGGGGCTTCAAAACACGCGAGGTTCCTATGTAATATGAAGAGATACATAAATTGTATCTAATTAGACCTTGAACTACTAATTAAATAAGAATAAACACTCCGAGGCGCAAAAACACTTCAATTCAAGTGTTAGGAGTGGTCCGGGTAGCATTTAAGGAGGTGTAAGGCCTAGATATGGGGTTTGCTCTTCAAGAGTAAACTCCTAAGGGAGTTTACGGCCTAATGACCATATCCCCATGAGTTTACGACCGTAAACTCATGGGTGGCGTGTTCTTGGATGCTTAATGGTCTTATAACACTTGTGGAATTAGACTAGGATCAATTCTAAGGCATTGGAAGAGATTAAACCATCAAATGGACCATTTCAAGGAGTTTATGGCCGTAAACTCTCATATGCACTTTCCTTCTGTGTTTTGGTGGTTCTAGGTTAATCACATGTGATTCTAGCTCAATATACAAGCCATGGAAGGAAGTTAGGGCACCATTTGACCTCCTTAAAGGATTTTACGGCCAGGGAACCATTCCTTGGGGGGTTTACGGTCGTAATCTCCTAAGGACATGGTTTTCTTGATGATTAAGGCCCCTAACACAATTGGTGTTGGTTCTAGACATTATTCCAAGGCATATGAGGTGTTTAAGGGGCATCTTAACACCTTAAATGGTGTTTACGGCCTTAGAAGGGGTGTTTACGGTCCAAGAATGTTCTGGGGCTGTAAACTCATGTTTACTCCCCAAATGGTATGATTTTGGTGTTCTAAGTCCATTCATGCAAGCCCTTAGGTCATAACTAAGCTCTAGAAGTGGTTTGGAAGGGTTTTGGGGCTCCAAAACCCCATTTATGTGTGTTTACGGTTTGGGGCTGTTCTTGGGCCGTAAACACATGTCTTTGGTCCTTTTGGATGATTTTGACACGAATTTGTAAGTTAATCAAGCTAATCTATAAGCTAGGATGGATTACTTATCAATTTGGGGTTTGAAATGGGTGATTTTTGGATCAAAAATGGCTTGAAGAGAGAGAGAGAGTAGAGAGAGTGTGGGAAAAAGCTTCAAATGAAGTCCACTCACCCTTATATAGGGTTTGAGTTTGAGACCCGATGGAAATCTACCCGATACTGACGTTGAACGAGGCTTATGGTCGTACCCGATTAAATTGTCGTAACCCGACGTGGTCGAAACTAAAAATTTTCCAAATAAAAATTGGGGTGTTTTCACGCGTTTCTAATGTGTTTGGACACTCATGAAGTCATGATAAAAGTCTCAAATTAAATAACCTAATTCAAGATGTAAGCGGAACAATTCGATAAAGACGAGTTTTATTGACGAAAACGGGTTACAGTGACGGAATAAACTTCGGGTTGTCACACTGTTACACAGAAATCATCAATAAGATGCAAAAACAAATCACCATAAACCAAATCACTTCATCAACAGGAAGCAGGTAAGTAGCAACAAATCGACATTAATAGAAACCATCAATGAGAGGGCAATGATTAAGAATAGACAAAACTACACAAATGGTCCTTGTGGTTTGTTGAAAATTGCCACTTTGATCCAAAAAGTTTTGGACTAGCACCATAGGTCCAAAGTTTTCATTTTGTTGCGAGTTTGCTCGAATTTACTTTAAACTTTTTTGTAATGACTATTTTACCCTTCTTTTTTGTTTTTTTAGTTTTTTTTTTGTTTATTTAAATATTTTTATGATTAAAAGAAAAATACTCTCTCTCTCTCTCTCTCTCTCTCTCTCTCTCTCTCTCTCTCTCTCTCTCTCTCTCTCTCTCTCTCTCTCTCTCTCTCTCTCTAGACTCATTTTCCCATCATCATCTTCATCTAAAAACTTGATTTCCCCATCATCATCTTCATCTTTATCATTAGCTCCTAACATGACCATCATGAGCCACTATCACCACCGATCTGTAGATTCTTACTCTGCCGGTCAAATCTGCAACCAATATCTACAAACAAGATCTGGTTCAAGCGTTAAATTGGTGGAGAAATTGAGCATGTCGTCTGGCTCAAGGTTAGATTTACAAACGAATGTTGACATTTACAAACCCAAAAATCTGAATTTTACTTCACATTTTGCAAATCGATAGTCTCGATTTATCAATTCCAATCATGTGCAGATGAATTCAAATTTTTTCAACTCGTTTTAGAGTTTGTCAACACCGATTTAGAAGATGCTTAGTGTAAGATCTGGATGATTTAAGCAAGAAAACCGACCGATTTGAGGTTTAAACTTGGAGATCCACCATTTTTTCTTGATTTGAATGTCGATAAGGTCAGAAACGATAAATCTGATGAAGATTCGAGTTTCAAATCATTAGTTCAGAAACAAAAAACCCTAGACATTCTTCACCATCAACAACGGATGTGGAATCATCCATTCCTAGGATGATTTTTGGGTTTGCGACAGAGATGAACAGATCTCAGAAGGGTTTTCTGACCTATAGACGGAGAGGGGTGAACTCATGAACAAACCCATATTTTGTGTAAGGTTTTTGTTTTTGGGATGATATTTCGGCGTATATGAAGTAGAAAAAATTTAGGTGGAGATAGAGGTAGCAGACGGTGGTAGCAAAAGACTGTGGTGGTGACAGACGTTGGTGGTTGCAGATGGTAGTCCAACGATGGTGGTGGGGAAAATGTTCTTGAGTTCGTGAACCATAGTGGTAACCAATTTTCTGGAAAAATTCAGATGTGACAGAGACAGAGAGAGACGTATTTTCTTTTTTATTTTTCTTTTAACTATAAAAATATTTAAATAAATAAAAAACAAAAAAAAGGGTAAAATCGTCATTACAAAAAAATTTAAAGTAAATTGGACCTAACTCGCAACAAAATGAAAATCTTGGACCTGTAATGCTAGTCCAAAACTTTTTGGACCAAAATGACAATTTTTAGCAAACCACAGGGACAATTTGTGCAGTTTTGTCTTAAGAATAATGTAAAATTAGGGGGTGTTTGGCTTGGCTTTTCAGGGGGCAAAAGTCATTTTTGGAAAAGTCACAAAAAGTCAGGTTTTCTTGACTTTTCCAAAAAGTTCATTTTTACATGTATCCAAATCCAAAAGTAGCTTCTAAAATGCATTTACCAAACATCTTTTGCTTCCTATCTTTTCCAAAAAGGACTTTTGGCTTCTAAAAAGCTAAGCCAAACACCCTCTTAGAATGTAAGGAGTTTCTAACCTTGCAAAGTTGCAATGTCGAACCCAGCCCTTTGCTTTAGGAAATCCTCGACGAAGATAAAATTTTGATGCATCATAGATAACACGTCTATGCTTTATAGAAATCGAATGTGCTATGGTTGGGCCCTTGGTTCGATTCTCTGCTGATTTCTTTTAATTAGGTTGTACTCATTCCTAATCTAAGATTATTTTGAGCAATTATGTTGTTGATGAGGTTAGAATTGGGATCGAATGATTATTTTCTTGCGATTTTCTGAGTTCGTAATCTTTCAATTGAGGGCAAAGTAGGCATTTTTCATTCAAGGAGGAAAAGGAATGAAAAAAACGGGATTTACCCTCTCTCCCCATCAAAATCGGAAAGCGTATTCATGATCACTCTGAAAATCAGAAGAATATCTTCCCGTTATCTAACTCCAACAATCGATTCCACCCAAATCGCAAAAGATATCAGCCACAATATCACCGAAATAACAAATCGTTTTTATAAAGCGTAGGGCTTCATTCGCTTTTTCGGGTACGAATAATCCCACTTGAAGCTGTTCTTTGAGGTTGTTGAATTGTTGAAGCTCAAGTTGTAGTCATTTTTTGAAGGTTAGCATCTCCTTACCCTATTATTTATTGAAATTCCTGAATGTGTTCTTGTTGCTGGGTCTTTTATGAACTGGGATTCCTTTTTTTTTTTTGTGGCTTCGATGAAATTTTGAACCTGTTCTTGTTTGTACCTATTATTGAAAATTTTGAAGCTTGGCATCTTTTCTTTTTCTTGTGCTTTGATGAACTGGGATTTAACAAGTCATTAATTCCAAGTAAACATCTTAATTTTTTTTTTATCTATCTTTGTCAAAATCAAAACCATTTTAGTTTAGATGGGTATGATTTATATCATAAGTAATTAGGAGTGTGTGAATGGAAGCCCAACTTCAGAATTTCAATTAGAAAGGGGTCTTCGTCAAGGTGGCCCGCTATCTCCTTTGTTATTCATTATTGTTATGGAGGGGTTACATGTGGTTGTGGTGGATGCAATAGAACCTAATGTTATTTGAGGGGCTAAGGTGGGTAATATGTTAATCTCTCATCTTCTTTATGCGGACGATGTTATGTTCCTGGGAGAGTGGTCAATAATTAATATGAATGGGGTGGTTAATTTATTACATTGCTTTTACATGGTGTCGGGCTTGAGAATAAACATTCATTAGTCAGTGTTGTATGGTGTTGGTGGTAGAGGTGATCATGTTAAGGAAATGGCAGAAGTGTTGGGTAGTAAAGCAGAGCAATTTCCTTTCTCTTACTTAGGGATTCCGATAGCAGATAACATGAATAAGATGGCTGCATGGTTACCTATTATAGATAAATTCAAGTCAAAATTATCTAAATGGAAAGCGAGTATGTTGTCGATTGGTGGTAGATTGATCCTAACCAAGTCGGTTCTGGGCTCGTTGGGAACATATTTTATGTCCATGTTTCCCATGTTGGTTCAAGTAAGAAAGGCTTTAGAGACGTTACGAGCTAAATTCTTTTTGGGTTCTATGGATTTGATAAAAAAAATCCCTTGGGTTTCTTGGAATATTATCCTTGCTAGTAGAGAAAAAGGTGGATTGCAAGTTGAGAGTTTACATGCTCTTAATGCAACGTTGATGCAGAAGTGGAGATGGAGATATGTGCATGAGAAGGAGGCAATTTGGGTGCAATTGATTAAAGAGATCTATGGGATAAGGACCCATAACCTGTTTGATAATTTGACAGTTCTAGTTGGTGGCGCCTGGTTGGTTATAATTGGATCCATTAACAGATTACATGATAGTGGTACCATTCCTAAATCAGTGATGCAGAAAGAGATAGGAGATGGTAGAAGCACAAAATTCTGGATTGATAATTGGATTGGTTCGATGGCTTTCAAAGATATATTTAAAAGGTTATTCTATTTGGAATCTTCTCCTAATTGTTTGGTTGCAGATCGTTGGAATGAAGGGTGGAAGTGGAATTGGAAGAGACAATTTGATGGAGGCGCTTTAAAGAGAAAGCTTGGCGAACTCTTACTTATAATTAACCAAGTCACTATTTCTCATGATAAAGATATATGGAGATGGAATCTAGATGGTCAAAGTGAGTTCACGGTTAATGAAGCGAGACGATACATTGACAGATTAACCTTACCGGAAAACTTTTTGGAGACTCGGTGGAATCGTTTTATTCCTTCAAAAGTAAATATTTGTGGATGGAGAATTCGGCTTGATACAATCCCGACTAGATGGAATTTGAGTAGGAAAGGAATTCAAGTGGAGTCTATTTTATGTCGTATATGTTCCAGAGTGCTATGGAGACAAGTGATCATATCTTTGTTGCATGTGGGCTAAGTAAATCGATATGGGGTTTAATAGGTCGATGTTGTGATGTTGATACTAGGAACTGGTCCTCTACGATGGAACTATTTCAGTGGATTGATTCGGTTCAAGTTATGGCAGGTAAAAGAGTTGTTCTTGATGTGATATGTAGCGTGGGGCTGTGGAGCATATGGAGAATCAGAAATGAGCCGGTGTTTGGCAACAAAATTCCAAAAAAAAAATCGGCTTTTTGAGGATGTAAAACCCCATTTTAAATAAAATAATTAAATAATAAACCCGGGACCCCGAGAAGTAATTTACTATTATTTTATATTATTATAGCCCAAAATCGAATAATAATTAGTGGGGTGTTGGTTTCGGGAAGCCAAATGACAAGATTTGAACCTCCAGGGGTTAAAGTGTAATTTAGGGATTTATTTTGCAAAGGGTTTTAGAAGTCAGGGTTTGGTATCATTTGGACTTAATATGAAAGGTTTTTGGATGGTTGGGGCTAAAAGGGTAAATTATGTATCTAAGCTAAAAAGAATTTGTCATGGAGGGGCCAAATGGTAAATTTTGGGATTTAAATTGAAAGAAAAAAGGGTAGGAGGGACTAAGAGTGTCATTAGGGACCAAAGTTTGGATGTATCGGGTATATAGTCATCTACCCTTGTAGCCGTAACCCTAATCGAATGATTAGCCGCCACCTTATGCCTCCTTTCACACCAGCCGCCACCCTTCCCTCACCACCTCCGGCGACGCCTCCGTAACACTCCAGTGAACCACCGAACGACTGCCATCACAACTCCAACGATAGGATTGAAGCTTGACATCGTGGATGATGTTGTTGTTTTCTCAACTGCCGCCGACGAAGCCGGAAGCCGCACTGTCGAGGACCGCCACTGTTACATCCACTGCCAGCAAAGAATGAGGATCGATGCGAAGAAACGTCGTGGCCGTTGGTAGAAGCCGGAAGAGCTGGACTGTGGTTGTCGTCGTCGCGAAACCTCCTTCTTTCCCGGTTCGTTGTTGCGACGCCACCATTCTTCTCATTCTCCTTCCGGGAAGCCGTTGCCGCCGTCGTTTAGTTCTCCCACTGCACCGGCCGTCATCCGCCACCCCGAGGAGGCTGCCTTTGTGTGTTTCAGCCTGTGTGTCGCAAGCATGGGGGTGTTTTGGGTGCTGATTGTGATATAATGCACGATTGACATGAAAAGACCCGAAGACAAACCACCATGGCCGCCGGCTATAGTGGTTGCCGCCTTCTTGTGTAACCACTGTCGTCGTACGCCACCAGGTGGGTGGTTGGACTCGTTTACAAACAAAAGAGTGTATGTGTGTGTGTGGTTATCTTGGCCGGATTTCAGGAGAAAAGCCACCACCACCACCACCGTGAGGTGGTGGCTGCCACCTATAACCACCGTCTGCCGCCACAGGGCGGCTGTGTGTGTGAGTGTGTGTTGTCGGGATTGTCTTGTAAATAGTAATCGGTGTCGGAACGATAATAAGAAAACTCTATATCACAACCGTAAGGTGGTGGCTGCCGCCAATAGCCGTCGTGTTAGGTGGCGGTGTGCCTAGTTTGCGTTTTGACTCGTTTGGGAGGCTTGGAAAGAATGGGCCTGACAAAACCCTAGTGGGCCCAATGAAACCCTAATGGGCCCAATGAAGCCCTAACTGACCTAAGATCCCAACCAAGTGACTTATGGGCTAGTATTGGGTTGGAAACCCTAATTAGAGTTTGGAAAACCCTAATGTCATGCAACCATAATTTTCGGGATTGATCGGGACCTACACTTGAATTAATTACTAAACTGAAAATGTTAATTAATAACCATTTGCAAATTAACCTAAGGCAATATTGGACTTAATGGATTAAGCCCTTAAGGGGTTAAGTAGAAACACTTAACCCTAATCGTCATTTCATGTGAAAACCCTAACTTCACTTGGGCCTTGATTTGGGCCTTCCTTTTGGGCCTTGGTAATTGGACTATTAATAGGCTATCTAAAAACAAGTAAATGGACCAAAATTATTAGATGGGTTTTAGGATAAGGCCCATGTGAAGGACTTGGGCCCAATTTGGAAAATTGGGCCATAGGTGGGCCATTAATTGGGCCTTGATGATTATGTGATGTTAGGCAATTGGAATATCAAGAGTTTGGACTAGAATAAATGGATGGGGCCTCAAGGAAAGACCAGGTAGAGGTCTGGGCCCAATTTGGAAAATTGGGCCATATGTTGGGCTTTGGCCCATTACTTGACTACCATATGTTGGGCTTTTGCCCATTTGTCACACCCCCGAACCAGACGGCGGAAACGTCCGAGGGCTATTCTGACTCAATTGAATACCATCACAATGAATATACATGAAACATAACATCATACATTACCAAGCATTGAAATATTACAACTGGTAGCGTTTACATTCAGTACATTGATCCATAATATTACATGACCAAAAGTAAATTGTTCGATACTAATTAAAACAACAGCAAGACGTTACTGAGTACATTTTTCTTTTTCGATTTACCTGTTACTTGATAATACAAGTATTTTGAAAAACGTCAACATATGAAATGTTGGTGAGTTCATAAGTAATGTTTGAAATATAGTGGTTTGTATTGTTTTGAAAATCACCAGAAAATCCGATATTTTCTGAAAAAAGCATAGTATAAAAAGTGTGAAGATTCGTAAGTATGCTTGTTTGTTTCTATAAATGTAAAAGTACAATTTGTTAAACTCGGTATGCATCTCGTAGGTGTATTAATTGAAAACCCTAGGAAAACCCGATGTTTTCCTAATACTTTGAATCAAGTGTTTTATATTTTGTTATTTCGTTGCGACGTGTGTATTCGTTGAGTCCCGGTGACATTGGATTAATTATGGATAGTGAATTGTTATAAACACACATTAATGAAAATGACTAGTTTACAATTATACAAACGATCCCTTAGGCGTCGTTCGCACTATTCACTTAATCCAATCACCCGGACTTCTCATAGCCCCACAACAGAGGAGGAAAAGAGGGTGCGAAGCCCCCGATATTTCCATCAGTCGTTCAAGGCTATCGTGAATGCGAAGGGCCCTTAGCCCGACTCGCATTTGGTGAATTCTCGACTTTACTAGCAGTACCAGAGGACCCTTGGGGCCCAACAGCACAAAGCCTGTAAAAGTCCTTTTACACGGAATTAGGTCATATAAGACCCAACTACATGTAAGCGAGTTTCCTTCGAGCCTAAAGATCATGTAATTGGGCTAGCTAGGCCTAACAAGCACGATTTGAAACTTTCGGGCCCAAAGACGGTGTATCGACGTCTGGTGTATTCCCACGTGTGTACTGACTTCCCGAAATTTCCACGTGTGTATTGAATTCCCGAGGTTTCCGCATGTGTATTGAAGTATCGTCGTGTTATTAGTTTCGAATTCGTTATTGATTCGAGACCGAATCAATTCGTTTGATAACGATTTTGGTGTTGAAGGTGTATTATATTTCGCCGATAGTCGAGGTACTAGTATTTCATCATGTCGGGTTTATTGTTTAAAGCATTAGAATTTTACTTTTTGCAACCCCTTTCTTTTGGATAAATTTACACTTTTGACCCTTTGTATAAAAGAATTTCTATTTTAGTCCTTAAACCATTTTTCTTGACACTTTAGTATCAAAACTTGTAGAAAAGGTATTTTTCAGCTCAAAGTTATTTGAAAAACAGTTTTAGTCCCTCAAAATGAAATTTTTCTCGGCTGAAACCCTTATTTTCGCAATTTTTACACTTTTGGCCCAAAATAGAAATTTTTTGCATCTTTGGTCCCTTTTAAATATGAAAAGTATTTTTAACCCTTGAAAAGGACTTGGAGCACTAGTAGTCCCCTGTTTTACAGAAAAATACAGTTTCAGCCCCTCTAATTTGAAAATCTCGCATCTTGGGCTTTATTGGGCCGAAAAGTTCATTTTTGGGCCATTATGCTTAAAATTTCACATTTTAATCCTTCAAAAGAGAATATTTCCATAAAATACATTGTTGAAACTGTTTTGACTAATTTCATCCATCAGAATTAGTATTTTGTCATTTTGGGCCCTATAACCTTATATTTTTAACATTTTGAGTCCGAAAATGGGATTTTTAGCCCAAGGAGTTCATGTTAACCAACTTAGTTATTTTTCTAGAAATGATTTGTGTGTAATAATATGTTTTATACTTGTTTCATACATCCTAATGCAAATCTCGGTTTTAAGGACTTTTTGACTAGATCCAACACCACAATCTCATAAAAACATGAATATAAACATAGAAATCACACAAAGCATACATATACCCATAGATCTACACATTTGCTTGTATTCCCCCCCCCCCCCCACAAAACTCATAAAAACCAAAAAATAGGGGGTATGAAGCTCACCTTTGGGTGTGGTTTCGGCTTTTAGAAGAAGTGAGAAGAAAGTTTGGCCTTAGTACCTCTCCTTGGAAGATCTCGAACTTAGAGAGTTTCTAGGAGAGTGATCAAGATTTTTACATGGATTAGAAGAAGATTTTTGATAAAACAAAGTACCAAAATCATAGATCCTAACTTGATCTTACCTTAAGTGGAGAATTTGTGGAGATATTTTCTTGAAAGCTCCTTAGATCTCGAAATTTAGGAGGAGAAATAAGAGAGTTTCTTGAGAGAAATGATGAGTGAAATGTGTGTGTGTGTGTGCTTGAAGTCGGCCAAGAGCAAGAGAGAGAGAAAGAAATAGATCTTGAGGTGATATATGCATGGAAGTATGAGATAGGTTGCATGGTGAACCAACATGCAAAAGTGAGGTGGCTATGAAAGTCAACTCTCCCTTTTTCATGGGCTTGGGCCGAAATTTGAAGAGAAGAAAAAGATTTTTGGGCTTTATTGCCTCTAAGCCCATACTAGAGTTAAGTTAAATGGTTGTTGGCCCTATAAAATATAAGTGTGATTTTTATACTTTGTTGGGCTAGTTTAGGTTAATTATGGTTCATAATGGTTCATAATATTTGATTTATTTCATTCTAGGCCCAATATGACCCAAAATGTTGAAATAAATGAAAGTGGGTCCAATTAGAGCCCATTTAAGGATTCTAAGCCCAAGATATTCAAATTGGAAGCTTATTGGTCCATTGGGCCCAATAAGGAAGTCCTAGTCCAAAGTGGACCTAAACAAGAACTTCTAGGGTTTCCCATTTGCTTGTTGACTATTCGAAATGCTTGTATGGTGTATTAGATTGAAAATTTTGTTGTCATAAAGTAAGCATCATACATGCTCTTAAGACTTTGATTCATAATTTTTACTAAATTGTTGTAGTTTGTAACAACCCGAAGTTGTTCGTCGCCGAAAACCTATTCTACCCGTACAGCTCGCCGTATATCGGTTCGTTCCGATGTTGTTTTTGAGTCGAATAAATTAAACTTATATGTTTAATTGATTCTAATGAGTGTCCAAACCTGTTAGGAACTCACGAAACGAACCCAAAATGCTTATTCCAAAAATTTTAGAATCAATCCCGCCAAGTCACGGAAACTTAATCGGGTGCGGCCTAAAGCCCCGTTTAGTGCCGGTATCGGGTAGAATTCCACCGTGTCCAAATTCCTCGACCTATATAAACATGTTTCAGCTTCCATTTGAAGCTTTTGCTTCCTCTCTCTACTCTCTCTCTAACCTCTCTCCTAAATCTAACTTCAAGGGTCCAAAACTCACTTTCAAGGCCTCAAATCCCTAAGGTACCTTTCTAACTTCATTGTATAGCATATTAGACCTTCAAATCCGGGATTGAAACATAAAATTTGGCCTTGTATAAGAGTTTACGGCCCAGGAAGATGCCTAGGCCGTAAACACTAAGTTTGAAGGGTTTTAAGCCCTTAAACCCCTCCTAGACAATGTTGGGACCTAGATATGGCTAAATGACTTCATGGAATGGATTTATAACCTTTTAATCATGCATTTTGAAGGGTTTGAAGGAGTTTACGGCCAAGCCTCATGCTTAGGCCGTAAACTCATATAATTGGGACTTTTAGGACCTTAAACCCCTCCAATTCACTTGTAAGGCTTAGATATGAATTTTAGGATAATGGTTTTAGCATTTGGACACCTTAAACATAATTTTAGAAGGATTTATGTGAGTTTACGGCCAAGGCATGTGCTTGGGCCGTAAACTCCTTGAAACATGGTATAAATTCAATTTCAAGGTGTTAGAAAGCCATCCAACACCACCAAAAGCCTTGGAATAAATCATAGGACCAACCAAAAATAGTTTAAGAACCTTAAACACATTATTTGAGGGATTTATATGAGTTTACGGCCAAGGCTTGTGCTTGGGCCGTAAACTCCTTGATTCATGGTGTTAGAATGCCACCTAAACACCCCTAAAGCCTTGGAATGAATTTTAGAAGTCCTTACAATCAAGTTCATGGCCTTAAAACACATGGAATCACTCTCTAAGAGAGTTTACGGCCATGAGAGGGGTCTCATAGGCCGTCAACTCCAAAAACCCATTCAAAACATCAAGTAAATGCATGTAAGGCCTTGGGATAAATTTACCAATCACATGTGATTTGTTTTAACATCATTTAACACCTTTTTCTTGGATATTTAGGAGTTTACGGCCAGGAGCCTATGCTAGGCCGTAAACTCCCATAAATAAGTCAAAATGAGGTTAAAAATCCATTCCAATACTTTAATCCAAGCCTAGAAAAATTCCCCTAAGTGTATGAAGTCATTTTTGCCCATAAACCACCCCACCATGAGTTTACGGCCGTAAACTCATGGGGAATGGGTGTTTTAGACCTTAAACTCTTGTATGAGTTTATTCATGGGGAATAAACTCAACTTCCAAGTCCTTAGTGCCATTACACGTCTTTAAACGCCACCCGAGTCCCTCCAAACGCTTGTTTCGGGATGATTTCACGACTAGAAGTTTTGGTCCCTAATAATCGAATAATCTAGTCCTAATTAGATACAAATGTGTATCTTGTCATTATACATAGGAACCTCGTGCGTTTTCAAGTCCCGAACCGTTGTTTGACGTCCGAAATCGTCACATTTTTCGTCCGGTGAGTTCATACCCCTATCCTTTTTCACTGTTTTTAACTGTTTTCAGGGGGGGGGGGGGGGGAATACAAGCAAAAGTACGAGTGTATCTTGTACTTAAACTGATTTTCAACTTAATGATTTCAGTTTATAAATGTCTTGATTTTTAAAGATTTAGATAACTGACGTTTCGAATTGCAGGTTAAATATAGATTTCTTTTGAAAAGTGTTTCGATCTAAATTGCTTTTATAAAGAAATCATTATAACACGAATAATACGAATGTAGCTTAGTAAGAATACGAATACGAATACGAATACGAATACGAATACGAATACGAATGCGAACACGACTACGAATGCGAAGTGACGCCTTTGGTTGACACAAAGACTTCGATTATACAGTTGTTGTACCCTCTGAGTGTCACCAGAGTTTCGAAAACGAATACGAAAAATACGCCTCTGAACCTCTACTGAGCTTCAAGTATATCCGCCTCAGAATGTTGACAGAGCTTCGAATACACAACGAAATGTACTCTTTTGGAACTTAGTAGAACTTCGAAAATACTGTAGTGTACGCTTTTGTGTGGTTCCAAAACTTCGAAAATACAATGATGTTAGTAGATAGTAGCCATCCGAAGATAGAATAACTAAGGGTTAGAATACTTAACTAATGTTATACATACGGTAACAACTAGTAACGAACGTAGAAAATGAACAGACAACTCAACACATAGGAAAATATGGGATTTTCCTGGGTAGTACATTAACACATAATCGAATACAGTAAAAAGCGAATAACTAAAACTATAAGGAAAATATGGGATTTTCCTGGATCGACATAACCAACGTTTTCGAAATTGTACAAAGGATAACCAAACTGTTTTCATAAGAAAATATGGGATTTTCTTGAACAACAACTTTTCAGAAACAAAGGAACTCGTTCTTTCAAAACTAAACCGCTTATGAACTCACCAGCTTTATGCTGATTTTCAAACTGCTTGTATTCTCAGGTCAGAGATAGACAGGTACACCGCAACCTTTTGGAGAAGACGGAGCATCCCGAAGTCTCGTCTTTGCTTTTTTTTATATTACTTATGTAAAACACTTGTACAACTTTACTTTTGAACCGATGTAAACAATATGATGTAATGGAATGTTTTGTGATTACTACTTTACTATGTGCATTGGATTTGATACTCAACGTGGAGTCAACCCCGGAAACGTTTCCGCCTTTGGTTTTCGGGGTGTGACAGATTGGTATCAGAGCCCTTGTTTATAGTGAACTGGTATACCAAAGCTTACATGGTATAAGACTATAAACATTAAAGGGCCTAAGTGCTCTGAACTAAAAGTATACTCTACGAATATAAGTATTTTCTAAAGTATACAAGTATACCGACCCTCGAAATCCATAACTACAAATAGAACAAAATATAAGTAAATGGGTGTTGTACGCTGCGGTTAAACCTGGGCAGTTATGTAGTCGTGTCTAGGATCAATATAGCCTGGCCAACTATATTCATTCGAGACACGGCCAACATGTGCCCGGGAGTGACTGTGGTATGCGGCATGCCTAAAACTTACCCTAATACCACAAACATCGAATCAGCGTCGTAACAAATCACGAAATACTATGGGAGTATTTCTCGAGCCAATCCTTGGTAGAAATCCTCGTTCATGCATTGTTCTTTGATCATTCCCTTAGCGATAATTTTCCCGCTTTGATAACTCTTTCCTGCTTTATCGCTTGTTAGCATATATCTGTCATATCTCTTGATTCAATTCAGAGGACTTATCATCCTCTCTTCCTTGATCTTATTAGATCAAGATGCCTCCAAGAAAGAGACCCAGCTCTAAGACCAACAACCCTCCGCCACCACCTCCTCTTCAAATCGATCTGGAAACTCTTCAGGCAACCATTTCTGCCACAATATCAGCTCTCCCACCTCAATTTAACCCCAATGGTCCAGGAAGTGGTTCCCAAAACCAAGAAGGTAATCAAGGACACCGGAAAGAGTGTTCCTATAAAGACTTTATGAACGGAAAACCCACATTCTTCGATGGCACAGGGGGTGTCATTGCTTTAACTCGGTGGTTAGAGAAAATCGAATCTGTTTTCGAGATCTGTGCCTGTTCAGATTCCGACAAAGTAAAGTTTGCCGCCTGTACTCTCCTCGATAAAGCTTTGATTTGGTGGAACGGCCGAGTCAAATCCCTGACTTTACGTGTAGCTAATGCTATGGGATGGGAAGTTATGAAGGAACTGCTACGCGCAGAGTATTGCCATCGGGGTGAAATCCAGAAGCTGGAACACGAGCTATGGAACCTGAAGATGAAAGGTTCTGATATCGCCTCTTACACTTCAAGGTTTAATGACTTAGCACTTCTTTGTCCGGGAATGGTTACCCCGGAAAGCAAAAAGATAGAAAGGTTCATCTGGGGATTGACCCAGCCAACGAAGGGAAATGTTATAGCAGCAAAGTCGGATACCTACGACAGTGCAAAGTGTCTGGCTCAAACCTTGATCGATCACAATGATGTACAGGGAGAAACAGACACCACACCCAAGCCAACAGAAAAGAGTGGCGAGAAAAGAAAGTTTTGGAGAAAGAAGAAGAAGAGTTAGTCTTCCCCAGAACCCTCTAAGAAACAGCAAATGGTGGCGGTCCACGTTGCTACTATTCCTGCCGCTGTTTCTGTTGTCAATGCCACATCTCAAACACCTGTTACCGGATATGTCGGTACCCTCCCGTGGTGTGACCGATGTAACTACCACCATCGTATCCCTGGCCCTTGTCGTACAAAGTTTTGTAAAAGTTGTGGCCAGGAAGGTCACCTGCTACAGCTGTTGAGAGGTCGGGCACTACAAACGAAACTGTCCAAAGACAGTAACGTCTGGCAACACCGGGAGAGTCCTAACTATGGGGCAAGAAAGGACAGCCGCAGATCTCACCGTTGCCACAAGTATACTTCTCTTCTATAATTCTTGTGCCTGTAATCCTTTCGATTCTAATGATGAAGGAGTTGCTAATCGTTCATTCAAATATCTATCTAAACTAAATCCTTTGTCAATAATCGAAACGTGCACCGTCAAGATAACCAACCAGTGAGAAAGAAAACGTTAACGTCATACCCTTAGATCGTATCCTTAGCATGGATGATTATTCTTTTCCATTTGGTCTAAAGGTAAACCTTTCATGGAAAGCTTTGATGCAGACTTGGCATGGAATGACTTAGTTTCATTCATGCGGTTATTCTTGTTTTCGAAAGAGCCGTCTATTCGTATCTTTCCTTCGATCCAACTCTCATATTCATTCGTGCATCAAAGTTCGGAAAATTTTCCATCCTTTCCCCCGTCTGTATGATATTGGGGAAAGTGGGAGGTTTGTAACCTTTTCCCTGATGCTTTTCCAAGAATTCTCGAGAAATTCTTTTCCGAACGCCTAGTCAAGTCTCGTATGGATCTAGTTCCTGAAACTACCTCGAAGCCGAGCCTCCAAGAAGATGACGTATCCAATACCACGATCCGAATCTGATATGATCACCACGATTTCGTAGTGGTACTCTTCGATCAAACTG
Source organism: Lactuca serriola (assembly GCF_051521515.1). Taxonomy (NCBI): domain Eukaryota; kingdom Viridiplantae; phylum Streptophyta; class Magnoliopsida; order Asterales; family Asteraceae; genus Lactuca; species Lactuca serriola. The sequence goes on along the minus strand of NC_136409.1, from coordinate 9,769,497 downwards.
TTTTCCTTGACCTTGTAATGATCGAAGCAGTCATACCCGTGGGCCCATAACCCACAGGTTCCAGAATTCTCTTTCATCATCAAACCCATAACAACTCTGCCACAGGAAGATGTACCGTCTTGCTGGAAGTTGTATTCCGTTGAAAACCTTATCCCAGGGGAAAACATGAAATGTTTTGGAAAAGCGAACTACTTCCCTTGTGATACAGTAGACCCTTCGCGACCCCTGTGGAATCGACTTCATAACCTTCAAAACTTCGATTGCTCTCGGGACTTAGCGACTCCCATCTGATACTTCACGTCTCGGTCTTTGAGAAGTATCTACCCAACGAACCCAATACGCGTCCTGATAGCGAGGGTTCGCTGGAACGTCAACCGGAGACCCGATGTCGTTAGGGAGCGTGAAAACCTGAAGCCGTGAATCCATCCGTATTTCATCCAAACTCTCGACTTGTATCGTAATCATTGAATTTCAGGACGAAATTCCCTCTAACGGGGGGATAATGTAACAACCCGAAGTTGTTCGTCGCCGAAAACCTATTCTACCCGTATAGCTCGCCGTATATCAGTTCGTTCCGATGTCGTTTTTTAGTCGAATAAATTAAACTTATATGTTTAATTGATTCTAATGAGTGTCCAAACCTGTTAGGAACTCATGAAACGAACCCAAAATGCTTATTCCAAAAATTTTAGAATCAATCCCGCCAAGTCACGGAAACTTAATCGGGTGCGGCCTAAAGCCCCGTTTAGTGCCGGTATCGGGTAGAATTCCACCGTGTCCAAATTCCTCGACCTATATAAACATGTTTCAGCTTCCATTTGAAGCTTTTGCTTCCTCTCTCTACTCTCTCTCTAACCTCTCTCCTAAATCTAACTTCAAGGGTCCAAAACTCACTTTTAAGGCCTCAAATCCCTAAGGTACCTTTCTAACTTCATTGTATAGCATATTAGACCTTCAAATCTGGGATTGAAACATAAAATTTGGCCTTGTATGAGAGTTTACGGCCCAGGAAGATGCCTAGGCCGTAAACACTAAGTTTGAAGGGTTTTAAGCCCTTAAACCCCTCCTAGACAATGTTGGGACCTAGATATGGCTAAATGACTTCATGGAATGGATTTATAACCTTTTAATCATGCATTTTGAAGGGTTTGAAGGAGTTTACGGCCAAGCCTCATGCTTAGGCCGTAAACTCATATAATTGGGACTTTTAGGACCTTAAACCCCTCCAATTCACTTGTAAGGCTTAGATATGAATTTTAGGATAATGGTTTTAGCATTTGGACACCTTAAACATAATTTTAGAAGGATTTATGTGAGTTTACGGCCAAGGCATGTGCTTGGGCCGTAAACTCCTTGAAACATGGTATAAATTCAATTTCAAGGTGTTAGAAAGCCATCCAACACCACTAAAAGCCTTGGAATAAATCATAGGACCAACCAAAAATAGTTTAAGAACCTTAAACACATTATTTGAGGGATTTATATGAGTTTACGGCCAAGGCTTGTGCTTGGGCCGTAAACTCCTTGATTCATTGTGTTAGAATGCCACCTAAACACCCCTAAAGCCTTGGAATGAATTTTAGAAGTCCTTACAATCAAGTTCTTGGCCTTAAAACACATGGAATCACTCTCTAAGAGAGTTTACGGCCATGAGAGGGGTCTCATAGGCCGTAAACTCCAAAAACCCATTCAAAACATCAAGTAATTGCATGTAAGGCCTTGGGATAAATTTACCAATCACATGTGATTTGTTTTAACATCATTTAACACCTTTTTCTTGGACATTTAGGAGTTTACGGCCAGGAGCCTATGCTAGGCCGTAAACTCCCATAAATAAGTCAAAATGAGGTTAAAAATCCATTCCAATACTTTAATCCAAGCCTAGAAAAATTCCCCTAAGTGTATGAAGTCATTTTTGCCCATAAACCACCCCACCATGAGTTTACGGCCGTAAACTCATGGGGAATGGGTGTTTTAGACCTTAAACTCTTGTATGAGTTTATTCATGGGGAATAAACTCAAGTTCCAAGTCCTTAGTGCCATTGCACGTCCTTAAACGCCACCCGGGTCCCTCCAAACGCTTGTTTCGGGATGATTTCACGACTAGAAGTTTTGGTCCCTAACAATCGAATAATCTAGTCCTAATTAGATACAAATGTGTATCTTGTCATTATACATAGGAACCTCGTGCGTTTGCAAGTCCCGAACCGTTGTTTGACGTCTGAAATCGTCACATTTCTCGTCCGGTGAGTTCATACCCCTACCCTTTTTCACTGTTTTTAACTGTTTTCAGGGGGGAATACAAGCAAAAGTATGAGTGTATCTTGTACTTAAACTGATTTTCAACTTAATGGTTTCAGTTTATAAATGTCTTGATTTTTAAAGATTTAGATAACTGACGTTTCGAATTGCAGGTTAAATATAGATTTCTTTTGAAAAGTGTTTCGATCTAAATTGCTTTTATAAAGAAATCATTCTAACACGAATAATACGAATGTAGCTTAGTACGAATACGAATACGAATACGAATACGAATACGAATACGAATGCGAACACGACTACGAATGCGAAGTGACGCCTTTGGTTGACACAAAGACTTCAATTATACAGTTGTTGTACCCTCTGAATGTCACCAGAGTTTCGAAAACGAATACGAAAAATACGCCTTTGAACCTCTACTGAGCTTCAAGTATATCCGCCTCAGAATGTTGACAGAGCTTCGAATACACAATGAAATGTACTCTTTTGGAACTTAGTAGAACTTCGAAAATACTGTAGTGTACGCTTCTGTGTGGTTCCAAAACTTCGAAAATACAACGAAGTTAGTAGATAGTAGCCATCCGAAGATAGAATAACTAAGGGTTAGAATACTTAACTAATGCTATACATACGGTAACAACTAGTAACGAACGTAGAAAACGAACAGACAACTGAACACATAGGAAAATATGGGATTTTCCTGGGTAGTACATTAACACATAATCGAATAAAGTAAAAAGCGAATAACTAAAACTATAAGGAAAATATGGGATTTTCCTGGATCGACATAACCAACGTTTTCGAAATTGTACAAAGGATAACGAAACTGTTTTCATAAGAAAATATGGGATTTTCTTGAACAACAACTTTTCAGAAACAAAGGAACTCGTTCTTTCAAAACTAAATCGCTTATGAACTCACCAGCTTTATGCTGATTTTCAAACTGCTTGTATTCTCAGGTCAGAGATAGACAGGTACACCGCAACCTTTTGGAGAAGACGGAGCATCCCGAAGTCTCGTCTTTGCTTTTGTTTATATTACTTATGTAAAACACTTGTACAACTTTACTTTTGAACCGATGTAAACGATATGATGTAATGTAATGTTTTGTGATTACTACTTTACTATGTGCATTGGATTTGATACTCAACGTGGAGTCAACCCCGGAAACGTTTCCGCCTTTGGTTTTTGGGGTGTGACATAGTTACAAGGCACAAAATTTCTAGTTATGACACCATTACTTGACTATTGGGCCTTTGGAGTGTGAGTTGGACCTTGGGCTTAGAACCCAATTATTAATTGGGTATTGTTTGATGTTGGCAGTTCGGAAATTTGTCAACAAGCAGCTAGAGTTTCATCCGCGGGACTTCAGCAGTGTCAGGGGAGATATCCTTACTATACTAAGGGGTCTAAGGCACCAAGGTCGGTGCATTGGATATGATATCCTAACAGTTGGTATTATGTTAAGTATGAGTTAGTTATGCATGCTAGTCTGATATACTAAAGGGTAGGTCTGTAGGACTACCTGTGATATTGTCTTTTATTTGTATGTGCACTTATTTGTTATATGTTGACATATTATATGGGTTGGGTTGAGGTTGTACAGCCCCGTACAGTAGCCAACAAACCCTAGAGTATTCCAGATATGAGCTGAGGGCCGGGACGAGCATGTCAAACTCATACTGAGGACTCGGGAGCATTCCAGATACGAGCTGAGGGCCGGGTATGGCATTCCAGACTCATATTGTGGGCTCGGGAGCATTTCACAGACGACCTGAGGGCCGGGTAGGGCATACCAGACTCGTACTGTGGGCTCGGTAGCAATCCAAATGTGAGATATGGGCCCGAAAGGCAAGCCAGACTCACACTATGGGCCCAGGGGTAATTCAGTCGGTAAAGTTGTGGACCCAATACATGTTGTTATGTGTATATATGTGTTATTTGTAGTGTATCAGTATTTTTTGGGTAACTCACTAAGCCTTCAAGCTTACATTTATTGATTATTGTTTCATGTACTTCTGAGAATCGCGGGAAGGCAAAGGCGTGATCTACAGCTCCTCACATTTTATTACTATGTTTCTGGGATACTCTAATAACGAACTGTTTTGAAAACAAATTGGTAATAACTGTTGGTTTCTAAATGTTTCAAAAAGTTTAAATTTGTCATGATTTTTATGGGTGTTATAGAGGATATAGTAGATAATTCGTTTTTATGGTTTGTGAATAGAAACTATAAATCTAAAGTTTTTTGGAACAACTGGATCCAAAATCCTTTCTTAACTATCTCTTTGTAATATGGTTGTTCTTTCTTAGCCTTGGCTAGTTTTATAATATTATAGTTGTTCAAAAAAAATAGTAAACACAAATAATTCAATACAAATCCAAAATGGTAACTACTATTCAATACTTCAACAAAATGATAGTAATTACTAAATATCCACAAAATGATAGGTACTATCTAAGTATCCAATACTTCATCCAAATGATAGTGTGGTGGGACAAATCGCCAATGGCTAGAGGTTGTTTGGGGAGTCGTCGACCATGGTTTGGGGAGACCGGTACATTTTTTTTCATCCAAATGTAAAAAGCGGCTAGGTTAAACGAGAGTAAGGGTTTTTGATTTTGTTGGAAATCTGTCGGAACTTTCCAAAAAATTTACAACAGAAGCCAAAAGAATAAATAAATAACTAAAGCTGGAAGGAACTGAACTCGGCGTTTTGTTTGAAAAGTCTTGTTTTTATTAACTTCATAACAAATTAATGTTTTTATTTGTTTTCTAGGTTTTTTATTTTCTTATTATTTCTAATGTAAATAACTTCATAATTTTAGTTTTTTTTATCCAATTCAAATTCTATATTTTTAGTTTTTTTGTAATAATTGTTTTTATTTTTTTTATATAATGTATATTAAAATTTAAAAAAAAAATAACTCCAAATATTAGGAGGGAGAAGCAAAGACAAAAGGTGGGAAAATGTTTTCCATTCCCGCTATTATTTTTTCTATGAATTTCCAACAAAATACTAATTTAAAATATTAATTAATATTTTCGTTGTTGTTTTGTAGGAAAATAGCTACACTTTTACAAAGGAATATTTAAGGTATCTATTATGGTGGGTACTTCGTTGGAATTTTGTTGCACTACTTTTGTTGCAATTTTGTAGGAAACTAGATGGATATTTCCAACAAAATTGTTTTGCCGGAAATATTTAGTAGCTAAAACCAAAATTTCTAGTAGTGCGTGCGTTCCAAATGAACATGCCCATATTGCGAAATCATGTTCCACAGTCAATCTATACAAATTTAAAGCACAAGCTTTTCTAGCAGGAAAACAAAAAATAGAAAGAGAAAAACTTACCATTGATGGAGGATGAAGATCATGCAGGAACGACAAGGATGGAGCTTGGGCGGAGGCGTTTCAGGAGGCAGCAACGGAGGAGATGTCATCGGAGGACATAAATCGTAAATGCATGGGAAGCAATGTTGGCAAGGAGAAGAAGAATAAGTGCAAATAAGGGAGAATAAGGTTTCGTTCTCGGTCAGTGATGTTTTTTTCATCACGGTGTCTGACGTATATGCTGCATATGGACCGAATAAGAGGTATTAAACAGTGTTATCAAACAACCTGGATTGAGGCAGATGAAAGGTCTGACTGACCCAATCAGATTCAAATCAAACATCACTCTGATATATATATATATATATATATATATATATATATATATATATATATATATATATATATATATATATATATATATATATAGAGAGAGAGAGAGAGAGAGAGAGAGAGAGAGCTAGGTTCAAATGTGGATTGACATCTATTGTACGGTCGTGTGGACAATACTATTCTGTGAGAATGACAAAGAAAATATGTAGTTTTATAATGTGAATACGTTCAATTTTACATAACTATTATCATTATCACACATTCTCACTAATTAAATTGTCTATAAGGTTATTATAAACTTTTTATTATTATTCTCATTTTTTCAAAATGTTGTCAGAGTCGTATTCTGTAAGAATGAAAATTAGTAAAAAAACGATGCCTGAGAACAAAAATGAATAAAAATTAGTGAAATGCATGAAAATGACGATAGTTGTGTGAGGTTAAACGTATTCATATTAACAAACAACCTATTTTCTTAGTAATTCTCATAGAATAACATTATCCACATATCCGCACAATAGTTTTCCATCCACATTATAACCTCTATATATATATATATATATATATATATATATATATATATATATATATATATATATATATTATCATCCAATTATTAATGATGTTGTATGCTTCCGAAAAGATCTCCAAGCTAATGCTCACAGACAAGAGAGTAGTCTAAAGTATTTTTGCAAAAAATTCAAGAAGAATATCACAAGAATATATCATTACTCATTTAATGCAAACACCTATCAAATTCCGAGGATATTAATTCACAATATTCTTTAACACGTGCAACCCTCCTGGTCGTGGAACCATATTGTGTCACTGTTATATAACATCATCTATAATTCGTCAAAAGTTGTAGTAGGTATGATGCCATCATTTGTAAAAATTGAAGGAAATTATTAGTAAAACATGCCAAGTATGTTGATGTTCCTGCAATTTTCTCATTTCGTTATTTATTAATGAAACAAAAAAATGTGAAAAACACACAACTCCATTAGATATATATACCTCTACATGAGAGACCCTTATCCTTGGAATAAGTTACACTTTCGAACTTCTAAGCATACTAATTTCCCTAAAATATTAAATTTAGATTCCATCAGATCATTAAACTAAAATCCCTAAATCAGATATAAAGAGAAATTAAATATCTATCTACTTTTTGTTCCTATTATCTTCCTACCTATTTATTTTAGATGATGACAAGTGTTATTAAATTTAACTTAAATTTGATTAGGATGTTAAATTTGTACATTTGTCATCATCTTAAATAGGTATGAAAAAAATAGGAACAAAATGTAAGAACATATTTAATTTCTCTTTACGAAAATAGGTAATGATGAGCAAAAATTGAACCGACTAATAAAAACCCGACAAAACCGCAAAAAACCGCAAACGAAAAGCCGAAACCGATACAAAAACCGATGGTGTGGATTTCGTTTTCCCAAAAACCGAAGGTCTGTAGGTCGGTGCAGTTTTTATCAAGAAACCGTTACACCAAAACCCAACTGCACAAATGGCATATAAAATAATAAATTACTAATTTATATCATATAATAAATAAATATTATTTAAAATATTAAGAAATATTATTACATATTATATTTTGAGATTGACGGTATTTTTAGCCGTTTAATCACAATTCAAACTTTCAAAATATATTATTGGTCAAACTTAATTTCTATTTTGTTTTTATTGTATATTTAAAACCACAACATGTCGCTTACTGATTACATTTGTGTTAAAAGGTTATACCAAAGTCAAACAAAGTTCAACTCTTAATATATTAGTCACCTGTTGTATTTAAATCCATATTTGTTATGGGCTGAAAATTAACTTTTGCATATGAACATTTTTGAAAAATGTAAAATAAAAAACGCACCATAAAATAAACATCAAAAATACCGCACCCAACCATATATTAAGAATGTAAAAATAAAAAAAAAAAGATATATCAAAAAAAGAGAAAAAAAAAAGCGCACCATACAATAAACATCAAAAAACCACATCAATAAACATTGAAAACCGCACCAAAGTTTAGACTTTATTAAAAACCGACATCGGACCGATACAAACCGAAACCGCACTTATAAACTACAAAACCAAGCCATTGGCAAACCGCACCCAAACGGTTTTAAGAATGCAAAAACGCACCTTGCGGTTTGCGGTTCGGTTTGACTTTAAAACGACACCATGTTCACCCCTAAAAATAAGCGTAGTATCCAAAATAAAAGAGAGACTTGCGGCCATTACAGATAATATATGTAAAGAGAATAGGGGAATACATTATTATTGATGTGATTTAATGCGTATACATATCACAATCTATGCAAATAGGTGAAAAGTTTGGGGGTTACTACATCTTAAAAATTTTGGTTATTTTGGGATATGATTCATAACCCTACAAAGAATATATATATAGAGAAAAAGAAAGAATATAGAGAGAAAAATAACATAGAATGGTGGGTCTACTTGCTCTTTATTTTTCTTTTGGTACAGAGGAAAAGATAATGATGGTGTCCACATGTGGTTTAATTTTCTTCTCATATAAACAAATATAGGATACATAAACAGTTTTGACATCTTTTATTAATAAAGTTGAAAGAGAAATTAAATTGGTTCTTATTTTTTTTATAACTACATATTTTGCTATCCACTAATACAATGACAATTGGCATTATTCTGCCATCCATTTTAATATATTTTGCTATCCCTAGTATACCCTTAATAAATTAAGATAACTGAAAGAAAAAAAAAAAAAAAAAAAAAAAACTCACGTAATCAGATGCATCTCTTCCCTTTTCATCGACTATGACTATTCCCTTATGATCTTCCATCGCCACCTGATCGAAGTTGAGTACAAAACAAATGCCCCAATGATTCAGCTACTCCCCTTCCCCTCTAAGCGCAACTCCAGATTCACCCCAATAATCGACCACCAACAAACATGATTCTTGGGGATTTTCTTTTTTGTTGATGCACCAAAAATTAATCGAATACTTTTCCTGATTCTCAGGTATTCATCCATCCCATTGAAAGGTAATTCATTGATATCCCTATTAGTTCTTCACAAGGGGTATGCATATACATTAGGCCGATGACAAATATGTCTTGCTAAAGAAGAGTTTGATTATGGTAATAACGTGTTTGATGAAATGCCTAGGAGAAGTTTCTTTTTCTGATCTGTTACTCTTCTACAGGTTCAAACAGAAATATGCAATGTTAATATGAATCTATGATCTTTTTGCAAATTTATTTAGCTAAGCTTTTATATATATATATATATATATATATATATATATATATATATATATATATATATATATATATATATATATATATATATCCAGCCTTACACCTTCTATTTGGCCATGACACTTTCATCAATCACAAATGTTGGAGACTTGGAGTCTTTTTAGTAAGTTAGAATATTTGAAGTTATCAACTTGTCATTGTTAATATATTGATGTTGTTGGTTTTAGGTTTTTATAGCTTATATACATCAAATGTTGGTTTTTCACAAACCTTCAACCTGTGTTTGACAATGGAACAGTAACAAGAAAAAAAAAACAGAGCACAAAGATTGCCTAAAGCTTATAGCTTTGTTGACTAAATTAAAGAGAAGGGGTGATTCCCTCAACGTACATGCTACTAACCTATTTAAACTCAAAGAGTGCTAAGGTCTTCAGGGGGGGGTACATGAATTTCATCTGTGCATTCGTACAAATCTGTAAGAAGCCTGAACCGTTTGGGAGCACCACCCCCTGTAGAGCTAGAAGCGGTGCTCGGAGTTGCTGCCTGAGACGATGAATCGATCGTAATGGGATCACTTTGTGCGACTGGGGTATATGGAGTATTCGACGGTATCGGACTACCTGGTGGGCTTGATTGCGGGTGACCCGACATATTTGACTGCTCACTATTGGCCCAATCAGAGAATGACCCAATTCCTTGATCCGATCCGGTTTCCTGATATGGAGTGTCTGGCACCCATTCTCCATCATCATTATAGATATTTCCGTTGAGATCAAAGCCATCGACGGTGAAGCTTACTCCTGGAGTCACCTTGATCTTATCACTTTTCTCCCACGTCCAACTACGATTTTCTTCAAACACAACCTCACAGCTCACGTACACTTTCCCTGTGTCTGGATCCAGTAGTCTATATGCTTTCGAACCTTTTTCAATTCCAAGATGAACCAGACGAATACTACTGTCTTCCAATTTCTTCAAATGCCCCTTCACGATTTTCATATGAGCCACACATCGAAATACCCTAAGATGATCAATATGTGGTTTTCTCCCGGTCCACATTTCATATGGGGTCGTGTCTTTCAGGGCCTTCGTTTGGACTGTGTTTAGAATATAAACATGCTACAACTTCAACCTTTAGAACATCAGGCATTGATATGGTCTTTATGTTGCATCTTACCATCTCCAATACAGTCCGATTACGTCTCTCCACTACTCCATTTTGCTGTGGAGAGTATGGAGACGTATAATGTCTTTCCAACCCAGTTTCTTCACAAATACTTCTTGAATTCATTTGATAGAAATTCACCTCCACGATCGGTCCTGAATACCTTCACTTTTTCCCGTGCATCAATCTCTACCTTGCTTCTAAAAATCTTACACACCTGTAGAGCTTCATCCTTAGTCTTCATGAGGTACACCCACATTACTCTGGTGAAGTCATTGACAATCATCATGAAGTACCTATTCCCAGAAGGTATTGGAGGAGTGACTTGTCCACATAAGTCACCATGGATTAATTCAAGCTTCTTCTTTGCCCTGAAGTTTGTCTGAGACAGAAATGAATTCCTTGTCTGCTTTCCCACCAAGCAGCCTTCACAGGGTTGTGAGGGAATTTGGATCTGTGGCATTCCTTCGATCAGCTTCTTATACTTCATCTTCTTCATTGAAGTGAAGTTTGTGTGCCCCGTTCGTTTGTGACATAACCAAGTTTAATTATCAACTTCTGCAACAAAACACTTTGCAGTATCTTCTTCTAACTCTATTTTGTAGAGCCTATTTGTTGATCTTCTAACTTTCATGAGCAACTTTCCAATTGAATCATGAACCCATAAGAATGGATCTTTGATTTTTATCTCATCTCCACCTGCTAATTGTTGACCCAGGCTAATGATGTTGCTACGTAAATCGGGTATGTAGTATACTTCATTTTTTTTTTCGACACTCTCCATTCTTGCACTTGAAAACTATTGAGCCTTTGCCTTCAATTCTCACTTTCGATTCATTTCCAAATTTCACAAAGCCATGAATTGATTCATTCAAGCTTCTGCATGAATTTGGTTTTGTCTCCAGTCATACGGTTACTGGCACCTGTGTCCGTGTCCAGGTACCATGTGCAAGATGACTTCTTTGGATTACCATGGGTTCTCAATTGTGGACTGAGATTTTCTTCATTCAAGAACACTAAGCTTTCATCTTCGTATGTTGATAGCAGCAGGGCAGGCTCGTTATCATGAAGTTCTTGGACGAGGTTGTTCTCGTGACTTCGTTCCTTTCAAGGGTTCTTACATTCTGATGCATAATGCCTATATTCTTGGCAATTATAACACTGAATGTCACTCTTATCATGACTGCTAGATGCAGTGGGATTGCTTCCCTTTTGGTGATGGGTTCCTCCTCTGCCACCACAAGCCCCTTCGTTTCTTCCTCTACCTCTGCCACGACCACCACGTGAACCACCAAGTCCACCTCGATCTGATCTTTGCTTTGAGTCACCTTCTGATTTCTTTTTGTTTCTATCAGACCATTCCTTGTGAGTCAACAGGAGTTTCCAATCATCACTTTCACCTAAACTCTTCATCCGTTCTTCATATGCCTTGAGTCTTCCGATCACCTCTTCAACTGACATTGAGTCTAAATCTCCAAATTACTCGAGTGTCGAGGAAATCTGAAGGAATTTGGACGACACCGCCCTGAGCAACCTCTTCACCACTTGAGATTCTTCGACCTTGTCTCCCAAGCTTTGTAATGTGCTAACTGTGTTGATGACTTTTCCGGTGAAGTCATCAACACTCTCCGTCTCTTTCATGCTCATGGCTTCAAGTTCAACCTTGAGTGTTTGAATTCTGGCAACCTTGACTCTATTTGCCCCTACAAACATAACTTTGAGGGCTTCCCAGGCTTCTTTAGCGGTCTTCTTCTCCGCCAATGTCAAGAGCAAATCCTCAGGTATTCCATGATAGATGGCATCCAAGGCCATGTTATCCTTCTTTGCTTCAACAAGGGAGTTGGGTGTTCTGGGTTCTACAGCATCCCAAACACCTTGGGCCAACATAAACACCATCATCTTTTGTTGCCCATGCCCCATAGTTGCAATTTGCCTGTCTTTGTCACCATTCCCATTGTCGCTGCTTCCTGTCATTTCTTCGTTTCGGGGTTGATACTTAGGTGTTGTTTGTTTTTTCTGAAGCAAAATGTCTGCAGTCTGCGGACCACATCTGTAGACCTCTGCAGTAGAAGAGGTGGACCAAACGTCTGCAGTCTGAAAAAAGAAGACTATTTGTTTTTTTAACATCTGCGGGCTATTAAAATAAACTGAAATCTAAATAAAGTGATTTTTTAAAACTTCAAAGCGAATTTTTTATATATCTTTACGACTTTATTATAAATATATAACGAATCTAGATAAACTTTTATGTATTATTATATAAAAAATAAAAATAAAAATGGTATTAATTCATATACATATTTGATAAAACCCAACAACTTTGATTGCAAAGTTATAACTAAACATTATAATTAGTGATCAAAGAATTTGATACATAAATAGATGGAAATAAACTTCGATTTTTTCAAATAAATCTATTAAAAACGTACGATAAATATTTTCTCAAGAAATTGATGATACTCTATTAAATAAAGTTTTACAAAATTTTGGCAAAAAAATATAAGAATATATTATGATTTTTTTTTTCATATTTATATAAACAACTTCAACGACTATTATTATAATAAATTTTTATTTATAAATTTGTTAAAAATATCATGTTTGTATCGTCAAATGTTTTTTTTTAAGTTTTGTAATTTTTTTTTTCATATTGTTTATCATTAATAAAGTTGGAAAAAATATAAATTAAAAAAAAAAACTTATAAAGATATATATGTTTTTTTAAGCTAGAAGATGTCTGAAGATGTTAGAAGACTCTGGTCTACATCTGAGCCAAGAAGAGGGCGCGCAGACATTTTTAGGTCTGCAGTCTTCAAAAAAACAAATAGTCTTCGAAGACTAATGTCTGCGCGTGGTCTGCGCGGCGCAGACAGAAGACGTCTCGCAGATCTGTAGACAAAAAACAAACACTACCTTAGGCATGTACCAGGTTCGCTCTGATACCAAATGTTGGTTTTCACAAACCTTCAACCTGTGTTTGACAATGGAACAGTAACAAGAAAAAAAACAGAGCACAAAGATTGCCTAAAGCTTATAGCTTTATTGACTGGATTAAAGAGAAGGGGTGATTCCCTCAACGTACATACTACTAACCTATTTAAACTCAAAGAGTGCTAAAAAGATTGCAACTACCCCTAGTGGCATAAGACCCGAATTCAACATCCCAGATGGCTGTGAATTATTCAAAACACAAAAAAAAACATGACATAAAACAATTTAAAATAATTTCTGAATTACTCCATCATCAAGAATCATTTGATAAAACTTGTAGTTTGAATCCTATAAAACCTAACATCAACTAGAACATGAAAGATTAAATTACATGTTAATAAAGCATTTGATAAAAAGGGCTTCTAGCCCAGCGATATCAGGTGGTGCCCTCCTTCTTTGAGGTCGAGGGTTCAAGTCCCATGGTGGACATAGGTGAAATTAGGTGTTAGTTTAGGAGTAAATTATAATATTTATATTTGCTGGTTAAAAATAAATAAATAAAGCCATCTACTTTTATTTGTTTTTCCTTGTTCTAAAAGTATAATTCCAGATTTTCATTGAATTTGTGCAAGTTTCAACATTATTTGATTGTTGTTTCCATTTCAGTCTTGCATCTGAAAATGGAATAAGTTGCAATGGAAATTGAGGCCATGCAATTATTGAAAAAGATTTGGAAAAGTATGGAGGGAAAACCCAAAGTTGGAATAGATAAAATGCTCGGAGGGTTATATGATTTCATGAAATACTCAAAGGAAAAGTATGAAGCCATAGCCTGTTGGATATCCTTATCCAATAGTTATATTAATCCTTTTAGATTAGGATTATTGTTTCCTTATTCCTAGTCTTTTAGTTGTTATCTTTTATTTGCTTGTTCCACAAGCTTTTGTCCTATATATATGAATCTGCGATTGCTTTAACAAAGATACAGAATCTGGAACATATTTTTCCAGTTTTAAGTTCAATTATCAATTGTTTATGGTATCAGAGTGGGTCTATTGATCCACAACTAAATCAACATGGTCGACGGTGTTGTCACCAACCCCGGCGGCAGCAGCGATTCAGCCAACCCTTCCTCCGATCCAAACACGCCATATTACATCCACCCCAATGACTATCCAAGACAGAAGCACGTTGACAAGAGCCTCACCGACAACAACTATTCCTATTGGTCTAGAGAGATGAAGGATTTCTTGTTTGCTAAAAACCGTGCAGGATTCATTGATGGATCTATTGCTCAACCGACCCCAGACTCACCAGAATTGAAGCCATGGCAACAAAGTGATGCTATTATAAAAGGATGGCTCATGACAGACATGGAGAAAGACATCAGGAATAGCGTAAAGTATGCTAATACTGCGAAAGAAATTTTGGGACGGCCTTAAAGAGCGATTTGGAAAAGAAAGTGCTCCTTGAGCATATGAATTGAAGCGGACCTTGACTGCTCTAAGACAAGAAAAGGACTCTGTTTCAACCTACTACACCAAGATGAAATCGATATGGGATGAAATTCAATCAGTTTCGCCCATTCCCAAATGTACTTGTGGCAAGTGTACCTGTGATCTAGGGCAAAGAATTTTTGAGGCCAAAGAGAAGGAACGGGTCTATGAGTTTCTCATGGGACTCAATGAAATTTTTTAGGACTATTAAAACACAAATACCGAGCACGAAGCCCATGCCATCCCTCGGCACCACTTATCATCTCGTTGCTGAAGATGAACAACAACGCAACATCATCACAGCAAGAAAAGTGAATGTTGATGCTGCTGCCTATCAAATCAATGCTCAGTTGAATACCGAGAAAAGCCAAAATGAAAAGAAAACCCGTGAAAGATTGAAGTGCAAACATTCTGGAAAAACCGGTCACACCATTGATGGGTGTTTTGAGAAAATCGGTTATCCCGAGTGGTGGGAAACACGACAACGAAAGGCAAATGGAGACTAACAAAATCAGGCGAAGACAAAGCCAAAGGTAGCAAATGTTGAAGTTGATTCCAGTCCAATACCAGGTTCAACCTTGGAACAATACACCAAGTTGATAAAGCAACTAAGTGAGACACAAAAGCCTGAGGTTAACATGGCTGGTAAGCGCATTTTCAACATTCCATGGGTGATCGATTCAGGAGCCACTGAGCATGTTGCTTGTAATAATTAGGTTCTTTTTGATTTAAGAAATTCAAAAGATGATGTGCCACTTAGAATACCAAATGGTGATAGTGTTCCTGTTCAAGGAGTTGGGAATGCTAACCTTCCATATAACATCAAAATAGATGATGTTCTCTATATACCTAACTTTAGATGAAACCTTTTGTCAGTTAGTAAAATTACTAAAAGTCTTAATTGCTACATGACATTCTTTCCTGATTTTTGTTTCATCTAGGACTTACCTACGAGGAAGCTGATTGGCATGGGTAGATGTGAGAATGGTCTATACAATATGGAAGAGATGGATAAGAAGGTTGCAATCATGGCGGTTAAGATCGATTCTGAAATTTGGCACAAGCGCCTCACTCATTCTTCTAAATTACATCATATTGAATCTGTTGGTAGCGTAGTTAACATAGAAAATTGTGATTCTTGTATACGGGCTAAACAAACTCGACTTCCTTTTCCAAATAGTAATATTAAAACTTCTTGTTTTGAGCTAATACATTGTGACATATGGGATGGTTAAAAGGTTCCCTCACTTTCGGAAATTGTTTAATAAAGCAATGTAGTTTATTTTTGTAAATACTTTACATGAATTGTATTTTTGCACCTGGAATCAAATGTCCATTAGTTTCATTTCTCATTTGTACACAAATGCCCCTCAATTTTACTTTGTAAATCTGGACAAAAATGGCCAAAGATTCCATTATGTTTTGAAAGTGCATTGTCATTCTTGGTTCCATTTTCAAAGTGCATTGTCATTCTTGGTTCTATTTTGAAAATGCATTACCATTTGGTTCTATTTTGAAAGTGCATTGCTATTTTTCGTTTTCTTTTGAAATTGTATTGCTATTTTTTGGTTTCTTTTTTAAAGTCCATTGCTATTATTGGTTCCATTTGTATGTATCAAGTAAAACTCTATCGGTATGCATCATAGGAAACTTCAAAAAATTACACATTAAAATTACACAATATTAGACAAACCCCGTTACATAATAAAAGGACCAAAAGACCCTTTACTCATCGTCTTGTCAAATAAAATCTCAATTATTCCATAAATGAACAATGTGTCCCTAATTTTGAAACCAAAAAATCCAATTCCTCAATGCCAATCAGTTCTTTGAAAATCATTAATCGCAAAATAACTAAAACTAAAAATCATTCTTTTCTCATAAAACTTGTTTTATACTAATTCCACCTTCCTCTTATTCTTTCTCCTTCAAACTGGTAAATTAAGATCAAACTGGTAGTTCGAGTCATCATTATATGAAATTGCTCATTGCTCACGACTTGCATCTGTTTGATCTTGTTGTATGTTCTCCGTTCTTTCAGATACCTAAAAAAACTCAATTATTATAAACTATATTAAAAAAATAAAAATAAATAAAAACTCTAACTAGATAAAATATTACATTTTTCTTTCTTTTCTTTTTCATAACCTTTTCTACTTTAGATTCCTTTCTCTTGGATGGTGGGCAATCTTTACTACGATCTTGCAAGGGTGGTAACAATTTTGTAGTCGAGTCTGAAACACGAACATCTTCAACTACCAAATTTACGTTACTACTACAACCCCAAATTGAATCATTGTTTAACTTTTCTTTAGCCATATTTATACAACTTAGCAAGTATTAATACTATTCGCGAGAATTAGCAATATGCGCAACCTCATAAAAATTGGAACACAAGTGGTCAAATTGTTTAGCATTTTCACAACTCATCAAATCTTCATAACAATTTATCAGTAAGTAGTGTCCATGCTTCACATCTTTCCTCCACCGAGACAAAATATATTGTGTATGAATTTATTTAATATCCTTCTCAATCAATATCTTCACCATATGCCTACAAATAATTCCACGAAACTCAAATAAACAACAAGAACATTTTATATCACATGCACTCTCATCATAACAAACTGTATAAACAACTCATTTTTTAGAATCTTCATGTTTCCCTTCTAGAACATATGTGACATGAAATACATATCGTGCACCATCCACTTTTTCCAATGAAGAATTGCAAAACAACGTACCTCGTAACTCATCTTGAAACAACTTAAAAATTGCATTCGTGTACGCCTCGTGAAACTCTCTCAAAATAAAACCCAATTACTAATTTATATGAAGAATTAAGCGACTCAAAATCAGGCTTAGTTTCTTTCTCAATCTTGCTTTTCAACGCGTTGTCATATTGTTCAACAAATTGTCGTAATGAGGTTTTAGAATTAACATACACATCAAAAGAAGAATTCATGCTTTCACTTCTTTGCGTAGTAGACATCCCTGCCCAAAAGTTGTCTTTTACATATATCGGCACCCAACGCCTTCGATCGTTAAATAAAGAACTGAACCACTCATTTTTTTCAAGTGTGTATTTTTCAACCAACTTGCACCACCAATCTTCAAACTCTTGAGTGTCTGTAGACTCATATACAAGGGTTTTTAGAGTCTTCTTTATTACTTTTTATTGAGGCAACCTACTTAATTTTTCAGGAATCTTTTTCATAATATGCCAAAGACAAAGACGATTATGAGATTCAGGGAATACCTGTGCCACGACTCCTTGCATTGATCGACATTGATATGTTATTATTGCTTTTGGTACCCGTCCATTCATGCATTCTAACCATGAATTGAATAACCATACATATGTTTCTGTATCCTCTTGTGAAAGCAAAACACATCCAAATAAGATAGATTGTTCATGGTGATTTACTCCAACAAAAGGCGCAAATGACATATTATATTTGTTAGTCAAATATGTGCTATCAAATGAAATAACATCCTTGAATGACTCGTATGCTGCCCTTGACCTTGCATCTGCCCAAAATACATTTTGCATACGACCTTCATCATCCATATCAATCACATAGAAAAAATTTGAACTCCTTTTTTGCATACGGACAAAATAATTATGAAGTGCCTCGACATCCCTAAGGCCAAGTCTTAGTTGTCTTACTTTTGCGATGTAAGATCTACAATCTGTCTCGCCACAAGGCAAATTGTCATACCCTTTTGCTTCAACAACTAACGAGTGAAAACTTTTATTTAATGGAATTCCAGCATAATCATTCAAGTCAAGTCTTCTCTTAGCATATGAATCCATTTTCTTATGTGATCGCTGGAAACGAGATTTTTTGGGACTTAAAGCATGATTATTTCAAGAAAAACACTAGAGATAATGCATCTTCCATCACCATATGCTATTACACTAATTTTTGCTTTACAGTTTGTTTTAGAAGACTTTTTATATGATTTGCTTGTTTTAGGCACATATACCCCTCCTCTAGCACATCCAAGTGAATAGTATGTTTTAGCACAAGAATCTTTTGTTCTCGTACTAGATTTCCGTATACCAAATCCAATCTGGAAAGCATATGCTTTAAAGTAATTGTAAAGGTCTTCTTCCGAATTAAACTTCATTCCATCTTTAGGAATTTTTTGATCTTGAGGATTGAGAATTGTATGCCCTTCAACTGAATTTGCAGCCTCTTCAACTGAAATTGCAGTCTTTTCTACTGAATTTGCAGCTTCCATACTGATCAAATATCAAATATTTTATTAACAATAAACCAAAGATTTTATCAATAATAAAGCAGCATAACCTACAAAAACTAATCAATGAAATTTAAAGATAGAATACCATATTACCATAGAAAAACATACTCCTGGCCAAGATTTTGACATATGTTTAAAAATCATGAAAGACACAAAGGCCTCCTTTTCTTTAAAAAATAAAAAAAATGATAAAAAAAATAAAAAAACTGTTTTGTATAATGCCTACTTTAGATGACACGTTTTACATAATATTAGATAAAATTACAACCACATTAATAGTAAGATGAATTAACAAGCGTTGGTTTATATGTAAAATCTAAATACATGACAAAATCAAGAAAAATAGCACATTAAACAGTAGACAAAGTTCCAGTCAACAAAAGTCTTTAACAAAAAAATAAAAATAGTCAGAACCCACAAACACCATTACGTGTGTAGTGCCTTCACATAATTAAAACAAAAATTACCTGATTGTTGCTGCTGTGATTGTTCCTGCCTGCTGTTGTGATTGTTGTTGGTGGCGCTGGAGTAGCAATGAATTGTCATGGGCAACAATAGACGAGAAGAAGAGTTTGGGAAGGAATCGGGATTGCAGGTCTGCTATGCACGTTCATCTGCATCATCTTACGTGATTTTTTTTTGTTCTTTTTTTAATTGTTCATTAAGGGTATTTTAGGGATGTCAAATATAATTAAATGGAATTGTAGAAGAATGACAAGTCTCATGATATTAGTGGGTAGCCATATATGTATGTATAAAAAGTAGGAACCAATTTAATTTATCAAGTTCAAATTACAATGGAATTGTAAATACCTTCGTAAGCTACTTTTTTTTTTTTTTTTTTTTTTTCAAAACAGATTTTGTAATGATTTGCTTATAAACATCACATGGAAAAAGATAGAATTAGATTTAAAGAAAATCTTCCTATACTAATCTTTCTACACTAATAAAAGAATAGTTTTTTTTTTTTTTTTTTTTGTTATTTGTCATCCTATTAGACCTCTTACTTAATGTCATGTCACTTATCAACATATTGATTTTCCATTTTAAATTTTTCACTCTAATTACATCAAACTAATAACATTAAAATAAAAAATAAAATAAAATTAATATAGATTATAAGGTGATATAATTTTATGTATTTATTTGAATCAACGATTATAATTTTATATAACTAAAAAATATCGCTTAATTAATAATTTATTTAAAATAATTATTTATTAGTTTTGAGTCTTTTATTATAAAAATTTAATTAATTTAGTAGTCGTGGTTCCCACGGGTTATAAACTAGTACTTAATATATGTGCTTTTCAGTTACTATATGCCTACAAATAAGTTTCTAATCGTTATATTCTTAATATATTTTGTTTGTACTTATAAGGCAATTGAAAAAAAACAGTTTTTCTTAAATTGCAATGAAAAGACAACAAATAAAGAATTGGTAAGAATCTCACCAAAGCCTTTTAAAAAAAATTTGAACAGCAAAGAATAGAATAAATACCAAAACCCTTTCAATGCTTATGCTTTTCCCACTTCACCATTCTTTAATTCTCCAGCTGGTATTCTCTTTAGTAATGTTAATTTACAAGCATTTCTATATAATCCATGGTTTTTTTTGTATGTTTTCAAAATGAACCAAATTTATGACATTTGTGCTTGATGACTCATCGAAAGTTGCATGAATTTGCGTTTGTAAGAACAATGGGTGTACAGAAAAAGCAATAAAAATCAGATAAACAAAATTGAAAATCATTATTTGCAGTTAATCTCGGCTTCAATTACTATCATAGAGTGTAGAACTATAAAAAGTTTATCTTCATGTCTATTTTTAGATAGTACAATCCTATGTCTATGGGAAAACGCTAATACAACCTTACTCAATGAAATGAATCTAAGATATACGTATTTGCTTTATTATAGATTTCCATTGAATTGCCTTTGTTAAATTATTGGTACAATTATTAACCATCACATACCCCACACTCCACCTTCCATTGTCCCCTTACCTTTCTAACCATCTCAAAATTATGTTAAATATATTTTGGAGATATTTACTAAAATAGCAATTAATCAGATCCATTATCCCAAATTAATCATCACAACTTTGCAAAATTACTTTAATCAGTAAAATTGCTTTTCTGACCATATGAGTAAACTTTGACTACTTTTGCAAATTAATGTAATTTGGCTAAAGTTTAGGTTTCGCACTTTCGCTTAACATTTCCAAAGTCACTACTTTTTGGAGATGACTAGTCCTTTTGGAAATGATAAGAGAGAAGTTATAGCTAACGATACAGATAAACGAGTACCATAAACACAAGTTAAACCCAACAACAAAGATGAGAGACAAACGTAAATATCCCTCTAACCAATGTGGAGTGGTGTATCCAAAATAAAACAAATATTTCTCATAAAATCAAAGAACCTGAATTAATCAACCATTAAAAATAATAAATTAGTAGATGGACTTTGTAAATGAAGTTAATGTTCTACAATACAAATTATTTTACAAAATCTCTGAAGCTTTTTATTTGTAATAATGATGATTTATAAATAAGTTTGATAAAATTAAAAACGCACTTCACATCCAAGTGGGGTACATAACCATAAAAATGACTCCTGCTCCACAAATGTTCATACTCAAAAGGGGTGCACCATTGTTCTCTTTCTGGAAAAGACCAATTATAAAAAGCAATAGGTGTGAACATCTCCTAATTACAATCATGCCCTTTCCCCTCACAAAAGCCTCTTATATAATTTGCTATTAGTGAGTCATTCTTTAATTTATCTTTCACAATTCGTAGTATTATCATCCTTCAAAAATTTTGAATTCTGTTCTTTACAGGGAAGAAGAAAAGAGAAGCATATACACAAAGAGGTACTCTCCTTTATTAACTAATTCACAGACACATACGATATTGTTTTGTTTGATACAATTAATCAATGGTTTTGTTAGTTCAACTACACTCAACCCACTATACCTCTTTAGTTTTCTCCTTTGATTTTCAAAAGATTGGTTTGTATAAGAACAATAGGTGAAGGAAAGAAACATAATCTCATTACAAATTCATATTCGTAGGTAGATCAATTGGGAAATGGAGAAATTCGATTGATCCTTTGGAATACATTATGTAGGTTTTGATTGTTGTTAGTATGTTAATTTTTTGGATTCAACTTTTTTACCAAATAATATTCATGTTTTTGTTTTGTTTCTGTTGTGTGAATAATGTCTACTGTTTCCGAAGATATTAGAAAGAAACCATATCAATTTGAATCTCATAATTTATACCACTCAACGCCTCTTGAAAGTCACTACTCTCCACTCGTTTGGAGATACTATCGACTTTCTTTCGTTACAAAATCATGTCAACTCACCCACACTATCTTATGCAAGAAAACCCATCAAGATTGTCGCTAACCTTCACCAAACATCTTCCCATAAACATCCACCTCACAAAATGCAGCAGCACCCCTGTACTTGAACCTCAAGAACAATGTAATCTCGTTCAGGACTTTTATCGAACATCTTGTGTGCTATCATTCAAGACCCAAGCTCAAAACAAACTTTCATTATGGAAGAACCCAATTTTCAATACAAATCACCAAAAACAACAGCAAAATGAATTATACCTTCTTTGTTAATTCAAAATTGAAAATTTTCCGAAAAAACGCTACTGTTATTCACACTTTCAAATCTTGCTGCTGTGCTTTTTCTGGTCAAGATACCTTGTGAAACTATTAGAGAATCATCACTCAAATAATCAATAATACCTTCACACCTCTTCAATTGATTCCAAGAAAATAACACCCAAGAACACACCAGAAACAGACCTGTTCGATTAATAAAAATTCCTCTTCCCATGCTCCGATACCAATTTGGTGCGCCAGTAATCTGTTTGAAGTTTGTGAAATAACAATGTCTTCTATTACTCTATGTAAGTGTTAAGAAGTCAAAACTAAATTTTCACTAATTACCCCTAGACTCTATCCTTTATTTAAAACTGATTCTTGACTTTAATGCAATTCACACATTAAAACCCAAAGGTTCAATGTTTTTTTTTTTTTTTTTGAGCTTTGTATCTTAATTTCTAGAGAAACATATAATATGATAATTGATAAAAAAAAAAAAAAAAGTAAAGATAAATTTGGTGGTGACGAGTAGTTGGACATGTTTTTACCAAAGTTAAGGGTACTTGGGATTTCACTTAATATATTATCATTAGCATATTGATATGATGTATTATGGATCAAAAGTTAAAAAAAAAAAAAAGCTTATTAATTATTGTTTTGATATTGAAAACTATAGAATATATAATGATAAAGTGTTTAGTTTACTTTTATGAAGGTAAACTTTTTTAAATAGATACATATTTGAAAAAATTAATTATAAAAAGTGTTAATATTTAGCAAAGCCCAATCTATAATTACTTTACTATTTAGTGTACTATTAAGGGAAACAAAACTCACAATCATTTAAAAGGCGACTACATAAATGACTAAAATAAATAAAAATATATATTACAAGTTGGGGCCACCCACTTGGCTAAGAGCATTCATAATGTATAGTTTAATGGGAAAGTTGAACGAGGTGTCATGCCTAATTTACATTCAATTGATTAAACTCTACCATTATAGGAAGCCATGTTTGCATTCAATGGATATAGAGTTTAATGGACATTGAGCTCTTTAATGAGAAAAAGGTTTTAACCATTAAATATATATTTCATTGAACTTTATTGAGTTCAATGTATTGTATTTGTAGGGAAATTAATGTAGAGTTGTATAATAAGTAAAATGATGATGTGTTAATCTATTAAACTCTAATAAACTTAATGCATTATGGATCCCCTAACATGGTTAACCATTTAATGTATATGAGCTAAATGGAAACATCTACTATCATGTTTAAATTTATAAACTTTTTCCTTTAGATTCACTTGTCTGGATGTGTTTAATAAAACCCAATTTCCCACATGCGTAGAGATCATAGATGTAACTATTGTTAATCAATTTTGCCTGCCAAGTTTTAATAATTATACTTGGATATTAACAAAACTTTATCTAACGACCAAGGTAATATTAAAAATAGGTTATTATTCTTCATGCTAATTAAAAGATGGGTTGCAAAAGTGAGACCATGAAAACATTAACACGTTGATATTTTCAACTTTTATTCTTTCATATTCACCATATTTTTTACTTTCGTATTGATTAATCATCTTTCAATCACAGGCTCCTTGGCAAAAAGTGAGATCTATTAACAAATACTTCCATGTGGTTGCAAATTACAAGGATTTCAACATAATTACCAAAACATAGCATTATCATAAGATCGAATAATAATCAAATTCTTCTATAATATTACACAAAGGTAACGTCATTAATTAATTACGATACGAGACAGACTTTTTCACTCGTGACATCAACGGTCTATTCTAACTTTACTTAATTAAATGAATCTAGGATGTGCTCATATGCATGTAATATTTGCTACCGACATCTTTCAAATGACCATATTTTTATGTATTTATAATGAATCAATGAAAAACCGGATTTCTATTTAAAATTCTTAAAACTTCATCTTTTAAGCCAGGGTGAATACAATTGCTAGATCCACTGTTAATTTCCATCGAATTATGCCTGATCAATTGTTGGCTGCCTACGATGCAGGTGCTACCACAAGAATATGGCCATAGAAACTGCTAATGAAATTATAAAACAAGTTGTTCCAGTTCTCATGGTTCCTATTAACGATTACCTACGCTACCTCGTTTCCTGCAGAAAGTACATCAGTGACATGGATTTGAAAATGAAGGAATTAAAAGAAGCAAAAGACAATGTTGAAGAGCACAAGAATCATAACATTAGTAATCGTCTTGAGGTTCCAGCAGCTCAAGTCCAGAGCTGGTTGGAAGATGTAGAAAAGATCAATGCAAAAGTGGAAACTGTTCCTAAAGATGTCGGCTGTTGCTTCAATCTAAAGATTAGGTACAGGGCCGGAAGGGATGCCTTCAATATAATTGAGGAGATCGACAGTGTCATGAGACGACACTCTCTGATCACTTGGACCGATCATCCCATTCCTTTGGGAAGAGTTGATTCCGTGATGGCATCCACCTCTACGCTTTCAACTGAACACAATGACTTCCAATCAAGAGAGGTAAGGTTTAGTGAAGCACTCAAAGCACTTGAGGCCAACCACATGATAGCCTTATGTGGAATGGGGGGAGTGGGGAAGACCCACATGATGCAAAGGCTGAAGAAGGTTGCCAAAGAAAAGAGGAAGTTTGGTTATATCATCGAGGCGGTTATAGGGGAAATATCGGACCCCATTGCTATTCAGCAAGTTGTAGCAGATTACCTATGCATAGAGCTGAAAGAAAGCGATAAGAAAACAAGAGCTGAGAAGCTTCGTCAAGGGTTCAAGGCCAAATCAGATGGAGGTAAC
This sequence comes from Lactuca serriola, assembly GCF_051521515.1. Taxonomy (NCBI): domain Eukaryota; kingdom Viridiplantae; phylum Streptophyta; class Magnoliopsida; order Asterales; family Asteraceae; genus Lactuca; species Lactuca serriola. Next base: position 9,743,998 of record NC_136409.1, on the reverse strand, counting down.
ACTAAGTTCCTCATAATATTGGATGATGTCTGGCAGTCCGTTGATCTAGAAGATATTGGTTTAAGCCCTTCTCCCAATCAAGGTGTCGACTTCAAGGTCTTGTTGACTTCACGAGACGAACATGTTTGCTCAGTGATGGGGGTTGAAGCTAATTCAATTATTAACGTGGGACTTCTAATTGAAGCAGAAGCACAAAGATTGTTCCAGCAATTTGTAGAAACTTCTGAGCCCGAGCTCCACAAGATAGGAGAAGATATTGTTAGGAGGTGTTGCGGTCTACCCATTGCCATCAAAACCATGGCGTGTACTCTAAGAAATAAAAGAAAGGATGCATGGAAGGATGCACTTTCTCGTTTACAACACCATGACATTGGTAATGTTGCTACTGCAGTTTTTAGAACCAGCTATGAGAATCTCCCGGACAAGGAGACAAAATCTGTTTTTTTGATGTGTGGTTTGTTTCCTGAAGACTTCAATATTCCTACCGAGGAGTTGATGAGGTATGGATGGGGCTTAAAGTTATTTGATAGAGTTTATACAATTATAGAAGCAAGAAACAGGCTCAACACCTGCATTGAGCGACTGGTGCAGACAAATTTACTAATTGGAAGTGATAATGGTGTACACGTCAAGATGCATGATCTGGTCTGTGCTTTTGTTTTGGGTATGTATTCTGAAGTCGAGCAAGCTTCAATTGTCAACCATGGTAATATGCCTGGGTGGCCTGATGAAAATGATATGATCGTGCACTCTTGCAAAAGAATTTCATTAACATGCAAGGGTATGATTGAGATTCCAGTAGACCTCAAGTTTCCTAAACTAACGATTTTGAAACTTATGCATGGAGATAAATCGCTAAAGTTTCCTCAAGAATTTTATGAAGGAATGGAAAAGCTCCGGGTTATATCATACGATAAAATGAAGTACCCATTGCTTCCTTTGGCACCTCAATGCTCTACCAACATTCGGGTGCTTCATCTCACGGAATGTTCATTAAAGATGTTTGATTGCTCATGTATTGGAAATCTATCGAATCTGGAAGTGCTGAGCTTTGCTAATTCTTGCATTGAGTGGTTACCTTCCACAGTCAGAAATTTAAAAAAGCTAACGTTACTTGATTTGAGATTGTGTTATGGTCTCCGTATAGAACAGGGTGTCTTGAAAAGTTTGGTCAAACTTGAAGAATTTTATATTGGAAATGCATATGGGTTTATAGATGATAACTGCAAGGAGATGGCAGAGCGTTCTTACAACCTTTCTGCATTAGAATTCGCGTTCTTTAATAACAAGGCTGAAGTGAAGAATATGTCATTTGAGAATCTTGAACGATTCAAGATCTCAGTGGGGTGCTCTTTAGATGGAGATATTAGTGAGAGTAGGCACTCATATGAAAACACGTTGCAGTTGCTGACCAAAAAAGGTGAAGTATTCGAGTCTCAACTTAATGAGTTGTTTGTAAAAACAGAGGTTCTTTGTTTAAGCATGGATGGTATGAATAATCTTGAAGATGAGGTGAAGTCGACACATTCTCCTCAGTCCTCTTCATTCTGCAATTTAAAATTCCTTATTATTTCAAAGTGTATAGAGTTGAGATACCTCTTCAAACTCCATGTTGCAAACACTTTGTCAAGCCTTGAGCATCTAGAAGTTTGTGAATGCGAGAATATGGAAGAACTCATACATACTGGGATTGGGGGTTGTGGAGAAGAGACAATTACTTTCCCCAAGCTGAAGTCTTTATCTTTGACTCAACTACCGAAGTTATCAGGTTTGTGCCATAATGTCAAGATAATTGGGCTACCACATCTCGTAGACTTGAAACTTAAGGGCATTCCAGGTTTCACAGTCATTTATCCACAGAACAAGTTGCGAACATCTAGTTTGTTGAAGGAAGAGGTAGATATATGTTCTTTATGTTAATACAATTTAAATAATATTTTCAACTAAAAGTTTCATAATATATCTGTAATTTGATTGTATAATGTGTTATTGTTTATATGTGGTTATTAAGGGATGATTATTTTGCAGGTTGTGATTCCTAAGTTGGAGACACTTCGAATTGATGACATGGAGAACTTAGAAGAAATATGGCCTTGTGAACTTAGTGGAGGTGAGAAAGTTAAGTTGAGAGAGATTAAAGTGAGAAATTGTAATAAACTTGTGAATCTATTTCCGCACAATCCCATGTCTCTGCTGCATCATCTTGAAGAGCTTAAAGTCGTGGATTGTGGTTCCATTGAATCGTTATTCAACATCGACTTGGATTGTGCCGGTGCAATTGGAGAACAAGACAACATCCGTAGCTTAATAAGAAGCATCAAAGTGGAGACTTCAGGGAAGCTAAGAGAGGTGTGGAGGATAAAAGGTGTAGATAACTCTTGTCCTCTCGTTCGTGGATTTCAAGCTGTTGAAAGCATAAGCATCAGAGGATGTGAGAGGTTTAGAAATGTATTCATGCCTACCACCACCAATTTTGATCTGGGGGCACTTTTGGAGATTCAGATAGAAGATTGCGGAGAAAATCACGAATCGGAAGAGCAGGCAACGCTTTCAATTTCACTTTCTTACTTAATTAAGGACTAAGCTCCTATTTTTTGAATAATAAAGAGGTGAGATGACTAAACTTGGGCATCATAATTGTAACAAAATGTTACAAACCATGAACGTACAAACCATTTCTTGAATTAAGGTTTCAATACAAGTCATTTAAAAATATGGCTTAAACCGAAACCGAACCGAACCGAACCGACCCGAATAAACCGAAAACCGAATAAGGGTAATTGTATGAACCGAAAACCGAACCAAATAAGCAATACGGGTTCGGTTCGGTTCGGGTATTATTCGGTTCGGTTCGGTTTCGGCCCGAATAACCCAAATAACATGTACAAGATGATTAAGGAGTCGAATAACCCGGATAACCCGAATAACCCGAGTAACCCGAATATTTTGTATTACTTTTGTAGCTTATGATTTCATAACAAATCTTTTAAAGAAACAAATTAAACACTAAAAATTAAACATCCAAAACACCAAAAAAAATCTATCTATAAGTATATAACCCGAATAACTTCATCAATATGGAATGAAACAAGTAAAAGAACATATATGGTTGTTTTCATTAAATTCTATTATTCAAGGTCAAAGTCCCCATTGCTTGGACTTATAGAAAAAAAAAGTTAACTGTTAACATAGCACATTTAAATTTCAATTGATAACATACATAAATTGGTTTTTTTGGTTTTTTTGGATATTCGATTTGGTGTATTAAGTGGGTAACGATCTTCGATTTGGTTTTTTTGGGATCGATTGTGATGATCACAGAACCGAATACATAAATTGTGCAAGGAAAAAAACGACTCTTCATATTCGGTTCGGTTCTTTGGACCGAATAAGCCCTTATTCGGGTAACCCGGACCGAATAACCCAAAAACCGAATAAGCCTTATATAGATACCCGAAAACCGAATCAAATTGCTTATTCGGGTGTAATTCGGTTCGGTTCGGTTCGGTTCTCGGTTCAGTTCGGGTTTTCGGGCCAAATTCTCATCCCTACACTTAACTAATTGTCACACGAGCTTCAAATTCGTTTTTCTCTTTCCTCTTACTTTCATCTTTTCCAACCCATAACACATAAAAGTAACATCTTTTTCAAGACATTCAACCCACCGCTACATTATTATTTTTAATTTAATTAAATTAAAAAATACAAAATTAAATAAAAGATAACATTTTTTTTAATTAAAAAGCACTAATACAAATAAAAAAAATACACGATAAATAAAAAAAATGATAATTAAAAAAACATAATAAAAAAAGACAAAATTAAAAATAAAAAGCGAAAATTATAATTAACTAATGATCAAGAAAATTCTAAAGCTCTCAGCCATATTTTTTTGTAATTTGTCGTTTCTGTTCGAGCACCATTCGCAGAATCTCTCCTGTCAAGTGATCATGCAGGTTGAGAAAAAATTGCATGTCTCTCTCATGTATCTCCAAGCTCAACAATTTAGCTTCCATTTATTCATTTTCTCGTTTAAGACGCAAATTTTCATCCAATATCGTTTTCTATCTTCCACCTCTACTTTGTTCACAGTGTGGATGCCGACAATTTCGTTGACCAGATCAACGATTTCATTTGGTGTTGATGCTTCAGATGCTGCTTTCTTTCTTTTTTGTTGTCTTTGAGGCGGTGAGTTCATTTTTTGGTGTTGTTGGTTGAACCCCGGTGGAAATTGTGCATCTAAAGATGTTGTATATGCATTCGATGAAGAAGTTTTGGTTTGTTTTGAAGAAGGAGGCGGGGATTCTTCGTCGACTCTTTTTACTTGCAACCATTTCATATGGTATTTCAAAACATCCCAAGCTTTTTCCTCAGAAAAAGTTTTTTGATTACTAAGCCTCTGATACTTGCTTTGTTCATCTTTTAGAGCATCTACCTTGGATCCCCCACTAGCGAGACTGTTCATCTTACGGTTAAAGATGCATTTGAAATCGTTGCATATCTTTTGAAGATCTTTCCATTTTGAGTTTACTTGATGTCGTGGTCGATCCATACCACCCAATTGAACATTAAAATGTTCTACAACCCGCTCCCAAATTGCATCTGACATTTGGTGATTTCTACGTTTTTTTATATTCAGAAACATCGACATACGCCATAGCCAAAGCCATCTCTTCCTTTTCCAACCATTTTTTTTACTTTTGGCGCTTTGTGTAGTCGCGTTTGTTCCCGACAACTAGTTACTGCACCTCGATATCTTGTTCGAGAGTGGGATCGTCACTAGAATATGATGATTCTAAGTTTTGAGTATCACGATAATAGGCTTTGGAATTTGGTTTCAGGAACCCCTTAAGAATACTGCATGTATAGAGTAAAACACATATTATCCTGTGGAAGACGAAATGAGTTGTAGCTTTGTTGCACTGGTTATTGTTGATAATTTCGGTTTTATTGATAGTGCTGGTATTGATGATAGTTTAGGTTTTGTTGGAACTTTTGTTTTTGTTTGTAGTTTTGGGATTCTAGGGAAGAAAATGGAATTTCTTGACTTAAACCGCCTTGCTTCGATTTGTGTTTTTGACAGAATAACCTTTTTTGATTTTCATCTGGAATCCATTGAATGGAATTGAAGAGGTGAATAGTGGAATTAGATAGTCGAATTAAGATAAATATAAGAATTGATGAAAATAGATTGACAAATTGAGAGAAATTATAGGTAATTTAAAAAAAAAGAGAAATATGTTTAACTCTTGAGCTAGTTAATAGGTCAAAGAGGACAATTGATGCAACCTTTCATCGAGATTCTTCACCAAACTCACGGGCTACATAACCCGAAAAAGAGGTAAACCATAGTCCCATTTTTTGCTCAGTATAAGCACCCAACGATACTGTCGATACCGCCCACCCACTTTTCTTCTTCCCGAGCCACTCTGGTATGCGTGTCGAGGCCACCAAAATTAATATCCTTTATATTGCACATAAAAAGTTGTGTATAATGGTAAAGGGATCGTATCCACGAAGATTGGTTCAATATTATAATTCTATGAAAACTTCTTTCTTCAAATACTTATAAAAATAACAATAAAAGTAAAAATGGGGGATTAACTATTTTTGGTTTTTTTTAGAAAACTTAAATTATACTAGCATGTTGACACTAGAATTATGCTAAGATTTCAAATACAATTCAATCAAAAGTAAAGTTTGATGTAAAATCAATAAGAGAAGGATGATTGACTTTGAAATTTCATAACTTGAACATTTGGTTAAATAATCATGAGAATACTAAGGTGCAATACTTACATTTATAATCAAACTTGGTTATAGCAATGATCATAACTTTCTTCAACTCTTCTTTTGTATTAAAATGACTAGAGAAGCTCTTAGTATATTTTCTAAATCAAAGTCACAAAACTAATGAAGCATATAATTTTGTGAAAATCAATTAGCATTAGGTTTTAAGAGTCACCAAATTCAAAGAGTAATCCAATGCTTTCATTACCACTATGGAGAAAATATTTTCTTAGTTTAAATGAAATGAAAACAAACATTCAAACTAATTGTTGCTTATTAAATGGAAGACCTATTACTTAGCCAAGAGTTTAACCAAAAAACTTACATTCATGTATCATTATTCATGACTAGATATATATGAACATGAACGAAGTTTTTATAGATTATATAATCATAGATATTCAACATAACTTCAAGGAATTCCTCAAAATAACCAAGTCATTCAAGAAATTACATCCAATTCAACCAAAGAGAAGTTTAGCCTAGCATGGCTAAACTCAAGAAACTAAAATAAAGATTAGAAGTACCAAACATGTAGTAAGAATCACAGTAAAAGATGATGTTGTTCTTGATGTTCTTCTAAGTTCTTCAAGTCTCCAGTTGCTCCCAATAATGCAAAGGAGAGCCATTAAATTCGTGTGTATTGATTCCTTCAAAAGCTGCACCAACCTCACTTAAATAACACTCAAAGCAAAAATTACAAAATTGCCCCTGAAGGACCCTATGCGGGTGCCTTGTGCGGGTGGAGCTGAATACGAAAGGTCTTTGGTCTTCGTGAGGGTGGTGTTGTGCGGGTTAGCTGGCCGCATGCTTCTGCGCGGTTCGCGCACATCTGCACAGGTGAGGCATGGTGTGTGCTTTCTTGAGTTTTGAGCCTCCAATGCTTAGTCCACTTGGCCCAGTTCGAGTCCAATCAACTTGTGACCCATTTTTCTTCAAGTTGTATTCAAGTTAAGCCCAATTTGCCTTCTCCAAATCATCCATAACTTCATAGAATCGCCCGTTTATCTCAATCCCGAATGCACAATTATTCTCTCGTCTTCATTTTAAGCAAGAGACCACCTTCTTCATGCTTCATCCGTCAATAGTTCACTTCATGTATCATCTCTACTAGTTATTTAGTCCACAATCTTTGTTGTCCTCCAAATTTAATTATCTCATGTAGTTCCCGTTCCGCTAGTTTCCTTAAAATTTGCAAATTAAGATCACAGAACTAGAAAGTACCCGAAATGGTCATAAAATAACAAAAAGGAAAATATGCATGAAGATTAAGGTGCTGTTTGTTTTTTGGAAAAAACCTCTTCAGAGCTCTTATTGCTGCGCGGCGCAGCACACACGCAACACTTTTTATCTCGCAGATGTTTGTTTTTTAGAAGTCTTCAGAGTCAAAAACCTCTGTGCATGCTCTATTTGGTGCCTCTTCCAACCTCTTCGAACCTCTTATTCTTCTTCTTTTTTTCTTACTGAAATTTTTATTAAATGTTGTTGAAATTTTATTTCACTTTTTTTTTTGTTTTTTTTGTTTATTCTTGTTGAATTTTTTTTTGTTTTTTTATATTGAATAATGATAGATTCTTGATGAAATATCATTATTTTTTACTAAATATCTTTATTTTTTTTTGTTGAAATATCATTATTTTTTATTGAAATATCATTAAATCTTGATGAAATGTTATACATTATTAAATTTTCCGTATTAAAAAAACTATTTTTGATTTATAAAATTAGTTTATTTTAATTTTTTAATATCTACAGCAGTATGCAGATGTTAAAAAAACAAACACGCTTCTTATTACAGTCTGCAGCCGTTTGGTCCACCTCTTCTACTACAGAGGGTTGCGGAGGTGGTCCGCAGACTTCATGAATTTTTACTTTAGAAAATCAAACAACACCTAACTAAATGATGAATGAAATATGCTAAAATAAACTATAAAATGAAGTAAATAAAATGAAACTATTACACTCCGACCACCCTTATAGGCTTGTAGTCCACCCACCCTTCATTCCTTTTATCAATATGGAATGGAAACATCATTCATTAAGCCAAAAAACTAACATATAAGGGGTGAGTGACAAAGGTAAGTACTAAAGACGAAAATAATCCATTTTTCTTGTATATACACAACACACACGTAGGGTCAGACGTAGGATTTCGTAGTATGAATTGTTGGTGGCACATACTGGTGGCACTTTTTTTTTTATTTTACGTAGTGGCACAATAGTGGAAAAAATGAAAATTTCAAATTTTTCTACAATGTGTCTTAAAAAAACAGGGTTTTCCGGTGCCACTATGGGCACCAAAGTTGAACCGCCCCCCGCGCGCGCACACACATAGAGTTTGAGATGTGATATTTCTTTTGGGAAAATGGAGCTATATCTTTGATATTGTATTTTTTTAATGTAATTTATATATTTAATCATTTTAGTTTATGAGTTTTATTTATTTTGATATGAAAAAAAAGTCTTTTATACGTTGGATTTAACATAAAAATCTAACGATATTAATCGAAAAGACCAAACATGTAGACAATTATGTATATAATTAATTCCCAATAGTCTTAAGTAATAGTATTATATATATAATTAATTCTCAATGGTCCTAAGAATAGTAAGTTCTTATGTTTCAAACTTTTTCCACAATTCTTTATTTATTTTGACACTTATGCTCCATAGTTATATATATATATATATATATATATATATATATATATATATATATATATATATATATAGGGCTAGGTTATAATGTGGATGAACAATTATTGTGTGGACAGTGCGATTCTATGAGAATTACTAAGATAATACATTGTTTACTAATGCGAATACATTAAACCTTACAAAAATATCATCATTTTCATGCATTCTCACTAATTCTTATTTATTTTTGTTCTCACAAATCGTTTTTCAATCATTATCATTATGACAGAATACGACTCAGTAAACATTCTGACAGAATGTGAATAATAATAAAAAGTCTATAATAACCTTATAGGCGATTTAATTTGTGAGAATGTGTGATAATGACAATAGTTATATAAGATTGAACGTATTCATATTATTAAACAACATATTTTCTTTGTCATTCTCACAGAATAACACTATCCACACGTTCACACAATAGATGTTCATCCACATTTGAACCTAGCTCTCTCTCTCTCTCTCTCTCTCTATATATATATATATATATATATATATATATATATATATATATATATATATATATATATATATAGACACACACACACTAGATGTGTGCCTATGCAAAGCAGCGGCGTTTTGGAGAATACTTTCTTACGCATAAACAATTATTATATTTTTTATTAGGTATTATAATAAAAAAATTACCAATTTTAAATAAAATATTTATGTTTATACTTTATATTTATATTGCAATATAATAAATTAATATTTATGTCAAATTTAAGAAATATAGATTAATTTAAATACATGAATTTAATATTTTTAAATTTTCATTTTGCTTCAAATTGAGTTTCTTAATTACTTTTCTTAATTCAAGTATTCAAACTTTTGGTAAGTGTTAAAGAATTATTTATGCATAATTGATTTGTACAAAAAATTTTGTAACTTATACATCTTAAAATTCAAAATATGACTAATATGATTTACAATATATATATATATATATATATATATATATATATATATATATATATATACAGAGAGAGAGAGAGAGAGAGAGAGTCAAGATCAAATAAGAAGAAATTTTTTGGTAGGAAGGTAATAAGTTTTTTTTCTACATATTTTTTTCGCGAACAAACAAAATGAATCATTAGATGATTCAATTGTAAGATGATTTACAAGAAAAAATTCTTAAAAAAACATCTTGATGATTCATTTATACAATGATTTTGTTGTTATTTACTAAAATGGTCATAAAAGTGAATTTTTTCTTAATTTACTTAAAAATGAATCATAAAGATGTTTTTTTGGGAATTTTTTCTTGTGAATCATCTTACAAATGAATCATCTAGTGATTCATTTATTTTGTTCGTCAAAAAAATATGTAGAAAAAAAACTTCTTACCTTCCTACCAAAAAAATTTCTTACCGGATCTATATATATATATATATATATATATATATATATATATATATATATATATATATATATATATATATATATATATATTAAAGCACAAAGGTTATAGGAATAGTATATTTTCTATTATTCTACGTTTTGCCACAAAAGTATCAGCACTTTGCCACTTTTTGTCCCTCCTTAACCTTTTCTATGTTTTGCCACAAATGTTCCAACACTTTGCCACTTTGGTCCTTCCTCAACTTTTCACCACATTAGTTTGTGGAGTTGGCAGTTTTGGTCCCCCTAACTTCGATATTCTCTACTGCTAGCCAAAAAGGGTTCCAGAGTTTCCCACTTTTGGTCCCTGACAGTAACCAAATGTGACACGTCAAATTTTTGCCACGTTAGTTTGTGGGGTTGTCCCTTTTGGTCCCCCCACATTTGATATTCTACTATACAACCTTATTTTTCTCAAATAACAACACGTATATTTAATTAGCAATGATAGAAATAGATATCATATAAAGTATTTGTAACACTTTGTAAGAACGTTGCTATTATAGGTAAAAATAAACATTTCAAAGTATGATGTCCTAATTTGAAAAAATGTTTAAAAAAAATAACGACTAGGGCGAGTTTTTTTACTAGTTTGTATCATATCATATAAAAATTTAAGGTGGAACGGTAAAAGAATGACGACCACATTAACCAGAAATGTAATTTATTCTTTTACTAGTTTATAACTCGTGGAAACCACGGTTACAAAATTAATTAAATTTTTATAGTAAAAACTCATAAATTTTAATTAATTATTTTAAATAAATTATTAATTAAGAGATTTTTTTAGTTATATAAATTTTAATCATTGATTAAAATAAATATATGAAATTATATTTTATAATTTGTATTAATTTATTTTAATTTTTATTCTAATGTTATTAATTTAATGTAATTAGAATATGGACTATTAGAATAGGCATTTTGATAACTTTTAATATTTTGAATGATCTATGTATTTAAAAGTAAACAACAAACAAAGAACATAATCCAAAACCCTAAATTGCAAGTCTCGCGCAATTTCCCTATGGGAATATGACTTATTAAGGTAATTAACTTTTCGGTATGTTCACATCTGGGTAACTATCTTTTTTTTGTACACATCTAGGTAACAAATTTGTTGGAAGTGTTCACATATGACCATTATGACCTGCTATAGCAGGTTAAATCCTAGATGTGAACGCTTTCAACAAGTTCGTTACCTAGATGTGTACAAAAAAAATAGTTACCTAAATATGAACAAAACGAAAAGTAAAAATTAAATTACACGAATGGTCCTTGTGGTTTAGGAGAATTTGTGTTTTTTGGTCCATAACTTATTTTTTTTAACTTGGATGGTCCCTATTGTTTATTTTTGTTGCGCGTTTGGTCCATGTCTTTCCTAAAAACACTATTGTGCCCTTATTAATTTATTTTTTAATTAATTTTCTTATTTATGTATTTATTTTTTACATATTTAAAAATTTTAATAGACCTCACATATTTGTATCTCCTCAGATGATCCCTACTGTTTATTTTTTAATTAATTTATTTTTTTAACTCAGATGGTCTCTACTGTTTGATTTTGTTGCGAGCTTGGTCTCTGTCTTACCTAAAAAGACTATTGTGCCCTTATTAATTAATTTTTTTAATTAACTTTCTTGTTTATGTACTTATGCTTTATATATTGGGAATATGACTTGTTAAGATAGTTAACTTTTTGGTATGTTCACATCTGGGTAATTATCTTTTTTTTTTGTACACATCTAGGTAACAAACTTGTTGGAAGTGTTCACATATGACCATTATGACCTGCTATAACAGGTTAAATCCTAGATGTGAACGTTTTCAACAAGTTCGTTACCTAGATGTGTACAGAAAAAAATAGTTACCCAAATATGAACAAAACGAAAAGTAAAAATTAAATTACACGAATGGTCCCTGTGGTTTGGGAGAATTTGTGTGTTTGGTCCCTAATTTTTTTTTTAACCTGGATGGTCCTTATTGTTTATTTTTATTGCGCGTTTGGTCTCTGTCTTTCTTAAAAAGACTATTATGCCCTTATTAATTTAATTTTTAATTAATTTTCTTATTTATGTATTTATTTTTTACATATTTAAAAAAATTAATAGACTCCACATATTTGTATCTCCCCGGATGATCCCTATTGTTTATTTTTTAATTAATTTATTTTTTTAACTCGGATGGTCCCTACTGTTTATTTTTGTTACGCGTTTGGTCCGTGTCTTACCCAAAAAGAGTATTTTTCCCTTATTAATTTATTTTTTAATTAATTTTCTTATTTATGTATTTATTGTTTATATATTTAAAAAAATTAATATACCCCACATATGTGTATCTCCTCACCGTAAACTTGAAACTAGAGTTGAGAACTTTAAATTGGGTCTTATCGGTCACCATCCCATCTCTCATCGTCCCCAACTTCTATTTCTTTTCCATCTTTAGTAACATCGACGTCTTCACCATCCTTCTTTTTTTTGGTACTTCAACTCTGGCAAAGCAGCAACATAACCTACTATCTCTTCATCTTTAGTGGGTTGTGGTGTTGATTCGATGAAGTTCAATGACCGAAAAAAGAAGGTATGATGAAGACGTCGATATCACTAAAGATGGAAAATAAATAGAAGTTGAAAAGAAAGAGAGATGGGATGGTGAGGAGATACAGATATGTGGGGTCTACTAAAGTTACTTAAATATATAAAGCATAAGTAAATAAACAAGAAAATTAATTAAAAAAATTAATTAATAAGGGCACAATAGTCTTTTTAGGTAAGATAGAGACCAAGCTCGCAACAAAATCAAACAGTAGAGACCATCCGAGTTAAAAAAATAAATTAATTAAAAAATAAACAGTAGGGATCATCCGAGGGGATACAAATATGTGAGGTCTATTAAAATTTTTAAATATGTAAAAAATAAATACATAAATAAGAAAATTAATTAAAAAATAAATTAATAAGGGCACAATAGTGTTTTTAGGAAAGACATGGACCAAACGCGCAACAAAAATAAACAATAGGGACCATCCAAGTTAAAAAAAATAAGTTATGGACCAAAAAACACAAATTCTCCTAAACCACAAGGACCATTCGTGTAATTTAATTTTTACTTTTCGTTTTGTTCATATTTAGGTAATTATTTTTTTTGTACACATCTAGGTAACGAACTTGTTGAAAGCGTTCACATCTAGGATTTAACATGCTATAGCAGGTCATAATGGTCATATGTGAACACTTCCAACAAATTTGTTACCTAGATGTGTACAAAAAAAAGATAGTTACCCAGATGTGAACATACCGAAAAGTTAATTACCTTAATAAGTCATATTCCCTTATATATTTAAGTAACTTTAGTAGACCCCACATATCTGTATCTCCTCACCATCCCATCTCTCTTTCTTTTCAACTTCTATTTATTTTCCATCTTTAGTGATATCGACGTCTTCATCATCCCTTCTTTTTTCGGTCATTGAACTTCGTCGAATCAACACCACAACCCACTAAAGATGAAGAGATAGTAGGTTATGTTGTTGCTTTGCCGGAGTTGAAGTACCAAAAAAAGAAGGATGGTGAAGACGTCCATGTTACTAAAGATGGAAAAGAAATAGAAGTTGGGGATGATGAGAGATGGGATGGTGACCGATAAGACCCAATTTAAAGTTCTCAAATCTGGTTTCAAGTTTACGGTGAGGAGATACACATATGTGGGGTATATTAATTTTTTTAAATATATAAACAATAAATACATAAATAAGAAAATTAATTAAAAAATAAATTAATAAGGGAAAAATACTCTTTTTGGGTAAGACACGGACCAAACGCGTAACAAAAATAAACAGTAGGGACCATCCGAGTTAAAAAAATAAATTAATTAAAAAATAAACAATAGGGATCATCTGGGGAGATACAAATATGTGGAGTCTATTAATTTTTTTAAATATGTAAAAAATAAATACATAAATAAGAAAATTAATTAAAAATTAAATTAATAAGGGCATAATAGTCTTTTTAAGAAAGACAGAGACCAAACGCGCAATAAAAATAAACAATAAGGACCATCCAGGTTAAAAAAAAAATTAGGGACCAAACACACAAATTCTCCCAAACCACAGGGACCATTCGTGTAATTTAATTTTTACTTTTCGTTTTGTTCATATTTGGGTAACTATTTTTTTCTGTACACATCTAGGTAACGAACTTGTTGAAAACGTTCACATCTAGAATTTAACCTGTTATAGCAGGTCATAATGGTCATATGTGAACACTTCCAACAAGTTTGTTACCTTAGATGTGTACAAAAAAAAAAGATAATTACCCAGATGTGAACATACCAAAAAGTTAATTACCTTAACAAGTCATATTCCCATTTCCGTATCACTAGTCCTCACTTACGATGGCCGCTGGCGTTATGTCGCTCTCTCACTGCCTACAACCCCTTGTTGCTACTCATTACAATAACGAAAAGTTGAATATCCATATATTTATTTGGATGTGAAATTGAGTGGAAGTTTGGGCAGAACGGGAATGATGGTCTGCAAGTGGTTATAAACTTGATTCCGAGTTATTACTATATATGTAGCCTCTTTACAACGACCAAGGTTTCTTCCAGGTACCATTTGATCTTTTTAGAATTTAGTTTTCTGAAACACCCTGATTTGGATCAAATATCACCAACAACTCTTAAAAACTTGATTAATCAATTGTTTTCTTCATCTTGATAACAAGTGGAATGATTTTCTACTTAGATTAACTTGAAAAAAAAGGTCCATGTGCGTTTGGTGGATCTGGTAAATGAAGATGGAAGGGAGAGCTGACTTTAAAGACACAAACACGTCACCATATCTTTTATTTTATTTTAAAATTTCTTTTTTCCTATTTCTTTCTTTCTTGATCTCCAGATGGTATGTGGTGTGGATAATTAGGCCTGTCAAATCGGGCCGTCGTGTCGTGTTTTTGTCTGACACGACACGACACGACAAGGTTTTTTGTAACACGAACACGACACGACACGATGTCGTGTTTCTTTTCACTAACACGAAAACGAAGTAATTAAAAAACGACAACACGACACGACACGACAAAGATAATATTACATAACTATTATTTTATTTAATTCATATTTAATCATATATAACACGATAAAAACGACAAACACGAAAACACGACAAATACATGCTCAATCGTGTTAATTTCGTGTGGATTTGTAAACACGAACACGACACGACACGACATCGTGTTTTTTAAACTTGACACGAACACGACACGAAAACGAATTCGAATTTTGATTTCGTCCCGATTTTGTTTCGTGTCGTGTATTTTTGTCGTATCGTATCATAAATTGACACCCCTATGGATAATTTACACATAGAGATTGGGAACGACTGTGATTTAGAGAGGACGTGGCTTGGGGTTGAGGATGGTTTATGGCTGGCCGAGTTTCATTTATATAAACAAACAAATATATAAAACAAGGGGTAAAATGGCCATCTTATATGTATTTAACCGTCCTCTTTTTTTTTTTTTTTTTTTTTTTTTTTTTTTTTTTTTAAATTTAAGAAGGGGTATACCAGTGTCAGCTTCTTATTCCCAACCAGTCAACCGTGACTTGGATGGTAGATAAATTTAGTAAACTTAACCCTTCAATTAACCTGTCATTTCTTATTAACTCAATTTCAAGCTAAATTCTGATTCTTGTTTGAAAGTAAGTTGCATCTTTATTTTTGTATTATCTTGTTGCATAGGATCCTTAGCATCTTTTAATAATTTATTTGAAGGTGAAAGATCCAACTATTTTTAATCTGTTGGCATTTTCCATCATTTGCAACTGTTTCTTGAAAAAAAATACCTAAAATCAAAATAACCATTTTCAAATCCAAAATTATAAGAGAGAATTGTTAATGGACGTGGAATCATATATCATTAACACAATTCAGTACACAGGTTGCTAATTACATTTCTTGCTTTGCAGACTGATATTCTGTCAGAGGAAGAGACATTACAAGAAGCCACTGCCAGTATTTCTAATGTTGTATTCCCACCCTGTCTCATGCACTCTTTTCATAACCTCCATAAACTTAAATTGGAGAGAGTTAAAGGAGTGGAGGTGGTGTTTGAGATAGAGAGTGAGAGTCCAACATGTAGAGAATTGGTAACAACTCACAATAACCAACAACAGCCTATTATACTTCCCTACCTCCAGGAATTGTATCTAAGGAATATGAACAACACGAGTCATGTGTGGAAGTGCAGCAACTGGAATAAATTCTTCACTCTTCCAAAACAACAATCAGAATCCCCATTCCACAACCTCACAACCATAAATATTCATAAATGCAAAAGCATTAAGTACTTGTTTTCGCCTCTCATGGCAGAACTTCTTTCCAACCTAAAGGATATCTGGATAAGTGTGTGTGATGGTATTGAAGAAGTTGTTTCAAACAGAGATGATGAGGATGAAGAAATGACTACATTTACATCTACCCACACAACCACCATCTTGTTCCCTCATCTTGATTCTCTCACTCTAAAATACATGCACTGTGTGAAGTGTATTGGTGGAGGTGGTGCCAAGGATGAGGGGAGCAATGAAATATCTTTCAATAATACCACTACAACTACCGATCAATTTAAGGTATGTTTGTACATATTTAATTATATATTTAATTTCCTTTTTTCTTTGCAATATTCTATGCGAACTCAAGAATGGGATTTGGAGGCATATAAAGTTACATTCATTTGAACAAGTATTACCTTTTATTTGTTATTTATCATTTTCATAACATTTACTGATAACATTTCTTTTTTATTTTTCTAATTAGAAAAGGTCCACATGTCTAATTAGGTTTTCCATTCTATGTGAAACCTCTATTCAGTCTGTAATCAAGCATCTTAGATTATTTATCCATTTTCATAACTATGTTTATTTTGACAGTTTTTTTTTATTATTATTATTATTATTATTATTTTTATATATATATAGTTGTAATTGCAACCTGTTATATATTCAAGTCTTAATGTGCATTTTATACCCACTATACTAAGATAATAATTACCTAGAGGGATGGATGCCATGACACAGCTGCTACACTTCAGAAACTCTAGTAAGGGCAGTTATTGAAGTTCAATAAAATGATAATGGCATCTTTTGATGGGTAATATAGGCAATTTAAGTTTTATTTCTGTTAAAGCAGTATTTAGCAAGTACTGGCCAGTAGGAGAGGAGAATATCACCTTTTGTGAAAATCTGGTCATTGTACCCAGAATTTAGTTAAATGTAACATTTTAGATATCAGGGGTCATCAGGTGACAGATATTGTAGAATAGAACAATATGTAATATTACCCAAAACTATTTTTTCTAAGGTTGCTCTGTTAAATATGTGCTTTCTTGATTTCATTGAATTTGCATTCGTATATTCTAGGTGGTAAAGTGATTGTCTCTTCAATAAATCCCGAAATTAATTAAAAAAAAAAAAAACAAAAGTAAATTTTTGATATGGAGAGCACTGGTATCATTTAGTATATAAAAAAACTAGATTTTGAATTAAGTTTCTTATATAAAAGCTGTGTATATAGTTTAATTAGTTTTACATCATTTTTCCATGTGGTGTTGCAGTTGTCTGAAGCAGGTGGTGTTTCTTGGAGCTTATGCCAATACGCTAGAGAGATGAGAATAGAATTCTGCAATGCATTGTCAAGTGTGATTCCATGTTATGCAGCAGGACAAATGCAAAAGCTTCAAGTGCTGACAGTAAGGTCTTGTGATGGCATGAAGGAGGTATTTGAAACTCAATTAGGGACGAGCAGCAACAAAAACAACGAGAAGAGTGGTTGTGAGGAAGGAATTCCAAGAGTAAATAACAATGTTATTATGCTTTCTGGTCTGAAGATATTGGAAATCTACGGTTGTGGGGGTTTGGAACATATATTCACATTCTCTGCACTTGAAAGCCTGACACAGCTCCAAGAGTTAACGATTAAGGGTTGCTACAGAATGAAAGTGATTGTGAAGAAGGAAGAAGATGAATATGGAGAGCAGCAAACAACAACAACAACAACAATAACGAAGGGGGCATCATCATCATCGTCTTCTTCATCTTCTAAGGAGGTTGTGGTCTTTCCTCGTCTCAAATCCATTGAACTAAATGATGTACCAGAGCTGGTAGGATTCTTCTTGGGGAAGAATGAGTTCCAGTTGCCTTCATTGGAAGAAGTTACCATCAAGTATTGCTCAAAAATGATGGTGTTTGCAGCTGGTGGGTCCACAGCTCCCCAACTCAAGTATATACACACAGAATTAGGCAGACATGCTCTTGATCAAGAATCTGGCCTTAACTTTCATCAGGTATATATATTTCTTTAATTGGCATCATCTAATTAAGAAATATATCATTCCTACCAAGTAAATTTACTTCAAACACATTCGCACTAGTTTCAGTCTAAGTTTATGTTGTTCTAGGAAGGCCTAAATGGGAAAGCAAGATAGGTAAAAATAATGTATTTCAGCGGAAAGGGTATTTTAGGTATTTTCTGTCAAAAGTTGTTATTGCAGGCTTTTTGGTGCCTGGAATCGTGTGTGGGAGGAGCATTTTTATTCTGATTTGCTTGTTTCTTTATCATCTTTTCTTAGCCTAGGAGAGTCTTGCCTCTCTAACAACTAGAAACCCTTTTAATCTTTTGATTTTTAATAATGAAAATTTTCCCTGTTACTCCATTTGATTGTTGTTCTTCATGGTTCTAAGTGAGTTATTTGCTCATCTATTACTTCTTTTGATTGTTATTTTCATAGCATGATGTCACTTGAATCAAGTTTTTCCATTTTCAACAAGGGCAAAAGGTCAAAAGTAACCTACTTTATGAGATCAAAAATAGCAACCCATCGGATAACTTTTAGTTGGAGTTAATACTTACAATTACGAATTACCATTGTGATTAATAATTATAATATCTTGTATTAATTCATTAAAATTGGTACAGCACATATATGACATTTCAAAGGGGTTTTTTTTGACATATATATGCCTCTGGCGTTTTCTTTATTGGACTTGCAGACGTCATTCCAAAGTTTATACGGTGACACCTTGGGCCCTGCTACTTCAGAAGGGACAACTTGGTCTTTTCATAACTTGATCGAATTAGATGTAAAATATAATATGGATGTTAAAAAGATTATTCCATCCAGTGAGTTGCTGCAACTGCAAAAGCTGGAAAAGATTCATGTGTGTGGTTGTAAGATGGTAGAGGAGGTATTTGAAACTGCATTGGAAGCAGCAGGGAGAAATAGAAATAGTGGAAGTGGTTTTGATGAATCATCACAAACAACTACTACTACTCTTGTCAATCTTCCAAACCTCAAAGAAATGAGGTTGGAGTGGCTAAGTAATCTGAGGTATATATGGAAGAGCAATCAGTGGACAGCATTTGAGTTTCCAAACCTAACAAGAGTTGAAATTTGTGAATGTAATTCATTAGAACATGTATTTACTAGTTCCATGGTTGGTAGTCTATTGCAACTCCAAGAGCTACATATATTTAACTGCAGTATGATGGAGGAGGTAATTGTTAAGGATGCAGATGTTTCTGTAGAAGAAGACAAAGAGAAAGAATCTGATGGCAAGACGAATAAGGAGATACTTGTGTTACCTCATCTAAAGTCCTCGAAATTACAACTTCTTCGAAGTCTTAAGGGGTTTAGCTTGGGGAAGGAGGATTTTTCATTCCCATTATTGGATACTTTAGAAATCAAAAGATGCCCAACAATAACCACCTTCACCAAAGGAAATTCCGCTACTCCACAACTAAAAGAAATACAAACAAATTTTGGCTTCTTTTATGCTGCAGGGGAAAAAGACATCAACTCTCTTATAAAGATCAAACAACAGGTAAATCAGATCTTTGTTGCTTTAATAATTCTTAAACTACATTTGAAAAGCTTCATGCAAGTTTTTTTGTTATATTGTCAAAAACCGCAACCTACATTCAGCTTTATATTTATGTACTTTATGCAGGATTTCAAACAAGACTCAGATTAATGTGAAGTGAATATTAAAGGTAAATTATATTTTCATGTTCCTAGTTGCCTATTAATTAATGGCCTTTTAGTTCATGATTTTTGGATGTATTCTTCATGATGATGTGAATCTTCTAATACCCCATTCATTGTTTGGTTGAATGTTGACTCTATGTCAGGATGAATATTCAAGGGAAGAATTGTTCATCAAATGAAGGACATTAAAGAACATGGATGCTATGAAGATGTTGGGAAAACATATGTATCAAGTAGCAAGCTGCTTAATGATCTAAATTTGTTGGTTGAGGATGTTGATTTTAATATTTCAAATTCATTGGTATCATTATATGGGCTTATCAATAGTGTCAATGGGATAATGAGTGACTTAACCTAAATTATGTTGTTGGTAAATGTTGGACAAGTAAGGAAAATTAGGAATGACTTGTGAAAAATATATGGAAAAGTAGGATTGAGATTTTCAATGAAAATATTATGAAACTATAGTATATAAATAAATGCAACATACTGTTTGGGTATCTTGGAAGCACATATCATGAGAGTAACTAGAAGTAGAGTTTATTCCAAGGGTGTAGAAAACGTTAGACGTTAGCTAGTCGGTGGACTGGGGTCTAGGGATTAACCGGTTAGGCGGGGATTAATCGGGGATCATTAATTATTAAGGAAATTATTCAATAATTTATAAATCTAACTTTAATCATAAGAATATTAATAAATAAGCATAAAAGTTTAATAATAAGTTTAACAAGCACAACAATTTATCATCCAACTAATAAGAAAAATTATTCAAATTTTAATATATCTTAAGAAAAGAAGTAAATTTAGGTATTTGCATATTAGAAAACATAAAAATTTTGACAATTTTGGAGAAAAACTTTAAAATTTAAAATTTAATTTTTTTTATATATTAGTTGAACACTAAAATACTATGAACTTTTGAAAATTTGAAAATTTTGGTTTAATATTTAAAATTTGGCCAATTAGGCCGCCTAGGACCGATTAGAACCGTCTAGTTCTGACTTTGACCACCTTTGACCAAAACCGATTAAGCCGATCGATTAGCCTTAATCCTATTCAATTGAAGACCGCCTAGTGATTAATCCCTAATTAATCGGCCGCCTAGACCGATTTTTACAACACTTGTTTATTCCCATCTTCAACTACTTATAGTTTCCATTTCTTACCTGCAAAAATCTGATTAAACTTTAGAGTTATTTCAATTTTTTGCCAACCAAGAAAAGAGACTGGTGCAAATTTTCATATAAAGGTCACAAGTAACTGTAAGTATAAAAACGATCACTAAATAGTGACTACAATATACTGATCATTAAATATGTGGCAAACTATTTCGTCATTTAATGTTGTCACTAATCAATGAACTGTTTTACTTAATTAGTGACAACTAAAAGTTGTCACTGTCTTATCCGATTAGTGACCATAGAAAGTTGTCACCGGTTTATCCGACTTGTGACCAAAAAAGTCGTCATTGATTTATCCAATTAGTTACAAAAAAAAACTCGTCATTGATTTTTGTTGTTGTTTTTTGTATTTAACCAATTTAAGTAACAAGCATGGAACTTGGTAAATGGTAAGATATTTCATGAGCAATTTAAAAATATAAAACTTGTCCTTAAATTATAAAAACGAAAGGTTGGGGGGTAATTATTTTCCCTTTAGCATTGTCTCAATTATGCAAACTTACATCATGTCCTCAATAAAACCTTAACACAATTTTCCAGCAAATTACATAAACAGAAAACGAAAAAAAAAAAGATTCAACTCTTCGGGTTATTCAAACAACATGATTTGCTTCAAAACGGTTTTTTTTTCTGCAATAACTGTTTCATCTGTTTGCAACCTCTATAAGCAATCCCCCCAAGTCAATCTACAATCTATATAAGATAATTCACATGTATTTGATACCCCACCACAAGCTAAAACCATCATCACAAATAATTAATGTCAAAATAATATTCAAATGGAGAATCATGTTGCCTATTGTACACTCTCAAACACGGAACACCTAAATAAGGTTATGACAAAAATAATATTTTTTTAGTTTATAAAAAATTAAAAATTATAGTTTGGTTAAAAGAATTAATTTTCTTTTACAAAGATTTAAATCACTAAAAATTACACGGTTAAAACTGGTTATATTGCAATTTTTCATTCCATTCAATGATGGAATGAAAAGAAATCACCCCCTCTAATAAGGATTGAAAAATAACAAATAACAAGGAATCACATTTCCTCTATAATGCTCACATTCCATTCCGTCAACCAATTCAAAATGGTTTTTTCATTCAAAAAGTTTTTTTTCATTAAAATGGAATGAACCATTTTTTTTTTCTAATTAAGTAAATTTAAAATCATACATGATTAAGTGGATTATCCTCTAGTGGGCTTGAATAAGCTTTTTCAGCCTCAATCCATGCCCTTTGCTTTAAGTAACATTTCTTCAATTTTTCTAGAGCACAACACCTTAATAAAAAAGAAAGTAGAAAGTAAAGTAATGGTCAATTTCTGAGCAGCGGCAGAATGGTTATAAAAAAAATGGAAGTGCAATCCATTTTCACCCAAAAAATATCTTTTATAAACTTTTCTTATGTCAAACTCAAAAAATTTGTAAACTGTAAGGATATCCTTTTTTCTAATGAAACAAATCCCCATCAACCTGCATCCAAAATCAAAATTAACACAACTAGAGGACTAGAATTACAGTTACACCAGGTCTTAGATCCATTAAACTCCAAAAAAGGACCAATATACCCCTTGGAATTTTTATTGTACCAGATCTTTAGAACACCAAACCAACTCTTTCTAATCCCTTGCCAACCATAGTCACGGTGTTTTATATAGTCTTTAATATACATGTCGCATTTAACAATAACCCACAAAAGACAACAATGCCCTTTGTTTTTATTTTCGCACCAAGTCGTTCATCAGTATTGTACTTTGTTCCAATAAACCTAAACCCCAAAAAATTGCACCAAAGAACAAGGATGACACAAATAGAACAATTTTCCTTCATTTAACTGAAGTTTTATACACTACACTTGTAATGTCCGTAGATCCGGGCTAGTCAATTTAGAGATAATAGGGGTCGAAAACGACTTTTCGACAAAAGATTATTTATAATAAATAATCTTAACCAAGTTGTATAATATGTATCAAGGGTTCTGTACATATAAAGAACGCCGAAATCCGAGTTATAACGAAGAAGTTATGGCCCGTCGAAGTTTTTCGGCAAAACTGGCACGACACCGGGAGACGTAAATAGTGAATTTAAGATAGATGACTTTTTAGCCTTAGGGATCTAAATGAAAGTTGTAGAATATGTCTCCACCTACGCATGGATATAAAGAACGTCAAAAATGGAGTTCGTATGCAAAAGTTATGGCATTCCGAAGATTTAGCTTTTAAAAACCCTAAACTAGCTAATTCACGACATGAGAAATATGACGCTCATGATATTATGTCATAATTCGGAATCTAGAAGCTGCGAGAGGATAAGATCCAATTCACGACGTGAGAATTATGACGCTCACGATAATCTGTCATAATTCGGAATCTAGAAGCTGCGAGAGGATAAGATCCAATTCACGACGTGAGCTTTATGACACTCACTACGTGAGGTGTCATGGCCACCATCCGAAGCTAGGGACGCAAATGGCAAGTCTACGGAGTGAATCATGAAATTCACGACGTGAGTGTCATAAAAACTTACTATAAATAGCATGCGAGCCATTCCGAAAATCTCACACCTTTCTTCATTTCTTCTCTCTAAACTTTCTATCTCTAAGGGTTTTAACCCTCCCCTAAGCCTAGGTGATCTCCTAGCACCCTAAGGAATCCCCGAGTCTCCTAGAGTCCCGAGAAAAAGAGTCTTTCGGTTTCGAAACGCTGCTCCAAATAAAGCCCGATTTTCTTTAAAATCTGCTGTAAGTGAGCTACGTTTACTCAATTTTTAATATAGCTTTCAAATAATTATAGTAATGTTATTAGGTCCTTAAAATAATTATTTGGGCTATTATTATGAGTTATATTGAGTGTTATTTAACGCTTATATAATAATTATAATAATAACTAGACTATTAATTAGTCACGATTGACATTAGACTAAACCATAGTGGGATTGATACTAGGTTTTATCGAAGGAAAATTGTTTTGAGAATATCAAAGTGCTGTCCAAGTGCTGAGTCACCACCTACTCAAGTGAGTGTATAGTCACTTTCACCTTACACATATATATGAAGTATTTTCTTTTAGAGACGTGCTATGTGTAATTATATTAATTGTTTAATTAAGGTGACTGTTGAATAGATGTTTTATACAACTTTTAAACTGTATATGTATTTTTATCTACAAATATGTTGGGTAAAACATGAGTAGATGAATTAGATGATGTGTGATGAAATAAAAGGTGATGAGAGGTATCGATGTCTAAGATGATCTAGTCATCTAGCAGAGTATAGACAACGACCACAGACTATTTTAGATAGTCCAGTGGAACGTTAGCAGACTTGTAATCGGTAGGTATGTTTGAACTATATGTTCATAAGGTGTTTTTGAACTATGTGTTCATCCGTTAGTTCTTCTTTTTGACACTACTATGTGTCGGGGTACGGGAGCCTACGAGAGTACTTTATTAGTATTTTCCCTATACCTTTATTTTGAAGAGATTTGGAGTCTTTGTTTCTTTTATGAAGTGACCGGACGAGCTTCATGAGTCAGTGTTTCCATTCTCGATGCCGGATAGGAGTGAGTCTGTGGGTTATATACCTCATGATATTCAGACCACAGCCTAGGCATTAGTCAGTGTTTCCATTCTCGATGCCGGATAGGAGTGAGTCTGGGGGTTATATACCTCATGATATTCAGACCACAGCCTAGGCATTAGTCAGCGTTTCCATTGCTGGATAGGAGTGAGTCTGGGGGTTATATAGCTCATGATATTCAGACCACAGCCTAGGCATTATTCAGCGTTTCCATTGCTGGATAGGGTGCGTCTGGGGGTTATATACCTCATGATATTCAGACCACAGCTTAGGCATTAGTCAGCGTTTCCATTGTTGGATAGGGTGTGTCTGGGGGTTATATACCTCATGATACTCAGACCACAGCCTAAGCATTAATAATTACCCCTAACTTAATTGTCCGGTGGTTCTTTCTTTTACGAACAAAGGTTCGTGGTTAAACTTATTCCATTCATTTGATGTCTTCTTCGATCCTCGTTTGCTGTTAGGGAATTTCCGAAGCAGTTTCGTTAGTTGGTTGTTCATATCGATCCTTTAGGCTAGATCTAGTAAGATCACTGTATAGGATCAGTATGTGGGGATTGACGTTGTTAGTGCTTGTAATATAAACCTTGAGCAACGATGGACTTGCTGCCTATTCCTTAGGATGAATCCTTAGTAATGAGTGATAGTTGATTTTTAGGGTAAATCCTTAAGAAATGAATAAGATAATGGGGATTGGGTAATTGGGTTGATTATTTGATGTTTAAGCATAATAAATTTATTTATTGTGGGGTAAAAACCCTATATGCTCACCAGGCTCCCAAGCCTAACCCACTCAGTTTAATTGTATCACAGGTATCGATACGAACTTGCTTTACACTGAGAGATTAAGGAGATATAGATCACTAGTGAAATGAATGTAAGTTCTGTTTATGCTTATGTTTCTGTATTGACGATGACATCCCAAATGTTTTAAAATGAATAAAATACGTTTCTTCGGAAATGATTTGATAACGTATTTATCGTGTTTTTCTGGGAATAAATTCCGCAACATTTTTTATTAAAAGAGGTACTCTGATTTTCATAAAGCATAAACAAAATCGGTCTTTTCTGGCCGTGAAATTGGGGATGTCATAACACTACATCCTAAATCCACATTATATCATATAACTATATTGAATTGGATGATCTAGCATATACAAATTTCCAGTAAGTAAAATACCCTAGAAATAATTCAAAGTTCAAGTAACTTCTAAATTTTATAAGATAGACTTACTTACTTCATCACGAAGGGAAGATGCCTCATGTTGACCTCCCATATCTTTATCTACACATCCAATATCCTTTGAAAACTTAAAAATGTAAACTCATACAATCACATACTTAATATCTTGTTATAGTTATAATATTACAACATTATAACTATGCATTTGTTACCTATTTTGATCACGTATGTTGCTAGTAGGCGGAATGACTTGTCCTGTTCAACAATGTACTTTTTAAAAAGGTTGAAAGTAAAATGGTGTTATAGAAAAAGAAATGAAAGCTAGAGGCTATAATACACAAATAAACAAACATGTGTTGCTATTTATAGCATCTTTCCCTTTTTATATTATATGTACATAGACTATTGTATAGTTTTTGCTCTACTTTAGTGATGTCTCCATAAGTACATTTGCAGTAAATTTCATAATTATTA
This sequence comes from Lactuca serriola, assembly GCF_051521515.1. NCBI lineage: Eukaryota > Viridiplantae > Streptophyta > Magnoliopsida > Asterales > Asteraceae > Lactuca > Lactuca serriola. The sequence goes on along the minus strand of NC_136409.1, from coordinate 9,717,647 downwards.
CCTTCTTAAACTTCAAAAAGCTCTTAACTTCGTGTTGAGTTTCTAGCCAAAAACATTATGCTCGGTCAAATTTCCCACTCTTGGCATGTCCTTTGTTTTCTTGTGAGTTTTTTGGCAAAGAAATTTCTAGGTTTTTCCTGTAAATTTTCTCCAATTAATGGGAATAAACAAATTCATAAAATTCAATGTAACACCGAAAATTTCAAAACAAATTTTTCAATTTTTATAAAACATAATTCCATCGATATTCATAAAAACAACCATTTTAATTATCCAAACAAGACAATACAAAATACCAAGATCATAATATCAAGCTCCGAACGTGTGTGTGTACGGATCAAGCCGGCGCCTTCCCGCGGTCGTCACTAGTACCTGAAACAATAACATCAACACTGTAAGCACAAGGCTTAGTGAGTTCCCCAAAATACCACATATAACACATATTAGCCACTCTAGGCTATAACTCTGTGGGTCCGTGCACCCAAACTCTGTGAACCCTCAGGTTCTAGCTCTGATAAACATGCACCACATAAATCACATAGAAATAATGCAGTACAACACATGACATACATAGCATACAAATACTCTATCACATAACTCTGGTTACCTACTCAAGGTAAAGTATAGTGAGAAGACTCACCTCGTGTGTCTCGGTAAATCGTAAATCTGAAATCGCTAATCACCCGATCTGCCGAACTGTAGTCCCCCAATAGCACAATACATCTCTAATTAACACTTTCCCAACTAGGGTTGACCACACTATAACAAGTCAATCTAGGTCAACGCTGGTCAACGGTCAACGGTCAACTTTGACCGGACTTGGCGAGTGCGCTATAGCGACTCGGTGAGTCTGAGCGTATACACCAATTTCCATGGAATCCTCCCCTGACACGTCGAGCATTCACTCAACTCGACGAGTTCCACCTGTCATGAGTTGTGGGGCCACCACGACTCAACTCGCCGAGTTTCAAGAACAACTCAGTGAGTCTAGTTTGACTCAGTCCACCTGTCCATTCTGACTCCCCCTTGACTCACTGAGTCCACCCTCCCCAACTCGGCAAGGCCACTCACTGTGTGGTCGGGCAACATTCATGCTACTCGCCGAGTCTGTTCTTCGGACTCGGCGAGTCCGTGCCATGCACTGACTCAATCTTGCTCTTAAGGTCAGATCCAGTCCATTAATCCATAGATCCAGTCCCTCCAAGCTCATTTAGCACGTAAAGTTACAATCTTGATGCACATACAACCTCTATATGACCATATATGATGTTTTTGACTCAAATACTACAACACAAGGTCATAGACTCCATTGTCATACATAAAGCTTGATAAGTGAGGCTCTCTGGACCTCTATGGATCCAGATCCATAACCTCAACTCAAGGAGGGAACCATTGGGCATCAAATCATCCCATAAATGACCATCATAAGCCCTAAATCGCATAATGCTTCACCAAACAGAAAATAGACCGAAATCATACCTCTAGATTGATGATCTAAGCTCCAAATCCACGAAATAGCAACCTCCTTTGCTTCCTCTTGCCTAGAGTCTCCTTCTTCTTGCTAAATAGCACATACAAGGTCAAGAAATGCTCCTTTCTCTTCACAAATCGCTCAAGAACACAAGGGTCTCTCTCTAAGGGTTGGGTGAGCACAAATGACGGCCATAAGGCCCTTTAAATAGGCCTCAAACCCGGAAATTTAGGGTTTCATTACACAGCGCAGACTCGCCGAGTCCATATCCTGGACTCGCCGAGTCCAGGCGCGCTCCATTGTCCAAATCCGCGTCCCTACTCGGCGAGTCTGAGCTCCAACTCGCCGAGTCCCCCTCACAATACAACAAAATTAAATTTACAAGATACCTGGAAAAATCCGGATGTTACAACTCTCCCCCACTAGAACTAGACTTCGCCCTCGAAGTCTTGCTCTAAAACAGCTCCGGATGCTGCTCCCGCATCATACGCTCCGGCTCCCAGGTCATTTCTAATCCCCTCCGATGTTGCCACTGAACCAATACCATAGGTACCTCCTTGTTCCTCAAAATCTTGATCTTCCGATCCCTAATGGCCACTGGTCTCTCAGCATAATTCAGGCTTGCATCTACCTGAATATCCTCAAATGGAACCACCGCCGACTCATCGGCTATACATTTCCTCAACTGCGATACATGAAAAGTGTTGTGAATCTGCCCCAACTCTGCTGGTAACTCCAGCCGATAGGCTACCCGGCCTACCCTTGCAATCCACGAAATGGACCTATAAACCGGGGCCCCAATTTTCCCCTCTTCCTGAACCGGATCACTCCTTTGCAAGGAGAAACCTTCAGGAGAACGAAGTCGCCGACCTGAAATTCCAGCTCGGACCGGCGTCTATCCGCATAACTCTTTTGTCGGCTCTGAGCGGTCAATAACCTCTGTCTGACCAGCTGTATCTGCTCTGTCGTCTGATTCACGATCTCTGTACTGCCCATTACCCTTTGCCCAACCTCTCCCCAACAAATGGGAGTCTGACACCTCCTACCATACAACAACTCAAAGGGCGGCATACCGATGCTCGAATGATGGCTGTTATTGTAGGAAAACTCTGCCAAGGGCAAATACGTATCCCAACTACCCCCAAAGTCCAATACACATGCTCGAAGCATGTCCTCAAGTGTCTGAATCGTCCGCTCACTCTGGCCGTCGGTCCTGGGGGTGGTATGCGGTACTAAAATGCAGCTTAGTACCCAACTCCTCATGAAATTTCTTCCAGAAGCGGGAAGTGAAACGCACATCGCGGTCTGAAACAATCGAGATCGGCACCCCATGCCGAGATACAACCTCCCTCACATAAATCTCCGCCAACTTCTCCGCAGAAGAACTCTCACTGATGGCAAGAAAGTGAGCGCTCTTTGTCAACCTATCCACAATCACCCAAATTGCATCGACTCCTCTGGCAGTCCTCGGCAATTTGGTGATGAAATCCATAGTGATCTGTTCCCACTTCCACTCGGGAACCTCCAATGGCTGCAACTTGCCATGCGGTCTCTGGTGTTCGGCCTTTACCCTTCGACAGGTCAAACACCTCTCGACGAACCATGCGACATCCCTCTTCATACAAGGCCACCAATACTCCTTCCTTAAGTCAAATACATCTTTGTAGCCCCGGGATGGATCGAAAATTTCGATCTATGAGCCTCCTCCATCAATGTAGTACGCGTACCGCCCACAAACGGTACCCAGATCCGGCCCTGATAAGTCATAAGGCCTCGACTATCCGATACAAACTCAGAAACCAACCCAACGACCCGCTCTCTCTTCTGCATCTCCGGACGCACAGCCTTGGCCTGTGCCCCACAAATGGCGTCCAGAACTGGAGCTATCACGGTCAATCTCAAACATACATTTCGCAGTGGAGTACTCTCCGCCCTGCGACTCAATGCGTCGGCTACCACATTAGCCTTGCCCGGGTGGTACAAGATCTGGCAATCATAATCCTTGACCACATCTAACCACCTTCTTTGCCACATATTTAGGTTAGGCTGATCCATCAAGTACTTCAAGCTCTTATGGTCCGTGTAAATCGTACAACGAACCCCATACAAGTAGTGCCGCCAAATCTTGAGGGCGAACACCACTGCCCCCAACTCCAAATCATGTGTGGGGTACCTCGTCTCGTGAGGCTTCAACTGCCTCGATGCATATGCTATCACATGTCCCTTCTGCATCAGCACCGCTCCCAGTCCTAAAATCGATGCATCACAGAATACCACAAAACCTTCCATCCCTTCCGGAAGAGCTAATACCGGAGCTTCACACAACCTCTGGCGAAGCGTCTCAAAGGAGGTCTGCTGCTCGGGACCCCATAAAAATGTAACACCCTTCCGGGTTAATCTGGTGAGTGGAACCGCAATCTTGGAGAAATCCTTAATAAACCTCCGATAATACCCTGCCAACCCAAGGAAACTCCGGATCTCAGAAGGTGACCTTGGCACCTCCCACCTCATCACTGTGTCAACCTTGGCCGGATCGACCAATATCCCTTTCTGGTTAACGAGATGTCCCAGAAACTGGACCTCCCGCAACCAGAAATCGCACTTGGGAAAACTTTGCATAAAGTTTCTCCGATCTCAAAACTCCAAGAAGCTCCCTCAAATGCTCCTCGTGTTGCTCTCTAGATCTCGAATATACCAGAATATCATCAATGAACACAATCACCGACCGATCCAACATCGGCCGACATACCCTGTTCATGAGGTCCATGAACACAGCCGGGGCATTGGTGAGCCCAAAAGGCATCACCACAAACTCATAATGCCCATAACGCGTCCTGAATGCTGTCTTCTAGACGTCCTCGTCCCGCACTCTCACCTGATGATAGCCCGACCTCAAATCAATCTTGGAGAACCAAGATGCTCCCTGTAACTGATCGAATAAATCGTCGATCCTCGGCAACGGGTAACGGTTCTTGACCGTCAGCTTATTCAATTCCCGGTAATCAATACACATGCGATGCGAGCCATCTTTCTTCTTCACAAACAGGATGGGTGCTCCCCACGGCGAGCTACTCGGCCGAATAAACCCCTTCCCCAGCAACTCCTGAAGTTGCGAGGATAACTCTTGCATCTCTGGAGGCGCAAGGCGATACGGCACCTTAGCGATAGGCGCGGCTCCCGGAATCAAATCGATACCGAACTCCACTTGCCTCACGGGAGGCACACCTGGTAACTCTTCGGGAAAGACATCTGGAAACTCACGCACCACCGGAACTTCATCCACTGAACTCGGTCTCTCGGAGATCACTCGCGTATCCATCACATACGCCACAAAACCCTTACAGCCCTGCTGTAAACACTGCCTCGCCCTAGCAGCCGAACAAAAGGCTGATCCAGAACGTGTACCCTCGCCATAAACCGAAAGAACTCCCCCACTAGGATCTCGTATAGTCACCAGCTGACGCTCGCAATCGATAACCGCGCCGAATCGGCTCAACCAGTCCATGCCCACTATAACACAGACATCACCCATCGCAATAGGAATCAGGTCGATCGGGAACTCAACCCCAAAAATCTCCAATACACATCCCCGGAGGACCTCCGTGGCACAAATCACTCTGTCGGCGGCTATGGAAACCCACAGGGGCCGACTCAGTGCCCTACTACTAACACTGATATGCTGACTAAATGTCAAAGATACAAAAGATCGACTCGCACCCGAGTCAAATAACACTAAAGCAGGTACAGAGTTCACAAGGAAGGTACCTATGCATAGCATAATATAAGCATAATATCTCAACACTATAAATAAATAATAAAAAGGAAACGTACCAGCCACAACGTCGGGTGCAGCACGGACCTCTTCCGCAGTCAGCTGAAAGGCTCTCCCTCGAGCCCTCGGTGCCTCGGCCTTCACGGGCCGACTCTCTGTAGCTCTGATGGCGGCGGGAGCAGACCCCTGAGATGCTCCGCGCAGCAGTGGACACTCTGCCTTCCGGTGTCCGGTCTGGTTGCAGTGGAAGCACACTGCAAACCCCTTGGGGTAGTCCTTGGCCATATGCCCCTCCTTGCGACATTTGTAGCAAGACCCTGCTCGACAGACTCCATCGTGACCCTTGCTGCACTTTCCACAAGTGCGGGCCTTCTGGCTCCCGGGTCTGGGATCAGCGGGCTTGGCCCGCTTGGCTGCCGGCTGGGACTGTGCCGACCGCCGATCCCTCCCCAGAGACTCCGCCTCCTCCCTGGCCTGAGTCTCAAGCTCAATCTCCCTCTTCCGAGCATTTGCCTGAAGCTCGGCAAATGTCCGATATGAGGAGTTCGCAGCGAACTCCCGAATATCCGTCTCAGAATGCTCAGGTAACGGCTCATACATGCCTGCTCGGTGGACACGTGCTCAGGGCAGAACATCGCCCTCTCATGAAACATCCTCGTAATCGCTGTAACTGACTCGGTACCCTGCTTGAGGGTCAGAAACTCCTGTGCCAGACGCTCCCTCTCCACCTGAGGAACGTACTCATCTCGGAACATGGTAGTGAACCTCTCCCAGGTCACTGCCGAAAGCTCAGTCGGTGTGAAGTGCGCCGTCACAAACTTCCACCAGTCCTTCGCTCCCAAGCGAAGCTGGTTCAGCGTGAACCGAACCTTCAAATGCTCAGGGGACGAGCAAGTGAAGAAGCATCCCTCCATATCAGATATCCACCTCATAGCTGCCACTGGATCCTGTGTACCATCAAACTCTGGTGGTTTGGTGTTGCTGAACTCCCTAACAATGACGCATCACCTCCCTGGGGCCTTGCCGCAGCAATCACTGCGGTAGCCGCTGCAACCGCAGCCTCAGAAAGAGCGGCATAGCGCTCGTCAAATGTATCAATCAACACGGTCTTAATAGACCCGAACATCTCTGGTATCCCAGCTCTGATGACCGCAGCCACCTCCTCATGAATGATCTGTCGAATCTCCTCATCACTAGCTCTGGCATCCTCCGACATATGACGTGTCCTCACCATGATCAACCTCTGAAATACAACATGCGATAATTAGAATTCACTCGAACACTCTTACATTCGACAATCCACCCCTCCTTGATTCTTGGTATCCCAAGATTCTTATTTGGACTGTGTACCGCACCGGTGCTTTCAGTAGTACGGGCCCAATACTAATGTCCGCACCGTCTCAGTACACACCCCAAATCATCCTCTTCGGATCCCAATCCCCAAGTACTCTATTATGCTTAAATCACTTTGTAACAGATCTCACACAAAGCCCTAGCTGCTACCTAATTACTCTCAGCATCTCATAGCAGCTCACCCTTCCCTAAGCTAAGGCATCACAAAACATGCCACTCTAGTCGTATCAGCAATACCTAGCCTACTCTAGCATGCAAACACATCACATTAATAATAATTATCACGTAATATAAAGGTATTTTGGGAATTCACTATTCGGGCGCTAGCTGATCGTACACACGTTTCTTCCTGGAAAATCTTTTACTCTTAGAAAATTTTGGTTTTATTTGAAAATATCTCTTCAATTCCTCAGTTTGAGTTCAAATACCCCCGAAGGTGTACCCGAATCCCTCAAACCAAGGCTCTGATACCAATTTGTAACACCGAAAATTTCAAAACAAATTTTTCAATTTTTATAAAACATAATTCCATCGATATTCATAAAAACAACCATTTTAATTATCCAAACAAGACAATACAAAATCCCAAGATCATAATATCAAGCTCCGAACGTGTGTGTGTACGGATCAAGCCGGCGCCTTCCCGCGGTCGTCACTAGTACCTGAAAAAATATCATCAACACTGTAAGCACAAGGCTTAGTGAGTTCCCCAAAATACCACATATAACACATATTAGCCACTCTAGGCTATAACTCTGTGGGTCCGTGCACCCAAACTCTGTGAACCCTCAGGTTCTAGCTCTGATAAACATGCACCACATAAATCACATAGAAATAATGCAGTACAACACATGACATACATAGCATACAAATACTCTATCACATAACTCTGGTTACCTACTCAAGGTAAAGTATAGTGAGAAGACTCACCTCGTGTGTCTCGGTAAATCGTAAACCTGAAATCGCTAATCACCCGATCTGCCGAACCTTAGTCCCCCAATAGCACAATACATCTCTAATTAACACTTTCCCAACTAGGGTTGACCACACTATAACAAGTCAATCTAGGTCAACGCTGGTCAACGGTCAACGGTCAACTTTGACCGGACTCGGCGAGTGCGCTATAGCGACTCGGCGAGTCTGAGCGTATACACCAATTTCCCTGGAATCCTCCCCTGACACGTCGAGCATTCACTCAACTCGATGAGTTCCACCTGTCATGAGTTGTGGGGCCACCACGACTCAACTCGCCGAGTTTCAAGAACAACTCGGCGAGTCCAGTTTGACTTAGTCCACCTGTCCATTCTGACTCCCCCTTGACTCACTGAGTCCACCCTCCCCAACTCGGCAAGTCCACTCACTGTGTGGCCGGGCAACATTCATGCTACTCGCCGAGTCTGTTCTTCGGACTCGGCGAGTCCGTGCCATGCACTGACTCAATCTTGCTCTTAAGGTCAGATCCAGTCCATTAATCCATAGATCCAGTCCATCCAAGCTCATTTAGCACGTAAAGTTACAATCTTGATGCACATACAACCTCTATATGACCATATATGATGTTTTTGACTCAAATACTACAACACAAGGTCATAGACTCCATTGTCATACATAAAGCTTGATGAGTGAGGCTCTCTGGACCTCTATGGATCCAGATCCATAACCTCAACTCAAGGAGGGAACCATTGGGCATCAAATCATCCCATAAATGACCATCATAAGCCCTAAATCGCATAATGCTTCACCAAACAGAAAATAGACCGAAATCATACCTCTAGATTGATGATCTAAGCTCCAAATCCACGAAATAGCAACCTCCTTTGCTTCCTCTTGCCTAGAGTCTCCTTCTTCTTGCTAAATAGCACATACAAGGTCAAGAAATGCTCCTTTCTCTTCACAAATCGCTCAAGAACACAAGGGTCTCTCTCTAAGGGTTGGGTGAGCACAAATGACGGCCATAAGGCCCTTTAAATAGGCCTCAAACCCGTAAATTTAGGGTTTCATTACACATCACAGACTCGCCGAGTCCAGGCGCGCTCCATTGTCCAAATCCGCGTCCCTACTCGGCGAGTTTGAGCTCCAACTCGCCAAGTCCCCCTAACAATACAACAAAATTAAGTTTACAAGATACCTAGAAAAATCCGGATGTTACATTCAATTAAACATAAAATATTTTTACCTTCCAAGGGTCGAACTTATCTATTTTACCTCAGCATCTCCTAAGCATAAAAATAGAAATTCAAACATGGGAAATTAAAGGAAAAATAGATTCAAACAAAAAATTATATAGATAGTAGATGCCTACAGGTTAAATTCTTGGTCTTCATTTCAATATGAACCAAAATCATAGCTTACAAAACAAACATAATCGAGTGCAACGATGAAGATTTAAAGATTTTAAACTTGTAAAATAGAAAAAACATACTTGCAGGTCTTGATGTTTGTTCATCATTTCAAGAATCAAAAAACTATATAGTTATGAAAAATGCTTATGGGTTCAAACCATGGTCTTCATTTGACATCCTCATAAAGTTCATGGTGTGATTCATCCATTAATCTTTAGAGGGCTTCTAAATCCTTGTCTAAGGTACATGAAGAATCACCACTAGCTTGCAAATTATCACCCCACTTACTTTGACCTATGTTATTTAACATCTCATCAAGGTCATCATAATTTAAGTCATCACTAGCCCCATCAACTTCATCAATTGATATATCATCATCCGACGCATCATATGACTCACCATGATATATCCACCTAACATAACTAACAACAATTCCCATTTGCATAAAATGTGAAAATAAAATTGTTTGGTTATGATGTTGAAAATTATTGCATATTTTGCAAGGACATGGAACTTTTGACAGCACTTCTCTATCATGTTATGCAAAATTATGGAATTCATTCACACCCAACTCAAATCTTGGGTCCTTTGTCCTACGAACTATATTCATACAAGACTTTTCCATATTGTAAGTCCCCAAAATGCTTGTGTATCAATCAAATTCGTTTGATGGTGCGGAATCCCAATCAAACGGATGATGTCAGATCAAATAGAAGAGAAGGAGAAGAAGAAGATGTTGAATCTTGTATGATTTGATTAGAATGAAGATCCAGATACAAGATTCACACACACTCTCTTTTCTCTTTCTCTCAAGAACACCTTCAAATACACACACTTAAGATCCTATATTCTGTTCATCAATCTCTCCTCAACCACCTAACACCTATATATATACTTGGGGAATAAGGGCCATAAATGGGTTTACAGTCGTAAATGGGTTTATGGCCGTAAACACCTATTGGGCCGTAAACAGGGTTTACGACCGTAAACACCCACCTGGGCGTAAACCTAACCGTAAACTCATAAAATATTACATAAAAATACAAGTGCTCAAAAAAGCAAAGTATAAATCATAATTTTGACCCAACAATCTCCCCCTTGGTTTATAGCTTTCTTTTCTTAATTGACCCAACAAGCTCCCCCTAAAAAGTAGTTGGCTTTTCTTGTTAATCTTCATTGGGAACTTTGGCTTCAGCTTTAATCTTCGATATCTTCATGACTTCAAGATGAACATATGAGTCTTCAATGAATGACTTCATCTTGAGCAGTTGGGCATTTCTTCAAGAATTTGGCTTTGAACGCACGTCGGGTGAGGAGGATTGATGTAGAGATTCTTGAAAATTGGTGCTTTTAGCTTGAGAATATTTAGAGAGAACATCAGAGAGAACTAATCTTCTGGATCACTTCAGCAGGTACAAGATAGCAGCAGACTGATTGAGGAGGCTTCAATGCAATCCGTCACATAATCTTCAAGTGTAGCTTCACCTTGCTTTTGGGGTTGAAAGACTGAATGTCGAAATAATAATCTTCATTTCTAGCTCCTTCGAATGTGAATTCTTCGATGATCACGAAGGAAGCCTTGGCTTAGAAATCTTCGACACAAACTCCATGAGTTTCATCTTCACCTGAATTCACTTTTCAAGACAAAACAAAACCAAAAGAAAACTTAGCACACAATATATATCAGTGTTCTAAAAGGCGCGCCATGGCGCGCGCCAAGGTGTGCCATGGCGTGAGGCGTGGCTTCGCCGTTACGAAAAGCTTCGAAACGTTGCTGTTAGACGTGGCGCGTAGCAAGGCGTGATATGGCGTGTCATGGCGTGTTATGGCACGTGTTTTTTTTCGTACGAGACACGTTTTTTTGCTCTTTGTTATATCTTTTCTAATCGGAGATACAAGTATTGTGTTTTTTGTTAACTTTTTGTTATTAGTTATTGATATAACACTTCTAAAAAGTAGTTATACTTAATATAAATTTATATTTATGTGGTAATATAATTATAAATTAATACAAAATCGCCGCCTTACATCACGCCTTGAAAAACGCCATAACTCGCCGTGGCTCGTTAAGCTTGAGGCTTGACCTTGCCGCCACGCCACGCCTCATGCCATTTAGAACCTTGATATATATATATATATATATATATATATATATATATATATATATATATATATATATATATATATATACATATATTGGGTTTTTCATATTTTCTGAAAAAGAAATAACACTATTTTTGGATTTTTTTTTAATTTTTCTGATTTTTTTTAAAAAAATTTTTAATTCTCCCCTGATATTTAAATTAGAAGAAAACTATGACCAAAACTAACAAAAATAAAAATGATATCTAACTTTAAGAGTGATTTGGGATCAAAGTTTTTAGACAGCCTTTATCCATTTATCGGTACCTTTTATCTTTACGTCTTTGTCTGGTCGATCGTCGGTATTGTGGTCCACTTAAACACGAAAAATTATGACAAAATTAGGACATACCATTAGTTACAAGACAAAGTGATCCTAAGTTCCTTGATAATATTTCTTAAGGGCCATTCAGTTGACGACGACCAAGGATATTGTTGTCCACCTAAATTGAGCAGCGAGACCTATAGACAATCTGTAAGTGTTCAATTTTAATTAGGGATGTCAACGGGGGTAAAAGGGACGGAGAGTGAATCTCCCGCCCCCGCCCCCGAAATTTTCTCGTTCCACTGCCCCCACCCCCACCCCCGGAATGTTCAGCCTTCCTACCCCTGCCCCCGCCCCCGAATCCCCTTTATTACCCCCGCCCCCGCCCCCGATTGATTTTGGGCTACTTTTTTTGGGCTAAAAGAAGTTGTTATTTAGGCTAAAAGAAGCTATTTTTTAGGTAATAAATAATTATTTATAGCAGAATTTTATATGTTAAAAATAAAAAAGTTATGGCATTTAAAAAAATTATACTAACAACTTAAAAACATGTTTTTTGATGAATTTTGGAAGCTCGAAATCAAGTTATTGTTTATTATATTTATATAATTAATATATGTAAATATATGTGTAATTTATTAACGGGGTCCCCATGCGGAAATTGGGATGGGATTGTCTGCCCCCGCCCCCACCCCCGAAATTAAAACGGGGGTTAACCTTGCCCCCGCCCCCGTCCACGCCCCCAATTTTTTTAAAAAAAATCCCCCAAACGGGATGGGCCCCCCACTGGAACGGGGTCCCAGAGGACGTTTTGACATCCCTAATTTTATTTGTACTAGAACATGGTTCCCGCTTCCTGATATGCTCCAGTAATCAAGAACTTCCAAAATACTCCTTACATCGGGTGAGCAGACAATCATTAAGAGAGAAGATAGTATTAGAATGCATATTCTATACACCCAGGTCGTATCTCTTCCAATCACGCAGAGGGTGAAACATATGACTAACTGAAGTTTTTAGAGGGATTGAGAAGTAGAATGGTGCACATACTGTGTACCAGGTCGGATTGTGAGTTACGCAAAGGAGACAATATATGGCTAACAGATAGAAAGAATTGCATAGATAGAGGATGCAGAGAAATAGAGTTGCATATGCTACATTCCAGGTCGGATCTTTTGATCACGCAGAGGAGGCAACATATGACTAACAAAAAGATAAAGAGAAAACAATTTTCTACAGACCTAATTTATCAGAATTCACCAGTCACCCCATCAATACCAGAATTAAGGATAGAATCCGCACATCTAGGATAACTTAATCCACGGTTCCAAGTAAAGGTTCTTTAGTGTGACCAGTAGATTCTGTAACGTCCGTAGATCCGGACTAGTCAATTTAGAGATAATAGGGGTTGAAAATGACTTTTCGACAAAAGATTATTTCTAATAAATAATCTTAACCAAGTTGTAGAATATGTCTCAAGTGTTCCGTACATATAAAGAACGCCGAAATCCGAGTTATAACGACGAAGTTATGGCCCGTCGAAGTTTTTCGTCAAAACCGGCATGACATTGGGAAACGTAAAATTTAGTTTATGATAAACTATTTTTTATCCTTAGGAGTCTAAATAAAAGTTGTAGAGTATGTCTCCACCTATGCGTGGATATAAAGAACGTCAAAAATGGAGTTCATATGCAAAAGTTATGGCATTCCGAAGATTTAGCTTTTAAAAACCCTAAACTAGCTAATTCACGACATGAGTTTTATGACGCTCACGACATTCTGTCATAATTCGGAATCTAGAAGCTGCGAGAGGATAAGATCCAGTTCACGACGTGAGCTTTATGACACTCACGACGTGAGGTGTCATGGCCATCATCCGAAGCTATGGACGGAAATGGCAAGTCTACGGAGTGAATCATGAGACTCACGACGTGAGTGTCATAAAAACTTACTATAAATAGCAGGTTCAGCCCTTTCATTCCTTACACCATTTTCTTTTCTCTCTCTCGCACTCTCTCTCTCTCTCTCTCTCTCTCTCTCTCTTTTTCGAAAGCGTTTGCGCATCCCGAGCCCAGCGATCACGAACCGCCGACCGTTTCTAGTAAGATTCTATCAACTCACGCTACTAAGGTGAGTGTATAGTCACTTTCACCTTACACATATATATGAAGTATTTTCTTTAAAATACGTGCTATGTGTAATTATATTAATTGTTTAATTAAGGTGACTGTTGAATAGATGTTTTATACAAGTTTTAAACTGTATATGTATTTTTATCTACAAATATGTTGGGTAAAACATGGGTAGATGAATTAGATGATGTGTGATGAAATAAAAGGTGATGAGAGGTATCGATGTTTAAGATGATCTAGTCATCTAGCAGAGTATAGACAACGGCCACAGACTATTTTAGATAGTCCAGTGGAACGACAACAGACTTGTAATCGGTAGGTATGTTTGAACTATATGTTCATAAGGTGTTCTTGAACTATATGTTCATTAGGTGTTTTTGAACTATGTGTTCATCCGTTAGTTGTTTTTGACACTATTACGTATCAGGGTACGGGAGCGTACGAGAGTACTTTATTAGTATTTTCCCTATACCTTTATTTTGAAGAGATTTGGAGTCTTTGTTTCTTTTATGAAGTGATCGGACGAGCTTCATGAGTCAGTGTTTCCATTCTCGATGCCGGATAGGAGTGAGTCTATGGGTTATATACCTCATGATATTCAAACCACAGCCTAGGCATTAGTCAGTGTTTCCATTCTCGATGTCGGATAGGAGTGAGTCTTGGGGTTATATACCTCACGATATTCAGACCACAGCCTAGGCATTAGTCAGTGTTTCCATTTCTGGATAGGGTGCGTCTGGGGGTTATATACCTCATGATATTGAGACCATAGCCTAGGCATTAATAATTACCCCTGACTTAATTGTCTGGTGGTTCTTTCTTTTACAAACAAAGGTTCGTGGTTAAACTTATTCCATTTATTTGATGTCTTCTTCGATCCTCGTTTGCTGCTAGGGAATTTCCGAAGCAGTTTCGTTAGTTGGTTGTTCATATCGATCCTTTAGGCTAGATCTAGTAAGATCACTGTATAGGATCAGTATGTGGGGATCGACGTTGTTAGTGCTTGTAATATAAACCTTGAGCAACGATGGACTTGCTGCCTATTCCTTAGGATGAATCCTTAGTAATGAGTGATAGTTGATTTTTAGGGTAAATCCTTAAGAAATGAATAAGATAATGGGGATTGGGTAATTGGGTTGATTGTTTGATGTTTAAGCATAATAAATTTATTTATTGTGGGGTAAAAACCCTATATGCTTACCAGGCTCCCAAGCCTGACCCAGTCAGTTTAATTGTATCGTAGGTATCGATACGAAGTTGCTTTACACTGAGAGATTACGGAGATATAGATCACTAGTGAAATGAATGTAAGTTCTGTTTATGCTTATGTTTCTGTATTCACGATGACATCCCAAATGTTTTAAAATGAATAAAATACGTTTCTTCGGAAATGCTTTGATAACTTATTTATCGTGTTTTTCTGGGAATAAATTCCGCAACATTTTTTATTAAAAGAGGTACTCTGATTTTCATAAAGCATAAATAAAAATTGGTCTTTTCTGGCCGTGAAATTGGGGATGTCACAGTTGGTATCAGAGCATTAGTTTAAGCGAACTAGGAATTTGTAGGAAATTTCTAGACTTAAACTTAGAATGCTAAGCGATGACTGTGAGATGAGTGTCTGCTATATTATAGACACAACCACTAGTTTTTTTTTTTTTTTTTTTTTTTTTTTTTTTTTTTTTTTGGAAGATGCCTAAAATGTTTTATGTGCTAAATTTTTTATGTTATAGCTATAAAGATGCCTTATATGCTATTATTTGTTCGGATCTATGGTCTGTTGCCGACTGGATCTGGAAATTTTATGTGTTCAGATTTCTAAACGTTTGATTACGGTATTTGAACTGGCATATAACTTTTCGGTGTGACAAGGAGATCTATACGTCTATCGTAAATAAACTCTTTCCTATCTTAAAATTCTCGCCTCAGTACACCGAACTTCTGCTTGGGTGTACAAAATGCCATGGTGAAGACATACTAGGAAATATCCGAGGAAGATAACAACCTGAGCCTAAGAATGTGATGGGTCATGCATCGGTCGTTGCATCTGCACCCGAACCTATCACAATGGCAGAAGTTCAGGAAGTGATGCGAACCATGATAGACTGAGAAAATAGAGGAAATGAGATGGCTTACCTATCGGAAAATATCATAAGAGAGGTATCTTGCTATTAGTATACGTCTGATAAAATAGCAGTACATCTAGAGAAGTACGGTACATCTGAATGTACACATTTGATTGGCGGGATGATAGAACGATTGGTGTAATTCCTAAAGTTTTCCTATCATCTGGAATTTCCATCACCAACCAAGTTGAAGCAGAATTGGTGATTGAAGATACGCATGGAAGAAGTCCTAGTAGAGTCTAGGGAAATTTTTATGATTATTTGGACACACTCGTATGTGTTAAATTGTTTTGTGATTTTTAAGACTTGGGGACTGTGAGACAATACTTGGGACGAGTATGAGTAGGTGTGAAAGGTAGTAGATGCATATACTACCGGAAACACATGACTCACGCTTGGATCAGGGAAAGTCATAAGGTTATCAAGAAGCCAATAATTGATTTCGTTTTATTCAAGCATGTCGTTACCATCATTTCGGTAATGACTAAGAATATGATTGTTATTCCGACCCTATTGGTCATATCAAATTGAGTTCGACTACGATGAGTATGTTACGTGGTTCAGAGAACCAAGTTCGATGTAACATCTGACTTAAGCCATAGGATTGAAGTAAAAGATAATCGAAGTGATCGGTAGAGCTATTGCGACGGTCGCTTGTAGCTAGAAATGCTACCTTTTAAGATGTGATTAGAACATGAAGGAAGGTATAGTCTGTTTTGGAATTTGACTATAAAAGACTGAGTCCAAGCAATACATCATACGATGAGAGGTCATTAGAACATGACCTATTAGTCTATTATGATAATAGAAGGAAGAAACTTATCTCAAGTTTGTTATAGAAGGAGTGTCCAATAAAGATCGAGATCGTGACATGAAGGTCATGATTGGAAGTCAAACATGACATAGAGAGCAGGTCCAAGATCGGGCACCGCCTACAGTCAGGAAGTCTTAGAGTTAGATACTCGTTCAAAGCAACATCAGTTACAGTTATTACTTAGAAAAAGAGATAACGTATGGATTCATCATGTGAGCCCTGTTTCGTTGATGATTCCGGGACGTAATCATCCTAAAGGGGAGATAGTTGTAACGCCCGTAGATCCGGGCTAGTCAATTAAGAGATAATAGGGGTCGAAAACGACTTTTCGACAAAAGATTATTTATAATAAATAATCTTAACCAAGTTGTATAATGTGTCTCAAGGGTTCCGTACATATAAAGAACGCCGAAATCCGAGTTATAACGAAGAAGTTATGGCCCGCCGAAGTTTTTCGTCAAAACCGGCACAACATTGGGAAACGTAAATTTAATTTATGATAAACTACTTTTTATCCTTAGGAGTCTAAATAAAAGTTTTAGAGTACGTCTCCACCTACGCGTGGATATAAAGAACGTCAAAAACGGAGTTCGTATGCAAAAGTTATGGCATTCCGAAGATTTAGCTTTTAAAAACCCTAAACTAGCTAATTCACGACGTGAGTTTTATGATGCTCACGACATTCTGTCATAATTCGGAATCTAGAGGATGCGAGAGGATAAGATCCAATTCACGATGTGAGCTTTATGAAACTCACGTCATGAGGTGTCATGGCCACCGTTTGAAGCTAGGGACGCAAATGGGAAGTCTACGGAGTGAATCATGAGACTCACGACGTGAGTCTTATGACACTCACGACGTGAATGTCATAAAAACTCACTATAAATAGCAGGTTCAGCCCTTTCATTCCTTACACCATTTTCTTTTCTCTCTCTCTCTCTCTCTCTCTCTCTCTCTCTCTCTCGTTTTCGAAGGCCGTTTGCGCATCCCGAGCCCGGCGATCACGAACCGCCGACCGTTTCTAGTAAGATTCTATCAACTCACGCTACTAAGGTGAGTGTATAGTCACTTTCACCTTACACACATATATGAAGTATTTTCTTTAAAATACATGCTATGTCTAATTATATTAATTGTTTAATTAAGGTGACTGTTGAATAGATGTTTTATACAAGTTTTAAAGTGTATATGTATTTTTATCTACAAATATGTTGGGTAAAACATGGGTAGATGAATTAGATGACGTGTGATGAAATAAAAGGTGATGAGAGGTATCGGTGTTTAAGATGATCTAGTCATCTAGCAGAGTATAGACAGCGGCCACAGACTATTTTAGATAGTCTAGTGGAACGACAGCAGACTTGTAATCGGTAGGTATGTTTAAACTATATGTTCATAAGGTGTTCTTGAACTATATGTTCATTAGGTGTTTTTGAACTATGTGTTCATCCATTAGTTCTTTTTGACACTATTACGTGTCAGGGTACGGGAGCGTACGGGAGTACATTATTAGTATTTTCCCTATACCTTTATTTTGAAGAGATTTGGAGTCTTTGTTTCTTTTATGAAGTGATCGGACGAGCTTCATGAGTCAGTGTTTCCATTCTCGATGTCGAATAGGAGCGAGTCTGTGGGTTATATAACTCATGATATTCAGACCACAGCCTAGGCATTAGTTAGTGTTTCTATTCTCGATGTCGGATAGGAGTGAGTCTGGGGGTTATATACCTCACGATATTCAAACCACAGCCTAGGCATTAGTCAGCATTTCCATTGCTGGATAGGGTACGTCTGGGGGTTATATACCTCATGATATTCAGACCATAGCCTAGGCATTAATAATTACCCCTGACTTAATTGTCTGGTGGTTCTTTCATTTACGAACAAAGGTTCGTGGTTAAACTTATTCCATTTATTTGATGTCTTCTTCGATCCTCGTTTGTTGCTAGGGAATTTCCGAAGCAGTTTCGTTAGTTGGTTGTTCATATCGATCCTTTAGGCTAGATCTAGTAAGATCACTATATAGGATCAGTATGTGGGGATCAACGTTGTTAGTGCTTGTAATATAAACCTTGAGCAGCGATGGACTTGGTGCCTATTCCTTAGGATGAGTCCTTAGTAATGAGTGATAGTTGATTTTTAGGGTAAATCCTTAAGAAATGAATAAGATAATGGGGATTGGGTAATTGGGTTGATTGTTTGATGTTTAAGCATAATAAATTTATTTATTGTGGGGTAAAAACCCTATATGCTCACTAGGCTCCAAAGCCTGACCCACTCAGTTTAATTGTATCACAGGTATCGATACGAAGGTGCTTTACACTGCGAGACTAAGGAGATATAAATCACTAGTGAAATGAATGTAAGCTCTGTTTATGCTTATGTTTCTGTATCGACGATGACATCCCAAATGTTTTAAAATGAATAAAATACGTTTCTTCGGAAATGCTTTGATAACGTATTTATCATGTTTTTCTGGGAATAAATTCCGCAACATTTTTTATTAAAAGAGGTACTCTGATTTTCATAAAGCATAAACAAAAATCGGTATTTTCTGGCCGTGAAATTGGGGAAGTCATAGATTCCCATATATATCTCCCTACTCAAACTATCTGTAACATACACGTTTTGAAATCGTGTTTTAAGTAAATAATATTATGAAATATTATGTGATTTGAATGTTGAGTTTTAACAAATAGTTTTTACTAGAATTGAAGTAAAACTATGCTTAGAATCATTCAGAAAGTATTAGAAGTCTTATGAGATTCCAATCAAATGTCAAATAGTGAAATTTAATGAAAATATAAAATTTGGAATAAGTAAAATTTTATTATTGAAAGTTGTAGATAATCTCGTTAGAAGCATTTAGGCGAAAACCTCATCGAAATCCGAGCTATAACGAAGAAGTTATGACCAATCGAAGATCCACAATAAAACCGGCACAACGCCGAATGATGTAAAAAGTGATTTTTTGATAAACTACTTTTTAGCCTTAGTAATCTAACCGAAAGTCGTAGTATTCGTTAAACCGAGAAGTTCGATAAAAAGAACGCCCAAATCTGACTTCGTATGAGGAAGTTATGATTTTTCGAAGTTTCAACTTAGCAGTAGACAGCTAAAAACTCGAATTTTAGATCGAGCGATTTTTAGCCAACATAACCTAAACGAGAATTGAAGGTCTCGTCATTAGTAGCACAACGGTAAAAAGTCTGATCAAAACGGACGTCGGATGAAGAAGTTATGAATTTTTAACGGATTTCCTGTCCCGATCTGTTAAAAATAATAATATAAAAATTAAATTCAAAATTAGCCAACAAAGTCTACACGGAAGTTGTAGAGCGTAATTTTAGCTACGCGTGCATATAAAGAACATGAAAAACGGAGCTCGTATGCGAAAGTTATGGATTTTACAAGATTTGGCACATTTTTCGAGAAATTTCGCATGAATAGTACTGTCACGTCATCCCTCGCATGCAGGCCTCCACGTGGCATCTTATGATTGGAGCGTAGCCTCGGGTGGCACCCGCTGATTGGTCCAAAGTTGTCACCTCTTTCCCCATTAGACCGAAGCTCGGTCCACTTAGGAGCTGCATCTGTCCGAAATCACGTGGCCTCGCATGCGCCCTCGTGCGCGTCCCAAGTGTAGACTCCTGATTCAACCGAAGCAGCCGAACCGATCCGAAGCCAGAATCCACGTGTAACACCGTAAATTTCAAAACAATTTTTCACATTTTTTTAAAAACACAATTCATTTAACATTCATAAAAAAATTAATGTTTGAAACTCAATCCATGCTATATAAAATTCCCAAGATCTGATAACATAAAAATCCCGTGTGTGTACTAATCAAGCCGGCGCCTTCCCACGGTAATCACTAGTACCTGAAACAAATAACACCAACACTGTAAGCACAAATCTTAGTGAGTTCCCCAAAATACCACACATAACACATATTAGCCACTCGAGGCTATAACTCTGTGGGTCCGTGGACCCTACTCTGTGAACCTTCCGGTTCCAACTCTATGAACATGCACAGCATAAATCACATAGAAATAATGCAGTGCAACACATAACATACATAGCATACAAATACTCTGTCACATAACTTTGGTTACCTACTCAAGGTAAAGTATAGTGAGAAGACTCACCTTGTGTATCTCGCTAACTCGCAAAATCCCGGAAATCACTCGCGCTCGATCCCCCGAGCTATAATCCTCCTATAACACAATATATCTCTAATTAACACTTTCACAACTAAGGTTGACTACCCCTATCAAGTCAACACTGGTCAACTCTGGTCAACGGTCAACGGTCAACTTTGACCGGACTCGGCGAGTGCATTAGAGCGACTCGGCGAGTCTATACATGCTCATTGACTCCCTAGGATGCTCTCTTGACACGTCGAGTACTTCCCTGACTCGACGAGTTTCACCTGGCATGAATCGCGGGGCCACCACGACTCAACTCGCCGAGTCTCAAGAACAACTCGGTGAGTTCCAGCTTGACTCAGTCCACCCGTCAACCCTCTCTGACTCTCCCTGACTCACTGAGTCAACCCCTTAACTCGGAAAGACCACTCACTGAGTGGTTATGGAAAATCTTCATGCTACTCGCCGAGTTTGTTCTTCGGACTCGACGAGTCTATGCCATGCATGAACTCAAACTCACTCCTGAGGTCAGATCCGTTCCAATAACCCATAGATCCAATCCTTCCAAGCACATACATCACGTAAAGTTACAATCTTGGTGCTCATGCAAAGGTCCAAAGGCCTTATTTGATGATGTGGTCTCTAGAATGCTATTCTAAGCTCATGGCCTCCATTAACACTCATAAAGCTTGAGGGAAAAGGGTCTCTGGACCTCTTTAGGTCCAGATCTAAAGTACCAACACAAGAAGAGGCCAATTACTCCATGGATCTTTCCACAAAGAAACCCTAACACTAAGATTTACACCAAGGACTGAGAAAGGAACGAATGGTTACCTCAAATGAAGTCTCTGAGCTCAGAAATCACTGGATTAGCACCTTCTTTGGTCTCCTCTTGCCTTGATCCTCTTCTATGTGCAAAAACACCCACAAATAGTCAAGGATCTTCCTCTTCTCTCTCACAAATCGCTCAAGGACTCTTTAGGGTTCTCTCTGGGGTTGGTGGCCGCAAATGACGACCATAAGCCCCCTTAAATAGGTCTCATACCCTGGAAATTCGGGTTTCATTAAACAGCGTGGACTCGCCGAGTCCACCTTTTGGACTCGCCGAGTCTGGACGCGAACCCGTGCCCAAACCGCGATCATACTCGACGAGTTTGAGCTCCAACTCGCCGAGTCCCCTCACAAAACACCAAAATTATAAGAATAAATAATACCTGGGAATCCGGGCTGTTACACCGCGTCATCCGACCAATGCGAAGTGAACACCTATCCGTTTGAGCCTTGCCCTGCTGCCACCTGGTCCGAACCTCGTAGCCACCTGCCTTCTTCCGCTCGCTTTGGATCCGAGGCTCGCACCTATATAAGGGGTGCGAGGCCTCCCGGGTAAATGTTAGAAATTTGCCCCTTTTTACCCCTAAACTTATATTTCTTCTACTTCCACTTCCCCCGAAGCCCCGGTACTGATTCCAAAGCCCGAAACACGCCCCGAGACTCCCGAGAAGCCCGAAAAATTTATCTTTTCGGTTTTGAAGCTTTACCTTCGCAGAGCCCGGTTTTCAACGACAAAAGTCATATTTAGAGCTGAAGTGCTGCCTAAATTAATATTTTAGCCCCCGGTTATTTCACGGTGAGTTTAATATATAGAAATAATTGTATGTTATGTGTTATATGTGCTACGTGCTTTTCAGTGTTATTATTCCAGGTTATTTTCCCGTGTTATTTTTATTCGCTATTTTTAATAGCAAATAAATACCTTTGACCATGTGATCAGTGAAATGACTTAGATTCACGTTGGTACTGGTATGTAGCCTCTGGCCATGTAGTGATGGGTTGTTGAGCATTCTAACACTTCCTAAGTGTACATGCAACCCTAATAACCTTGGATCTATGTTTGTCTAATATTCATGCAAAGTTGAATTCCAAGGTTATATTCCTATCTAGCATACATGGGGAACACTTTTAACTTAAAGTATAGATAGAATAACTTACCTTGTTGTTGTTTGTGTTCCTTGAAACCTTGTGAGCCTAGCACCCCAAGTGTGATGCCTTAAATGCTTCACACAACACCAAATGCTCTTGGAAGAACTTATGGGAGAACACACACTTCTCAAAATCGGCCAAGCCCCCTTGTTTCTTTGTGTAGCCTTAGTGTAACCGATTTTAGGTGGAGAACATGTTTCTTATATAGTGTTGACACATCTAGGGTTAAACCCTAATGTGTCATGACTCTTCATTTCCACGACCCATGGGTTTATAACTCCCATGGAGCATCCATGGAGCATCCTATGGGTAGAACCCAACTTGATAATCCATGGAGCCTCTTAGCCCACTATACAAGATATGGATGATTTACATAATCAACCCATATATTTAATTAGTTATCTTTTGATCACATAATTAATTCTAAATTAATTCTTGATCAAACTAATCAAATAATATTATTAATATATTAGAACTTATAATATATTAATAATCTCCAAGTGTTATTTCTCTCATTTAGTCTATCCAATTGCATGGTGCCATGCAACCCAAATGGACCATGCCGGGTCGGGTCAAGTACATACCAGAAATAGTTATGGACTTAGACACCTTATCCAACAGTCTCCCACTTGGATAAGTCTAATAACTATTACTGCAAGTATGACTTCAGGAACCGATCGGCAATCGTAGCTCTTTACAAGGTTTCTCGAAACTGAGAAGATGATGGTACGCCATTTAAGATAAGTGATCATATAATCCTCTGTTCTAGATATCAGTCGGACAAATACACGGAACGATGTCTTACTTATTGTCCAACAGTTTGTTTCCCGATTTCCGATTTGTTTGACAAAGAA
Source organism: Lactuca serriola (assembly GCF_051521515.1). NCBI lineage: Eukaryota > Viridiplantae > Streptophyta > Magnoliopsida > Asterales > Asteraceae > Lactuca > Lactuca serriola. The sequence continues at coordinate 9,694,248 of NC_136409.1, read as the reverse complement.
CTTTATTGAACACATCAATTTAGTTCTGACCGGGCCCGGTACATAGGTCAAAACAAAATCATCGAGGGGCCCAGATATCAGCTTCTAATCCAAGAAGGAACAGATAAACTTCGACTCACATGTTTGTTCTACTACTCATTGAATTACACACAAGAGCGCGATTTATAACATCGAGTTACCAATGCACTTTTTGTGCAATCAATGCATAACCAACTTGTAAGCAACAAATCATATCTCTAGGTTTGAAGACTTATATGATATTACCGTCTCACGATCACTCGAGATAGAATTCCATGAAGTGATTCCAGTGAGCGTGGGTTGGGTCCAATGCTCAGAACTTATGAGCACTCATGATTGCTGTAGTCTTGTCCAAGACCTCTACAACCAATCATGACAGTCTTGATTCATATCTACTTCCGACATATGACCGACTGTGGAGGTTTGAATAATATGTTATACCAAACAAAAATTATTCTGGAAGTCAAAACATGCAAAAGAAATATAGTAAACGATCGACAAGTGATAGCAACACTTTACTCATAAATAAAACACTTTTTATTCATCATCAAATGTCAATTACACTTTACAAATTTCGAGGTTATCTAACTACTAAATCTAATATCATCCTTCAGCCCTATGCTCCGAGCATGCTGAAGATGCTTAACCCGCGTCAGTCCCTTCGTGAGGGGATCTGCCGGATTCTCATCTGATGATACCCTCTTTGCCACGAGGAGTCCTTCTTCGATCCGATGTCAGATGAAATGGTATTTTCTGTCGATGTGTCTGGATCTCCCGTGATCCCTTGGTTCCTTGGCTAAGGCAATAGCACTTTCACTATCACAGAAAATTTCCATTGGCTCTTTAATAGCTGGTACAACTCCAAGGTCTCCAATGAAGTTTCTCAGCCATAACGCCTCCTTTTCCGCTTCGCTAGCTGCAATATACTCTGATTCACAAGTAGAATCTGCCACTGTCTCTTGCTTGGAACTCTTCCAAGAAATTGCTCCTCCATTTAGGGTAAAGAACCAGCCCGACTGAGAGCGGAAGTTATCCCTATTAGTCTGGAAGCTAGCATCACTATACCCTACAACTCTCAAGTCATCACTCCCACCGAGGGTAAGGACCCAGTCCTTAGTCCTTCGTAGGTACTAGAGAATATTCTTTACCGCAGTCCAGTGTGCCTTGCCAGGGTTCCCCTGAAACCTGCTAACCATGCTCAAGGCAAAGGCTACATCAGGTCAAGTACACGTCATAGCATACATGATCGATCCTACAGCCGAAGCATAAGGTACTCAACTCATTTGTGCTATCTCAGCCCCAGTGCTAGGGCTTTGTGTCTTACTCAGTTTGGCGTTACTCTGGATGGGCAACTCTCCTTTCTTGGAGTCCTGCATGCTGAATCTCTTCAGCACCTTATCCATGTAGGTACTTTGACTAAGTCCAATTAGTCTTTTACTCCGATCTCTCAAGATCCTTATCCCTAAAATATAGGCAGCTTCACCGAGGTCCTTCATAGCGAAACACTTTCCAAGCCAGGACTTTACTTCCTGCAGGGTTGGAATGTCGTTTCCTATGAGTAGTATGTCATCCACATACAATACCAAGAAGCTAACTATACTCCCACTAGCCTTGACATACACACATGATTCATCTTCACTCCTAGAAAAGCCAAATTCCTTGACCTTTTCATCAAAGCAAAGATTCCATCTGCGAGGTGCTTGCTTTAACCCATAAATGGATTTCTCAAGCTTACACACTCTATTGGGGTACTCGTTGCTGACAAAACCCTCTGGCTGACTCATGTAAACATCTTCAGCCAACTTTCCATTAAGGAAAGCGGTTTTGACATCCATTTGCCAAATTTCATAGTCATGAAATGCGGCTATGGCTAACAGAACCCGAATAGACTTAATCTTGGCTACCGGAGAAAAGGTCTCATCATAATCCACTCCAGGAATTTGAGAGAAGCCCTTTGCAACCAGTCTAGCCTTATAAGTGTGTACTTTATCATCCATGTCGGTCTTCTTCTTGAAGACCCATTTGCACCCCACTGTCTTTCGACCTGGTACATTCTCAACCAAGTTCCAAACTTGATTGTCATACATGGATTGTATCTCGCTATCCATAGCCTCTTTCCATTTAGCAGACTCGGGGCCTGCCATGGCTTCCTCGTAGCTATTAGGGCCATCTTGACTTACTAGTGTCCCATCACTAATAAGTGTCTCACCTTCTGCAGTAATATGGAATCCATAGTTGTAACGCCCGCAGATCCGGGCTAGTCAATTTAGAGGCAATAGGGGTCGAAAATGACTTTTCGACAAAAGATTATTGAGAATAAATAATCTTAACCAAGTTGTAGAGTATGTCACAAGGTTTCCGTACATATAAAGAACGCCAGAATCTGACTTATAACGAAGAAGTTATGGCCCGCCGAAGTTTTACGGCAAAACCGGCACGACACCGGGAGACGTAAATAGTGAATTTACGATAGAAGACTTTTTAGCCTTAGCAATCTAAACAAAAGTTGTAGAATATGTTAAACTAAGAACATCGATAAAAAGAACGCCCAAATCTGACTTCGTATGAAGAAGTTATGATTTTTCTAAGATTCGGCTTAGCAGTGCACGGCCCGAAACTCGAATTTTAGTTCGAGCGGTTTTTGGCTTACGCGACCTAAATGAGAGTTGAAGGTCTCATTAATAGGAACTCCACGGTAAAAAGACAGACGAAAACGGAGTCCGTATGAAGGAGTTATGAACTCTTCGCGGTCATTTAACAGTCTAAACGCCTCCTACTGTTAAATTTGAGATCGGTCGAGAATTAGCCGATGGAGTCTAAACAAAAGTTGTAGATCTTGATTTTACCTACGCGTGGATATAAAGAACGTCGAAAACGGAGCTCGTATGCGAAAGTTATGATTTTTCTAAGTTTGAAGGCTGATACGCGATAGGGGGTGACGTGGCACCACCAGAATTGGACACGTGCCACCACCAGAAGGCCACCACATGGACCAACTCGATGAGTCATGACTCAGACTCGATGAGTCCATCATATTTCACCCCTATAAATAGAGGTGTCGGGTTCCATTCATTCTCACACCTTCCAACTTCTCTTTCTCTCTCTAAACTCTCTCTCTAAGCCTCCCTAACCCCCTAAAGCCTAGGGTAACTCCCTAGCACGAGGCGGAAGCCCCGGAGCGCCCGACGGCTCTGAGAAAAGAGCCTTTCGGCTCGGGAACGCTGCTCCAGCGAAGCCCGGTTTTGCGAAAAACCCGCTGTAAGTGAGCTATCCCCACGCTATCTTTAGTATAGCTTATGTTTTAATATAGTAACATTATTAGGAACTTATAATGGGTATTTAGGCTATTATTATGAGTTATATTGAGTGTTATTTAACGCTTATATAATAATAATAATAGTCAGACTATTTAGTCACGGTTATCGTTAGACTAAACCCTAGTTGTACTGGTACTAGGTTTTATCGAAGGAATACCGTTTTGAGAGTATCGAAGCGCTGTCCGAGTGCTGAGTCACCACCTACTCAGGTGAGTGCATAGTCCCTTTCATCTTACACATAGATATGAAGTATTTTATATAAACTACGTGCTATGTGTGCATATTATCTGAATACTTGTTGTCTATGCTGGATGAACGTTTTATACATGTTTTAAAGGATTTAAACTGTATACGTATTTTATATATACGAATATGTTGGGTATGATGATGGGTAGATAAATGATGAGAGATAGAGGATGACGTGAGTATAATTTGGTAGCTATGGACTTAGTACCTATTAGTTAGATGTTGGTAGCTATGGATTTAGTACCTGTAGGAATTGGTAGCTATGGATTTAGTACCTGTTAGAAATTGGTAGCTATGGACTTAGTACCTATTAGTTAGACGCTGGTAGCTATGGATTTAGTACCTGTAGGAATTGGTAGCTATGGACTTAGTACCTGTTGAACACTGGTAGCTATGGATTTAGTACCCGATGAGTAGGATATAGCAGCTATGGAATTAGTGCTTTACGAACTAACATCGGCAGCTATGGATTTAGTGCCAGTCCTATAACCCTGGAAGTAAGGGACTTCGGAATAAACAAATGCAGGATAGACGAATCTTAGGTTAAATCCTTAAGAGTAAAGAAGATAACGGGGATGGGTAATGGGGTTAATTGTTTGATGATTAAACATAACAATTATATTATTGTGGGTTGAAAACCCTATGTACTCACCAGGTTTCCCAACCTGATCCACTCAGTCTATGTATATCACAGGTGACGAAGTGAAGTGACATTACACTGAGAGATTTAAAGAGATATAGATCACTAGTGTAAATCATTGTAAGTTCTGTTTATGCTTATGTTTCGGTATTAACGATGACATCCCAAACGTTTTAAAATGAAATAAATACGTTTCCTCGAAAATGTTTTATTAACATATTTACCATGTTTTTCTGGGAACAAATTCCGCAACCTTTTTATAAAATGAAGTACTCTGATTTTTATAAAGCATAAACAAAATCGGTCTTTTCTGGCCGTGATTTTGGGGATGTCACAATAGTAATGCTCAGGTGTACTCCTAACTCTCGTGGAACGCCTCAGAGGTACAGATTCGTCAATTGGCTCAACAGGAGTTTCCTCCTCAAGTTGAGGGCTAGAGTTTGAAGTTCCTTCACCACTTGATTCTTGAATTTCTTCAAGATCAATTTGCCTCCCACTGTCTCCTTGGCTTATAAACTCTCTTTCTCGAAAGACTCCTCTTCTTGCTACAAAGACCACATTGTCACTAGGTCTGTAGAAGAGGTAACCAAAGGATTGCTGTGGGTAGCCGATGAAAATACACCTCTCGCTTCGGGGTTCGAGCTTATCATGAGTCTCGCGTCTCACGAAAGCCTCGCAACCCCAAATGTTGATGTGGTCTAGTTTAGGTACTTTACCCGTCCACATCTCGTGAGGAGTTTTGGCAACTTTCTTTGTAGGGACTAGATTAAGGATATGGGCGGCAGTCTCTAAGGCATACCCCCAGAATGAGATTGGTAGCGAAGCTCGACTCATCATGGAACGAACCATGTCCAACAAGGTTCGATTACGCCTCTCAGCCACACCATTCAACTGCGGTGTCCTGGGAGGTGTCAATTGTGAGACAATCCCACATTCCCTTAGATAGTCGAGGAACTCTGAACTAAGATACTCACCACCTCGATCGGATCGAAGCATCTTAATGTTTCTGCCCAATTGATTCTCGACTTCCTGTTTAAATTCCTTAAACTTCTCGAAAGTCTCTGACTTATGCTTGATTAAGTAGACATATCCATATCTACTGTAATCATCAGTAAAAGTCAAATAATAACGATTAGCATTCCTTGTGGCATGTTTGAATGGTCCACACACATCCGTGTGTATAAGGTCCAACAAACCTTCACCCCTTTCACATGAGCCTGTGAAGGGTGACTTTGTCATCTTTCCAAGTAAGCATGCTTCGCAACTATCATTTGACTTTAGGTCAAACGACTCCAAGACTCCATCCTTTTGGAGTTGGCCTATGCGCTTCTTGCTTATATGTCCAAGACGACAATGCCATAATGATGCTTTATCCAAGTTATTATTATTAGTAGAATCAATACACAAAACATTATTTCCTGAATTATCTAAAACAGACACAGCTTCATACACACCGTCACAAGGTAATGCTTTAAAATAAAGAACATTATTAAAGAAAGCATCAATAGAACCAACTTCATTATTAAATGAAAAGGTAAACCCTTGTTTGTACAAAGCATGAAAGGAAATAATATTTCTTGCCATTCCTTGCGAGTAACAACACTTATTCAAATCTAAACTAAACCCACTACTTAGCGATAAAGTATAAACTCCTATCTTGGTGACAGGTGAAGCTTTCATGTTCCCCATGATCAAGTTTATTCTTCCTTGCTCCACATTCTCACTTCTTCTTAGTCCCTACAAGTCACAACAAATGTGAATACCACAACCGGTATCAAGGACCCAAGATTTCGAATGGGGTGAGTTATTAGAAATGATAGTGTAAATACCTGCATGGTTGGGTTTAACTTTCCCATCCTTCACATCCTGCTGGTACTTTGGGCAGTTTCGCTTCCAATGAGCTTTTTCGTGGCAATAGAAGCATTCAGCCTCTTTTGGGTCAGAAGAAGGAGTAATGAAACCTTTCTTGGTTCCACTTGAAGAAGAGCCATCAAGGGTCCGAGCCTTGGTACCCTTCGAAGATCTCTTTCTCTTCCTCCCTCGACTTTTCCCGATTGCCAAAACCGGAGTTGAGTTTGGAGTAGGAGTGATAGCAACCGACTTCCCCTTAAGACCTGTTTCTGCAGTCTTGAGAAGTCCCTGAAGTTTGCTGAGAGTGACCTCTTCCTTATTCATGTGATATGTCATGCGGAATTGATCTTAGCACGATGGTAAGGAGCGCAAAATTATATCTATTGCAAGCTCCTCAGGAAGGTTCACATTAAGCTTCAGCAACCGATCCACATACCTTTGCATTTTCTGCATGTGGCTCGTGACGGAATCCCCGTCCTTCATTATGGTCGTTATCATGGAGCAGATGATTTCGTACCTCTCTTGTCGTGCACTTTGATGGTATCTTTCCATCAAATCTTGGTGCATTTCATAAGGGTAGAAATCTTCATAAGATTTTTGGAGTTCAGTTGTCATTGTGGCCATCATGATGCATGCTACTTTCGTAGCATCCCTTTCATGTGCCTGAAAGTCAGCGATCTCCTGAGGAGTTGCAGTGGTCTCATCAATCTCCTTAAGCTCCTTGTCAAGGACATATTCTTTGTCCTCGTAGCGGGTAATCATCCTGATGTTTCTGATCCATTCATTGAAGTTGGATCCATCAAAGGTGACTTTCCCACACATACTCATAAGAGTAAAGGAGCCATTAGGATTCGAGCCAGAAGCATTATTTGAAGACATCTGAAAGAGGAGAACAAGCTTAGTATAGATTTAAGAGAGTCCTTAATAAAACACCCAAATGTAATATTAAGGCTAGGATCCAATCACAATATAATATAACTTAGAAGAGGTATGCCGTAATCTAAGCTATACCATATTTGAAAGGTAGGTGAATGACGATTCACCAATTTCCACCACGAAAACCGAAATATTAGATATTAGGTTCTATAATTGGTTCTTGGAAATTCCTAGATTCTTTGAGATTCAATGAACTTTTCAAAGGCATGTTTCAATCTCGAGAGTGCCCTCCAGGTTTTGTGACTGGGATACCGAGGATCACAAAACGAGGTGTGAAGTAACCATGCAAATCACTTGGTACCCTTAAAGTTTATCACTCAATCGATGTGCCGGTAAACCACACACGCTCCACCGATACTATAATAAACCTTAAGTCACCCTTTACCTACCTTGTTAAGTCCAAGTTAGTGTGCCGGTTAACCACACACGCTCCACCAACGACTTAGACAAAGTGTAAAGTGTAATTTCATGGATTAGCACCTTATTCACATTTTCCTAAAGTAACTAGGATTGGGAATTTAATAAACATTTAGTTACTTTATAATATTCATCATACTTTGAATGAGAGTTTATAAGTCCTTGTCTTACCCGTTCGGCTAACGACCCTCCACCAGTCAAGCAAGCGGTGGGTGAGAGTAGACACCCATTAAGTCACCATTTTATAGGCAACAACCTTATACCCACCTTATAGACCGGCTTCGTGAATGAGGCGTACTAGCGGTAAGACGACTTTATTCTTATACATATATATATAATTATTAAATCATCATAATATAAGTATAAGGGTTGAATTTTAACTTTTAAAATTCTAGGGGATGGAACTTCAAGTTTTAACTTAACTTTACTTGTTCCAAAACTTGAGGGCAAGTTTTGTAACTTTCAAAACTTTTCATTTCTTGTAACTTATGAGTTTAATAGAGTAATAAAATGAAGACTTTTCATTTTTTCTAACTCTTGTGTTTGTTTTAATGGTTTTTAATTCAAGTGTGACTCTTGGTTTTCCATAACTTGAGGACAAGTTATGGACTCCATTAAAACACATTATGATCAAGAATTAATCTACCACATAGGTTACAAATAATTCCTATGATCATCTAAAACATCATAAGAACAAGAACATGAATATGAACACATTCATATATCAAAAATTACACTTAAAACTTTGTAATTTTCATAACTAGTTGTTGTAAATGAATTATCAAAGGCATTACACCATCTAAAACAAGTTTTTCAAGTACCAAAAACGTTTAGGGTAATGTTTATAATTCATTTCCAGCAACTAAATCGAAATTCTGCAGTCAATCGACCCTACTCGCCGAGTGCATGAACTTGACTCGCCGAGTTGGTTGAAGATGCACATGAACTCGACGAGTCCCCCCTATAGACTCGACGAGTCCATTCGCAGACAGGAAGATTTCCGATTTCTTTCAACTTTTAAGCACAAATAAGAGCAAACAAGCCTAGGCTCTGATACCACTGATGGGTTGTTGAGCATTCTAACACTTCCTAAGTGTACATGCAACCCTAATAACCTTGGATCTATGTTTGTCTAATATTCATGCAAAGTTGAATTCCAAGGTTATATTCCTATCTAGCATACATGGGGAACACTTTTAACTTAAAGTATAGATAGAATAACTTACCTTGTTGTTGTTTGTGTTCCTTGAAACCTTGTGAGCCTAGCACCCCAAGTGTGATGCCTTAAATGCTTCACACAACACCAAATGCTCTTGGAAGAACTTATGGGAGAACACACACTTCTCAAAATCGGCCAAGCCCCCTTGTTTCTTTGTGTAGCCTTAGTGTAACCGATTTTAGGTGGAGAACATGTTTCTTATATAGTGTTGACACATCTAGGGTTAAACCCTAATGTGTCATGACTCTTCATTTCCATGACCCATGGGTTTGTAACTCCCATGGAGCATCCATGGAGCATCCTATGGGTAGAACCCAACTTGATAATCCATGGAGCCTCTTAGCCCACTATACAAGATATGGATGATTTACATAATCAACCCATATATTTAATTAGTTATCTTTTGATCACATAATTAATTCTAAATTAATTATTGATCAAACTAATCAAATAATATTATTAATATATTAGAACTTATAATATATTAATAATCTCCAAGTGTTATTTCTCTCATTTAGTCTATCCAATTGCATGGTGCCATGCAACCCAAATGGACCATGCCGGGTCGGGTCAAGTACATACCAGAAATAGTTATGGACTTAGACACCTTATCCAACATGTAGAACATGTCTCCGTAAGAGAATGAATTCTATTCTATGGTATTGGCAGAAGGTTAGACTGGGCTATAAGCCTGAAATCTACCAAAATGTTAATCCGAAGTTGTATATCTTCAGTGCCGTTTGGGCCAAAGCTCTTTTGATGTATATCAAGCATGGAAATTGTTATGTCTCATTGATTGTATATCTTTAAATCAAATCAATGGTTGATATGGAATGTTGTCACATCATTCACATATGCCCTTGTTGTTCCTTGTTCCTCTTTGCTTCTGCCATATTAAAGTATATATGGCATAACGTTATATTGTATCTATTATTGAACTCACTAAGCGTCACCGCTTACCCTCTCAATGTTTAACAAATTACAGGAGATAAGCATCCAGTATAGTTATATACTGGTAGAAGATTTTTGAATAGTTTGAAACTATTGTATCGATAGAAGCTTATGAATAGTTTGAAACTATTGTATTTTGCACTCCCATATGTATATAACACTTTAAAATAGTCGGTTTGTATCTAGTAGTTTGTAACCTCTTTATCAATGTAAAATATTGTCTTTATGAATATGCAAGTAGCATGTTTTGGAGTAACTATATTGTCGAGTATGAAAGTTTAGGTCTTTCATAAATACGAAAGTTAGGGTCTTTCACTATCCAAGCGTCATATTGTCAGGCTAAACGGATCTAACTAGGTCAAGATTTGTCAAGTCTATGAATTCCTTAAGTTCAACTCTGCCTAGTCATGTCCATTTAGAATCTTTCGTGCCTACCAACGCATCAAACACATAGCCTAGACAATTCAGATTCAGTCCCTTACACAGATTCAGATTGCATGTTATCACATGATTATATCACTTCCTAAAACATCTCCCTCAAGCCCATTTCATTAACACCATATTTTTGAATTTTCTGATTGTTTTAATGTTTTTGGATTTTGAAAACTTTCTAATTTTTGTTTTGTTTTTATTTCTCCCCCTAAATTTATGCATAGGAGAGAAACGAAATTAAATGCGCAAATTTAAATTATCCTAAAACAAATATTAGTCTTTAAAGCGAATCACCTTAAGAAAAACTCAGGAGTATAGAGAAGAAAACTCAAACCGTAAGTCACCGATTGAATTTGCATCCAGAAGGTCTGAGAACAGCACGCGTGATCTTATAACAGATCCGAAAATTCTTCATGTCATTAAGCACTAACCCCATGACCATGAGTGATCCCTTCCTTTCTTCCCTTCCCGCAAAGGACACATACTCTCAAACAATGTTCTGAGTGTTATACAGTTGAGAGATGCCTCCTATCATGTGCCAGGAACAGCCACTACCAACAAACCGAAGTCTGATGATATGCATCCATAGCTGTTCCGACACAGAGCGGGATTAGTTGGTCTTTGGAACCTAGTCCATTTTGAAACTGGGTTGACCTTTGTCATCCTTGCACGGTACTCTCTCCCATGACATATCCTGTTTATCACAAACATAAGATGAAGAAATATTAGAATCGTTAGAAAATTTGGGAGAGTGAGCCTTTGGAACCCATTTATAGTTGGGTTTAGCCCATTTCTTTTTTGATCTGATGGGTGGCTCAGTACTTGCTTTTGATCTTGATGCCGGCCGTTGAGATGACTTTGATTTTGGCTTCACGGGAGCATCTCTTGGATTTGGCTTCTTGGTCGGCATTCCCTTCTTGTTCTTGGGATTCAGATTCTTGGCCCTGTGGGTTTGATTCTTGGCCTTCTATGCATTCCAGTCGCCATTGTCTGAACGTGACCTTGAGGAGTTTCTTTTGGAGTATCTCCCTCTTGGAGCATTTTGCCATCCTTGTGCATAGTAGGGAATGTATACGCGATTTGGACAATGTCTGGCAATGTGTCCAGGTGTTCCACAGTGAAAGCAAGTCTTTTTCTTCACTGGGAAATTGTTTCTTCCTGCCCCTCATGGCGTGACCTTGCCTTGTTACTTGCTTTTCCCACACGCACAGTTGCAACATGCATTCTATTTAACTTGATTTGGTGGCCTGTACTTCTCACCAACAGGCTGATCAGAAGCATCTAAGTTCGAAGCAACATATTCAAAGCTCAAGGAGATGTTGGTTTGTTCAATGGTTTTCTCCTTGTTCTCATCTTCTGCTACTTTACTATCAGACACACTCTCTTCAGTTGCTTGCTTGGATTTATTTAAGGATTGATCTGCAAGGGAAGTAGAAACGTTAGCATTTTCAACATTAATAAATCCTCCTAAAACAAAACCAGATGGCTTGCCATAAACCATGAATGGTTCGTTGGCAATATCTTCTTTAGACAAAGGTTGATACTGATATGTATGATTAAAAGGAGGAGGTACATTATCCTATCCTAACCCCTTTGACTGATTATGTTTAAATTGCATGGAATTGTCTATCATGTTGGCAACTACTTCGCTTGATACATCAAACTTTTTAAAATTAAAATTTGCAGTTTCAAATTGCCCTTTTAATGTATCAAGCTCAGTAATTAACTCAACATTATGTCTCTTGATATAATCATAATGTTCACATTTTTCACTATAGTCTTGCTGAATCCCAATCATTTTTTTTATTTTTTATTATTATTTTTTTTTTGTTGAAAATGGAATTTTAAAATAAAAAATTGAATTTTTGGGCTAAAAGTGTCAATTTGCGGAATTTGGAACCGAAAAGGAGTCTTTTGAATTAAAAACGGAAGGGAAGTATCAACAAGTAGCCTAGCTGAGTTGGTTAAGGCATTGGTCGATGAATCAGAGCTCCCGAGTTCGATCCTCGGTAGCCCCCAAACTCGTTTCCTATTTTTGATAAGCGAAGCGAAGATGTTGTTGCGAAGCTACTGCGAAGCGAGGACGAGGTTCGAGGATGTTGCTGACCATAAATGAGACCGAACACGTGCGAGCCGTAAACTCGGGACCGTAAACCTTGGACCGCAAACCCCGGACCGTAAACTCGGACCGCAAACTCCGGACCGTAAACTCGGAAACCCTAGCTGCTGACCGTAAACGCCGCCACCCCCTCGCTGGTTACAACCATAAACAACGTTTTTTCGACTTTGAAGCTCCAAAACTCGATCAAAAACCCGTTTTTATGAAAAACACGAAGAACAATCCCCCCCCCCCCCCTAATTTTAAGAGATCTATCCAAAAACACAGGAATTTTTCAAAAATAAGATCAAATAAGCTCTAGATCTGACAGAATTTGATTGATACAACCAAGCTCTGATACCAATTGTAAGTCCCCAAAATGCTTGTGTATCAATCAAATCCGTTTGATGGTGCGGAATCCCAATCAAACGGATGATGTCAAATCAAATAGAAGAGAACGAGAAGAAGAAGATGATGAATCTTGTATGATTTGATTAGAATGAAGATCCAAATACAAGATTCACACACACTAACACACACTCTCTTTTCTCTCTCTAGAACACCTTCAAATACACACACTTAAGCTCCTCTATTATGTTCATCATTCTCTCCTTAACCACCTAACACCTATATATATACTTGGGGAATAAGGGCCATAAATGGGTTTACATCCGTAAATGGGTTTACGGCCGTAAACACCTATTGGGCCGTAAACAAGGTTTACGGCCGTAAACCGGGCCTGTTTACGGCCGTAAACACCCACCTGGGCGTAAACCTGACCATAAACTCATAAAATATTACATAAAAGTACAATTGCTCAGAAAAGCAAAGTATAAACCATAATTTTGACCCAACACATTGTTAGAAATATGGTTTAGTGGCACTTGGAAATCTGGGAATCGTGATAATCACTTTCAAATCGAAGTATTTGGGTGGTACTCCCAAATCCTCAATTAGATAAGACTCTAATAAAATCAAAGAGAAAGAAAGAGAGAATGAGATGGTGTAATTTTCGTGAGTACCAGAAAACTGACTAAAAATTGGTTATATACATTCCTTGTCGATCCCAGCCAGGGGCTCTGCCCCTTGGACCCCGCCAGGGGCTGCCGCCCCTTGGACCCCGCTCCCAGGGGCGCTGCCCCCGGACCCCCGTTCGTTTAGGGGTTTCGCCCTTAAATGACAGTGTCCTTTGATACTTGATCAAACTTAAACAAGTGTGTACTCCACACCTTCCTTACTTGTTTAATATTTATCAAGATCATTTTTAGTCAACAAAGTAATCCTATTACACTTAAATAACATTGATGATAACAAATCACCAACACACATATGCTGCGATAAAAGAAAAAAATCCTGAAAATGACACAAATGTATAATGAAAATGGTATAGAAAACTCAGTTGGGGTTGTTAAAATAAGCAATAACTTAATCTAAAGCTGAGCAAAGGGCATCGCTCTGGATAATTTCAAGTTATGTTGGTCTAAACAGAGAGGAAACAAGAGTTTTCAGAATATTGACATGTTAATAGCATAATCTATAAAAGCATCAGTTGACAAAAACAATAAAACAATCAACAAGCACCAAAATAGATTTCCAGAAACAGTTTAGTTTACAAAGTGTAGAACTACATACACAGGTATTGTATCCAATGAAAATGATATTTTGCAAGAGAATATGATTTTCATTTATACCAAAATAGGTAAATTTTGGTTACCCAAATCATAACAGTTTGAGCTTTTGTATGTGACCTAAACATAGATCACGTTCTTAAATTGATACATAACAAGTCTGATAGCTTAAGGAACTATTTAGGCCGGAAGGAGCCGGCCGCTACGAACGCTCGCCAAGTGCTCGCTAAGCACGTTGCACACCACCCCCTAGCGTGCGCTAGGGGCTTGCTACCGGTGAGTCGGTAGGAGTATAGCGAGAGGAGAGAGAGGGTTTGGTTTGCAGTGATTGGTGCTAGCGGATCCCACTTCACATTTGACAAATTCATAAAAAAATCCCTCTATTTTTGGCTGTTGGGAGGTGTCGAAGCTTTGGTTTTTGTTCTAAAATTTGGTGTGTTTAAACAGAGAATTAGGGAAGAAGATAAAGAATTTACATATATGGTCCTTAAAGTTTCAGTGATTTGGTATTTTTTGTCCCAAAGTTTAAACAACTTGATACTTTTTGTCCAAAAACAGAAACCTTTTTATTTAGTATTATATTTTAAATTAGTGTAACCTTTTTTATTTAATAGCAAGTGTTTGTATTTTAAAAAATAGAATTTATGTTATATTAAATGCTTGTGTATTAAAAAAAGAATTTATGTAATATTAAATATTTGTGTATCAAAAAAATATAATTTAATTAAATTTGAAAAAGAAAATAAAAAAATGAAATGCTAGTAGTGTTATCACTGGATATGAAATGATAAAAATTAAGTGCTAAGACAAAAAAAATGATGTGGCACTCAAAAAGGTGATATGGTAAGGTGTTAGGAGTATTACAACTCCCTCTAGCCTTAAGATAATGAATTTGGAAGCATTTCCAATGGATTTCCTTATCTGATTGAAGAATAAATTACAAGAGAAACTAACATAGAACAAATAAACTCACTGTCAAAAGACAAATCATAGAGATTCACAGCCACATAGAAAGAAAAAAATCGGAATTAAACCTAAAAAATCGGAATCATAGAAATACACACAATTGAGAGAGATGTCGAGAGAGTGAGAGGGATACCAGAAACGCAATGACCATGAATGGTACATGCGATGAACGTAGAAGGAGAGACGAATGGAGATATGAATATGGTCTACATATCAGTGCGAATATGAATGTCGTCAACAAAATAGTTGGTTTCGAGATGGCCTGTCGAGCTTTGGACGCGCTTCCTCAATTTTGGGCTTTCAAGTACTACTTCAACTCCTTTACCCAGTCTGGCGTGCGTACGTTCTCTTAGCGGTGGGGGATCCATTCATTCATCATAAACCAGAAAGCCCCTAAGAAGAACTGGCATGACAGATAACTGTGGGTGAACCACAACTTGGTCGGTTTTGGCTATCTCTGTTGAACCAGTTTCTCTGACCGGACGCCTCAACTCTTGGGTGCTAGCGAGACCTTAGTGAACGCGTTGAAAAGTATTTCTTTTAATGAGGAGGATTTGGAGGATTATATGTTGGTTATGGTTGGGATGAGCATTTCCTGGAGGGCACGTGGGATGATGCCTCAGTTCTTTGTGGAGAAGGATTGTGAGTTTGCATATCCTTCCCCCACCCCCACCCCCCCTTTTGTACATAAATCTTAACAGGGTGAAGTCAGGGCTTTACCATCCCCTTATATATGATTTTTTTTGTTACAGGTCGCGAGAGGATCATTCCTTTCGATATGGTCCTGTGAGGCAATTGTTGTTGGATTAGGTGTCTAAGACTATAACTATATTTGTTATGTACTTGATTTGATAGTAGCATAGTCCTTTTGGGTTGCCTTCACCTTAACAACTTGAGAGGATGATTTTTGGAGAGAAAGGTGAAATTTATTATTTAGATTAATAAATTGATTTATTAATGTATTATGAAAATAATATATTAATTAGAAATCATGTTATTAATTAGTATTTAATCAGAAATTAATTTCAGGATTAAAGGAACTGATTAAAAGAACAGGGGTTGTTTTGCAAATCATTGATAGTTGTGAAACTAGGTTGATGGACTCCTTAATTAGGAATGGAAGAAATCCTACAGGGAGGCCCTATAAATTTTGTCCAAGGCCTGTTGGAAAGGGTCCATGGGCTGCTTAAGTCCTAAGTAGGAAAATAGGGTTTCCTCCAGAAACCCTAGCAGCCCTCAACTATATAAGGAACCCCTAGGCTTGGGATTTTTTGCCAATGCTTGCTAATAAGAAACCCTAGCTGAAAATCTAAGAGCCTTCCCTGTTCTCTCCTCCCATCCTTTTGCTAGTGGCGTTTGTAATCCATTAAAGGTGCAACATTTAAGGCACTAAGCTTTCAGAAGTAAAGGATCTGCATAACAAGTTAAGGTAATCATCAAAAACCCTTTTGTTATATGATTTTTCGAAATTGTATGATAGATCTAGGGTTTATTGCTTTGGTATTCAATTGCATGTTTAACTACTGAAAAACTTAGATCCAAAGTAATTAGGGTTGCATGAATACATAGGATGTAGTTATGCTCAAATCCCTTCAGTGGTATTAAAGCCTAGGATGTTTATCAGTTGTATTTGATGCATATGTGAATTGTCCAAAGGAGGAGGGAACAGATCCATCGCCATGTTCATCAGACTCAACGAGTTCCTCATCGAACTCAACGAGTTTATTGCAATAACTCGACGAGTCGGGATGTAGGATCCCTCGTTTTTCGATTTCCATATCTTGGTTTGATTAGGGTTATTACCAAAATTCATTTTTAATGCCTAAAATTGAATTTCTGGAAAGATATATGTATATCCTTATCAAATTAAGAGATTTGGTCAAATTTTAAGATAATGAAATTATTTGAAAATTTGATCTTGTATTTTTTGAAAAGTTTCAATAATACCGCTTTGGTTTAAGAATTAAAAATTTAATTTTGAAATCTTAAATTCTAGAACCCCTAGTATTTTAAAAGTTTAAAATACACCCTTATACTATTACAAAATTAACAGTTTAATATATATATATATATATATATATATATATATATATATATATATATATATATAAGAAAAGTCAGTCTTACTGTTAGTAGGCCTCATTCACGAAGCTGGTCTATAAGGGGTGTTTAAGAAAACGGCCTATAAAATGATAGCCATTGGGTATCCACTCTTACCCAGTGCACTCTTGACTAGTGGAGGGTCGTTATTCGAACAGGTATGATAGGACACTAAATCCTCGTTAATAAGTATAATGATAAATATAAAGTAACTAAATGCTTTTATAAAATTCTCAATCTCAGTTACCTTATGAAAATGTGAATTTGATGCTAATCCATGAAACTACACATTGCACTTTGTCAAGTTGTTAGTGGAGCGTCTGTGGTTACCCGACACACTAACTTGGACTAACAAAGGATGACAATGGGTAACTCGTAAATTATCATTGATCAATGGAGCGTGTGTGGTTAACCGATTCATTGATTATGTGGTGAAGGACTTCGAGAGTACCAAACTAATTTTCATGGTTATTCACACCTTATTTGTGATCCTCGGTATCCCAGTCACAAATTTGAAGGGCATAATCGAGATTAAACATGCCACTAAATAGTTTAATGAATCTAAAAAGATCTAGGAACTTCATACACAACCTAGTTCATTTTAAAATTTTGTTTTCATGGTGGAATTGGTAAATCGTCATTTACCTACCTTCAAATAATTTACAATTGGATTACGACATCCCTTTTCTAAATTGTGAATTATTGTGTTGGGTCCTAGCCTTAATATTTCATTTGGGTTTTATATTAAGGACTTCCTATCTAATCAAAACTTGTTCTTCTTTTTCAGATGTCTGGCTCAAACAATGCTTCTGGCTTAAACTCCAACTCCAACAACTCCTCGAACTCATTCTCGATCTTGAACATTTGTTCAAGGGTACCCAGTTCGGTAATTTATCAGCTCGGATCTTTGTGGAAAGTGGATCTTAGTTCGGGATATTTATAAAAGGCAGTAATCGATAACATTGTTGAGCATCTCGATACCTTTCTATGGATATATGAATGGTTGGAATTAGAGTTATATCAAGTAAGTTATAGCCTTCGGAAGAATTAGGGTTTTGGGAAAAGCCCTAGTACGTTGGGGCGTACCAAAGTGTTACGCAGGGCGTACCAAAGAGAAGGAACTACGTAGGGCATAACTAGAGGAACGCGTAGCGTATATGTAAGGATTGGATCGGGGTGCGCAGCCTCGTACGCGGGGGATACGAGAAGGTACGCTGGGTGTACGAGGGTCAAGTTGAAAACCCTAATTCAAGGGTTGTACCCTATATAAGCATAATGTTATGCCTCATTCTTCATTCTAAGTCATCCCCTACCCTCTAAAACCCTAGAACTCGTCCTTAATCATTCATGGTGGCAATTTGAGATTATGAAGTCCATTTTTGGAGTGTTTGGTCTATTTTCAAGAAGGTGGAGTTTGATGCAAAGATGGGGATCGAGAAGAAGCTTATAGATCTGGCTTTTTGGACTCATTTCCAGCCTGATGAGTGTATAAAGCTCTGAACTTGATCATTGATATCTTAGATCTCTCATTTGTGAGTTTTAGTTCATTTTGGTCCCAAGGATGAGATCTACTGGTCTTGATTTCATTCCAGGAGCTTTGAGTTGCCCCTATTAGTGTTTTTGAAGTTCAAGGTCCATAAAGTTGATATCTTTAGAGTTTAAGACCATCTATGTTGGAGTTTGAGTCATTTCCATGAAAGTAGAATGCTATTTGGTCTTTTTAGGGGATGTAAAGTCACCAAGTCAGTGACTTTATGGTTCTAGTCGTTCATGTAGAAGTAGATCTGTGATTTGGACTTGTTGGATTGAGCATTAAGAGCTTAATGAGACTTTGGCTTAACGGAGTAGTACATTGGGCGTACAAGCCAAACAGCCTGTACACTTGTCACACCCCCGAACCAGATGGCGAAAACGTCCGAGGGATCTTGTGACTTAAATTGAATACCATCACAATGAATATACATGAATCATAACATAAATCATCACCATGCATTAAAATAGTACAACTGATATTGTTTACATCTAGTACTTTGTTTTAAACATTACAAATTCATAACATAATTGTCCGATAGATATCCTAAGCAAAACACTTTGACATTACTTGGTACTTATTCTTCGGTTACGTGTTACCTGAGAATACAAGTTAATTTTGAAAAACGTCAACATATGAAATGTTGCTGAGTTCATAAGCAATGTTGTGATCAAATGATTTTGTGTAGTTTGTAAAACCTAGAAAATCCGTTATTTTCTGAAAAAAATCATTGTTTATAAAAAGTGTGAAGATCCGTAAATATATGCTTGTTGATTTTTAAAACATGTATAAATGTTGAACTTAGTATTAATCGCACAAGTGAAAATGTTGAACTTCCCAGGAAAACCCGATGTTTTCCCAGTACATAAAATACAGTGATTTCTCAAATGTTATACCGTCACGACGAATGATTTTGATTTCTCGGGTGGCGCTGGATTAATTTGGGTTGTGAGTTGTTATACCCACGCATTAGAAAATGACTAGTTTATAACAACAGTTTTTGAACGATCCTTAATGGCGTCGCCCGTTACTACTCACTTAATCCACAACCATGGTTACTCTTGATTTACGTCCTGAATCTGTTTACCTTGATTACTCGTAAGCCTAACAAACGAGGAAAAGGGGAGTACGAAGTCTCGTTATTTCCGTGAGTTATTTTAGGCTGTCAGGAATGCGAAAGGCATGTTGACCCAACTCGCATTTGATTTCTTGACCTCACTAGCAATACTAATGGGCCACTAGGGCCCAATAGCACATCATAGCCATTGAAAGTCCTTTTACATGAAATCGGGTCATAGGAGGCCCAATAGCACATAAGCATATTCCCTTTGTGCCCAAAGATCATGTTATTGGGCTAGCAAGGCCCAACAAGCTTGATTTGAAACTTCCAAACCCAAAGTTTTTAAGTTTGTTCATTGTAGTTATCGCGTATTTCTTTAGATGGTTTGGTTCAACGCTTGTTGTTTTGTATTGATTTGAGACCGAATCACTTTGTTAGTAACGATATTTGTTGTTGAAAGTGTATTTGTTTATCGTTTCGTCGGTAGTTGTGGGTTTTGTATTTTTGTATTAATAAATTAATTTGTTTACAAGTGAGATTTGACCTTTTCACTACCCTTCTTTTATAAAAATAACACTTTTGGTCCTTTTATATAAAAGAATTTCATTTTTAGTCCTTAAAACATTTTCTTGACACTTTTGTATCATTTATTTGATGAAAACACAGTTTTAACCCAAAATTTATTTTGTGGACAGCTTCATCCCTCCCAAAATGGTGGTTCTCGGTTAGACCCCATTTTTCACAACTTTTACAGTTTTGGCCCAAAATCTAAAAACTTTACATTTTTTGTCCTTTTTGATAGTGAAAGCATTTTTGACCCTTAAAATGACTTTGTTATGCTAATTACCCCCTGTTTTATTAAAATTTCATTTCATCCCCTTAAATTTATCATTTTTTGCATTTTGAGGCTTATTGGGCCGAAAAGCCCAAAATTATCCCATTAAGCTAAAAATTTACATTTTAAGTCCCTTGAAAATTTTATTGTTCAGAAAAATGATTATAGAAACTGTTTTGACACTTTTGACCCTCAAGAAACCGTGACTTGTCGATTTGTAACCCAAGTTTTGTATTTTTGACAATTTAAACCCTAAATGGGTTTTATGTTAGAATATGTTCATCATAACCTTATAAGCTATCATTCTTGACTTGTTTGGTGTAAAATAGCTTAGATTATGTTTGTTTCCTTTCTCATGTCATAGATCTCGGGTTTACACCCCTTTTTTTAACATATTCATCACAAAAACACATGAAATCACACACATACATGCATAAAATCACACATAGCATACACATACACATAGATCTACACATTTTCTTGTATTCTCACCCATAAAACTCATTAAAACCGAAAAGAAAGGGGTATGAAACTCACCTTGAGTTGTAGTTTCAGTTTTGAAGAAGATTGGGAGAAGTTTGGTGCTATTTTCGGCCCTAGCAAGTTTCTTGGATGGATCTCGAACTTAGGGTGTTCTAAGATGCAAGATCATGAATTCGAATGGATTAAGAGATGATTTTTGATGAAAAGAAGTGAGTTAAAGCATGGATCATACATCAACTTACCTTGGATGATGATTTTTGTGGAAGAATCTCTTTGAAAGCCTCTTGGATCTCGAAAATTTGGAGAGTTTCTTGAGAGAATTTTTGATTGAAGTGTGTGTGTGTGTGTGTGTGTGTGTGTTTGTTTGGGTTCGGCCGAGAGGAAGAAAGGGAGAAGAAGAGAGAGGGTGATGGGATTGTTGCATGGAAGTATGCGAGCTTGCATGGATGTCCATTAGATAAAAATGGGTTGGCACCACAAAGTCAACTCTTTCTTTCTTTGTGGGCTTGGGCCGAAAATGGAGAGGGAAAGAGAAGATTTTTGGGCTTTGAATGATTAAGACCATTTTATGGTTAAGTTAGGTGATTTTTGGCCCAAATAAATAAAAATATGATTTTTATGACCTATTAGGGCTAATTTAAATTGATTGTGACCCATTAAGGCCCATTTAAGTTAACTTAGTGTATTTTGGGCTCCTAAGGCCCAAAAGTATTATGGTTCATGTATATGAGTCCAATTAGGGCCCATTTGAGAGTTCTAGGTTCAAGATAGTAAAATTGGAAGCTTATTGGCCCATTAGGTCAAATAAGGAAATCGTAGTCCAGAGTGGACTTAAACCGGGATTTCTAGGGTTTCCAATTCTTTGTTAACTAGTTGCAGTGCTTGCATGAAGTTTTTCATTGAAGTTTGTTGTTATTGGAAATAAGCATCTTACATGCTTTCACATTGTTGGTTCACATTTGTTATCATTGTTCCATGTTTACAAGGCATCGAATTTCCTAGTTGTGACATCATCCCCCCGTTAGAGGGAATTTCATCCCGAAATTCTTTTGAAAGCTAGATTTGAGAATGTGAGAATAGGTGAGGGTACTTCTACTTCATCTGGTCTTCGCGTTCCCATGTGAATTCTAGCCCATGCTTAGCGTTCCGCCGTACCTTCACAATCGGAATGCAACTTTGCTTGGTACGTTGCACCTCCCTGTCCATGATTTCGACTGGTTCGTCAACGAATAGGAGATTCTCATTGATTTCAATTTCATCAAGGGGAATGACGAGAGTTTCATCGGATGGGAACTTCTATAAATTGGAGACATGGAACACGAGGTGTACGCTGCTGAGCTCAGCGGGTAGCAGTAGTCTGTACGCCACTGGACCAATTCGGGCAAGAATCTCGAAAGGTCCAATGTATCTTGGATTCAGTTTTCCCCACTTTCCAAAACGAATAACTCCTTTCCAGGGAGAAACTTTTAACAGCACTCATGTTACACCCCGAAACCCAAGGCGGAAACGTTTCCGGGGGTGACTCCACGTTGAGTATCAAATCCAATGCACATAGTAAGCAAAGTAAACAACCATTATATTACATATGAAAATTTACATTTGTTCAAAAGTAAAGTTGTACAAGTGTGATACATATGTATATATATGAACAAAAGTAAGACATGTCTTCAACGCACTTCGTCTTCGTCAAAAGGATCATCGGGTACCTGTCTAATGCGGACCTGAGAATACAAGCATTTTAAAAATTAGCATAAAGTTGGTGAGTTCATAGGTGGTTTTGTTTTCTGAAAATATACAAGTTTCCTTTCGGTTTCTGAAAAAGTTACGAACCCAAGAAAATCCCATATTTTCTTATATGTAAAGTTTGATTATCTATTTTGTTACACGTTTCTGGTTATGTATAGTTGTTACCCCAGGAAAATCCCATATTTTCCTAAAAGTTAGTTACTGATCCAAAATGTAATGTAAAAGATGTATACTGAAAACCTGGTTAACCTTGTGAAGTGTATGTTAGTTTACCAATACGAAATGTAATGTAAAAAAATGTATACTGAAATGTATTAGTTTTAACATGTATATAAAACTAATAAGTACAAAGTAAACTAGTTACTAAATCCATTATTACTAAATAGTAAATCTCTGTTATCCAAATTGCGAGTTCCATAACCATACGATAGACTAGATATGGCAATAAGTAGTCCATCACACTTTATGACTTTCGTCACCCTTGAACCTTTTGGTTCGGCTGTAGCTAGCAGCCAGGTGCGGGGTAGTCAGCCCCGTATAGATCTATACACTCAAGTCATGCTCCCTATCTAAGAGATTCTGGTTATAGTGGCGGTCCTCCACTCGCGTATCTCTGTGGAGTGTTCTCCGAGGATGTATCTCCAATTTATAGGAATAACAAATTTACTAGTAATAATACAGAAAGATCAAATGACGATCCTCCACTCGCGTATTTCTGTGGAGTGTTACCGAGGACAAAACAATGTACTAAGTTCATGTTCAAAGTTCAAATGTTATGCTTTTAACTGTTATAATGTGGGAAACCATTTGTGAAAATATAAAATACAACAATTTATAATGTTTTTCACAAATAATATGATAATGTGTTCTGCAAGTTCAAACGGTTGTTTGTTACGACTGTTAGTGTTAAAAGCATATGTAATATGAAACGCAACACATATAAAACAAGTTTTGAGTACAAGTATTACTTGTACTTTGCTTGTATTCCCCCCTGAAAACAGTGAAAAACATTGAAAAAGGGTAGGGGTATGAACTCACCAGACGAGAAAACGTGACGGTTTGGATGCTAAGTATCGGTTCGAGGCTTGATAACATGCGAGGTTCCTATGTAATATGAAATGATATACAATTGTATCTAATTAGACTTTAAATCACTAATTAGATATGATTATACACTCCAATACGAGAAAACACTTCAAATCAAGTGTTTGGAGTGACCCGGGTGACATCTATGGATGTATAGGGCTTTGGATAATGTGTTTACTCTTTACGAGTACACTCCCTATGGAGTTTTCGGCCCTAAGACCAACTCCACATGAGTTCACGGCCGTGAACTCATGGGTGTGGGGTTTTATGGTGCTAAATGGTCAAATAACACTTGGGGAAGGTTGCTATGATTTAATCTAAGGCATAGGAATGAGTTAAACCACCAAAGGTATTACCAAATGGAGTTTACGGCTGTAAACTAGGAGTTTACGGCCGTAAGCTCCTATATATCCATTCCTTTCATGATTTGGTGGCTCTAGATTAATCATATGTGATTCAAACCAATTTTACAAGCCTTAGAATGAAGCATCATTTGACTTGTGTAAGTGAGTTTACAGCCCAGGAACCCACTATAGGGGGGTTTACGGCTGTGAACTCCTAAAAGGATGGTTTTCATCATGTTTATGGCCCCTAAATCGATTGTGGTTGATTCTAGAATTTAATCCAAAGCTATTGGTGTGTTTAAGTGGCATTTAAACACTTGAATTTGAGTTTACTCTCCATGGTAATGAGTTTACGGCCCAATCATGTTCTTGGGGAGTAAACTCATGTTTACTCCTCAAAAGTTGGATTTAAGGTGTTCTAAGTCCATTCCATTAAGCCGTTAAGCCATATCTAAGCTCCAAAGGTCGATTGGAAGGGTTTTTGGGCTCCAAAACCCATTTTATATGAGTTCACGGCCTAGGACTATTCTAGGGCCATAAACTCATGATAATGGTCCTATTCCATAGTTTGACCACGAATTTGAAGGTCTAAGATGCTATACTAAGAGTTAGGATAGTTACCTTGGTGATTTGGAGCTTAAATTTGATGATTTTGGACCTAAAACTTGGGCTTGAAGAGAGAGGTTAGAGAGAGAGTAATGAGAGAGAGAAAAAGCTTCAAATGAAGTCTTTTAGGCTTTAAATATGATTCAAGTTCGGGACACGGTGGAATTCTACCCGATACCAACGTTAGACGTGGCTTTTGGTCGCACCCGATTAAGTTGCCATAACCCGATATGGTCGATTCTAAAATTTTTCCGATTACTAATATGGAGCGTTATTATGAGTTCTAAACATGTTTAGACACCCATTAAATCATAATAGAAATCTCAAATTTATGACTTAAATTAAATAATGTAAACGGAAACGAATTCAAAAACGACGACTTTATTAACGGAAAGGGTTACAAATGATGGAACGAACTTCGGGTTTTCACAACTCGATCCCCGACTTGAAACTCCAAGGGCTTTCGCCATTAATCAACGTAGCTCTTTTGTCAGTCGCGTGATGCTTGTAGACGAGCTCTGATTTGAACAATCTCTTCCGTGGTTTCACGTATGGTCTACGGTCCCGTTAACGTCTTGTCTGATGTCAGTTCTCTCGCTAGCTGGGTGTCGCCTAACTCAGCCCAACACAATGGGGATCTACACTTCCGTCCATACTGTGCCTCGAAAGGAGCAGCTTTGATGCTCGAATGGTAACTGTTGTTGTATGAGAATTCAACTAAGGGTAAGTGGGTATCCCAGGACTTCCCAAAGTCTATCACACATGCGCGAAGTGTATCTTCAAGCGTCTGAATGGTTCGTTCGCTTTGACCATCCGTTTGTGGGTGATAAGCAATGATCATGTCGAGATGGGTTCCCAGTGCTTTTTGAAGTGATTGCCAAAATGTGAAGTGAATATACTATCTCTATCTGAGATGATAGACACTGGCACTCCATGGAGTCTCATGATTTCTCGAATGTATATTCTTGTCAATCTCTCCATCTTGTAGGATTCTTTTATTGGCAGGAAATGAGCGGATTTCGTCAGTCTGTCAACTATTACCCATATAGTGTCCAATCCATCTGACGACTTGGGTAACTTGGTCACAAAATCTATGGTAATCCTTTCCCATTTCCACTCGGGAATTACTGGTTGCTGTAATAACCCAGAGGGCTTCTGGTATTCTACCTTTACTTTGGCGCAAGTAAGGCATTTGCTAACATGGGTGGCAATCTTTGCCTTCATGTTAGGCCACCAATAATGTTGTTTAATATCCAAGTACATTTTGTCCGAACCCGGATGGATGGAGTATCGCGTCTTATGATCTTCATTCATGACTACCTCCCTAAATCCTCCAAGTTTAGGGACCCAAATATGGTTCATGAAATAATATACTCCGCCCTCTTTCACCTCGAGATTCTTCTCCATTCCGCATAACGCTTCGCTTGTTCTATTTTCTGCCTTCATGGCATCTGACTGGCCTGCCCTGATCTGAGTGGTTAGGTGAGATTGGATGGTTATTGAGAGATTTTTCACACGACGATTAGAGTACTCTTTCTGACTCAAGGCATCAGCTACCACGTTAGCCTTGCCTGGGTGGTACTTGATTTCACATTCATAATCGTTTAATAGTTCAACCCATCTTCGTTGCCTCATATTCAGCTCTTTTTGATTCAAGATGTACTGGAGACTCTTGTGGTCCGTGAAGATGGTGCACTTCGTACCATAAAGGTAGTGCCTCCAGATCTTCAGGGCGAAGACCACTACTCCCAATTCCAGATCGTAGGTTGTATAGTTCACTTCGTGTGTCTTAAGTTACTGGGACGCGTAAGCTATCACCTTTCCACGCTGCATGAGAACGCAACCTAAACCCTGATTTGATGCGTCACAGTAGACTACAAAATCTTCCGTTCCCTCTGATAGTGATATTACCGGGGAACTGCAGAGTGCTTGCTTCAGAGTTCGGAATGCAGCTTCTTGCTTGTCCGTCCATTCGAATGGTACGCCCTTTTGTGTAAGTGAGGTAAGTGGCTTGGCGGTCTTAGAGAAGTTTTGAATGAACCTCCTGTAGTAACCTGCTAGACCTAAGAATTGGCGAATTTCTGTGTGCGTTGTTGGGACTGCCCATCCTTCGATGGCTTTGACCTTAGAAGGATCCACATGTATTCCTTCCTGACTAACAACATGACCCAAAAAGTTCACGCTACGGAGCCAGAACTCACACTTGGAGAGTTTTGCGTATAGCTTCTCAGTTCGCAGGGTTTCCAGGATTTGTCGGAGATGTTGGCCATGCTCTTCTTTGCTTCGAGAATAAACTAGAATGTCGTCAATGAAAACAATAACAAAGTTGTCGAGAAATGGTCGGCAGATTCGATTCATTAGGTCCATGAATGCGGCAGGGGCATTCGTTAGACCGAAGGTCATTATGACAAATTCATAATGTCCGTAACGAGTTCGTAAAGCGGTTTTGGGAATATCCTCTTCCCGGACCTTGAGTTGATGGTACCCAAACCGCAGATCTATCTTAGAGAAGTAACTAGCTCCTTGGAGCTTGTTAAATATATTGTCGATTCGTGGGAGTGGATAGCGATTTTTGACAGTGAGCTTATTTAGTTCTCTGTAATCGATGCACATCCTAAAAGATCCATCCTTCTTCTTGACAAAGAGAACTGGAGCTCCCCATGGTGAGAAGTTGGGTCGAATGAATCCCTTGTCCAGGAGTTCACTAAGTTGGCTGGACAATTCTTGCATCTCATCCGGAGCCAATCGGTAAGGCGATTTAGCGATGGGAGTATCTCCTGGCACAAGATCAATTTGAAATTCAATTTGTCTTTCTGGGGGTATCCCAGGAAGATCTTCAGGAAAGATGTCTGGGAATTCACATGCTACAGGAATGTCTTGAACGTTAACCTCTTCCTTGGATTTATCCACTATGTGCGCTAGGAACGTCAAATCTTTCTTTCGCAGGTACTTCTGTGCCTGGACGCACGAGATGAGACGAAGATTCGTGTTGGGTTTGTCTCCATAAATAATTAGGGTTTCATGATTTGGAAGGTGAAGGCGAACGACCTTCTCGTGACACATAATTTCAGCATGGTGGGGGCTTAACCAATCCATGCCAATAATCACATCAAAACTCCTAATGGAAACATGCATTAAGTTTATTCGAAAGACGTGTTGATTTAGGGCTAAGGTACATCTGATATAGATTTCCCCAGTGGATTCTGTTTTCCCATTGGCCATTTCCACCGTAAAGGTTTCATTGAGCTTCTGGGGTTGTTGTTTTAACAAATGCTTAAACTTATTGCTCACAAAACTTCATTCTGCTCCGGTATCAAATAGGATGCATGCATAAGTGTGGTTTAGGAGGAACGTACCGGTGACGACAGCGGTATCCTGAACCGCTTCTGTAACGTCTGTGTTTCCGGGCTTGCCATTTTTAGCAATGTAATAGTCTAGGTTAACCTTTGTAACCCGTTTTGAAATAATAAGATTGTATTATTTGAGTATTGTGTGTTTTGTGCTTAATTGCTTAATTATGTGGATTGATTAATTAAGAATAAAAATAAGCGTCAAAAATTTAAGTGTAAATAAACTTAATATCTTTGGTTAATGTTATAGTAGTTGAAACGAGGTTTCCGAATATATATAGAACGCCCGAATCTGACTTCGTATGAGGAAGTTATGATTTATCGAAGTTCCGGCTTAGCGGTATAAGGCTGAAATACTCGATTTGAGATCGAGTGGTTTTTAGCCGAAGCAATCTAAATGAGAATCGAAGATCTCATTGTTGGTATCGAAGCGATAAAAAGTTAGGCGAGAACGGACGTCAAACGAAGAAGTTATGAATTTATAACGAAAGTTTCTGTCCCGGCCTATTAAAATTAATTAGTAAAAATAATTCAAAATTAGCCAACGGAGTCTAAACGAAAGTCGTAGAGCGTGGTCTCACCTTTCCGTGGATATAAAGAACGTTGAAAACGAAGTTCGTATGAAGAAGTTATGAATTTCCGAAGTTTATTAATCATTTTGTATTTAAATTTAAATCAAAATCGGAAGCCTTATTCGAAGACGAGTCACCGGTGTGATTCGGAATACGCCCTGCGTACGAGGGTACGCTACCGCGTACTCAAAATAGTGTCGACACTTCGGATGACGCATGCGCTTACGACTTCGGAGCAGTACGCCCCGCGTACTGCAGTACGCCCAGCGTATTCCGAGGCTCCAGCCTCTATAAAAGGGATCCGAAGGCAGCCGAGAGTTTTGTTCATTTCTTCTCTTCACTCTCCCGTTTTGCATCGTTTTGCGTGCCATAAATACCCCGAAGCCCAGGTATCATACTCTAGCCCCGAGGCAAGTCCCGAGATCCCGAAGATCCCGAGAAGTGCGGTTCCCGAGTCGAAGCTCTGCCCGAGGGAAGTTCGATTTTCAAGGAGATCTTCCAGATCTGCTGAGGATTACTACTTCTATAAGTCGTAGTGCTGTCGGATCATCTTTTGATCAAGTGAGTGTGTAGTTATTTTCTTCTAATACAATAATACGAAGTATTTTATATAAAATACGTGCTATGTGTATATATTTGGTTGTGTTACGTGTGAATGTGTATTCAGTCTCTTCTATCTTATAGATCTGATTATTTCTCTATGAGATATGTGTTATGTGTGTGTGTGTGTGTGCCTTATCTGTTATGTGATATATGTGTTGATTAAAGCATGCTATACAGGTTTTTAAACTATGTATACAAATGTATATTTTTATCTACTAATATGTTGGGTAGAACATGGGTAGACAGTTGGTGTGTAATAAACAGATGAGAGGCCTCGTTGTTGTTTGATTGAGTCATCTAGCGGAGTTTAGATGACGACCACTGGCTATTCTAGACAGTCTTGTGGAAACATTAGCAAGTTCGCCACCTGTAGGTGTTAATGAACTTGGGTGTTCATTCGCTGCACTCCATCCCCCTCATGGTTGCCTTATTTGACTTATATTGCTGAGGTACCCCCGAAGCATGTGTTGTTGCCCCGATGAAATATTCTTAGACTAGGTCCCTTATGTTAGTTGTTTTAGGGACATTAAAGTGAGAATAACGGGGATGGGTAATTGGGTTATTGTTGGTTGGTGAAAATTAAATATGATATTTATTGTGGGTTGAAAACCCTATATGCTCACCAGGCTCCCAAGCCTGACCCACTCAGTTTTAAATTGTATTACAGGAAGTGGCGGAAGGGCATGAGATGGATGAACCATCAAGTTGTTTTGTTTACAAGTCTGCATATGTTTATATTTGTTATATGACTTGTAATGTATTCGTTTATGCTTATTGGTCTGTATCGGAACATGACACCCCGAGTTTTGATTATAATGAAAATACATTTCTTCTATGAAATGCTTTGGTAAACATTGTTTTATCATGCTTTCTTTTTGGGAACAAATTCCGCAACTCTTTCAAATCAAAAGGATTTACTCTGAAAATATTTAAAAGCATAAATGAAAATCGGTCTTTTATGGCCGAGATTTTGGGGATGTCACAGCTTCTCCCTGACCCATGGTCAGCACCCTTCCTCCATTCCCGAAGTTATTGTTGTTGGGGCAGTTTCGACGGATATGCCCAGTCCTTCCACATCCATAGCAGGTGTGGCTTGGTCCTGCATTGTTGCCGCCATTGCTGGTGTTGTTTTTGTTGTGGTTATTATTGTTGTTGTTTCCCTGTTGTTGGTTCTGAGGGGGGTAGGTCCTGCAATACTTCGCCGTGTGCCACTTCCGATTGCAACTACTGCACTGCATCTCTCTGCATTCTCCATTATGATGGAGACCGCACTTGTTGCACTTAGGAAGATTACCGGAATAAGGCCTAGGAGCACTTGGAGCAGCTGAGGCTGGAGCATGTGGTGTGGGTGGAACTTGAGTGGTTACAGCATTAACTGCCACTGTTTGCTGCTTCTTGGATGATTCGGAACCTTGACGTCCCTTCCTCTTGTTGTTCTTTCCCTTTTTGTTGTCATTTTCCTTCTTACCTTCAGCTTCCACCGGCTTCTCACCCTTCTTGTTGTTGTGGTCATACAGCTTCTTGGCCAATCTCTTGGCACTGTCAAAAGTTTCTAGATTTGCAACTATCACGTTTCCTTGGATCGGAGAGGTTAGTCCCCAAATGAATCGCTCCATCTTCTTTCCTTCTGAGGTGATCATGCCAGGTCATAGCAGTGACAGTTCGCTAAACCTTGATATGTATGCATCTATATCAGCGTTTCGGATGGTGAGATTCCACAACTCCTGTTCCATTTTCTGAATTTTGCCACGAGGGCAGTACTCGGTCATCAACATTTCTTTCATCTCTGACCATGGCATGGAATTGGCTACGGGGAGTATCATGGCTTTCACGTGTCCGTTCCACCAAGTGAGTGCTTGGTCAACGAAAGTGCATGTAGAAAACTTCACCTTCATCTCCTCAGAGCATTCACATATCTCGAACACCAATTCCACCTTCTCAATCCATTGTTTCAGGGTAATCATTCCTCCAGTGTTGTTAAAGGTTCGTGGTTTGGCGTTGGTGAAATCTTTGTAGGAGCATGTTTTGGTAGGTCCTTCATTTATCCCATTGTTTGAACTTCCAGCCCTTGTCCGTTGACTCCTCCATTGTTCCCCTGGTGAATTTGTGCCATCGTTGTGGTGACCGCAGCAGATACAGCTACTTGGAATGCATCTGAGTCAACTTCGGGTGGGGTTGGCCCAGGGTTTCCGCGGGTGGGTCGTTAAGGCATCTTTCTGTCATGGAACGGAAAAATGTTGAGTGTCTGTGCTTTTTGTGAGGTTGTGATCCTATAAACTAGGTGTGTGGCACAAACTTAAGTAATTTCACAACTTAGCACACAATCATGGATATGTAACACATAGCAGATTAAAACATCACAGTAAACATATAAAATTTTTCATTAATATTATCCGCACTTTGATACATGAAAATTTTGCTCGGAAGAGCATACATAAGCGGTACAAGTTTGGCACCATAACGGCTCTATGAGTAGTGTAATCACTTAAACATAGAGTCGATGGTACATAGCATAGATCCTAGTACTAGTACTAAGGACTGATACGGCTAATCCTAGTCGCGGGGGGATGTGCCAGGGGGGGAAGTGGATGCTCCCTGAAGACGAGCCACCTGTCGTTATGCGTCCTGGAGTCGGGACTCCCACCTTACCTGCCTCATGTGGAACTCTCGGAGGACGTCTCGCGTCTCCTACTCCGCACGCTCAACCCTAGTCCACATCTGGCGTACCTGATCGGTGGTACTCTGAGCTAGGTCGCCTGTGTTCCGTAATCGTCTCACCATGACTGGAAGGGAACGATCGGCTGGTCCTCCATCCCTCAGGTCAAAGAACTCGCATGACATGCCGAATGAGGGTCGTTGGCCATGCTGTCTGCTCCACCTCCAAAGATCGATTCCCCAGGGGGATGTAGGACCAGTGGGGCCCACCCAGTAAGCAGTCGGATAAGAGGGGTTGATGACTTCGGACTTTGCGTCTGAATCACCCTCTTCGTTATCGCTAGGTTCCTCCTCAAGACCTCCTTCCGCCCTAGACTTCTGCTTCAGGTTCCCCATCAGATTCCTCCTCGGGGTCTTCCTCGGGCTCTTCTTCAGGTTCTTCGTCCAACCATCCGTTATTCCCCTAGTTTGGGAAATAAGGATCTCCGGGTTGGTGGAAACCAGCCATGCTGTCTGCGAGAGTGTGTAAATATGCTAACATTATTCCTAAGACGCTACAATTGTTGTATAGATCGAGCTGATGTTCGATTCTTGGTGATAAAGGGGGTATGCTTTTAGGTTCCCGAGCCATCACGATTTCCTCGGGACATGTGATAGTTGTGCCTTGGAGGAAATGTAGTTGATCAGGCAACACCCACTCCTTGATACGACTATGAACAGTCCTGGCTTAACCGAGATGCTAACATTATCTTGTTTGATTCGATATTATGTTCTTTTTCCTAATTCACACAAGCAAAGATGTTTTTATCGTTGTGTTTTACTTGTTTTGTTCAGAATTGTTTTAGTCTCTCTTTTTGGTTTATAGTTGCATATCAATGTATGGTTAGATATGCTAGTTCACTATAAACAGAGCTCTGATACCAACCTGTCACACCCCCGAACCAAACGGCGGAAACGTCTGAGGGCTCTTGTGACTTAAATTGAATACCGTCACAATGAATATACATGAATCATAACATAAATCATCACCATGCATTAAAATATTACAACTGATATTGTTTACATCCAGTACTTCGTTTTAAACATTAAAAATTTGTAACATAATTTTCCGATAGATATCCTAAGCAAAACACTCTGACATTACTTGGTACTTATTCTTCGGTTACGTGTTACCTGAGAATACAAGTTAATTTTGAAAAACGTCAACATATGAAATGTTGGTGAGTTCATAAGCAATGTTGTGATAAAATGATTTTGTGTAGTTTGTAAAACCCAGAAAATCCAATATTTTCTGGAAAAAAAAAATCATTGTTTATAAAA
This sequence comes from Lactuca serriola, assembly GCF_051521515.1. Taxonomy (NCBI): domain Eukaryota; kingdom Viridiplantae; phylum Streptophyta; class Magnoliopsida; order Asterales; family Asteraceae; genus Lactuca; species Lactuca serriola. The sequence goes on along the minus strand of NC_136409.1, from coordinate 9,661,238 downwards.
AGTGTGAAGATCCGTAAATATATGCTTGTTGATTTTTAAAACATGTATAAATGTTGAACTTAGTATTAATCGCACAAGTGAAAATGTTGAACTTCCCAGGAAAACCCGATGTTTTCCCAGTACATAAAATACAGTGATTTCTCAAATGTTATACCGTCACGACGAATGATTTTGATTTCTCGGGTGGCGCTGGATTAATTTGGGTTGTGAGTTGTTATACCCACGCATTAAAAAATGACTAGTTTATAACTACAGTTTTTGAACGATCCTTAATGGCGTCGCCCGTTACTACTCACTTAATCCACAACCATGGTTACTCTTGATTTACGTCCCGAATCTGTTTACCTTGATTACTTGTAAGCCTAACAAACGAGGAAAAGGGGAGTACGAAGTCTCGTTATTTCCGTGAGTTATTTTAGGCTGTCAGGAATGTGAAAGGCACGTTGACCCAACTCGCATTTGATTTCTTGACCTCACTAGCAATACTAATGGGCCACTAGGGCCCAATAGCACATCATAGCCATTGAAAGTCCTTTTACATGAAATCGGGTCATAGGAGGCCCAATAGCACATAAGCATATTCCCTTTGGGCCCAAAGATCATGTTATTGGGCTAGCAAGGCCCAACAAGCTTGATTTGAAACTTCCAAGCCCAAAGTTTTTAAGTTTTCTCATTGTAGTTATCGCGTATTTATCTAGATGGTTTGGTTCAACGCTTGTTGTTTTGTATTGATTTGAGACCGAATCACTTCGTTAGTAACGATATTTGTTGTTGAAAGTGTATTTGTTTTTCGTTTCGTCGGTAGTTGTGGGTTTTGTATTTTTGTATTAATAAATTAATTTGTTTACAAGTGGGATTTGACCTTTTCACTACCCTTCTTTTATAAAAATAACACTTTTGGTCCTTTTATATAAAAGAATTTCATTTTTAGTCCTTAAAACATTTTCTTGACACTTTTGTATCATTTATTTGATGAAAACACAGTTTTAACCCAAAATTTATTTTGTGGACAGCTTCAGCCCTCCCAAAATGGTGGTTCTCAGTTAGACCCCATTTTTCACAACTTTTACAGTTTTGGCCCAAAATCTAAAAACTTTACATTTTTGGTCCTTTTTGATAGTGAAAGCATTTTTGACCCTTAAAATGACTTTGTTATGCGAATTACCCCCTGTTTTATCAAAATTTCATTTCAGCCCCTTAAATTTATCATTTTTCGCATTTTGAGGCTTATTGGGCCGAAAAGCCCAAAATTAGCCCATTAAGCTAAAAATTTACATTTTAAGTCCCTTGAAAATTTTATTGTTCAGAAAAATGATTATAGAAACTGTTTTGACACTTTTGACCCTCAAGAAACCGTGACTTGTCGATTTGTAACCCAAGTTTTGTATTTTTGACAATTTAAACCCTAAAATGGGTTTTATGTTAGAATATGTTCATCATAACCTTATAAGCTATCATTCTTGACTTGTTTGGTGTAAAATAGCTTAGATTATGTTTCTTTCCTTTCTCATGTCATAGATCTCGGGTTTACACCCCTTTTTTTAACATATTCATCACAAAAACACATGAAATCACACACATACATGCATAAAATCACACATAGCATACACATACACACAGATCTACACATTTTCTTGTATTCTCACCCATAAAACTCATGAAAACCGAAAAGAAATGGGTATGAAACTCACCTTGAGTTGTAGTTTCGGTTTTGAAGAAGATTGGGAGAAGTTTGGTGCTATTTTCGGCCCTAGCAAGTTTCTTGGATGGATCTCGAACTTAGGGTGTTCTAAGATGCAAGATCATGAATTCGAATGGATTAAGAGATGATTTTTGATGAAAAAAAGTGAGTTAAAGCATGGATCATACATCAACTTACCTTGGATGATGATTTTTGTGGAAGAATCTCTTTGAAAGCCTCTTGGATCTCGAAAATTTGGAGAGAAATGGAGAGAGTTTCTTGAGAGAATTTTTGAGTGAAGTGTGTGTGTGTGTGTGTGTTTGTTTGGGTTCGGCCGAGAGGAAGAAAGGGAGAAGAAGAGAGAGGGTGATGGCATTGTTGCATGGAAGTATGAGAGCTTACATGGAAGTCCATTAGATAAAAATGGGTTGGCACCACAAAGTCAACTCTTTCTTTCTTTGTGGGCTTGGGCCGAAAATGGAGAGGGAAAGAGAAGATTTTTGGGCTTTGAATGATTAAGCCCATTTTATGGTTAAGTTAGGTGATTTTTGGCCCAAATAAATAAAAATATGATTTTTATGACCTATTAGGGCTAATTTAAATTGATTATGACCCATTAAGGCCCATTTAAGTTAGCTTAGTGTATTTTGGGCTCCTAAGGCCCAAAAGTATTATGGTTCATGTATATGAGTCCAATTAGGGCCCATTTGAGAGTTTTAGGTTCAAGATAGTCAAACTGGAAGCTTATTGGCCCATTGGGTCAAATAAGGAAATCCTAGTCCAGAGTGGAGTTAAACCGGGATTTCTAGGGTTTCCAATTCTTTGTTGACTATTTACAGTGCTTGCATGAAGTTTTTGATTGAAGTTTGTTGTTATTGGAAATAAGCATCTTACATGCTTTCACATTGTTGGTTCACATTTGTTATCATTGTTCCATGTTTACAAGGCATTGAATTTTCCTAGTTGTGACAACGCTTAGCGTACAGATGAGTATGCCCTGCGTACTCAGTTAGATGGAGTTATGAGTATTGGGCTTCGTTGTGGGCCAATTTTTGGGTTTGTTTTTCTTGGGCCATTTTGGGGGTTTTAGGCTGTTAGTGATGTTGAAAAGGTCCCAGAAGGATTTGAGCCCAATTTGTGAAATTGGGCCATGGATTGGGCCACGAGAGGTTTTTAGCATTTTGGGCTTAAGTGTTTAGACTATTATTGGGACATTAGAATATAAGTGTGTTGGACTGAAAAGAAGGATTGGGCCTCATGGCAAGACCCATGTAGATGTATTGGCCCATTTTTGGATTTATGGATATTATAGTGTTGGGCTTTTTCTTTGGGTTTGGGCATTAGTTTTGGATCATACTGGGGCAAGGGTAGAATTGTCATTTTACCCCATGTATGGATTAAGGATTATAGTATGAGGCCTAATTGCTAATTGGTTATATTGAGTGGTATTTACAGCTCAGGAAGCCAGCGTGGTAGCAACTAAGGATTTCATTCGGGGAGCTTCTAGATTCGAGGTGAGTCTCCTCACTATACCAATAGGTCGAAGACACCAACGTCGACCCATTATTTACTATGTGGTATGCTAGTTGATTATGTGGTATGTGGTACGCTAGTTGTATTTGTGATACTTTCATGAAAGACCTCGGGGGGTTCCCGCGACACTTGGGTATAAGAGCTTGAAGGGTTTCCATGACATCCTAAGTAAAGACCTCTGGGGGTTCCCAAGCCATTAGGGTGTAATACCTTGGAGGGTTTCCATGGCATCCTTAGTTAGTACCTCGGGGTTTCCCAAGGCATTGGGCTAAGACCATGTGGGGGTTCCCATGACACCCGGAGTAAGACCGTGGAGGGTTTCTAGGGCATCCTTATATGTTTGTATGTATGGTTTATATGGTAGTTGGGCTAAGACCATGTGGGGGTTCCCATGGCACCCGGAGTAAGACCTTGGAGGGTTTCCACGGCTTCCTTATATATTTATATGCATACTTATGTGATTGATATGGTTTATGTGATCATGTGGGGTATGCTCTGGGGAACTCACTAAGCTTCATGATTACAGTTTTGTTTATGGTTTTAGGTATCATCGGTTTGGAAAGAAAAAGCCCGGCTTGATCACAGTGCACACACCCGTGTTTTCCGCAATGTGTGATTTTGGGAAGAACTTTGATAAATGTTTTTAATTAGCAATGTTGTCGGAATGTTTGGATTAAACGATATTCTTGTTTTAACTATAATAAAAATGAAATTTTTACCCTTGATTTTTGGGTTGTTACACCACCACACCCTACTATCCTTCCACCTCTCTCCTTTCCCTTCCACGTTCTCTTCATCATCTTCTCTACCACCACCACCCAACTTATCATAACCCTTGCTGGAAAATTGATACTAGAAACCAAAATCATAGAACCAGAACAAATGAAAACCAAAAGCTCTAAAATAAAAATGCAAACCAAAACTTGAAACATATGCATACCAGGAAGTTGTAGCATTTTAGACATTCAGTTGAGTTGAGTTGTAGGTGGTTTAGCTCGGCTAGACTAATCAACCCAAACTTGTTTAAATGAATCTCTTAAAGTGATTTTCGAGTTAATAATAAAAAACCCGATTAGCCCTGGTCAAACTATTTCTGTATAGTATGCAACCTACCCTTATCATATATATCGATGTAAGTGTCTTCATTGTCGTGCAACTAGTTAGATCCTACTATGGACATGTACTAGAGTTAAATATGTACTAGTTAGATTCTATATTGTTCTTTGTTTTGGTTAATCATGATAGCTAGGGGGCGTAATCTTGTGTCCCGACTAATAAAGAGTGTGATTTTGTTTTGATGAAAATTAAGAACAAAAGGTGTATCCAAGTTATGTTGTGGAAAGACGTTACATTAGAACAAGTTTACTGATAACAGATTGCTAGGGTTTTTCCCATTCATTCGAGAGGAAGGGTCTCTTCAAGGTTCTTTGTAAATACACAATTTGTAGCTGCTATACTCAGGAACCACAAAAGAGTATTAATACCACTACTATTAAAGGATAGAACAAAAAGGAATGTTAGCATATATGATAAAGTGGTGTCCCCTCTAACTTAATTTCTCCCACCAATAATACTAAAGCAATTCAGCCAGATGCAGTCGAAGGTAAGTTCTTATTCTCATTCATTGATTGTTTTGGCTCCATTAGTGGGTGACCCAAGTTTTACAACTTTGGGATACACTAGGGAAAATCACCATGAGACTCCTACATTGAAATGTTATTTCATCGAGAACCCCCGATTTTTTTTTACTCCATTCAGAGCCTCATAATCTTACGTAGCTAAGAGATATCTACTCAATAAATGGTAAATCACATGAAATATGTATTTTAAAAACTCTCAATATTATTTGAACACTTTTTTCAAACTTGTCAGGTTAACAATATGTTGTTTTCACAAATGAGGCTTACAAATATTACATTTTGCTTGCTTAAAGCTAATGAATTTAAGAATCATCGAATAAAATGATTAAAAGTTAATTCTAATGAAATACGTGGAATTTAATACTTTAAGACTTCAATGCATATATGGAGTTGAGGCACGTTTTCCAAGATTTGGGTAAAACTTTTGAACATGAAGTACAATTTTTGAAGCATAAAATAAAGTAATGAATCTCAACTCCATATACCATATCGCAACACCGATCTCAAGCTATTGTTTATAATTCTTTTTCTACGGTTTTGATATATGTTGATTTTGATTTTGAAATACAGTGTTTTTTATCAACATTTTGATTTATAAAAGAATAGGTTTTGAGAAAATTTATGATCTGGGTTTGGGATATCGTTATTTCAAAGCTCACGTTTATCAATAGGATATTTTGATAAAAAGCTCAGGTGACCAAGAAGAGACAACAAAGGAAAGAGAATAATGGGCCCTACCTATTCTCCTTTTGTTTTTGTAAAATTACACGTTCATGTTGCCTTTATCATATCTTGATAAATAAACTTTAGAGTATAGTGATTTGATATAAAATTTTACAAACTGCAATCTTTCTTTTGAACACGCAATTGTTAGCATCGTATAAAGATTGATGTTATATAGGCTTAAATATTGTTTTTGCATGTGACAAAAACATAAGACATTATATCAGCATAGTTTCTCTATGTTTTTCCAATTTATTTATCTTGAAGATAATTTACTTTTTATTGATAAGCTAAATCATCTAACATTTGTATGTATGTTCATGACATGCTTCTCTATTTTGACAAGATTTAAAATTATCAAATTTGATTTAGAGTTGTTGATAAATTCTTTGTTACTTTTTTAGTAATAATGATAATCTATATATTAAATACTGTACTTGATTTGAGATTTTTTAACGTCATTAATGTGAACATAAATTGGAAAACCTATTCCATTTACTATGCCTAAATAATAGTTTCTAATCACTAATTTCTCAATGTTTGTATATCTACATGACGATCAAAACATTCATGTAAGAAATTTACCTTTAAATTTTAATGAAAATACCACACATAAATATAAAGTTATATAGGATTGCAAACCCACAGGATGCCCAAAGTTATTGTTCATGCTTTTGCATTTTCCCTGTTTTTGCTTTTCTCTCTTTAAATAATACCCTTTTTAGCCTCTTATTCTCTAAGAGTTTACAGAGTTTCAGACAAGAAAATCGCAAGAACAAAGCAAAGCTCCAGGAATTAATTCTCTTTTCTTATGTATTATCTACAAGCATTTTCTATATGATCGATCCATGGTTTTTGTGTATATTTTTCAAATTGAACCTAGATTGGGACTTCCACACTTGATGATTCATATGAATCAGGGATTTGGTACGAATTAAGAACAGTGGTGAATAGAAACAACAAGCAAACCCAAAGATAGATGTTGAGATGACTACGAAATTGTTTTAATTTGAAATTTGATCTTTTAAGTTTGAAAACTCCAAGCTAATTAATTCATTATAAAGAATAACAAATTCTTAGCTTTTTTACGATTTTCAAGCTCTTCGTACAAACTAAATTAAGACAAAATTAAACATCATTCTTTGCATTTAACCATAACTTTTGTTGCTATCATCATCTTTTAAATCGCCAGACGGGCAACTTCTACCAATTACGTCATCAATTTATGGGCCAAAGCTGATACAATCCAACTCAACTAAAGGAATCTACGATGCATATATATATATATATATATATATATATATATATATATATATATATATATATATATATATATAGTTAGTTAGTTAGTTAGTTGCACAATTATAGCATGTCTTCCATACCCGAAAATCAACATAAATTTAAAGCAGCCATTTCTAAAATATCCTAGCTTTTGGTTTCTTTATTTTTGACCACATTATTGTATGCAGTCTGTTTCTCTACTCCCTACGAAATACTACTTTCTTTACAAAAAATCTTCAAAAATGAGGTTTGATGTCAATTTCTAAACCACAATCAGGTTTTTTTTATTTATTTATTTATTTATTTATTTTTAAATCAATCCACGATTTCTGGTGGATTTTGAACATTCAAACTCAACCAAACAACATAATATACATACACCAACTTACATCTAGGAATCTGATCAATTTCACAACATGATTCGATACAAATCCTCGAAACCTAGATATTATGTTTTCTGCCTATGCTCCATCTCGATTCTCCATTGTTGCGCTAGATCACCTTAAACAAGTTTGTGGCTTAAGGGTAGGAAACTAGGAATTGGTTTTCAACTACTATTACGATCTGGTGCTTCAGTTTCCCTAAAATAAATGTCCTTTTGCCTTTAGGTCCGCTAAGGTACATTTCTTAGATTTAATATTAAGTTTTACTTAATGTGATGTGAAAAATATTTAAGTTTGTTATATTCTCTATGCTAATTATATGTAAAAGGATAACAACCAATTTTGCATATGTTATTTAAATTATTTCTGAAATTTTGCTATAATGATTTTCAACCAGATAGAGTTTAAAAGCAAAAATTTGTCATTCGATGTTGAACTTTTCCCAAGATGTCGCCTACTTCAAATATTTGTTGGGTTTCTTTTTTCATTATTCCTTTTCTTTTCTAAAAGAATTGAGAGTTTTTTGGGGTGTTTGTGGACTCCAATTAAAAATAGTGATAATAATAAAAGAATATATGTGTAATGTTGTTAGCATTTCTCAAGCATCTCTTTTATTTTTCTGTATTTATAATTCATAGTATTTTAAATATGAAGTGTGTGTGTTTTTAATAGAACCTATTTTCACAGATGAGGAGAGAGATCCTAAATGCAAATGATGTTAATCAACTAAGTCTAAAATTTTAATTTCTTTTGCAAAGTTTTATAATTATCAAGGCAGCTCTTTTTATATAAGATGGGTTGCAAAAGACAGACTGCGCTAACATTAATGAGTTGATGGAGGAAAGTTATCAAAAAAAAGTTCTACCAAAATTTTCAACTTGCATTCTTTCGTATTATAACATTTTTCTTTGATTTTTGACTTGATTAATCCTTTTAATCACATGTTTCTTGGCAAAAGGTTTAGATCTATTAAGCATTAACAAACACTTAAAATTGGTTCCAAATCACAAGGATTTGTAATAATATAATTACCAAAACATTATTCTAAGTGTGAAGAATACGACATTAAATAATAAATCCAGGGACCAAATCTGCAAATATGGCAAAGGTTATAGTTTTGATCTCATTTATAAATAGGAGACATACGTTAGTAGGGGTGAGCATTTGGACCGAACCGGACCGGACCGGCTCTTGGACCAGACCGGTTATAGATAATATTGTGGACTGTGGACCGGACCGGATGAGTCGTGTCCGTGTCCGGGTCCGGGTCCGAGTCCAGGTCCAGGTCCAGGTCCGGGTTTTCCAGTTCTTGGACCCGTTTGGACCGGTACAACTTTAATTGCATAGAGTACAAGTCGTTAAAATATGTTTTTGGGTTTGATAGAACTCATTAAAACGAATATGTTATTGGGTTTGATACGATATAACTTGTAAAAATGATTACGTTTCCGTTTCATGCATAGAGTACAACTCGTTAGAATATGTTTTTAGGTTTGATAGAACTCGTTAAAACGAATATGTTATTGGGTTTGATACGATATAACTTGTAAAAATGATTACGTTTCTGTTTCATTCATAACTAATCTACCTTGATGTTAGAATATTATAACTTGCAAAATTAATTTTCCAAATAAAAACAACTAACATATAAATCAAGTTCACCATGATCCCTTTCATATGATTTATCTTTCAAATAATTATAGTCTAAAATAATAGTTAAAAAGTTGAAATATTTCAATCTTGATAATTTAACTTTGAAGGATTGTAACTCGCTGAATATAATACAAAAATCAACAAAATTATAGTTTAAATTCATCTACAAATTGTAAACTAAATGTTGGAAAAAAGCGCAGGTCAATCCGACTTAAAACGAATGAGTTATGATTGTTTAAAAAGTTTCACAGATTACAAAATTTTAAAAATCTTGCTGAAAAACTAAAATTTTTTAGTTTTGATAGCCCAACTTTGAAAGACTGCAACTCATTGAATATAATACCAAAATCAACAAAATTATAGTCTAAATTCATCTACAAACTGTAAATTAAACTTTGAGAAAAACCACGTATCAATCCGACTTAAAATGAATGAGTTATGGTTGTTTAAAAATTTTCATAGATTACAAAGTTTTAAAAATGTTGCTAAAAAGCTGAAATTTTTCAGCTTTGATAGCTCAACTTTGAAAGACTGTAACTCGTTGAATATAATACCAAAATCAACAAAATTATAGTCTAAATTCATCTACAAATTGTAAATTAAACATTGGAAAAAACCGCGTGTCAATCCGACTTAAAACGAATGTGTTATGGTTGTTTAAAAAAATTCACAAATTACAAATTTTTTTAAACCGGGTCCAACCGGTTCTAAACCCGGTAAAAACCGGACCGGACCGGACCGGGATGGATTCCTAGAACCGAGAACCGGCCTGAGGGTCCAAAAAAACGGTCCGGTCCGGTCCACCGGTCCAAATGCTCACCCCTATACGTTAGGGTTTCAAATTTCGGTTTTTGCTTTTCATTTCTTGGTACTCCCATTTACGCTACATAAAAGGGTCGATCCAAACATTTTTGGGACCTTGGGCGAAAATTAAATAAAGGGCTATAACATCCCAAAATCAAGACTCAAAAATTTTTGTTTTAAAATATATTACTTGTAAAATAGCTAACGGAAAACAACATTTAAAATCCTTTCAACCATAAAATCACAAATCACAAGTCTCCAAAACCATATTAGTAAATAGTATAATATCAAAGTACAATCTCACGTTTCTCAAATGCAAAATATCATGTATAAATGTGTGATGCATTGCTACCCCGTCGGCTCCTTCCCCTTAGATGAAGAGGTACCTGAAATCAAGACTAAAAACCATAAACACAAAGCTTAGTGAGTTCTCCCATCATACTATACCAAATAATGCATAATCTTCGGTATATTTCAACCGGTAACTATCAGGCATAGCCAGGAGTTGGGTTCCTCCTCGGTATCTTTCAACCGGTAAATGGGGACTAACCTCCCCATCAGTATCTTTCAACTGGTATCTGGGAGCTACCCTCCCCTTCGGTGTCTTTCAACCGGTACACGGGGACTATTTCACCCCTACTACTGCTAACACATATCAAGCACAATAAACATATCAAGCACAATAATCATATCAGACACAATAATCATATCTCATATCAACTCTAGATAATTATCACAAAGACAATCATCTAAACAACACTCTTACTTGTGAGCCAGCATTGTGGCCGTAGACCCACTCTTACTAGGAGAAAACTCACCTCAAAGTCGTGTAGTGTCTGCACTGATCTTGGTATGAAAACCAACTCTCCTCAAATCTTCAATCCCTACACAACAAATTTTCTAACTTTTCGATTCGTACTCGTAACCCTTACAAGGGTCAACTCAAGTCCAAGACAAAGTCAAGGTCAACATCTTCGTCAATGGTCAATCATCCGGTCAAAGTCAACATCTGGTTGACTCGACTCGCCAAGTTTGTCCACCAACTCGCCGAGTCCCCATATCCATATAATGTCATAATCCCGTCCCTACTCGTCGAATCTAGCAAGAGCTTGATGAGTTCGTCTTCAACAACACATCAGACTATCTTCAACCGACTCGCCGAGTTCGTCCTTGAACTCGTCGAGTCCATCTTCATCTATAAGAAGGTGTTCAGTCTATTACTCGGTGAGTTCCTCTTGAACTCACCGAGTCTGTCTTCATGTGGTTGGGACATTTCCTTGAACTCGCCGAGTCTGTTCATACACTCGCCGAGTCCTATGATTTCCATGTCCCTAGTGAGCCTAAACAACTGGAGAACCTTCGATCATAACATATGGTCCATAAACAGAACGGATTTGGTGGAAAATACATCCCGACTTGCCGAGTCCAAAGAACAACTCGTCGAGTCCATCTTTGTCGAAAGCTATACAGTCGATTATAATGGGTCTTAACGCATCAAAACCATAGATCTGGCCTCCTAGGGTCCATTTTATACGTAAAACTACAAACTTGATGTCCATGCATGGGGCCTTTGGCTCAAAAAGCCATAAAAGGATGTCTACAAGATGCATGGGGTGTTTATGGCAACAAAGTTGGCACCTTTATGCCATAAAGACCCCCCAATAGTTCCAGATCCGAAGTGCAACTTCAAGCATACCCACAAAATCCGATTTTAGCTTATCTATACTCACAAAAAGGATAGAAATAGCCCCAAATCAAAATCTAAGAGATAGATGGTCAAGGTTCCAGTTTTGTACCTTGAATGAGCTGAGAATGGAGTAAAACTTCTGGATCTCCTTGCTTCTACTTGAACTTCCAAGCTTCTTTCTTCTTCTCCAACTTCAAACACACACAAAAAGGCACCAAAAGGCTCAAGAACACACAATAATGGTTTAGGGTTTCAATCTAGGGCTCTGAGTTGGGAGGGTGATGGAGGCTGGTTTGGGACGAGATAAAGTGTTTAAATAGGGTGCAAACCCTAAACATTAGGGGTTTGTCCAGACAGCTCCTACGCGTCGAGTCGGTCTCCCGACTCGTCGAGTAGACCACTAAAAATCCCCACAAAATGTCGAGTCTCCTCGACGAGTTGGGCCTCCAACTCGCCGAGTCCCAGGGTAAATCACAACATTACTTGAATTTAAATACGTAACAGGAACCGGGTGTTACAAATATCCCTCACTTATTTTAGACTTCGTCCTCGAAATCTGCTACTGAATCTGGAAAAAGCTCAGGGTAGTGCTCCCTCATCTCGTCCTCTGGCTCTCGCGTCCATTCCGAGCCCTTGCAGTGCTGCCATTGCACTTTCACTAATTCCACCCTCTTGTTTCTCAGGTCCTTCGACTTCCTGTCGAGGATAGCTACTGGCCGCTCAATGTAGTTCACCATGTCATCCACCTGAATATCCTCCAAAGGCAACATTGTCGAGTTGTCCACCAGGCACTTCCGCAGCTGGGAGACATGAAAAGTACTATGAATCTTGTTGAGTTTGGCTGGCAGGTCCAGCCTATACGCCACCTTGCCCACCCAGGTTGCAACTTTGAAAGGTCCAATGTATCTGGGGCCCAACTTTCCCCGCTTCCTAAATCGGATGACACCTTTCCAAGGTGACACCTTCAGGAGCACCATATCCCCGACCTGGAATTACAGGTCCGAACGATGCTTGTCGGCATAACTTTTCTGACGACTCTGAGCAGTCTGAAGCCTGCTCCGCACCTGTTGGATCCTCTCTGTAATCTTGAGTACCACTTCGGTACTCCCCATGACCCTCTGGTCAACCTCACCCCAGCATATCGGGGTCCTGCACTTCCTCCCAGACAACATCTCAAAAGGAGGACGGTCAATACTCGCATGATAGTTGTTATTATAGGAAAACTCAGCCAAAGGAAGGTAAGTATCCTAAATACCTCCGAAGTCTAAAACACACGCCCGCAGCATATCCTCCAGATTCTGGATGGTCCGTTCACTCTGACCATCTGTCACACCCCCGAACCAGACTGCGGAAACGTCCGAGGGCTTGCGTGACTTAAATTGAAATATCATCACAATGAATATACATGAAACATAACATAAACATCACCATGCATTAATACATTATAACTGACCTTGTTCACATCAAGTACATTGTCTAAATATTACATATCCATTGCATAAATTGTTTGAGAGTTTTCAAAACATAACATCCTAACACACTTGGCATTGTTCTTCGGCTTATCTGTTACCTGAGAATACAAGTTATTTTGAAAACGTCAACATATAGAATGTTGGTGAGTTCATAAGCAAGTTTGATATGAAAATGTTTTGTATAGTTTATAAAACCCATAAAATCCGATATTTTCTGAAACGACAATTGTTTATACAAAAAGTGTGAAGATCCATAGGTATATGCATGAATGATTTCAAAGCGTGTATAAATGAGAAGTTTTGCAATATAGTTATTGAAAATACAAGTGAATAATATTGATTTTCCCCGAAAAACCCGATGTTTTCTGATAATTAGTATGATTGTTATTATTATATTGTCACAACGAATAAATATGATTTCTCCTGACTACTTAGATGGTATTGGATTTTTATGTGAGTCGTTATAACCATGTATGAAAATGACTAGTTCGTCTGTCTTGGCATTCTAATGAACGCCGGAATTGATCTTAAGATTTTGTCACCCTAGACTGGCCGATTCTAATTGTAGCGAACAGCTTAGGTGTGGGGGAGTCACCCCCGTATAGATCTATACACAAACTCTCGCTTTCCCTCCAAGAGACTTTGATTATAACTACAGACTACGACCGACACTTAATGGTGTCGCCCGTTACTACTCACTTAATCCAAATGAATTTGATTACCCATTTATTAACGACCTGATTTTTGTTTACTTGAATAGAAGGTAAGCCTAACAGACGAGGAGAAGAGGACTACGAGGTCCTACTAATCACGTTTGTTATTTAAGGCTGTCGAGTATACGAAGGACGCGTTGGCCTAATGCGCATATGATTTATTTGGACCTTACTAGCAATGCTAATGGGTCACAGAGGCCCAATAGCTTGTAAAAGTCATTGAGGGTCCCTCAAGCATGTAATTGGGTCACATGAGGCCCAATAAACATGTATTATTTATGTTAGGCCCAAAATTCATGTTAATGGGTCACGAAGGCCCAATAGGCATGATTAGAATCTTTCAAGCCCAACAATTTGAATGTTTAATTGTTTTGTATAGGATAAATGTCGGGAATTCTGTTTGAGCAATTGTTGAATCGCAAAGGCACAAAGTTTGTCGATTGTTTTATAACCGTATTTAAATTAAATTCATAAGTTATAATTTGGTATTTTTGACCCAAATATCTTAATATTAAAATAATTGACTCAAAAATATTGGTTTAACCTATTTAACCCTTCTTTAATAAAAATGACCATTTTAGTCCCTTTTTATAAAAAAAATCACATTTTAGGTCCTTAAACTATTTTTCTTGACATTTTGGCCCAAAGACTTATTTAAATAATGTTTTCAGCCCAATGTTTACTTTTTGGCAGTTTCAGCCCCTTTAGTAAAAAGATTTTCATTTATAATCCAAACTTTTCGCAACTTTTACAAATTTGACCCAAAATCCAAAAACTTTACATTTTTAATCCTTTTTGGCAAGTAGGGTTATTTTAACCCCTGAAATAGATTTATTTACTTTTCTACCCACTATTTTGAGAAATTTACCATTTCAGAACCTTAGAACCTATATATTTTGCAAATTTGGGCCTATGGGCCGAAAAGCCCAAAATTTGAGCCCAATAGGCTACAATTTACATTTTTAGTCCTTTGAGAAGCATAATGTTCATAAAAACTTCTATTTTAACTGTTTTGACCCTTTTGATCCTTGTAAAAGTCGTAAATGACAACTTTTTCCCAACTTTTGTTTATTTGACAAAAATAGTCCAAAAATGAGTTTTATGTTGTAACTTGCTTATTATAACCTTAGATGATAATTTTTCTTAACTTGTTAAGTGTAATACATCCTAGATCACATATGTTTCCCCCATGAACTATAGATCTCGAATATTTTTCATTTTTGGCACATATTTACCACATAAACATAAGAAATCACACATAACATACAAATACACGTAGATCTACACATTTTACTTGTATTCTCCCCCATAAAACATGTGAAAACCGAAAATAGAGGGGTATGAACTCACCTTGCTTTGATGTTCACAGTTTTGTAGAAGAAAGGATGAAAATGATGAGATCTTTCGGCCTAACAAGCTTCTTTAGAAGTCTTTGGGCTTAGATTGCTTCTAAGGAGTATGATCATGAACTTGAATGGATTAAAAGATGATTTTTGATGAGATATAGAAGTTAAACTTTGGATTTAAGTAAAGACTTACCAAAGATTTGTGTTATGAGTGAAAGATCTTCTTGGCATGTAAGCAAGTCTCGAAATTTTAAAGGAAGAATGGAGATGTTCTTGAGAGGATTTGATAGTATTGGAATGGAGTTTGATTTGTGTGTGTCCACCATGCTATAAGGAGGTGGCATCCTCACAAATTTTCCATAATTTCCCTTTTTGTTTTAATTCCTTTTTCCATTCTTATCTCCTTTTTTTTAAAACGTGGGCCGATTTGGGCTAAGAAGAGAGGTGAGGAATCATCTTGGGCTCATTCTAAGTCTTGCTCGAAATTATGAGGCTAAATAACTATTTTTCGGCCCATTGGGCTTCTAGGGATGCTCACGTCCCAAATTAGCATAACAGAATAGATTTGAGTCCATTAAAGCTAATTGAATTTGTTATGGCCCAATAAGGCCCATTAAATATAAACTAGTCCATTTTAGGTTTATAAGGCCCAAAAAGGTTAAGTCTCATGAGAGTGGGTCCAATGAGAGCCCATTTAAGAGTTCTAAGCCCAAAATAGTCAAATTGGAAGTTTATTGGCCCATTAGGCCCAATAAGGAAATCCTAGTCCATATTGGACTTAAACCGGGGTTTCTAAGGTTTCCAATCTTTTGTTGACTATTTGAGTGTTTGATGTAATTTTGTTGTCATTAAATTAGCATCATACATGCTTTTAAGTTTTAGTTACAATGTTATCCTTGTTAATTGTCTATAAAGCATCAGAATTCCTAGTTGTGACATCATCCCCCCGTTAGAGGGAATTTCGTCCCAAAATTCTTTTCGAAGCGAGATTTGAGAATGTGAGAATAAGTGAGGTTACTTTTGCTTCATCTGGTCTTCGCATTCCCATGTGAATTCCGGTCCATGTTTCGCGTTCCACCAAACTTTCACAATCGGAATGCGACTTTGCTTAGTACGCTTCACTTCCCTGTCCATGATTTCAACTGGTTCCTCGATGAACAGGAGATTCTCGTTGATTTCGATTTCTTCAAATGGAATGATGAGAGTTTCATCGGATAAGCACTTCTTCAGATTGGAAATATGGAACACGGGGTGTACACTGCTGAGTTCGGTAGGTAGCTGCAGTCTATAAGCCACTGGACCGATTCGGGCAAGAATCTCAAATGGTCCAATGTATCGTGGGTTTAGTTTTCCCCGTTTCCCAAAACAAATCACCCCTTTCCAGGGAGAGACCTTTAACAAAACCCGATCCTCGACTTGAAATTCCAAGGGCTTTCGCCGTTTATCAGCGTAGCTCTTCTGTCTGTCTCGTGATGCTTATAGTCGAGCTCTAATTTGAATTATCTTCTCTGTCGTTTCGCGTATGATTTCTGGTCCTGTTAACGCATTGCTTGGTATCTGTCCTCTTGCTAGCTGAGTGTCACCTACCTCAGCCCAAGACAACGGTGATCTACATTTACGCACATATAATGCTTCAAAAGGAGCAACTTTGATGCTTGAGTGATAACTGTTGTTGTACGAAAATTCAATTAAATTAAAGTGGGTATCCCACGACCTTCCAAAGTCTATCACACATGCGCGAAGCATATTTTCAAGCGTTTGAATGGTTCGTTCACTTTGATCATCCGTTTGTGGGTCGTAGGCAGTGCTCATGTCAAGTTGTGCTCCCATAGCTTTCTGAAGCGATTGCCAAAAGCGTGAAGTAAACCTACTAACTCTATCTGAGATGATAGATATTGGTACTCCATGGAGTCTCATGACTTCCTTGATATAGATTCTTGTCAACCGTTCCATCTTGTATGACTCCTTTATTGGTAGGAAATGAGCGGATTTTATCAACCTGTCGACTATTACCCATATGGTATCCAAACCATCTGTTGTCTTGGGTAGTTTGGTCACAAAGTCCATAGTAATCCTTTCCCATTTCCACTCGGGTATTACTGGTTGCTGTAATAATCCCGAGGGCTTCTGATATTCTACCTTTACTTTAGCACAAGTGAGGCACTTGCTAACGTAAGTAGCAATTTCTGCCTTCATGTTAGGCCACCAATAATGTTGCTTGATATCCAAGTACATTTTATCTGAACCCGGATGGATGGAGTATCGTGTCCTATGGGCTTCATTCATGACTAACTCTCTGAATCCTCCAAGTTTAGGGATCCAAATTCGAGTCATGAAATAATGTGCTCCGTCTTACTTGACTTCGAAGTTCTTTTCCATTCCGCGTAACACTTCGCTTGTTTTGTTTTCTGCCTTCATGGAATCGAACTGAGCTGCTTTGATTTGCGAGGTCAGGTGGGATTCAATGGTTATTGAAAGAGTCTTCACTCGACGATTTGAGTATTCTTTTTGACTCAAGGCATCAGCTACCACGTTAGCCTTGCATGGGTGATACTTGATTTCGCACTCATAATCGTTCAGCAGCTCAACCCATCTTCGTTGCCTCATGTTTAACTCCTTTTGATTTAAAATGTGTTGGAGACTCTTGTGGTCGGTGAAAATGGTGCACTTCGTACCAAAAAGGTACTGCCTCCAAACCTTCAAGGCAAAAACCACAGCTCCTAAGTCGAGATCATGAGTGGTATAATTCACCTCATGTGTCTTTAGTTGTCGGGACGCATAAGCTATCACCTTCCCACGGTGCATGAGTACATAGCCTAAACCCTTGATTTGACGCATCGCAGTAAACTATGAAGTCCTCTGTTCCCTCTGGTAATGAGAGTACCGGTGCACTACAGAGAGCTCGCTTCAGAGTTCGGAATGCAACTTCTTGCTTATATGTCCATTCAAAGGATACGCCCTTCTGTGTAAGTATGGTAAGTGGCTTGGCTGTTTTGGAGAAGTTTTGAATGAATCTCCTGTAATAGCCTGCGAGACCTAAAAACCGACGAATTTCCGTGGGTGTTGTCGGGACTGCCCATCCTTCAATGGCTTTGCCTTAGAAGGGTCCACATGTATCCCTTCTTGACTGACAACATGACCTAAAAAGTTCACGCTACGGAGCTAGAACTCACACTTAGAGAGTTTTGCGTATAACTTTTCGGTTCGTAGGGTTTCTAAGATTTGTCGGATATGTCGGCCATGCTCCTCTTCACTTCGAGAATTGACTAGGATATCGTCGATGAAAACGATGACAAAGTTTTCAAGGAATGGTCGGAAAATTCGATTCATCAGGTCCATAAATGCGGCAGGGGCATTCGTTCGACCGAAGGGCATTACAACAAATTCTTAATGTCCATAACGAGTTCGGAAAGCGGTTTTGGGGATATACTCTTCTCGGACTTTGAGTTGGTGGTATCCGGATCGCAGATCTATCTTAGAGAAGTAAGTTGCTCCTTGGAGCTGGGCGAATAGATCGTCGATTCGTGGGAGTGGATAGTGATTTTTGATAGTGAGCTTATTTAGTTCCCCGTAGTCAATACACATCCTAAAGGATCCTTCCTTTTTCTTAGCAAAGAGAATTGGAGCTCCCCAAGGTGAGAAGCTGGGTCGGATGAATCCTTTGTTCAAGAGTTCACTGAGTTGGCTGGACAGTTCTTGCATCTCCGCAAGAGCCAACCTATAGGGCGATTTGGTGATGGGTGTAGCTCCTGGCACAAGGTCGATTCGGAACTCGACTTGTCTTTCTGGGGGTATCCCCAGGAGATCTTCATGAAAAACATCCGAGAAATCACAAGACACTGGAATGTCTCGAATAGTTACCTCTTCCTTGGACTTATCCACAATGTTAGCCAGAAACGCCAAGTCCTTCTTTTGTAGATACTTCTTTGCCTTAATGCACGAGATAAGACGAAGGTTCGTGTAACACCCCGATCCTCAGGTATGGTTTAAATAAGATTTCTTGGGTTAAGGCCTACTCAACGAGTTGGTTGCCCTACTCATCGAGTAGCAGCGGGGTGGGATCGCGTGATAAGTGACCTACTCGACGAGTCCATATTGGGACTCGGCGAGTAGGAGTTTGCAAATGAAACCCTAAATCTCTAGGGTTTACACCCTATTTAAAGGAACCTCAGCCTCATTTGGGCCTCTTTACAGTTCTAGAGAGCTCTTGTGAGACCCTAATCCGTGTGTGTGTTCCCCTTCGTGTGTTGAAGCTTGAAAAGAGGATCTTTGGAGGGAGAAGGCTTGGAGGAGAAGGAGAATGGAGCAAGTGGAGTGTGGGAATCAACACTTATCTCAGTTATCATCTTCTAGAGGTACCCAAATCGCCATTTCCTTGTAGATCTCTTCTATTGGTTGAGTTGTAGGGTTTCTTTTATGGAATACTAAGTTGATAAGATGAGCTATGGGCTAGATCTGAAGTTGTAACTTCAGATCTGGGCCTTACTTGGATTCTAGAAGCATAAAGTTGCAGTCTTGGTCATGATTGAGGTTCCTCTTCAGCATGAAGCTCCATGAAGAACTTTAAATAGGCATTTAGACCCTTTATAGCCATGCATGCACATAAAGTTTGCAACTTTACGTGAAAAGCATGCGCTAGAAGCTTGGATCTGTGACTTGGAACCGCTGCATGGCTCAAAACAAGTCTGTATGGAAAAAGGACTGAATGGACTCGGCGAGTTGCAAGGTTGACTCGGCGAGTCATATGAAGATAGCCGTGGACTCGACGAGTTGGATGAGCAACTCGACGAGTCCAATGAAGATTGTCATAGACTTGACGAGTTGTATGAACAACTCGGCGAGTCGGATGAGTTTTCCCCAAGTTATGAATGCATGTGTATCCATCGTGTTGCTAGTAGAAAACTCGACGAGTAGCCTCAAGGTTTCGATCGAAAATCGTAAGAACTCGGCGAGTCGCCCCGGTGACTCGGCGAGTGAGAAGGAGTTTCAAGGAACTCGGCGAGTAGCCTCGGATACTCAGCGAGTTAAGGTCAACATGGACTGTTGACCTTGATTAAGGACTTTGACTTTGATCAGGGGTAAAATAGTCATTACACCCTCAGTTCAGTTATCACTATCTGATTTCGTGTTTATGGAAATTGTAGCCGGGGAGTTCCGGAGCAGCAGCCATCCAGTTTTGGATTTAGCATCTTAGCAGCTAGAGTTACGAGGTGAGTTTCCTTCCAGTAGGAACGGGTCTACGGCCACAATGCCGGCCCGTTCAGTTAGCAATAGTTCTGGACTTCGGTCCGATGCAGTAGTTAGATTGTTTGATGTCTTCGTGATTCAAGCATGTTTTGTGTTTTGTGTTCCGGACCCTGGTCCGATGCAGTATGCAGTATATGTGTTCATGCTAGTTGATATGTTTATGCTATGTTATGTTCAGTTAGTTATGGACTTCGGTCCGATGCAGTTAGTTCCGGACTTCGGTCCGATGCAGGGGACAAGGTCCCAGTCAGTTCCGGACTTCGGTCCGATGTAGTTAGTTCCATACTTCGGTCCGATGCAGGGGACAAGGTCCTAGTTAGTTCCGGACTTCGGTCCGATGCAGAGGGCAAGGCCCTAGTTAGTTTCTGGACTTCGGTCCGATGCAGTTTCCGGACTTCGGTCCGATGCAATGGGCAAGGCCCAGTATGTGCTTTATATGTTATTGTATGGTATGTGCTAGTTTGGGGAGCTCACTAAGCTTTGTGCTTATTGTTTTCAGTTTTGGTTTAACGTACTTTCGCTAGCAAAGGGAAGAGCTCAGGATGATGACAATGCACACACCACAACTTCAGTTTTATCCTTGGAGTTTTGTTTGGATAATGTTATGATCGATACAGTTTTTGTTTGGACACAGTCACTATGACATTTGAGTTACTCATTCCATGGTTTTTATTGTTTATGGTATCCGATGATGTGATTTTTAGTAATATAAAAAAATTGGGTCGTATTTTGGGTTGTTACAAGTTGGTATTAGAGCCTTGGTTTGAGGGATTCAAGCACACTTCCGAGTGTGTCCGAACTCAAACTAAGGAAGTGGTATAAAGTTTTCAAAGAAAAGGGTTTTAGAAAAGCGAAAAGAATGTTTAGAAAGAAAAGAGTTTTGAAAAAGAGAAAAAGTGTGTGGTGCATGCGATCAGCCGAGCTCAAGTAAGTACTCCCAAATTACCCATACAATTATGTTATGCTTATCAGTTTCAGTTTCAGTAGAAAAGTATGCTAGAATAGGACTACGGATCTAGGAGGATGCCTTATGTGCCCGCTATATGTGTTTCAGCTCTATGATAATTGCATACCAGCATTGAGTAGACAGTAGTAGGATAGCCTGTTTAGGTTACGCCTGATAGTATGAGCTTAGCATTGTATGCTAGTACAGTTTCTTGTTATGAGGATAGATTTGCTTGAGTAGTTTCCTATATCCGAATGTTGTTTGCTTTGTGCTTTGTAGGAATCTGAATAATGGGAGTTAGCCATTAGGTGAATACGTCACGTCACATGTGATCAGGGTTGAATAATCTCAGAGTGTTGGATTTGGATCTATTGCGTAGCTCTTGTTTGAGTCTAACCGTTGTAGGGACGAGACTTTTACTCAAAGGATTATTTGAGCCTCATCACATGTGATGGTACTCAGGTGATGGCTAATTGGCATTACAAGGAGGCCTTCAGCAGCTGAGGACTGGTTTGGGTGGAGCCAGGAATTTCCCTAGGGCACGTCTAGGATGAGAGTAGAAAAGATCAGTAGTAGTGGAGGGGACTTGGTGGAGTTGAGGCAATACTTGAGGAGAGTACGGATAGATGTGGAGGGTAGTAGGGGCCCATACTACTGGAAGTAGAGGATCTGTACTTAAATCAAGGAAGGCCAAGGCGAGACCAGGAAACCTGTAATAATAGCGATCCCTCGAGATATATCAGTGTTTCTAACGTATGATATTATGTGTTTTCAGAATGGTGGTGTTACGCTTTAGACCAGCAGACGGCAGTTCAGGTGTCGGGGAGGGATCAGGATCAGGCTCGGGGGCCGAGCATTTGGATGAGCAGACTAAGGAGTTTTCCACTACAAAGGTTACCCGTATAATACTTGAGCAGACTCCTGTGGTCTTTGGTTCGATCAAGGAGGGTATTTTGGAGTTGATGGATGAGAAGTTGAGCACATTTCGTGCTGAGGTGGCGGCTATGATGGGGTCGCGCACACTCACCTACAGGGAGTTCAGGGCTTGTGAAGCTCCAGACTATCATGGGGCGCGGGATGCCATAGCGAGTACTAGGTGGTAGGCAGATGTTGCCAACGCGTTCCGCACCAGCAGATGTCCCGAGGGGGACAAGGTCAGACTAGCATCATGTCTTCTGAAGGACAGGGCATGTGACCGGTGGGAGGAGGTTGGGTATGTCATCGGGGATGAGGCAACACTTGATGCTATGACTTGGGCTAATTTTACCACCAGGTTCAGAGCCGAGTTTGCACTGGTTATTGAGGTGCAACAGTTAGCCAGAGAGTGTCAGGATCTTACTCAGACTACAGAGACAGTGGCAGAGATTACTGCCAAATTCAGGGAGAGGGTTC
The DNA here is from genome assembly GCF_051521515.1 of Lactuca serriola. NCBI lineage: Eukaryota > Viridiplantae > Streptophyta > Magnoliopsida > Asterales > Asteraceae > Lactuca > Lactuca serriola. The sequence continues at coordinate 9,638,737 of NC_136409.1, read as the reverse complement.
TTCTTGTTCCTCAGTATGCAGCTAATGAGGAAATGAAGAAAGCCCGTTATCATGAGATGTTGCGGAGTGATATCCACCAGTTTTTGAGCCGGTCCAGCTGCAAAATGCTGGATGACATGATTGCTAGGGCTCGTGAGAGAGAGATTGATTTAGAGATGGAAAAGAAGAGGAAGCCAGAGGCAGTATCTGGCACTGGGAGTTCGGACAAAAAGCCCAAGGTATCCAATCATAGATCTAGAGGACAGCAGAGCCACAGTCGGTGTGGCAAGTGTGGGAGATTGCACGATGGGGCATGCAAGGCAGGTAGTGCTGGCTGCTACAAGTGCTGTCGGACCGGGCATATGAGTAGAGATTACACAGCTCCTACCACTATCACCGCATCTGATCTGATTTGCTTCCAATGCAATCAGAGGGGACATAAAAAGTCCCAGTGTCCGAGTTTGTCAGCCGCAGGGAAGGTGGTAGCACCTGCCCCTGCAACATTGAGGATTACAGACGGCCGTCAGGGCCGGAGTGAGGCGCCAGTGGTGAAGAATAGGGCTTTTCAGATGACAGCAGAGGATGCGCGAGCGACTCCTGATGTGGTGATTGGTATGTGTCCTTCTCTTACCTTTTTATTGATATTGATTGTTTATCATGATTATATGTTTTCGTATAGGGTCGTTCTTAGTGAACGACATTTCAGCTACAATATTGTTTGATTCGGGGGCTACCCGATCATTTGTTTCGCTTGCGCTCAGCAAGAGGTTTAGCAGAGCTCTAGGGGAGCTGGATTGCCCACTCGTGGTGGAGATAGTTGATGACAGGACCGTCAGGGTCGCGAGAGTGCATAAGGCGTGCTCGCTGCAGTTATTCGATGAGCAGTTTTCGGTAGACCTGGTTCCTATTCCTCTGCGAGGGAACAAGGTCATAGTAGGCATGGATTGGCTAAACCCCAATGGGGCAGTGATTGATTGTGAACTGCAGTTAGTGAGGGTTTGCACTCCCAGTGGGGGAGAGTTAGTGATTCAGGGAGAGAGGCCACAACGAGGATTGATTCTTTGTTCAGCAGCGAGAGCACGACGATACTTCCAGCAGGGTTACGCGGGGTATGTCGCCTATGTTTTAGATGCCCTGTAAAAGGGCAATGCGACTGCTGATGATGTACCGGTGATACATGAGTACCCGGATATATTCCCGTAGGATTTGCCTGAGATACCTCCTGAGAGACAGGTCGAGTTTAGGATTGATTTGGTCCCTGGTGCGGCTTCGATAGCCAAAGCACCATATCGGTTGGCTCCTCCAGAGATGCAGGAGTTGTCTACGCAGCTGCAGGAGTTGCTAGACGAGGGTTTTATCAGGCCGAGTAGTTCGTCTTGGGGAGCCCCGATTTTGTTTGTGAAGAAGAAGGATGGGTCGCACCGTATATGTATAGATTACAGGGAGTTGAACAAGGTAACGGTGAAGAATCGTTACCCACTCCTGAGGATAGATGACTTGTTTGATCAGCTTCAGGGGGCATCTTGGTTCTCCAAGATTGATTTGCGCTCTGGGTATCATCAGATGCGGGTCAGGGATGAGGATGTGTAGAAGACTGCTTTCAAGACCCACTATGGTCATTATGAGTTTTTGGTGATGTCATTTGGGCTCACAAATGCTCCAGCCGCGTTCATGGACCTCATGAACCGCGTATGCAGGTCAATGCTGGATCGGTTTGTGATTGTATTCATCGATGACATCTTGGTATATTCCAAGACTCAGGAGCAGCACGAGGAGCACCTGAGGGAGGTGCTAGAGGTTTTGAGGAGGGAGAGACTTTTTGTGAAGTTCTCCAAGTGCGAGTTCTAGTTGCGCAAGGTGCAGTTCCTTGGTCACCTCGTCAACCAGAAGGGTATGCTGGTATGTCCGCCAAGATAGAGGCCGTGATGCAGTGGGAAGTCCCAAGGTCTCCATCAGAGATTCGGAGCTTCCTGGGATTGGCAGGGTACTACATGAGGTTCATCCAGGATTTCTCTAAGATAGCAGTTACACTCACCCGACTGACCAAGAAGTCTACTGTGATGCCTCGATTACAGGTATGGGAGCAGTGTTGATGCAGCGGGGGCATTTGATAGCTTATGCCTCTAGACAGTTGAAGCCTCACGAGGCTAACTATCCGAGTCACGATTTAGAGCTGGGGGCTATGGTGTTCGCCCTCAAGATTTGGAGACATTACCTTTGTGAGGTCCGTTGTACCATTTACACGAATCACAAGAGTCTGAGGTACCTCATGGATCAGCCGAATCTGAACATGAGGCAGCGGCGGTGGTTAGACGTGGTGAAAGACTACGATTGTGAGATCCTTTATCACCCAGGGAAGGCCAACGTAGTGGTTGACGCCCTGAGCTGCAAGGCGGCAGCGGCCCTGATCAGGGATATAGGCCTGAGGATGACAGTGATTACTCCATTGTTGGAGCAAATCAGGGGGCACAGGTTGAGGGCCTCAAGGAGGAGAGGCAGAAGTGTGAGAGGATCGTGGGCTGAGTAGCTTCCTTTGATTATGACAGTCGGGGATTGTTGACCCTTCATGGGAGATTTTGGGTAGCGTACTGGGGCGGAGTACGGCAGATGTTGATGGATGAGGCCCATAAGTCTCGATTTTCCATCCACCCAGGGGCGACGGAGATGTATAGAGATCTTCGACCCGACTATTGGTGGCCCTGCATGAAGCGGTATGTCTCCTGGTATGTGGAGAGATGCCTGACCTGCAGGAAGGTCAAGGCAGAGCACCAGAGACCCCATGACAAGATGCAACCGTTAGACATTCCCGTATGGAAATGGGAGGACATCACTATTGATTTTATCACTAAGCTTCCCAGGACTGCACGTGGGGTGGATTCGATTTGGGTTATTGTGGATCGGTTGACGAAGAGTGCCCATTTTATACCGATCTAGGAGAGCATATCGGCTGAGAAGCTAGTTGATATCTAGGTGCGCGAGGTGGTGGCACAAAATGGAGTGCCTGTTTCGGTTGTGTCAGACCGAGACGTCCGTTTTACTTCCAGATTCTGGAAGCGGTTTCACTATGAGATGGGTACTCGTCTCCATTTCAGTACCACGTTCCACCCTCAGACGGATGAGCAGAGCTAGCGGACGATTCAGACTCTCGAGGACATGCTTCGGGCATGTGTTTTAGATTTTGGTGGCAGTTGGGATACGTATCTTCCGTTAGCGGTATTTTCATATAACAACAGTCACCACGCCGGTATTGTCCGCCCTCCCTTCGAGATGCTCTACGGAAGGAAGTGTAGGACCCCGATTTGTTGGGCCGAGGTCGGTCAGCAAGTCATCGGGAGCACCGAAGTGGTGCTCAAGACCACAGAGTTGATCGAACAGGTTCGTAATAGACTGCAAACTGCACAGAGTAGGCAGAAGAGTTACACCGAGTGGAGGTGTTCAGACTTGGAGTTTCAGGTGGGCGATATGGTCCTCCTGAAGGTATCACCCTGGAAGGGTATTATCAGGTTTCAAAAGAGGGGCAAGTTGGGCCCCAGGTTCATTGGTCCTTTTAGGGTTTTGGACCGGGTGGGTCGGGTTGCTTATCGGTTGGATCTTCCAGCAGAGCTTGGCCAGATCCACAACACCTTCCATGTTTCTCAGTCGAGGAAGTGCTTGGTGGACGAGTCAGCAGTTGTGCCCTTGGAAGATATTCAGGTTGATAGCGGCCTGAATTATATTGAGAGACCAGTTGAGATATTAAATCGGAAGATGAAGACCTTGACGAACAAGGTGGTTCAGTTAGTGAAGGTGCAGTGGCAGCACCGGAAGGGTTCTGAGTGGACGTGGGAGACCAAAGAAGAGATGAGGGAGCACTATCCAGAGTTGATTACAGTTTCAACAGTAGCAGATTTCGAGGACAAAGTCTAAGATAAGTGGGGGAGAGTTGTAATGCCCCGATTCTCAGGTATGGTTTAAATAAGATTTCTTGGGTTAAGGCCTACTCGACGAGTTGGTTGCCCTACTCGTCGAGTAGCAGCGGGGTGGGATCGCATGATAAGTAACCTACTGGACGAGTCCATATTGGGACTCGGTGAGTAGGAGCTGGCAAATGAAACGTTAAATCTCGGGGTTTTACACCCTAATTAAAGGAACCTCAGCCTCCTTTGGGCCTCTTTACATTCTAGAGAGCTCTTGTGAGACCCTAATCCGTGTGTGTGTGCCCCTTTGTGTGTTGAAGCTTGAAAAGAGGATCTTTGGAGGGAGAAGGCTTGGAGGAGAAGGAGATTGGAGCAAGTAGAGTGTGGGAATCAGCACTTATCTCAGCTATCATCTTATAGAGGTACCCAAATCGCCATTTCCTTGTAGATCTCTTCTATTGGTTGAGTTCTAAGGTTTCTTTTATGGAATATTAAGTTGATAAGATGAGCTATGGGCTAGATCTGAAGTTGTAACTTCAGATCTGGAACCTCCTTGGATTCTAGAAGCATAAAGTTGCAGTCTTGGTCATGATTGAGGTCCCTCTTGAGCATGAAGCTCCATTAAGAACTTTAAATAGGCATTTAGAGCCTTTATAGCCATGCATGCACGTAAAGTTTGCAACATAACGTGAAAAGCATGCCCTAGAAGCTTGGATTTGTGATTTGGAACCGCTGCATGGCTCAAAACAAGTCTGTATGGAAAAAGGACTGAATGGACTCGGCGAGTCGCAAGGTTGACTCGGCGAGTCATATGAAGATAGCCGTGGACTCGACGAGTTGGATGAGCAACTCGGCGAGTCTGATGAAGATTGTCATAGACTTGACGAGTTGTATGAACAACTCGGCGAGTCAGATTAGTTTTCCCCAAGCTATGAATGCGTGTATATCCATCGTGTTGCTAGTAGAAAACTCGACAAGTAGCCTCAAGGTTTCGATCGAAAATCGTAAATACTCGGCGAGCCACCCCGGTGACTCGGCGAGTAGCCTCGGGTACTCGGCGAGTTAAGGTCAACATGGACTGTTGACCTTGATTAAGGACTTTGACTTTGATCCGGGGTAAAATAGTCATTACACCCTCAGTTCAGTTATCACTGTCTGATTTAGTGTTTATGGAAATTATAGTCGGGGAGTTCCAGAGCAGCAGTCATCCAGTTTCGGATTTAGCATCTCAGCAGCTAGAGTTACGAGGTGAGTTTTCTTCCAGTAGGAACGGGTCTACGGCCATAATGCCAACTCGTTCAGTTAGCAGCAGTTTCAGACTTCGGTCCGATGCAGTAGTTAGATTGCTTGATGTCTTCGTGATTCAAGCATGTTTTGTGTTCTGTGTTCCGGACCCTGGTCCGATGCAGTATGCAGTATATGTGTTCATGCTAGTTGATATGTTTATGCTACTTTATGTTCAGTCAGTTCCGGACTTCGGTCCGATGCAATTAGTTCCGGACTTCGGTCCGATGCAGGGGACAAGGTCCCAGTCAGTTCCGGACTTCGGTTAGTTCCGGACTTCAGTCCGATGCAGGGGACTAGATCCCAGTTAGTTCCAGACTTTGGTCCGATGTAGTTAGTTCCAGACTTCGGTCCGATGTAGAGGGTAAGGCCCTGGTTAGTTTCTGGACTTCGCTCCGATGCAGTTTCCGGACTTCGGTTCGATACAGTTTTCGGACTTCGGTCTGATACAGTGGGCAAGGCCCAGTATGTGCTTTATATGTTATTGTATGGTATGTGGTAGTTTGGGGGAGCTCACTAAGCTTTGTGCTTACAGTTTTCAGTTTTGGTTTCACGTACTTCTGCTAGCAAAGGGAAGATCTCGGGATGATGACAACGCACACACCACAACTTCAGTTTTATCCTTGGAGTTTTATTTGGATAATGTTATGATCGATACAGTTTTTGTTTGGACACAATCACTATGACATTTGAGTTACTCATTCCATGGTTTTTATTGTTTATGATATCCGATGATGTGATTTTTAGTAATATAAAAAAAATTGGGTCGTATTTTGGGTTGTTACAGTTCGTACTGGGCTTTTCTCCATATAAAATTATGATTTCATGATTAGGGAGGTGAAGGCGAACGGCCTTCTCATGACACATAATTTCAGCATGGTGGGGGCTTAACCAGTCCATGCCGATAATCACATCAAAACTCCTAATAGTTAAAGGCATCAAGTTTATTTGAAAGACGTGATGATTTAAGGTCAGGGTAGATCCTACGTAGATTTCCCCAGTTGATTATGTTTTCCCATTAGCCATTTCCACCGTAAAGGTTTCATTAAGCTTTTGGGGTTGTTGTTTTAGCAAGTGCTTGTATTTATTGCTCAAAAAGCTTCGCTCTACCCCGGTATCAAAAGGATGTATGCATATGTGTTGTTTAGGAGAAACGTACCAGTGACAACAGCAGGATCCTGAACTGTTTCTCCTTGTCCCATGGTCAGCACTCTCCCTGCTCCTCCATTCCCAGGGTTGTTGACTGTAACGCCTGTGTTTCCGGGCTTGTCATTTTTAGCAATGTAATAGTCTAGGTTAACCTTTGTAACCCGTTTTGAAATAATAAGATTGTATTATTTAAGTATTGCGTGTTTTGTGCTTAATTGCTTAATTATGTGGTTTGATTAATTAAGAATAAAAATAAGCGTCAAAATTTAAGTGTAAAATAAACTTAATATCTTTCGTTTATGTTGTAGTAGTTGAAACGAGGTTTCCGAATATATATAGAACGCTCAAATTTGACTTCGTACGAGGAAGTTATGATTTATCGAAGTTTCGGCATAGCGGTATCCAGCCTGAAATACTCGATTTGAGATCGAGCGGTTTTTAGCCGAAGCAATCTAAATGAGAATCGAAGATCTCATTGTTGGTATCGAAGTGATAAAAAGTTAGGCGAGAACGGACGTCAAACGAAGAAGTTATGAATTTATAACGAAAGTTTTTGTCCCGGCCTATTAAAAATAAATAATAAAAATAAATCAAAATTAGCCGACGAAGTCTAAACGAAAGTTGTAGAGCGTAGTCTCACTTTTCCGTGGATATAAAGAACGTCGAAAACGGAGTTCGTATGAAGAAGATATGAATTTCCGAAGTTTATTAAATATTTTGTAATTAAATTTAATTGGAAATTTGGAAGCATTATCCGAAGGCGAGTCACCGGTCTGATCCGAGGTACGCCCCGCGTACTCGAGTACGCCCCGCGTACTCCGAAGGTGTCGACATCGCAGCAAGTGGCTTCGGATGAAGCATGCCATGACGACTTCGGACCAGTACGCCCCGCGTACTCCGAGGCTCCAGCCTCCTATAAATAGGATCCGAAGGCAGCCGAGTCTTTTGTTCATTTTCTCTCTTCTCTCTCCCGTTTTGCATCGTTTTGCATGCCAGAAATATCCCAAAGCCCCGGTATCATACTCTAGCCCCGAGGCAAGTCCCGAGATCCCGAAGATCCCGAGAAGTGCGGTTCCCGAGCCGAAGCTCTGCCCGCGAGAAGTTCCATTTTTGAAGAGATCTTCCAGATCTGCTGAGGATTACTACTTCTGCAAGTCGTAGTGCTGTCCGATCATCTTCTGATCAAGTGAGTGTATACTACCTTTCACAAACACGATAATAATACAAGTATGGTTCGAGTGTATTAAGTATATTGTTGTTTATAGGTGTGAGTGTGTAGTTACTTTCTTCTAACGCATAATTATGAAGTATTTTATACGGAATACGTATTATGTGTATAATTTTGTGGTTATGTGTGTGAATGTGTATTCACTTTCTTCTAACTCATAGATATGATTTATTCTCTATGAGATATGTGTTATGTGTGTGTGTGCCTCATATGTTATGTGAAATATGTGTTGGTTAAAGCATGCTATACCGGTTTTTATCTATGTATAAAATGTATATTTTTATCTACTAATATGTTGGGTAGAACATGGGTAGATAGTTTGTGTGTAATAAACAGATGAAAGGCCTCGTTGTTGGTTGATCTAGTCATCTAGCGGAGTTTAGATGATGACCACATACTTTTCTAGATAGTCTTGTGGAAACATTAGCAGGTTCGCCACCTGTAGGTGTTAATGAACTTGGGTGTTCATTCGCTGCACTCCATCCCCCTCATGGTTGCCTTATTTGACTTATATTGTTGAGGTACCCCCGAAGCATGTGTTGTCGCCCCGATGAAATATTCTTAGACTAGGTCCCTTATGTTAGTTGTCTTAGGGACATAAAGTGAGAATAACGGGAATGGGTAATTGGGTTACTGTTGGTTGGTGAAAATTAAATATGATTATTTATTGTGGGTTGAAAACCCTATATGCTCAACAGGCTCTAAAGCCTGACCCACTCAGTTTTATTTGTATTACAGGAAGTGGCGCAAGGGCATGAGATGGATGAACCATCAGTTGTTTTGTTTACAAGTCTGTATATGTTTATATTTGTTGAAAGACTTGTAATGTTATCGTTTATGCTTATTGGTCTGTATCGGAACATGACACCCCGAGTTTTGATTATATAATGAAAAAATACATTTCTTTTATGAAATGCTTTGGTAAACATTATTTTATCATGTTTTGTTTTTGGGAACAAATTCCGCAACTCTTTCAAATCAAAAGGATTTACTCTGAAATTATTTTAAAAGCATAAATGAAAATCGGTCTTTTCTGGCCGAGATTTTGGGGGTGTCACAGTTGGTATCAGAGCATTAGTTTAAGCGAACTAGGAATTTGTAGGATTTCTAGACTTAAACTTAGAATGCTAAGTGGAATTTTGAGATGTGTGTCTGTTGTGTTTTAGACACGAGCACTAGTTTATTTTAGGAAAGTTGCCTAAAATGCTTTATGTGCTAAATGTTATATGTTGCCATATATGATATTATTTGTTCGAATCTATGGTCTGTTGCCGACCGGATCTAGAAACCTTATATGTGTAGGATTCTAAGCGTACGTCTACGATATTAGAACTAGCATGTAAACGTTTTGGAGTGATAAGGATGATATGAATATCTATCATGATTGAGGATCTAATTTCACCTTATTCGGTCTGTAGATCAAAATGGTGAGAACAAGAAGTGGAGTTGGAAATGCTGACGAAAACAGGAATCAACCACCAGTGATTGAACAAATACCTATCGTAGCAGCAGCACCTGAGCCAATAACCATGGCTGGTGTGCAAATGATGATTCAGACGATGTTGGATCGTCATATGGATGAAACTAGACGGTTGCTTCAACAGAATCGTGAAGAACTGTCAATTCGTGTGGAAGAGCCTGAATTAAATGAAGGGCACTCGGAAGGTGGAAACTTCAGTGGGTCTGTTGGTCCAGCCAACCCACCGATAGTTAGGCAAGACAACCGTGATGGAAAGAATGATGGAATGGGATGCAAGTACAAGGACTTTTTGACTTGCAAACCATCGACCTTTAATGGAAAGGAGGATCCGATTGGGGTTATGGATTGGATCTCGGAAATGGAATTGGCCTTTATGACTTGTGGCTGCAGAGGTAAATTGCAGACTATCTATGCCGTGCATCAATTCCGAGGTGGAGCCATTCGTTGGTGGAACACTCTAGGGAAGACTTTGAGCCCTAATGAGCCACTGCAATTGTCATGGGCAGAGTTCTTGGTTCATTTCAAGCGCAAGTTCTGCTCGGCTCAAAATCTGTTGGAGTTGGAGAATAAGTTTTTGACATTGACGAAGGGTAGCATGTCAATTGATGAATACACCAATAACTTCACCGATAAGATGGAGTTTGCTTTGGGCATCGTTCCAGATGAGCTGACAAAGGTGGACCGGTATGCGAAGGGACTTCCATGGGAGTACGAGGTGCCAGTACGTCAGGCACTTACTCTAGAGGCAACTATCTGGGCTGCCAAGTCTGTTGAGAACATGATTAAGGGAAGAACCACCGATAAGGTTGAGGTTGGTGAGAAAAGAAAGTTTGAGGGAACATCTGGTTCCGGTAAGAAAGGAAAATTTTCAAAATCTGATTCGAAAAAGTTTGGAGGAAAAGGAGGCGAAGCAAAGTGGTGTGATAAGTGTAAGAAAAAGCACTTTGGGAAATGTAGCGAGGATGTAACCTGCTACAAGTGTGGAAAGGTTGGACATTTTGCCAATGAATGTGCGAACAACAAAAGGATGTGTTTTGGTTATAATGAAGAGGGGCATATTTTGAAGGACTGTCCGAACAAGAAAGAGGCAGCAAAGCCCAACATTCCACCAAAGCCGAAGGCGAGAGCCTTCCAGATGACACTTGAGGCTGCGAAAGATGAAGCTGATGTCGCTTCAGGTACCTTTCTCGTAAACGAATTACCTGCTCAAATTTCGTTTGATTCTGGAGCCAACTACTCCTTTATTTCGCATGAGTTTGGTAGAAAGCTAGCCTTGCCTATTGATAGACTAGATAATGCTTTATTAGTCGAAGTAGCTAGTGGCAAGTTTGTACCTGTTAGCCATCGTATGAAAAACATCTTGATCGACCTTAATGGGAATAAGTTTCACGAGGAATTATTGCCTATCGAACTAAATGGTTTCGACATCGTATTGGGAATGGATTGGCTTAGCGCCAATGATGCTGAAATTTTATGGAAGAAGAAGATAGTTAAAGTAAACCCGCCTGGAAAAGATTCGTTTATGGTTTATAGGGACAAACGGCGAGTGAATTCTGGAATCATTTCTCTAATGAAAGCCAGAAAGTGTTTGACCAAGGGATGTACATCATATTTAGCATTCGTGATTGATGCTAAGAAGGAAAAGAAGGTGATGGAGAGTATTCCAGTGGTGTGTGATTATCCGGAAGTATTTCCCGAAGATCTTCCTGGATTACCACCTGATAGACAAGTGGAGTTCAGAATTGACTTGTTACCAGGAACCACGCCATTAGAAAAAGCACCTTATCGATTAGCACCGACGGAGATGAAGGAGCTGATGATGCAACTTCAGGAGTTATTGGACAAAGGTTTTATTAGACCTAGTTCATCGCCCTGGGGAGCTCCGGTGTTATTTGTGAAGAAGAAAGATGGAAGTATGAGAATGTGCATCGATTACAAAGAGCTGAACAAGGAAACAATAAAGAATAGATATCCGTTGCCGAGGATTGATGACCTGTTTGATCAATTGCAAGGTTCGAGCTATTTCTCGAAGATCGATCTTAGGTCAGGATATCATCAGCTAAAAGTAAGAGAGCAAGATATCGAGAAGAGTGCATTCAGAACTAGATATGGACACTACGAGTTCTTGGTTATGTCGTTTGGACTAACCAATGCTCCGGCAGCGTTCATGGATTTAATGAATAGGGTTTGTAATCCGTTCCTTGATAAATCCGTGATAGTGTTCATAGACGACATTCTGATTTACTCGAAAAGCCAAGAGGAGCATGGCAGACACTTGCGAGAAGTGTTAGAAGTTTTGAAGCAGGAGAAGTTGTATGCAAAGTTCTCCGAATGTGATTTTTGGATTTGTGAAGTCCAATTCTTGGGTCACGTGGTCAACCAAGAAGGGATAATGGTTGATCCAGCGAAGATTGAAGCTGTGATGAAGTGGGAACAACCGAAAAGTCCCACGGAGATTCGAAGCTTTTTAGGATTAGTCGGATATTACCGCAGGTTTATCCAAGGCTTTTCTTCGATTGCTACTCCATTAACAGCTTTGACCCACAAAGGAGCTACTTATGCTTGGAGTGATAAGCATAAAGAAGCATTCGAGAAGTTAAAGAAGAAGCTATGTGAGGCACCGATACTTTCTCTACCCGATGGAGTTGAAGACTTCGCTGTTAATAGCGATGCGTCTGGTGTTGGATTGGGTTGTGTTTTGACCCAAAGAGAAAAGGTGATAACATATGCGTCTCGACAGCAGAAAGAGCATGAAAAGAATTACCCGACTCATGATTTGGAGTTAGCAGCGGTAGTTTTCGCTCTGAAAATATGGAGGCATTACCTCTATGGCACGAAGTGCAAACTTTTTACTGATCATAAGAGTCTCCAATATCTCTTTAATCAGAAGGAATTGAATATGAGGCAACGACGCTGGCTAGAATTACTTAAAGACTATGACTGCGAGATACTTTACCACCCCGGTAAAGCTAATGTTGTTGCTGATGCTCTCAGTCGGAAAGTCAATATTGAAAGGAAAAGGCCAAGAGCGTTGAGAATTGAAGTTGTCTCGACAATTGTGGAGAGTATAAAGAAAGCTCAAGAGGAAGCTTCTGAGAAAAATGACCGAAAGGAGGAACGTTTGGGTAAAACGTTGGTGTTTGGTACAAACGGTCATGGACTGAAGGTATTCCAAGATCGTATTTGGGTACCTAAATCAGGAGGAATTAGGGATCTTCTGATGGAAGAAGCTCACAAAACCATGTACTCAATTCATCCAGGTAGCACTAAAATGTATAGGGACCTGAAACCCTACTACTGGTGGCCGACGATGAAGCTTGATGTTGCAAAGTATGTGGCCGAGTGTGTGACTTGTGCGAGAGTCAAGAAACAATATCAGAAACCTTACGGGAGTTTAGAACCTTTACCTGTGCCTATGGGTAAGTGGGAAGACATTGCTATGGATTTTGTGTTTTGACCCAAAGAGAAAAGGTGATAACATATGCGTCTCGACAGCTGAAAGAGCATGAAAAGAATTACCCGACTCATGATTTGGAGTTAGCAGCGGTAGTTTTCGCTCTGAAAATATGGAGGCATTACCTCTATGGCACGAAGTGCAAACTTTTTATTGATCATAAGAGTCTCCAATATCTCTTTAATCAGAAGGAATTGAATATGAGGCAATGACGCTGGCTAGAATTACTTAAAGACTACGACTGCGAGATACTTTACCACCCCGGTAAAGCTAATGTTGTTGCTGATGCTCTCAGTCGGAAAGTCAATCTTGAAAGGAAAAGGCCAAGAGTGTTGAGAATTGAAGTTGTCTCGACAATTGTGGAGAGTATAAAGAAAGCTCAAGAGGAAGCTTCTGAGAAAAATGACCGAAAGGAGGAACGTTTGGGTAAAACGTTGGTGTTTGGTACAAACGGTCATGGACTGAAGGTATTCCAAGATCATATTTGGGTACCTAAGTCAGGAGGAATTAGGGATCTTCTGATGGAAGAAGCTCACAAAACCATGTACTCAATTCATCCGGGTAGCACTAAAATGTATAGGGACCTGAAACCCTACTACTGGTGGCCGACGATGAAGCTTGATGTTGCAAAGTATGTGACCGAGTGTGTGACTTGTGAGAGAGTCAAGACACAATATCAGAAACCTTATGGGAGTTTAGAACCTTTACCTGTGCCTATGGGTAAGTGGGAAGACATTGCTATGGATTTTGTCACTAAACTGCCCAGAACAAAGAATGGTCACGACATGATTTGGGTGGTCGTCGATCGATTCACTAAGAGTGTGCATTTCATAGCAGCCAAGGAGAAATGGTCTATGGAAAAGCTTGCGAATTCTTACGTGAAGGAAATTGTGAGGCTTCATGGTGTTCCGTTAACGATAGTATCGGATTGTGATAGCCGTTTCACCTTAAGGTTTTGGAAATGTCTACAAGAGGAAATGGGTACCAAGTTATGTTTAAGCACAGCTTACCATCCGCAGACTGATGGTCAGAGTGAAAGAACGATACAAACACTTGAAGATATGCTGAGAGCATGTACCTTGGAATTCCTAGGTAATTGGGATGAACATTTACCTTTGGTAGAATTTTCCTACAATAATAGTTTTCACTCGAGCATTAAGATGGCACCTTATCAAGCTTTGTATGGACAGAAGTGTCGTACGCCGTCTTGTTGGCTTGAGGCTGGGGAAAAGCAGTTTATGGGACCGGAGATGGTTCATCAAACTGCTGAAAAGTTGAAAATAATTAGGGAAAGGATGTTAGCAGCTCAGGATCGTCAAAAGAGCTATGCTGACAAAAAGCGAAGACCGATGACTTTTGAGGTTGGAGATTCGGTTTTGCTTAAATTATTGTCGTGGAAGGGACTTATAAGATTTGGTAAAAGGGGAAAGTTGAGTCCAAGGTTTATTGGACCGTTTAAAGTTCTTCAGAGGATTGGGAACCAAGCTTACAAGCTCGAATTACCCGAAAGACTGAATGGAATTCACAACACTTTTCATGTGTGTTATTTGAGGAAGTTCACGGGAGAAGTTCCCGATATAATTCCAATTTCTGAATTGAGAATTGATGAGAACAAAAGGTTGATTGAAGAACCAGAGGCAATTGTTGACCGAAAGACTAAGAAGTTGCGACGCAAAATGGTTGGGTTAGTGGTTGTCCGATGGAAACACACGAATGGGCCGAATCTCACCTGGGAGACGCTATCCGCATTTGTTTGTTGATGTGTGATTCCAGGTACGGAATCATTCTAAGGTGGAGAGAATTGTAACGCCTGTGTTTCCGGGCTTGTCATTTTTAGCAATGTAATAGTCTAGGTTAACCTTTGTAACCCGTTTTGAAATAATAAGATTGTATTATTTAAGTATTGTGTGTTTTGTGCTTAATTGCTTAATTATGTGGTTTGATTAATTAAGAATAAAAATAAGCGTCAAAATTTAAGTGTAAAATAAACTTAATATCTTTGGTTTATGTTGTAGTAGTTGAAACGAGGTTTCCGAATATATATAGAACGCCCAAATTTGACTTCGTACGAGGAAGTTATGATTTATCAAAGTTTCGGCTTAGCGGTATGCAGCCTGAAATACTCGATTTGAGATCGAGCGGTTTTTAGCCGAAGCAATCTAAATGAGAATCGAAGATCTCATTGTTGGTATCGAAGCGATAAAAAGTTAGGTGAGAACGTACGTTAAACGAACAAGTTATGAATTTATAACGAAAGTTTCTGTCCCGGATATAAAGAACGTCGAAAACGGAGTTCGTATGAAGAAGATATGAATTTCCGAAGTTTATTAAATATTTTGTATTTAAATTTAATTGGAAATTCGGAAGCATTATCCGAAGGCGAGTCACCGGTCTGATCCGAGGTACGCCCCGCGTACTCTGAAGGTGTCGACATTGCAGCAAGTGGCTTCAGATGACGCATGCCATGACGACTTCGGACCAGTACGCCCCGCGTACTCCAAGGCTCCAGCCTCCTATAAATAGGATCCGAAGGCAGCCGAGTCTTTTTTTCATTTTCTCTCTTCTCTCTCCCGTTTTGCATCGTTTTGCATGCCAGAAATATCCCGAAGCCCCGGTATCATACTCTAGCCCCGAGTGTGTAGTTACTTTCTTCTAACGCATAATTATGAAGTATTTTATACGGAATACGTATTATGTGTATAATTTTGTGGTTATGTGTGTGAATGTGTATTCACTTTCTTCTAACTCATAGATATGATTTATTCTCTATGAGATATGTGTTATGTGTGTGTGTGCCTCATATGTTATGTGAAATATGTGTTGGTTAAAGCATGCTATACCGGTTTTTATCTATGTATAAAATGTATATTTTTATCTACTAATATGTTGGGTAGAACATGGGTAGATAGTTTGTGTGTAATAAACAGATGAGAGGCCTCGTTGTTGGTTGATCTAGTCATCTAGCGGAGTTTAGATGACGACCACATACTTTTCTAGATAGTCTTGTGGAAACATTAGCAGGTTCGCCACCTGTAGGTGTTAATGAACTTGGGTGTTCATTCGCTGCACTCCATCCCCCTCATGGTTGCCTTATTTGACTTATATTGTTGAGGTACCCCCGAAGCATGTGTTGTCGCCCCGATAAAATATTCTTAGACTAGGTCCCTTATGTTAGTTGTCTTAGGGACATAAAGTGAGAATAACGGGAATGGGTAATTGGGTTATTGTTGGTTGGTGAAAATTAAATATGATTATTTATTGTGGGTTGAAAACCCTATATGCTCACCAGGCTCTCAAGCCTGACCCACTCAGTTTTATTTGTATTACAGGAAGTAGCGCAAGGGCATGAGATGGATGAACCATCGGTTGTTTTGTTTACAAGTCTGTATATGTTTATATTTGTTGAAAGACTTGTAATGTTATCGTTTATGCTTATTGGTCTGTATCGGAACATGACACCCCGAGTTTTGATTATATAATGAAAAAAATACATTTCTTTTATGAAATGCTTTGGTAAACATTGTTTTATCATGTTTTGTTTTTGGGAACAAATTCCGCAACTCTTTCAAATCAAAAGGATTTACTCTGAAATTATTTTAAAAGCATAAATGAAAATCGGTCTTTTCTGGCCGAGATTTTGGGGATGTCACATCGACAATGGGGGAGTTTCGAAGGAAATGCCTAGTTTTTCCACATCCATAACAGGTGTGGCTCGTCCCTGCGTTGTTGCCGCTGTTGTTGGTGTTGTTGTTGTAGTTGCGGTTGTTGTTGTTGTTGTTGTTGTTGTTGTTGTTGTTTCCCTGCTGCTGGTTCTGGGAGGATAGGCCCTGCAGTAATTTGTCGTGTGACCCTTTCGATTGCAACTGGTGCAATGCATCTCCCTGCATTGACCATTGTGATGGAGATTGCACTTGTTGCACTTTGGGAGATTCTCGGAGTACTGCTTAGGGCACTTGGGGTAGATAAGACTGGAGCATGTGGTGTGGAGGGAACTTAGGTGGTTACTACATGAACTGTCGTTGTTTGTTGTTTCTTTGACGACTCTGAGCCCTATCATCCCTTTTTCTTGTTATTCTTTCCTTTCTTGTTATCACTCTTCTTCTTGCCTTCAGTTTCCCCTGACTTCTTGCCCTTCTTGTTGTTGTGGTCGTACAACTTCTTGGCCAACCTCTTGGCACTGTCAAAGGTTTTAGGATTTGCAGCTATCAGATTTCCTTGAATTGGGGGGGGGGGGGGTAACCCCCAGATGAATCGTTCGATTTTCTTTCCCTCTGAAGTAATCATGCCAGGGCACAACAGAGACAGATCGCTAAACCTTGATATGTAAGCATCGATGTCGGAGTTTCGGACGGTGAGATTCCAGAACTCTTGCTCCATTTTCTAAATTTCGCCATGCGGGCAGTACTTATCCATCAGCATTTCTTTCAATTCTGCCCACAACATGGCATTGGCTAGAGGAAGAGTCATGGCCTCCACATGTCCATTCCACCAGGTGAGAGCTTGATCAACGAATGTGCATGCTGCAAACTTCACTTTCACCTCCTCGGGGCATTCACATATCTCGAACACCGATTCCACCTTTTCAATCCATCTCTTTAGGGTTATGATTCCCCCTGTGCCATTAAATGTTCGTGACTTGGCGTTGGTGAAATATTTGTAGGAGCAAGTCTTGGTAGGCCCCTGGTTCATTCCATTGTTTGAGCTTCCAGCCCCTTGTCCATTGCCTCCACCATTGTTCCCATTGTGGATTTGTGGTGTGGAGGGAACTTGGGTGGTTACTGCATGAACTGTTGATGTTTGTTGTTTCTTTGACGAATCTGAGCCCTGTCATCCGTTTCTCTTGTTATTCTTTCCTTTCTTGTTGTCACTCTCCTTCTTGCCTTTAGTTTCCCTTGACTTCTCGCCCTTCTTGTTGTTGTGATCGTACAACTTCTTGGCCAACCTCTTGGCACTGTCAAAGGTTTTAGGATTTGCAGCTATCACATTTCCTTAAATTGGGGAGGTTAACCACCAGATGAATCGTTCGATTTTATTTCCCTCTGAAGTAATCTTGCTAGGGCACAACAGAGACAGTTCGCTAAACCCTGATATGTAAGCATCGATGTCGGAGTTTCGGACGGTGAGATTCCATAACTCTTGCTCCATTTTTTGAATTTCACGACACGGGCAGTACTCGGCCATCATCATTTCTTTCAATTCTGCCCACGGCATGGCATTGGCTACGGGAAGAGTCATGGCCTCCACATGTCCATTCCACCAGGTGAAAGCTTGATCAACGAATGTGCATGCTGCAAACTTCACTTTAACCTCCTCGGGGCATTCACATATCTCGAACACCGATTCCACCTTTTCAATCCATCTCTTTAGTGTTATGATTCCCCCTGTGCCATTAAAGGTTCATGGCTTGGCATTGGTGAAACCTTTGTAGGAGCAAGTCTTGGTAGGCCCCTGGTTCATTCCATTGTTTGAGCTTCCAGCCCTTTGTCCATTGCCTCCACCATTTTTCCCATTGTGGATTTGTGCCAGTGCCGCCGTGACTGCCGCAGATACCGCTGCTTGAAATGCAACTGAGTTGATTTCTGGTGGTATCGGCTCAGGGTTTCCACGGGCGGGTCGCTGAGGCATCTTTCTGTCATGGAACAGAAAGATGTTGAGTGCCTATAATTTTTGTGAGTTTGTGGTCCTATAAGCTAGGTGTATAGCATATACTTAGGCAGTTTTTACATATTGACATACAATCATGGGAACATAACACATAACAGATAACAACATCACAATAGAACACATATTATCTTCCAATAATAATATCCATACTTTGATACATGAAAATTTGCTTGAAAGAGCATACATAAAGGGTACAAAGTTCAGCAGCGTAACGACTCTATGAGTAGTGTAACCACTTAAACATAGAGTCGGTGGTACATAAGAGAACATAGTACTAGTAGGGTAAAGCTCGTCCTAACACACTATGAAGCGCCCGACGACGGCAGCGAGATCATATACCGAAGTGTTGTGCCAACAACTGGGCCATCTCAGTTATTTCTCCAATGACTTCATCTCTTTCCTGTTCAGCCTGCACCGCTCGTGCTTCCATGGCAAATAGTTGTTGTCGTAGAGTGGCAACCTCAGCTTCCGGAGAACGATTCTCCCTCGCAGGATCCCCTGGTGGGGCAGGGTAGTTCTGCTGCGTCTCGCTGGTAGGTGGTGTGACAGAGGTCTCGTCGGTGCCTCTTTCTTCTTCCATGTCATCATCGTTCCCATCAAACTCGTAGTCTGTGTCCGTGAACTCGTCGGGCCCAACGCCGTGTGCTCCTATGACAACCCGAAATTTTCACTTGTATAAACTCCGCAATCAAGCACATCAAAAATTAGCCAAATTTATTTCGAAACATTTTTGGCCGTTCTTAAGTCTGTTTGAGTATTATATTTTAATTTTCCGTCAAACGAACAAATAAATGGAAGTGTCCGTTACATGTGTTGGGTAACAAATAAACACGTAACACTTTGACTAGGCGTTTACGGCCAAACAAGGGGAGTTTAGGCCCAAAACTCTAATGAGTATAAATATGACACTTAGTCATTTTTGTCTCATTTTTCAATTCCAACTTCAAGAACACCCAAGTTTTCTCTCAACTATCATAATATCATTCCTTCAAATCCGTCAAAATGTAAGTGTTTTCTTCCTTGATTCATTCATATAACACTTTATCTAGTGTTTTTACTCGATTTCATCCATGGAAATCCACTCTTTTCTTAGAACTTCAAGTGTTCTTCAAGAACACCAAGAACACACACTAGTGTGTGTGGCCGAAAACACCCTTCTTTGCTTCCAAATTGTAAGTATCTACTTCCTATACTTGTATCTAGTAAGGATATTGAAATTAGGGCCTTGAAAACGTCATTCTTCCAAGAACAAAAGGGGTTTTCGGTATGGTGCATCTCCTTAAACCAAATACCTCTTGGACCGAGAACCTCTTCAGACCGAGAACCTCTACGAACCGAGAACCTGTTCGGACCGAGAACCCTTTTTGGACCGAAAACCTCCTCAGACCGAATACCACTTGGACTGAAAACTCCCTTAAGTGGCCTTACAACCCTTAGATGCAACCCTAATTACTTCTAACACTTGAATCAAAGTGTTTTCCATTTATTAGGGTGTCCTTACTTGCATAATTAGTTATTAAATGACTAATTAGATACTCAAATGTATCATTACATGTTAAATAGGATTCGCGTGTGTGTTCAAGTCCTCACTTGACACTTAGCATCCTATACCATCCGTTCATCCGAATCACCCACTACAAGTGAGTTCATACCACTTAATCAACCTTTTAAATGATTTTCAATGCTTTTATAGGGGGAATACAAGGTGAACTAGTAAGTTATTAGATCAATCATATGTGATTAATAAATGTCTAGCAAATAGATTTCTGCATGTTAAACTGTTTTATCCAACTAAAGGTTTTCAAATCTTGTTTTATGAGCTGAAATCAAGTCATCAATTCTTATTTATAAATTTATCAAAAGTTTTTCCAAAACTTCTTTTTATACTTTAATATTGTCAAATGCATGCCTATATATGTATAGTTATATAAGTAATGTTTAAAGGACTTAGGAAGGCTAGCTCGCTTTAATTCCTTTTCCTTATTTGGATGTGGCTTTAGGGTATCGGTTATCCATCCGAAGGTCGTTTAAATATTAGTTATATATCATGTATACATATATATATATATATATATATATATATATATATATATATATATATATATATATATATATATATTCATAAAATTTCTATCAGTCAATTCATCACCTTTGGGTAGCAAAGGCATCCAGATAACCTCTCAAGTAAACTATAATAGGTATAGTTTAGAAACCAACCATAACTTTCATAAAATGAGAACTTAGTTATATCTATATTCTAAAAACTTATACTTTTTAATAAAGAGAAAGGTTTATAGATATCAAAACACGAGATACATCCTCATGACACGGATTCCACCGTTGTCAATTTGGTAACCAGAGTCTCCTGGAGGGAGAGCGGGCATTGTGTGTATAGATCTATACGAGACACACACTCCCACATCCTGACTGCTAGCTACAGTCTCGGCCGACCAAGCCAAGAGGTGACAAATGTCACATTCATTCCGACACCAGCAGGTCGTCAAGTATTCGATCGTCAATCAGTATGGTTACGAGTATCTTTACATTTACCTTATAATTCATGGCTTTAAGGTAGGTATTATCATGGTATTTTCAACATATAAAACCATTTTTAATATACTTTTCTAGTTATATAGTAGGCCACAGTTTTAACTTAGGATAAAGGGCTACTTTAGACTCTCTGAGGCGTATTGTTCATTCGATACCACCTGGAGTCTATACTCCATTCTTTTGGACTCTTCGAGGCGTATTATTCATTTGATACCACCTGGAGTCTATACTTCATTCTTTTGGACTCTTTGAGGCGTATTGTTTATTCGATACCACCTGGAGTCTATACTTCAGTCCTTTGGACTTTTCGAGGTGTATTGTTCATTCGATACCACCTGGAGTCTATGTCTTATTTACTTTTAACCAGTAATGTTACTGCTGAGGTAAAATATTATTTTCCCTGTTACTTTTGCTTGTGATCTTCTCACATATTCCTTAAAGTATAAACTATATTTTGATAATGATAGCACTTTTGAGGGAAAATACTCCTTAGACAATAAACGGTCGGGTCTTGGTAGAAGACTGCTTTCAGTAGGGAAAAATCATTTGCTTAAACATAGAACAGTCGAGTTTTGGGTAGAAAACTACTTTTATTAGAAAATACAGGATTTTCTGGGAGTAATTCCAATACTCTGTGAATTCTAAACCACCATCTTTCATAAGATATTTTTGAAGAAAAACTTGTATTTATATCAATGTCATTAAATACTTATGAACTCACCAGCATTAAAATGTTGATACTCGCTTTCAAAATAACTTGTATTCTCAGGTCACCAATAGACAGTCACACTCCGGGAGCTTTTGTGAAGTCAGCCTAGTACCGAGCTGCATTATACGTTATTCTCTGTATTTACCTTTGATGTTGTTGTTAAATGTAACCTATGTAAAATTATTACGATTAATGCAATGGTCATTTTACTTTGATTACTATACTGCATATGTTGTGATACTTGACATGACGTCCTCCACCCCAGAACGTTTCCGCCGTTCCGGTTTTGGGGTGTGACAGATTGGTATCAGAGCATTGTTTTATAGTGAACTCAGTATATCAAATCATAAAAGATATATGACCTATAAATACAATGGGATAAAATACTCTGACCAAGAATTATACTTTAAAATATAACTATATTTTACAAAAGTATAAGAACATCCAGAATATAAAAACCCGAACAATTATCACATGAAGAATAAGAATAAAAGTCTTCGGATGTTGAGCATTACCATCAAACCTGGGCAGTTATGTAATCGTAATCTGGAATACATATAACCTGATCAACTATATTTAATCGAGATGCGACTAACGTGTGCTTGGGAGTGACGATGGTGTTGCAACAAATCTGAGACTTACCAAATAGGAATCCTAGAACCAAACATAAAGTTTAAAATACTATAGGAGTATTTTAGGATGCTAAAAGACTCACAATAAACCCATAAGCATGTTCAGAAGTTAAGAATCAAACATGTAATTAAAATACTATAGGGGTATTTTAGGAACCATAAATAGCCTTGCGTGAAAACTAAAGAGATCCATATTGATAGACCTATGATTACAGAGTGTATACTCCCAAGGTCATATATAGTGAGGATCTCATAGGCTAAGAATGTGTGGCTTCACTCTACTTCCTTTTTCTTGTTTGGATGTGGATATAGAGTAGTATCACATATTCGAAGGCCTATTAGATCTAAGTTATATATGATTTGTGTACACTATGAAATTGTAGCAGGACTCGATATGGATCACCCAGTGAAATGTTTTAATAATCTCTTAGGATTCTTTAGACATTTCCATTCTCACACGAACCCCTTTAGAAAGCTTTATCCACTTCAGTAATCGACAGAAGAGTCGATACAGACCCAGAAGAGGTTAATTGAGAAGATTTCCAATTAGGAAATAAATGAACAGGGACGAGACTATTGAAATCACCATGTGCCTATGGCTTTTAGGGACGACGGTGGGGAATTCGCCTGAACTTCCGAGATTCCAGTCATCCATTATGAAATGATGACACTTAGAGTCAGAATCAGAAGTAAGGCGGAGCAGAGATTCAGTATGTTTACAAGAGAGGAGAACCCTATATAAGTACCCGAAGAAAACCAACGCCCGTTCTAGTCAAGGATTAGAGGTGGACAGAGGGAGCCAATGCATGGAACCCGAGAAGTGTTTCTACCTCTTTAAAGTCACGTTAATAATCCATAAAATAATATAATTTAGTGAGTTAGTGATTACACTACTCACACTGTAACGCCCGTAGATCAGGGCTAGTCAATTTAGAGACAATAAGCATCAAAAATGACTTTTTGATAAAAGATTATTTAGAATGAACAATCTTAACTAAGTTATAGTATATGTTACAAGGTTTCCGTACATATAAAGAACGCCGAAATCCGAGTTATAACGAAGAAGTTATGACCTGTCGATGTTTCGCGACAGAACCGGCACGACACAGCGCGACGTAAAAAGTGAATTTACGTTAGAGCGATATTTAGCCTTAGCAGTCTAAATGAAAGTCGTAGAATATATTAAACCGAGAGCGTGCATAAAAAGAACGCCAAAATCTGACTTCGTATGAGGAAGTTATGATTTTTCGAAGTTTCGACTTAGCGGTATGCAGCCCGAATACTCGATTTGAGACTGAGCGGTTTTTAGCCGAAACAATCTAAATGAGAATCGAAGATCTCATTAATTGTAGCAAAACGATAAAAAGTTAGGCGAGAACGGACGTCAAACGAAGAAGTTATGAATTTATAACGAAGTTTTCCTGTCCGGGCCTATTAAAAATAAATAATAAAAATAAAGTTAAAATTAGCTGAAGGAGTCTAAACGAAAGTTGTAGAGCGTAGTCTCAACTTCACGTGGATATAAAGAACGTCGAAAACGCAGTTCGTATGAGGAAGATATGAATTTCCGAAGTTTATTAAATAATTAATAATTAAATTTAATTATTAAATCCCGGTATTATCCGAGGACGAGTCATCGGACTCATCCGAAGTACGCCCCGCGTACACCGAGGTATGTCGACATTCGCACTCGAGTCTTCGGATACGTAAGCAGTGATGATTTCGGACTAGTACGCCCCGCGTACTCCGAGGCTCCAGCCTCCTATAAATAGGATGCGAGGGCTACCGACTCAATTGCTATTTTTCTCTCTTCTCTCTCCCGTTTTACCTCGATTTGCGTGCCAGAAGTACCCCGAAGCCCCGGTAATATTCTCGAGCCCCGAAGCAAGTCCCGAGATCCCTAGAAGTGCGGTTCCCGAGCCGAAGCTCTGCCCGCGAGAAGTTCGATTTTTGTAAAGATCTTCCAGATCTGCTGAAGAATACTACTTCTGCAAGTCGTAGTGCTGTCCGATCATCTTCTGATCAAGTGAGTGTGTAGTTACTTTCTTCTAACGCATAAATATTAAGTATTTGCTATGAAATACGTGCTATGTGTATAATATAAAGTTGTTTATATGTGTGGGTGTATACTACCTTTCATAAACACGATAATAATACAAGTATGGTTTGAATGTATTAATTATATGTTTGGGTGAGTGTTGGTTACTTTCTTCTGACACATAAATATGAAGTATTTGTTATAAAACACCTGCTATGGTTTTATATATATTGTTGTTTATTTGAGATGAGTGTGGAATGGATGTTTTATATAGTTTTTAAATGGGTTAAATTGTATATGTATTTATATCTACAAATATGTTGGGTAGAACATGAGTAGATGAGATAATTGGTATGTGATAAAATGATGAGGTATGAAAGATGATTAAGAATGATATTGGTAGATGCACCAATTAGAGAATGTCATAATGCTAGCAGATGCGCTCAAGCATAGTATTGGTAGATGCACCAAAGAGAGAATGACATAATGCTAGCAGATGCGCTTAGGAATAATATTGGTAGATGCACCAAATAGAGAATGTCATAATACTAGCAGATGCGCTTAAGGATAATATTGGCAGATGTGACTAATAGTGAATGTCGTAATCCTGGCAGAGGCGCTTAAAGGATAATGTTGGCAGATGCGTCTTATGTAGCAATGGGAGTTTGTGCTAATTCCTTAGGTCAATCCTTAGGAATGAAAGAATGACGGGTAGTTGAATTCCTAGGGTAAAATCCTAAGGAAGATAGTAGGGATGGGTAATTGAGTTGATTGTTTGATGGTTGAATATAATAATTATATTATTGTGGGTTGAAAACCCTATATGCTCACCAGGCTCCCAAGCCTGACCCACTCAGTTTCCTTTGTATCACAGGTATCAATACGAAGACATATTTCACAGAGAGATTTAAAGGAGATATAAATCATTAGTCTAATTGAATGTAAGTTCTGTTTATGCTTATATGTCTGTATCGGAACATGACATCCCGAGGTTTTATTAATAAACGAAAATACATTCTCTGTGAGAAATGTTTTGATAAGTTATTATCATATCTTGTATTGGGAACAAATTCCGCAACCGTTTTCTTTAAACGATTACTCTGATTTTATAAAATAAAGCATAAACAAATCAGTCTTTTCTGGCCGTGAAAATGGGGATGTCACACACACTGTGTGCTAGGCAAATCGTCTTTCCCGTCGCGATTAATACGAATAGATCGGATCTCAAAACCTCAATTGAGAGTGTTTAGCGATAAGTTTTCATGAGCCTTTCTTTCGTGATCTTCGTTCCGAACTTCTCTCAAATCTTTTCAAAGTCAGAGAGTGAACCTCTCCAGTATAAAGATAACTTAGTAGGAACGACACCCATTTTATGGCTTTCTGATACACTTACTCCTACCTGTTACCCAGACTGCATCATAGGGATGTAGGTCGACACTCAGATAACCATAAATAAAGGCGCGGGAAAATTTATGCCTATCATAGTAAAGAAAGATACATCTAGGGTTAACCATCGACTCTCATCAGCTTGTGTTCCTTT
Source organism: Lactuca serriola (assembly GCF_051521515.1). Lineage (NCBI taxonomy): Eukaryota > Viridiplantae > Streptophyta > Magnoliopsida > Asterales > Asteraceae > Lactuca > Lactuca serriola. The sequence continues at coordinate 9,613,134 of NC_136409.1, read as the reverse complement.
TCGTGTAGGAAAAACCATGCCTCCAAAGAAACGTAACCAACCCGCTGGTAAGACACCGATTCTTCAAATCGATGAAGCTACATTTCAAGCTACAATTTCAGTAGCCGTAGCAGCTGTCATGGCTCACCTGAATGTTAACAACGCCAATGTTAGCAAGAGAATCATCGGGAATCCCGATCAAAGCAATGGACAGCAGCAACCAGCACCGACGTGTAAAGCCACCCAAGAACCCCAACCAAATCCACTGAAAAGAAAGTTTAAGAACGAGGAGGGAAGTAAATTGACTCAAGGACCTTCAAAAGGGCAACGAGCTGAACTGGTCAATGCCCCTGTCAACCCTTCCGTCTCGACTCCAAGAAGACCATACCTAGGAAACCTTCCCCGCTGCAGCATGTGTGACTTCCATCATTATGGATTTTGTCGGGAACCCTTTTGTGTTAGGCGCAACATGAAGGGGCATACTGCTCGCAGCTGCAGAACCCCGGTTGAGTTCATTACATCAACCACCAATGTTGAGACCAGTCCAGTATGCCACCTATGTTGTGAAATTGGGCACTTCAAGAGGGACTGGCCAACTGAAGGAAAGGACAAGAACGCAGGAGGAGTCTAACCGTTATAACAAGGGGAGCATCAAGTAACCCGGTAGAATTTTGGTATGTCTCTCAACCTTAAGTAGCTAGCCAAAAACTTTAAATAACCAATTCTAATTGTAATTACTCCCTCGTTAAGGCGAAAGTCGCAGCACTGTTGTAGAACTTAAAAACCCATCAGGTAAAGCTATAATGGCTTAGCATATACGTTAAGGCCATTTATAATTAAGATTGATAGACCTCGAGTGAGTGATTCTGCCTTATCTCCTGTTCCTCGTTTGGTTGTGGATTTAGGGCGGAGTTGCTCAGTCAACAGTCCTTTTAATCTTAATTATACATGCGTAGTGTATACTAGGCGGTTATAGAGAGGCCTCGTGAGAAATCCATTCATGAAAAGTACATTATACCAGAACATCAGGACCCCTAGAGTTCCGCGTCAACCATGTTGGTCCAAGTATGCATGGTAGTGATACCATAGACAAGACCCGAGACGCTAAGAACTTGTGTGTCCTGTTCAGCACATGGTCCTATCGATCTTCATCCTGTATAGTGTCGATGGTTGTAAATTTAGACACTACTGTCAGTCATGTCTCGACTTGGTTCAACCATGTGAGAATTCCTAGTGGTGTGTAAAAAGAACTTTCACCGTATCATGAACATCAAATCAAGGTTCCTTTGAACCTGATAAGAAAACCTAATACGAACCGTCAGTCGTCTCTCCCATCCAACCTTCATAAGTACCTAGGAGAGGGGTACCACGTGCTCTTAACCAACCCCTCCTTAGACATTAAAAACCAGAAACGATAGGCACTACAGATATTCCAAAAGACAGTAACCGCCCGAGGCCTACTCAATAGATCCTCCAGAAAGGCTATCCGCACCGCACAATCAGGTTCGTGAATCAAGAGAAAGAACTCATGGGATTAACTTACTACTACTAAGTATATGCATTGGTGTGGTATATAATTTAGATCAATAAGATTTAAGATGTGTGCTTCCTCCCTACTCCCTGTTCCTCATTGGGTTGTGGGTCTAGGGTGGGGCCACACATCTGAACATCCCGTCAAATCTCAACTATATACGACTTGCATACATGAAGTAATAGTGATTGAGCCAAGTATGAGGTCTACCACGAACCTTATAGTAAGACCCTTCATCCTATCCCATGAAAAGGAGTTGGAGTCAAGAGAACCACTGCGGCTTGAGCTACTAAAATGACCACAAATTCGAAATTTGTTGTCATCCCGGTTAGTCCAAACGTAGTAACTAACACCCTCAGTTAGGAGAAGAAACTCAGAAACCCCGGAAGAGTAGTTGCAAGAGATACTCGCACTACTCAGGCACTTCGTCCATCCCGTTACAGATGAGTAGTGCCTAGGACACACCGCCTCCTCATGCGAGAAAAGTCACCGTCGCCCTATGGACGATAGACTGCATTCTCCAAAGTTAATACTAGGACGCTAAGAACCACATGACCACCTCCGCAACCAAGAATACTTGAATAAAGTATATGGTAGATTGCGTTGAGCCTTATAACCCAGATCTTAAATAGATTGTAGACTTGACACCAGTCTAGGTGTTATTCGATAGGGTTGTGCTAGAACATGCGCTTCCTACAACTAGAGGGAGCAGACGTGATGGAGAATGAAGCAAGTCATAGAGATTTGTTAGACTACTAGGTGCTCCAAGGAATACTATCCCTAAAGAGACAGTAGAACCACCTCCTGAAATAGTCCAGCACTTCAGAAAATCTCTAAGGGCGAAGCTAGCCCCGATCTGAGACTGCTATCCATGAAACAACAAAGCGAGTAAGAGAATGATTCTTTTCAGTTAGGAATCATATTGTGAAAGCATCGTCTGGTAAAACCCTCTATCACACCGACTTTGAGAGTTTCCGCTTGAAACACCTCAAGAGTCAGAAGTGCAGGTCCATTTTGCACTAGGTCGAGATAGATATCACATAACCAATAAAGGCCAGTATATAGCCAATACGTCCAATGATCAAGAAAACCTCCGAAAGCCAACCATTAGGAAGTACGAATCCGAAGACGACCTGAGCCTTCTAAGAACCAACCTGGGGACTACACCCCCAGTGAGAGAGAACTTATGGAACTTCAGAATGGCGATCACGCCAAGTGATGATCTAACCATGGAAGTACATTATGTTCTAAAGTACTGAAACATTCTATCTTCCCAAGAACTTAGAGCCATCAGAGATTCGTGATAAGAATAGGTCCAGCATCCTTCAGACCTCAACTACTTTTGGAACTCCATAAATTCCGCCCAAATCTATCCACATCTGAACTTGAAAATGGTACTTGTCCGATGCGACTCTTGTAATTCCACTCGTCGAGACTGAAACCATTGAGCGTGTCAGAACCTGTAAATATCATGAACTAAGGGGTCGAGAGAAAACGAAACAAATCCGCATCCCAATTGTGAAGGTGCGCTGGAACACCAAGCGAGTACCGGAGTTCACTTGGGAGTGCGAAGAGAAATCGAAAACTTAAACGACCCCATCTCCTTACTTAGTTATTTTGTGATAACTTAGTAGCTTGAACTCTAATTTCGGGACGAAATTCCGTCTAACGAGGGGATGATGTGACAGCCCAAAATTTTCATTTGTATAAACCCCACAATCAAGCACATCAAAAATTAGCCAAATTTATTTCGGAACATTTTTGGCCGGTCTTAAGTCCATTTGAGTATTTTATTTTAATTTTCCGTCAAACGAACAAATAAAGGGAAGTGTCCGTTAGGTGTGTTGGGTAACAAATAAACACGTAACACTTTGACTAGGCGTTCACGGCCAAACAAGGGGAGTTTGGCCCGAAAACTCTAATGAGTATAAATATGACACTTAGTCATTTTTGTCTCATTTTTCACTTCCAACTTCAAGAACACCCAAGTTTTCACTCAACTATCATAATATCATTCCTTCAAATCCGTCAAAATGTAAGTGTTTACTTCCTTGATTCGTTTATATAACACTTTATCTAGTGTTTTTACTCGATTTCATCCATGGAAATCCACTCTTTTCTTAGATCTTCAAGTGTTCTTCAAGAACACCAAGAACACACACTAGTGTGTGTGGCCGAAAACACCCTTCTTTGCTTCCACATTGTAAGTATCTACTTCCTATACTTGTATCTAGTAAGGATATTGAATTTAGGGCCTCGAAAATGTCATTCTTTGAAGAACAAAAGGGGTTTATGGTGCATCTCCTTAAACCGAAAACCCTCCTTAGACCGAAAACCATGTGGACCGAATACCTCTTGGACCGAGAACCTCTTCAGACCGAGAACCTCTTCGGAACGAGAAACTCTGCGGACCGAGAACCCTTTTTGGACTGAAAACCTCCTCAGACCGAATACCACTTGGACCGAAAACTCCCTTAAGTGGCCTTACAACCCTTAGATGCAACCCTAAGTACTTCTAACACTTGAATCAAAGTGTTTTCCATGTATTAGGGTGTCCTTACTTGCATAATTAGTTATTAAATGACTAATTAAATACTCAAATGTATCATTACATGTTAAATAGGATTCGCGTGTGTGTTCAAGTCCTCAATTGACACTTAGCATCATATACCATCCGTTCATCCGAATCACCCACTACATGTGAGTTCATACCCCTTAATCAACCTTTTAAATGATTTTAAATGTTTTTATGGGGGGGATACAAGTCGAACTAGTAATTTTTTAGATCAATCATGTGTGGTTAATAACCGTCTAGCAAATAGATTTCTGCATGTTAAACTGTTTTATCCAACTAAAGGTTTTCAAATCTTGTATTATGAGCTGACATCAAGTCATCAATTCTTATTTATAAATTTATCAAAAGTTTTACCAAAACTTCTTTTTATACTTTAATATTGTCAAATGCGTGCCTATATATGTATAGTTATATAAGTAATGTTTAAAGGACTTAGGAAGGCTAGCTCGCTTTAATTCCCTTTCCTTGTTTGGATGTGGCTTTAGGGTATCGGTTATCCGTCTGAAGGTCGTTTAAATATTAGTTATATATCATGTATACATACATACATATATATATATATATATATATATATATATATATATATATATATTCATAAAAGTTCTATCAGTCAATTCATCACCTTTGGGTAGCAAAGGCATCCAGATAACCTCTCAAGTAAACTATAATAGGTATAGTTTAGAAACCAACCATAACTTTCATAAAATGAGAACTTAGTTATATCTATATTCTAAAAACTTATACTTTTTAATAAAGAGAAATGTTTATAGAAATCAAAACACGAGATACATCCTCATGACACGGATTCCACCGTTGTCAAGTTGGTAACCAGAGTCTCCTAGAGGGAGAGCGGGCATTGTGTGTATAGATCTATACGGGACAGACACTCCTACATCCTGACTGCTAGCTACAGTCCCGGACGACCAAGTCAAGGGGTGACAAATGTCACATTCATTCCGACGCCAGCAGCTTGTCAAGTATTCGATTATCAATTAGTATGATTACGAGTATCTTTACATTTACCTTATAATTCATGGCTTTAAGGTAGGTATTATCATGGTATTTTCAACATATAAAACCATTTTTCATATACTTTTCTAGTTATATAGTAGGACACAGTTTTAACTTAGGATAAAGGGCTACTTTAGACTCTCCGAGGCGTATTGTTCATTCGATACCACCTAGAGTCTATACTCCATTCTTTTGGACTCTTCGAGGTGTATTGTTCATTCGATACCATCTGGAGTCTATACTTCATTCTTTTGGATTCTTCGAGGCGTATTGTTCATTCGATACCACCTGGAGTCTATACTTCATTACTTTGGACTTTTCGAGGTGTATTGTTCATTCGATACCACCTGGAGTCTATGTATTATTTACTTTTAACCAGCAGTGTTACTGCTGAGGTAAAATATTATTTTCCCTGTTACTTTTTCTTGTGATCTTCTCACATATTCCTTAAGTATAAACTATATTTTGATAATGATAGTACTTTTAGGGGAAAATTCTCCTTAAACAATAAACAGTCGGGTCTTGGTAGAAGACTGCTTTCAATAGGGAAAACTTATTTGCTTAAACATAGAACAGTCGAGTTTTGGGTTGAAAACTACTTTTATTAGAAAATATAAGATTTTCTGGGAGAAAGTCCAATACTCTGTGAATTCTAAACCACCATCTTTCATAAGATTATTTTGAAGAAAAACATGTATTTATATCAATGTCATTAAATACTTATGAACTCACCAGCATTAAAATGCTGATACTCGCTTTCAAAATAACTTGTATTCTCAGGTCATCAATAGACAGGCACACTCCGGGAGATTTTGTGAAGTCAGCCTAGTACCGAGCTGCATTATATGTTATTCTCTGTATTTACCTTTGATGTTGTTGTTAAATGTAACATATGTAAAATTATTACTATTAATGCAATGGTTGTTGTACTTTGATTACTATACTGCATATGTTGTGATACTTGACATGACATCCTCCACCCCAGAACGTTTCCGCCGTTCTCGGGGTCGTCGTCAATCATTCCATGGCCCACTAAGACCTGATGAAACTGAATACCCTGATGCTCCCTTCCATGGTGACTGTGAGGAGGTATATGAATAAACTATTATTACTCCTAAGATTTATTATTTTGATATTTAAAAGGTTAGGTTGATGTGTTCTTCTGGGTAACAAAGGGGTATGTTTTAAGTTTACCGACCATCATGATTTCCCCAGGGCATGTGATAGTTGTATTCCGGAGGAAATGTAGTGGATCAGGCTACATTCGTCCCTTAATACAACTGTGAACAATCCTGGCTTAACCAAGATGTCAGGATCAGCTTATTTGATTTGGTATTATGTTCTTTTTCCTATGTCGCAGAAGTAAAGGTGTTTTATCATTAGATTTTATTTGTTTTGTTCAGAGTTGTTTAGTCCCTCTTTGGATTATAGTTGAATATCAATGTGTGGTTAGATGTAACGCTTGTGTTTCTGGGCTTCCCATTTTTAGCAATGTAATAGTCTAGGATAACCTTTGTAACCCAATTTGAAATAATAAAAATGTATTATTTGTGAATTATGTGATTTATGTGTTTATTTTCTTAATTATTATAATTTAATGAATTAAGAATAAAATAAGCGTCAAAATTAAAGTATGAGATATGCCCGATATCTTTGCATAAAGTTGTAGTGGCCGAAACAAGGTTTCCGAATATATATAGAACGCCCAAATCTGACTTCGTATGAGAAAGTTATGATTTTCTGAAGTTTCGACTTAGCAGTAAGCAGCCCCAATACTCGATTTGAGATCGAGCGGTTTTTAGCCAAAACAATCTAAACGAGAATCGAAGATCTCGTTGTTAGTAGCGAAACGATAAAAAGTTATGCGAGAACGGATGTAGGACGAAGAAGTTATGAATTTATAACGAAGTTTTCCTGTCCCGGCCTACTAAAAATAAATAATAAAAGTAAAAGTCAATATTAGCCGATGGAGTCTAAATGGAAGTTGTAGAGTATGGTCTCGCCTACGCGTGGATATAAAGAACGTCGAAAACGGAGCTCGTATGCGAAAGTTACGCAATTTAGAAGTTTGACGAGTCAAATTACGCCGAGCGTAATTTGAGTACGCCCAGCGTACTCAGAGGGGTGCAAGTTGCCTGACCAATACTCGAGTGCCACCAATTGACGCACGCAGTGACGTCAAAGTATGCCCAGCGTAACCAAATTACACCCAGCGTACTGAGTATGCCCAGCGTACATGGAAATTCCGCCCAGCGTAATCCCAAACCCAGCAGCCTATAAATAGAAACCGAGATCAGCCATTTTCTCTTGTTCAAACTCTTTCTTCTCTCTAGTTTCTGCCTCGATTTGCGTGCCAATCATATCCCGAAGCCCAGGTATCATTCCCGAGCCCCGAAGCAAGATCCGAAGCCCCGAGGATCCCAAGAAGTGAGATTTCTAAGCCGAAGCCCGGCCCGCGAGGAGCCCAGTTTTTGTGAAGATCTTCCAGATCTACGGAGAAACACTACTTCTGCAAGCCGTAATGCTGCCCGATCATCTTCTGATCAAGTGAGTGCATAGTCCCTTTCAATACACGATGTTATACAAGTAATCGTTGAATGTATTTAAGAATACGGGAAATGAGTGTGTAGTAATTTTCTTCTAACACACTACTATGAAGTATTTATTACGAAATACGTGTTACGTGTATACTTTGTTGATTATATGTGTGAATGTATATTCACTTTCTTCTATCATATAGATCTGATTATTTCTCTATGAAATACATGTTATGTGTGTGTGCCTCTTCTGTTATGTGGAAAATGTATTGATTGAGCATGCTATACAGGTTTTAAACTATGTATAAAAATGTATATTTTTATCTACTAATATGTTGGGTAGAACATGGGTAGATAGTTGGTGTGTAATAAACAGATGAGAGGCCTCGATGTTGTTGTTGTTGATCTAGTCATTCAGCAGAGTATGGATGACGACCACAGACTCTTTCTAGACGGTCCTGTGGAACACTAGCAGGCTCATAACATGTAGGTGTTGTGAACGATGTGTTCACCGGTGTACTATATCCCCCTCATGCTTGCCTTTAGGATATTTATTGCTACGGAAGCCCCTTTGCAGTAATGTCCGTCCCGATGAAAATCCTAGATTAGGTCCCTTATATAAATGTTGTTTTAGGCACGTAAAGTGAGGATAACGGGAATGGGTAATCGGGTTATTGTTGATTGTTGAATTAAATATAAATATTTATTGTGGGTTGAAAACCCTATATGCTCACCAGGCTCCCGAGCCTGCTCCACTCAGTTTATTTGTATTACAGGAAGTGGCACAAGAGCATAAAGATGGATGAATCATCAACTTGTTTTGTTTACAAGTCTGTATATGTATATATTTGTTGAATGACTTGTAATGTTATCGTTTATGCTTTATGGTCTGTATCGGAACATGACATCCTGATTTTGATTATGAAAGGAAATTATATTTCTTTATGAAATGTTTTGATAAAAGATCTATTTTATCATGTTTTGTTTTTGGGAACAAATTCCGCATCTCTTTTAAAATCAAAAGGATTTACTTTGAAAATGTTTAAAAAGCATAAATGAAACCGGTCTTTTCTGGCCAAGATTTTGTGGATGTCACATTAGATATGCTAGTTCACTATAAACAATGCTCTAGTACCAACCTGTCACACCCCCGAACCAAACGGCGGAAATGTCTGAGGGCTCGCGTGACTTAAATTGAAATATCATCACAATGAATATACATGAAACATAACATAAACATCACCATGCATTAATACATTACAACTGACCTTGTTCACATAAAGTACATTGTCTAAATATTACATATCCATAGCATAAATTGTTTGAGACTTTTCAAAACATAACATCCTAGCACACTTGGTATTGTTCTTCAGCTTATCTGTTACCTGAGAATATAAGTTATTTTGAAAACGTCAACATATAGAATGTTGGTGAGTTCATAAGCAGGTTTGATACGAAAATGTTTTGTGTAGTTTATAAAACCCAGAAAATCTGATATTTTCTGAAACGACAATTGTTTATACAAAAAGTGTGAAGATCCATAGGTATATGCATGAATGATTTCAAAACGTGTATAAATGAGAAGTTTTGCAATATAGTTATTGAAAATACAAGTGAATAATATTGATTTTCCCCGAAAAACCTGATGTTTTCCGATAATTAGTATGATTGTTTTGTATTATTATATTGTCACAACGAACAAATATGATTTCTCCTGATTACTTAATTAGATGGTATTGGATTTTTATGTGAGTCGTTATAACCATGCATGATAATGACTAGTTCGTCTGTCTTGGCATTCTAGTGAACGCCGAAATTGATCTTAAGATTTTGTCACCCTAGACTGGCCGAGTCTAACTGTAGCGAACATCTTAGGTGTGGGGGAGTCACCCCCGTATAGATCTATACACAAACTCTCGCTTTCCCTCCAAGAGACTTTGATTATAACTACAAACTACGACCGACACTTAATGGTGTCGCCCGTTATTACTCACTTAATCCAAATGAATTTGATTACCCATTTATTAACAACCTGATTTTTGTTTACTTGAATAGAAGGTAAGCCTAACAGACGAGGAGAAGAGGACCACGAGGTCCTACTAATCACGTTTTTTATTTAAGGCTGTCGAGTATACGAAGGACACGTTGGCCTACTTCGCATATGATTTATTTGGACCTTACTAACAATGCTAATGGGTCACTGAGGCCCAATAGCGTGTAAAAGCCATTGAGGGTCCCTCAAGCATGTAATTGGGTCACAGGAGGCCCAATAAACATGTATTATTTATGTTAAGCCCAAAAGTCATGTTAACGGGTTACGAAGGCCCAATAGGCATGATTAGAATCTTTCAAGCCCAACAATTTGAATGTTTACTTGTTTTGTATAGTATAAATGTTGGGAATTCTATTTGAGCAATTGTTGAATCGCAAAGGCATAAAGTTTGTCGATTGTTTTATAACCGTATTTAAATTTATGAAAATATATGTATGTTTTCCATTCTAAATTCATAAGTTATAATTTGGTAATTTTGACCCAAATATCTTAATAATAAAATAATTGACTCAAAAGTATTGGTTTGACCAATTCAGCCCTTCTTTAATAAAAATGACCATTTTAGTCCCTTTTTATAAAAAAAAATGACATTTTAGATCCTTAAACTATTTTTCTTGACATTTTGGCCCAAAGACTTATTTAAATAATGTTTTCAGCCCAATGTTTACTTTTTGGCAGTTTCAGCCACTATTGTAAAATCATTTTCATTTATAATCCAAAATTTTCACAACTTTTACAAATTTGACCCAAAATCCAAAAACTTTACATTTTTAATCCTTTTTGGCAAGTAGGGTCATTTTAACCCCTGAAATAGATTTATTTACTTTTCTACCCACTATTTTTCTAAATTTACCATTTCAGCCCCTTAGAACCCATATTTTTTGCAAATTTGTGCCTATGGGCCGAAAAGCCCAAAATTTGAGCCCAATAGGCTACAATTTACATTTTTAGTCCTTTGAGAAGCATAATGTTCATAAAAACTTCTATTTTAACTTTTTTGACCCTTTTGATCCTTGTAAAAGTCATAAATGACAACTTTTTCCCAACTTTTGTTTATTTGACAAAAATAGTCCAAAAATGAGTTTTATGTTGTAAGTTGCTTATTATAACCTTAGGTGATAATTTTTCTTAACTTGTTAAGTGTAATACATCCTAGATCACATTTTTTCCCCCATGAACTATAGATCTCGAATATTTTTCATTTTTGGCACATATTTACCACATAAACACAAGAAATCACACATAACATACAAATACACATAGATCTACACATTTTACTTGTATTCTCCCCCGTAAAACATGTGAAAACCGAAAATAGAGGGGTATGAACTCACCTTGCTTTGATGTTCACAATTTTGAAGAAGAAAGGATGAAAATGATGAGATCTGTCGGCCTAACAAGCTTCTTTAGAAGTCTTTGGGCTTAGATTGCTTCTAAGTAGTATGATGATGAATTTGAATGAATTAAAAGACGATTTTTGATGAGATATAGAAGTTAAACTTTGGATTTAAGTAAATACTTACCAAAGATTTATGTTATGAGTGAATGATCTTCTTGGCATGTAAGCAAGTCTCAAAATTTTGAAGGAAGAATGGAGATGTTCTTGAGATGATTTGATAGTATTGGAATAGAGTTTAATATGTGTGTGTGTTACTACCTTCGTCCGAGAGATAAGAAGAAGAGAGGGAGGGGAGAGAAGTGAGGTGACATTACATGGATGTCCACCATGCTATAAGGAGGTGGCATCCTCACAAATTTTCCATAATTTCCCTTTTTGTTTTAATTCCTTTTTCCATTCTTATCTCCTTTTTTTATTAAACATGGGCCGATTTGGGCTAAGGAGAGAGGGGAGGAATCATCTTTGGCCCTTTCTAAGTCTTGCTCCAAATTATGAGGCTAAATAACTATTTTTCGGCCCATTGGGCTTCTAGGGATGCTCACGGCCCAAATTAGCATAAAAGAATGGATTTTAGTCCATTAAAGCTAATTGAATTTGTTATGGCACATTAAAGATAAACTAGTCCATTTTAGGTTTATAAGGCCCAAAAGGTTAAGTCTCGGTAGAGTGGGTCCAATGAGAGCCCATATAAGAGTTCTAAGCCCAAAATAGTCAAATTGGAAGTTTATTGGCCCATTAGGCCCAATAAGGAAATCCTAGTCCGTATTGGACTTAAACCGGGGTTTCTAGCGTTTCTAATCTTTTGTTGACTATTTGAGTGTTTGTATGGAGTGTTTGATGGAATTTTGTTGTCATTGAATAAGCATCATACATGCTTTCAAGTTTTAGTTACAATGTTATTCCTTGTTAATTGTCTATAAAGCATCAGAATTCCTAGTTGTGACACCATCCGTCTGCGGGTGAAAAGCAGTGCTGAAGTACCCAACTCGTCATGAAACTTCTTCCAAAATCTAGAAGTAAACCGCACGTCTCGGTCTGAAATTACTGAGACTGGCACTCCGTGCCGAGCTACTACCTCTTGGATGTAGATATCGGCCAACTTCTCGTTTGAGATGCTCTCCTGGATCGGTATGAAATGGACACTCTTGGTCAACCGATCCACGATGACCCAAATTGAATCCACTCCCGAGCAGTCCTGGGAAGCTTTGTGATGAAATCAATAGTAATATCTTCCTATTTCCACATGGGGATGTCCTACGGTTGCGTCTCTTATGCTTGATGGTGGTAGTGCTATTCTTCGTGAACAAATAGTTTCGGCTATTAAAGAACTGATGGACTTAGATCATCTTTCTAGAATTGACCTAGCTCAGAAAGCGAAAATTAAGTGGGCCATTGAAGGGGATGAGAATTCTAGTTTTTTCATGGTACTATCAATCGGAAGAGACGTCAAACAGCTATAAGGGGTATCATGATCGATGGTGTTTGGGAGGATGACCCTGGGAAGGTTAAGGAGTTCCAAAGTTACTATAAAAATCTTTTCCTGAAGAAAAAAGGAATACGCCCTATACAACTGACCCTAGTCTGTTTCATACCCTCACGGATGATCAAGTTATCCTCCTTCATGCTCCTTTTTCTCGTGATGAGATTAAAAGGGCTGTTTGGGATTGTGGTTCTAATCGGGCTCCTGGCCCGGATGGTTTTTCTTTTGGTTTCTTGAAAAAGTACTGGAATCTTATTTCTGATGATTTGGTGGATTTCATTCATCATTTTCACATCCATTGCTCGATCCCAAAAGGTTGCAACGCTTCTTTATTTACGGTTATTCTTAAAGTTTGAGACCCTAAGCATATTAAAGACTTTAGACCTATTAGTCTAATAGGGTGCCAATATAAAATAATTGGTAAATTATTAGCTAATAGGTTAGCGGAGGTTATTGGTTCTATTATTAGTCTGGAGTAGTTTGCCTTCGTTAAAGGTAGACAAATCTTGGATGGTCCATTTCTTCTAAATGAGGTGGTGGCTTGGAGTAAGTCCTCGAATAATCCTCTTATGATTTTCAAAGTGGATTTTGAGAAGGCTTTTGATTCCGTTTCGTGGGAGTATCTTTTGGAGATTATGCAGATTATGGGCTTTGGCAATCTATGGTGTGATTGGATCATGGAGCTTCTTAGATCTACTAGGGCTTCGGTTCTTGTTAACGGGTCCCCTACTGATGAATTTCAAATTTAACATGGCTTGCGTCAAGGTGATCCATTGTCACCTTTTTTATTCATCCTGGTCATGGAAGGGCTTCATGTCACTCTTCGGAAAGCTCACAATGCAAATGTCTTTCGAGGTATATCTATTAGTGGGATTGAAATCTCCCATCTGTTTTATGCCGATGATGTTGTTTTGCTTTCGACATGGGACCCAGCTAATGTCTCCCGAATCATTCGTATCCTACGGTGCTTTTATCTAGCTTTGGGTCTAAAAATCAACCTACAAAAAAGTAAATTGATTGGAGTTGGAGTTCCTTTGGCTCAGGTTGAGGTGGCAGCGCGTAAAGTTGGGTGTGCTCCTGATTCTTGTCCTTTTATTCATCTTGGAGTTCCTGTTGGCCACAACATGTCTCGGATCACTGCTTGGTCTTCATTTGTTGATCGTTTTCAGTCGAAGCTCTCGGGTTGGAAAGCAAATTGTCTTTCGTCTGGAGGACGCCTAACTTTGATTAAATCGGTTCTTGGAAGTCTTGGAAGCTACTTGATGTCTATCTTTATGGTCCTGATCTCCGTTGTCAACACCTTGGAGTCTCTTCGAGCTAGGTTTTTTTGGGGTGCTGACATGGGTGAGAGACGCATGCACTGGGTTCGCTGGGATAGGGTCTTAGCCCAAAAAAAGAATGGGGGTCTTAGTGTTGGTAGTTTGTATTCCTTTAATTGGGCTATGCTCTATAAATGGCGTTGGAGATTCTTTCATAATCCGGATTTGATATGGGTTAATGTTGTAAAGGCTATTTATGGTCAGGATGGTGGTTGTAGCTCTTTCTCTCATAGAAGAGGTTCAATTGGTCCTTGGAATGGTGTTATTCAGAGGCTTGCGCAACTTCATAATCATGATCATGATCTTAGGCCTCTTTGTCCTATTAGAGTTGGTGATGGGAATAGAACTTCTTTTTGGCATGATGTACGGAAGGGGGATACCCAATTGGCTGCTTCTTTTCATAGGATTTATGCTCTAGATCTTCAAAAATCCATATCAGTCCGTGATAGGGTGCTTCTCGGTTGGAACTTAGATTGTCTCAGGCGTTCACCAAGAGGGGGTATTGAGGAGACCCAATGGACTAATTTTACCTCCTTAATGCAGGGAGTTCTTCTTCAATCCACACCTGACCGTTTGGGATGGACTATTGATGTCTCAGATTCTTTTTCTGTTTCTTCTTTGCGAGCTATTTTGGATAGTCATATGTTACATTCAGGGGTCCTGAAACTCGTTGGAACAATTGGGTGCCTATCAAGCTGAATATATTTATTTGGAGATTGCAGTCTAGAAGCCTTCTGACTAGGGAAAAACTTTCGCTCCGTCGGATTACTATGGATTCCATTCTTTGTCATGTCTGCTCTAATACTGTTGAATCTATTGATCATCTTTTTCTCCATTGCAATCAGTTGATTGACTTCTGGACTCGGTTAGCTATTTGGTGGGATGTTCATCTTCCTCAGTTATCCTCTATTGATTCTCTCCTCTCGTGGTCCGATTCTCTTTCCCTTAAACGAGGGCAGCGACAAGCTTTTGACACTGTTATCATCACTACCTTATGGTGTCTCTGGAATTTTCGTAACTCCACCATTTTTGGAACGGCTCAACCCAAGAAGTCTCTCATTTTAGATGATGTGATTGAAAGATCTTTCTTTTGGATTTCTAATAGGTTTAGAAAAGTTAAAATTAGTTGGACCTCTTGGCTTCATAATCCCCTCTTAGCTTGTAATTTGTTGTGATGTATTCTTTCCTCTAGCTTCTTGCTAGTTTTTTAATAAAATCTCTGTCGTTCTAAAAAAAAACTTCGTCTAAATTTTTAATTTCTTTTGCAAAGTTTTATAATTATCAAGACAGCTCTTTTTATATAAGATGGGTTGCAAAAGACAGACCGCGCTAACATTAATGAGTTGATGGAGGAAAGTTATCAAAAAAAGTTCTACCAAAATTTTCAACTTGCACTCTTTCGTATTCTAACATTATTCTTTGATTTTTGACTTGATTAATCCTTTTAATCACAGGTTTCTTGGCAAAAGGTTTAGATCTATTAAGCATTAACAAATACTTAAATTTGGTTCCAAATCACAAGAATTTGTAATAATATAATTACCAAAACATTATTCTAAGTGTGAAGATTACGACATTAAATAATAAATCCAGGGACCAAATCTGCAAGTATGACAAAGATTCTAGTTTTGATCTCATTTATAAATAGGAGACATACAGTAAGGTTTCAAATTCCGGTTTTTGCTTTTCATTTCTTGGTACTCCCATTTACGCTACATAAAATCTGAGGGTTCAGTCCAAACATTTTTGGGACCTTGGGCGGAAATTAAATAAGGGGCCCCTCCATATGTCAAAATATCCACGACCTTTAATTTTGAGCTAATTTTAAATAATGTTTTTGTTAAGACACTATCTAAACCATCCTTTTTTTGATTTATAATATCAACATGCATTATTATAGAAATCTAACCTATAATCTTATGAATTTTCTTAGTAATTATATTTGTATTTCAGGTAAAGTATAAATATATCATTATTTAACAATCTACTTTAACATAATAGATCTATTGGTGATTTATCACATTTTTAGATTGATATTTCATAAACTTTTGACCAATAATAAAGTATGATGTTATTTCCTATATAAAACTTGAAAATCATCAAACTTTAATAGACACGCATTTATTCTCCCCCAAATATTAAAACTGTAAAGAGGGGCCGTAGAAACTCACATTCGATGCGTGATCTCGATACCGGTTCGTTTTGGTGAAGCTTTTCTTGAATAACCGCGTGGTCACCTTTCTTGGACTTTAAAACATTTTCCGGATTGTTTGGCAAAGGAAAACTACAATAAAGTCCCTACATATTGGTCTTATAATCGATTTAGTCCTTATATATTTTTTTTATTCAATTAAGTCCCAAATACCGGTAATCGTATTCAATTTAACCCTTTGAGCCGGCCAACAAGTCATCCAACTTTCAAAAATTTCATTTTTGGCCCAGATTTCAAAATTTATTACAATATTGGTCCAAAATTTACACTTTTGGCCCAGATTTTAATTTTTGTTACAAAGTTGGTCCACGCTTTACCCTTTTTGCCCAGATTTTACAATTTTATTATGAATTCATCATAACTTTAGTTTTCTTTATAACTTTTTTTTCTCAAAGAATTGTTTCTAATATGTTTTTTCTTTATAAAATCATATTTATACAAAAAAAAAAAAACGTATTTTCACTTAAAAATCTTATATTTTGTATATAAAAACTTTTTTTAAAAACTTTTTTGTATATGAAATATCTAGTTATAAAAATAAATATTTATTAAGTATATAAATATATACAAATCGGTTTTTATAAAATATGTATACAAAAACGTATTTTACAAAAACATATATACAAACACCTATTTTATCTATATGTTTTTTTTATAAAATCGTGTTTGTTTATATTTTTTTTTTATAAAATCATATTTTTTTATAGAAACATGTTTGAATAATTTTTTTATATATTACGTGTTTGTATACATTTTATAAAATGTATACAAACACGATTTTATAAAATATATACAAACACGTATTATATAAAAAAATTATTCAAACACGTTTTTATAAGATGTATACAAACACGATTTTATAAAATGTATACAAACAAGTATTATATAAAAAACTATTCAAATACACTTTTATAAATATATATATATATATATATATATATATATATATATATATATATAAACAAACACGATTTTATAAAAAAAAAATATAGATACACACCTATATTGTGTGCATATATATATATATATATATATATATATATATATATATATATATATATATATATATATATATATATATATAAAGGTGATAGGCGTTTGTATACATTTTTTTATAAAAATGGATTTTTATATATTTATATACTTAATAAATATATATTTTTATAACTAGATATTTCATATACAAAAACTTTTTAAAAAATATATATATATATAGAAATTATAAGATTTTTATGTGAAAATACGTTTTTTTGTATAAATATGATTTTATAAAGAAAAAAAAATATTTGAAACAATTTTTTGAGAAAAGAAGTTGTAAAAACAAATTAATGTTAGGATGAATTCATAATAAAATTGTAAAATTTGGGCAAAAAGGGGTAAATTTTGGACCAAATTTGTAACAAAATTTAAGTTCTGGGCCAAAAGTGTAAATTTTGGACCAAATTTGTAATAAATTTTGAAATTTGGGCCAAAAATGTAATTTTTGAAAGTTGGATGACCTGTTGACCAGGTCAAAGGGTTAAATTGAATACGATTGGCGGTATTTGGGACTTAATTGAATAAAAAAACATATAGAGACTAAATCGATTATGAGGCCAATATATAGAGACTTTATTGCAGTTTCCCGTTTGGCAATGTTTAAAACTAAAAGACTTGTTTTCAAATATTTTATATTTACAAGAAAATGCTATTTTGTAATTTATTTTACAACAGTGACTAAATTAATCAGTCTTGGTTTTTGTTGGATAATATTTTGATGACCTTGATTAAAATTGTAAAATGTTTTTACAACCATAGTATTCTATCGCTATCGTATAAAAAGGACGGGTGTTACAACATATCTTTAACTACGTTTATTTGGATGGAGTCTATTATATAAGTTATAAATATATAGATATAGATATACATACAATCATCACTATAATAATAATAACACAATCAAATAAATCTATGTGAACCATAATAAACTCAAAACAAATAAAAACCATTGTCACACATGGAATTGGACACCAACAATAACAATTTTAACAACAACATTTCGCGTCATCTTGGAATTCTTCTTTCATTTCTCCGCTTTGTACTTCATCATCACCATCATCTGGTGATTCCTTATACTTGTAAAAGAATGCAACAATGATATAGATAACAATATTAATGGCGCTTAGCGCAGCCAATGTCCAATAATACCGATCCAAACGGCTCTTATTCAACGTAGCCTAAAACCAGTTCGGCTTTTGGTTTCCCTCACTTACCTTCCCCACAATATCGATGTTGGGGTTGGAAAACTCTTCTATTAAACACTAAAATAGAATTACAATAGGAGGAGCCACTCTCACACTCAACTATTACAAAAAACCAACCCTCTCACTAACACTCTCACTCTAAGTGTTATACTATTTGTTTCTCTGTGTTTGGGATGCTTACAACTGAAGATGAAGCCTCTATTTATACCCATGACAGCTACCATTTGTGTAACCTTCATTAATTGTGTTCATCATAGGGTAGGAAGAAAACTTGTCACCATAGGTTTCATTTTGTCAACAAAGATGGCTACTGTAGCTTTGGAGACTTTGGAGGCTGGAACACAACAAATCTCCCCCTCCAGTCTCCGTCCAACAATCCTCATCCCAACTATGTCACCACATAGTTTGTGTTTCTCTTGTGTCACCACCTTTGTCAACATGTCTGCAGGATTGTTGTTGGTGTTGATCTTTAACAACTTCAATTCTCGTCCCTCAATTTCTTCTCTAAGCTAGTGATAACGGATATCAATATGTTTTGTGCGGGAATGGTACATCGAGTTCTTACTTAGGTCCATAGCACTCTGACTATCACAATGAATGATGTACTCTTCTTGTGGAAAGCCTAATTCTTGAAGAAATCAGCTCCTTCCCAGCTTCAACGGTTGCAATATACTCGGCTTCTGTTGTTGACAGAGCGACACATTTTTGTAACTTGGATTGCCATGAGATAGCTCCCCCTGCCAAAGTGAAAATGTAACTTGATGTAGATTTTCTATTATCAAGATCTCCTGCCATATCGGCATCTGTATAACCTTCCACGATTGGCTTTGCTCCCCCGTAGCATAAACATAGTTTTGAACTACCTTTTAGGTATCGAAGTATCCATTTGACTGCTTCCCAATGTTGCTTTCCCGGATTAGCTAGATATCTACTCACAACACCAACAGCATGAGCAATATCTGGTCTTGTACATACCATCGCATACATAAGACTTCCTACGGCTGAGGAATAAGGGACTGCTTTCATCTCTTCTTTTTCTTTCTGAGAAGAGGGACAATTTTTCTTACTCAACTTGAAGTGGTTAGCCAAGGGCGTACCAACGGGCTTGGCATTTTCCATGTTGAACCTTTTGATCACACGTTCAACATAATCTTCCTGTGATAAGAACAATTTTCTTGATTTTCTATCATGGATAATTTTCATGCCCAATATTTGTTGTGCTTGGCCTAAGTCTTTCATATCAAAGAACTTAGACAAATCCTTCTTCAAGTTGTTGATCATCGTTGCATCTTGGCCCACTATCAACATATCATCCACGTAGAGCAGAAGGATGAAAAATTTCCCTTCTGGAAACTTCTTCAGATAGACACAATGGTCTGCAACAGTTCTCTTGTACTCATGATTCATCATAAACGAATCAAACTTCTTGTACCACTGCCTTGGAGTTTGCTTAAGACCATAAAAGCTCTTCTTTAATTTACAAACGAGATGCTCTTTCTTTGGGACTTTAAAGCCATCAGGCTGCTCCATGTATATTTCTTCATCCAAATCACCATGGAGAAAGGCTGTTTTCACATCCATCTGCTCAAGTTCAAGATCTAGACTGGCAACTAATCCGAGTATAACTCGAATAGACATCATCTTCACAACCGACGAAATTTTTTTATCAAAGTCGATTCCTTCTTTTTGTTGGAAACCTTTGACAACGAGTCTCGCCTTATACTTCATAGTATTTCCTTTGCCGTCTTTCTTTAACTTGAAAACCCACTTGTTTTTCAAGGCTTTCTTTCCTTTGGGGAGTTTCACCAACTCATATGTTTGATTCTTCTGCAAAGAATTCATTTCTTCTTCCATGGCCTTCTGCCAATTTGCTTTATCAATATGAGATTGAGCTTCTTGAAAGCTCTCTGGCTCCCCCTCACTAGTAAGAAGGATGTAGTTTGAAGTCGGATATCTTCTTGATGGAGCACGAACTCGTTCGGATCGTCTAACTTGAGTTCCTTCGTTTGTAACTTCTGGAAATGTATCTAAAGTATCATAGGGTGGAAGCTCCCCCTGCTCAACACCTTCTTGATTTGCATCATCAACTTCTTCATCCTCTTCTTCAGTGGAAACATCATCTTTATTTTCAAATATTATATCTGAAACTTTGGAGCTTTGTTGCTTGTTAACCGGTGCCTTGAAATCATAATACTGGTTTTCATAGAAAACCACATCTCTACTTCGAATAACCTTCTTTAGTTCTGGGTCCCATAGCCTGTACCCGAACTCTTCATCTCCATATCCAATAAAAGATACATGGAGTGGATTTGAGGTCCAACTTCTTCCGCAATTCACTTGATACATGTGCAAACACCTTGCACCCAAATACTCTCAAGTGAGAATATGATATGTCTTTACCCGTCCATAGCTTCTCCGGAACTTCAAAATTCAATGGAGCGGAAGGTAACCTATTTATTAGATAGCAAGATGTCAATACAGCTTCACCCCAAAATGGCTTTGGGAGTTTAGTCATGTTGAGCATGCATCGAACTTTCTCAACAATAGTGCGATTCATTCGTTCTGCTACACCGTTGTGTTGTGGGGTTCGTGGGACAGTCTTTTCATGTCTGATACCATGTTCTGTGCAGTATTTAGAGAACTCACGGGAATAGTACTCGCCTCCATTATCTGACATGAGACATTTCAACTGCTTGCATGTTTGTCTTTCCACCATTGCATCAAAAGCTTTGAAGCGGTCCAATACTTGGTCCTTCGTCCTCAAACAGTATGCCCATACCTTTCGTGATGCATCGTCAATGAATGTCACAAAATACCGGCTTCCACCAAGAGATTCTACTTCAATGGGTCCACATACGTCGGAGTGGACAAGGCTCAGCAACTCAGAGCGGTTCTTTCTTGTGGAGCTAAAGGAAACTCTGTGTTGTTTCCCAAATAGGCAGTATTCACAAGGATCTAGGGCAACATCTTTTGCCATTGAAATGGACTCCTTCCGTGCAAGAGTCATCAATCCCTTCTCGCTCATGTGGCCTAGTCTTCTATGCCACAAGTTTGGTGATATCTCTTCTTCAACAGCATTAAGACTTGGTTGAAGTAGCTTTGCATGGCTTTTATAAAGAGTACCATTAAGTTGTCCCCTTGCAACAACCATAGCACCTTTTAACAACTTCCAGGTGCCATTTTTGAATTGATTATCATATCCTTGGACATCAAGAGCTCCAACTGAGATAAGATTCATTCTTAGCTCTAGGACATGTCGAACATCTTTCAGCACCAATGTACATCCAAC
Source organism: Lactuca serriola (assembly GCF_051521515.1). Classification (NCBI taxonomy): domain Eukaryota; kingdom Viridiplantae; phylum Streptophyta; class Magnoliopsida; order Asterales; family Asteraceae; genus Lactuca; species Lactuca serriola. Next base: position 9,591,506 of record NC_136409.1, on the reverse strand, counting down.
ATTGGTCTTTAAATGCACATCACCAATACCAGTAATGCTTGAAAAACTGGTGTTTCCCATCTTAACGGTACCATGGTCTCCGGGTTTATAAGTAGTGAATAAATCCCGGTTTGGAGTCGAATGATATGATGCGGCGCTATCAATCACCCACTCATCATCATGAGTTCCAACATGTAGGCATGCTTCTTCCTCGTATGTAACAAGGGCAACGTCTTGTGTTATGGTGACCATGGTTTCACCATTCTCCCTGCTTGGATTCTGACTTGACTCGGGCTGCTCTCGTAAGAACCTTCGACAATCACTTCTTTTGTGGCCATAATGATTACAATGATTGCAATTGCCTTCGAACCATGTATTTGAAGATTTACCTCGCTCTCGTGATTTCCCACGATCTTGGGATCTTCCTCTACTTTGACTATGTCTGCCTCTACCTCTACCTCGACCTCGGCCTCCAGTTCTGCCCCCGCCTCTTTCTTTGTTTTCTGACACAAGGGCAAAAGATTGGTCTGTACCAGCTTCTTTCCTTCTTGCTTCCTCGTTCATTAGGGCGTCTGTGACCATCTCCATTGTCACTTTACCACCGGGGGCAGAATTGCTGAGAGTCACAACAAGCGTCTCCCAATTATCTGGTAGAGAACTCAAGAGCAATATGGCTTGTTCCTCATCTTTGAGCACCCAATCAGCAGCACCGAGCTGGTTTACGAGATCCTGGAACTGACTCGTATGCTCGGTTATGGACATACCACTTCGTAACTTGTGGTTTACAAGGCGCCTCATCAGCAAGGTCTTGTTGCGTGCCGTCTTTTCCTGATACATATTCTCGAGCTTCTCCCAAAGTTTGTACGTGTCTGTCTCTTGAGAGACATGGTGAAAAACACTATGGTCGATCCACTGTCGAATTTGTGCCACCGTTTTCCTGTTTATTCTCGTCCAAACTTCGTCTGTCTTCGTGTCGGGTTTGACGCCTTGCTTTTCTATAGGCTCTGCTAAATCTTTCAGATTAAGCAAATCTTCCATCCTTGGCTTCCACATGTTATAATTTGTGGGCGTAAGTCGAACCATCGTAATCGTACTTGTAGATTCCATCGAAAATAATTGCAAATTTATTTTACAAATATTTCGAGGAAAAATTAGATAAAACTGAGCTCTCAGTTGGATTCGGAAGCGTCAAAAATGGTGGGGTAGAGTTTTTCGGGGTCAAAATATACTTTCTTGAAAAGTTATGTGCTAATTTGTAACTTTTCGGAACTATAGGGGCTAAACTGTAATTTTCGGAACTTACAGGGGCCAATCTGAAATATTTCTGCCAACCAGGGACTTTTCTGAAACTTTTCAAAACTCCAGGGACCAAAACAGTTATTTTCAGAACAATAGGGACCGAGCTGCTGTTTTTCAGAAACAGTGGGACCTTTCTGCAATTTTCTGAAACTTCAGGGGCTAAAATGCAACTTTTCTGAAAGGCTGGTCAATGCTGACGTCACTGATGACGTCACTGATGATGTCACTCTTTCTTCTCCGGCAGTCTTCTCCCGCCACCTGGTTTTTCCGGCGAATTTTCCTGCAGATTTGACCAATCTTTGACCGGTGTTTTGGAGGCCTTCCCGTGGTCAACAAATTACGAAAAATATATTTTCGGAATCCTTGAAACGAGACCTTTCTAATGGTGTACCCAGAAATCGATTTTGAGACAAAAAATTTTTGACGAAAAAACAGAGAAATTCGTGAAAAATTCCCTGGACACCAAACGGGGCTCTGATACCAGTTGTTGGGGTTGGAAAACTCTTCTATTAAACACTAAAATAGAATTACAATAGGAGGAGCCACTTTCACACTCAACTATTACAAAAAACCAACCCTCTCACTAACACTCTCACTCTAAGTGTTATACTATTTGTTTCTCTGTGTTTGGGATGCTTACAACTGAAGATGAAGCCTCTATTTATACCCATGACAGCTACCATTTGTGTAACCTTCATTAATTGTGTTCATCATAGGGTAGGAAGAAAACTTGTCACCGTAGGTTTCATTTTGTCAACAAAGATGGCTACTGTAGCTTTGGAGACTTTGGAGGCTGGAACACAACAATCGACACACAAAACACTAGCCATGGTTCCTAATCCAAGCACACCCTTTGTGAAATACATCAAATATTTGTTCATCGATTCTGGAGCTTGGTGCTTGAAGAAGCTTGTGATACTCGTATTAGCAATCCCATCAACGGCTGCAAGGAGTACAAACTGTGGAAGCAGCCAAAATATACTCATTGGGGTCCTCTCCTCAGGCTTGTCTAGCAAACCATGATTCTTAATCACATGAAGCCTTCGAGTCTCAACTTTCGCAGCAGCGATGCAACATAATATTGAGAAAACCATAGCTGTGGCGATCCCGACTGGTGGGACATGCTTCTTGTTTAACAAACAATTGGTCAAGACGGAATAAATGTATGCAGATATGTCACTTGAGAATTTATAGAACATAAGGAAGATCGGAATCGAGACCTTTATTCTTCCAAGTTTACGGTCCATCCGATTGGCTTGCTCAAGAAAGTAAGTGTTTCCGGTTGAAAGCACTATCCCGATCACTATGAAGGTTAGCCACATTGGTACCATACGAATACTGATTTTGGTATCTTCTACTTCACGAATGCTACAAAGCCTCCTATTTTCGGACTGATGCTGTTCTGGGAACTGAATAGCAGCCTTGTCTAAGCACCTGTGTTTTTCAATATGAATGGGGAAATCAAGTCAATATTAATTTTAGTGTTGTGTTTTGAATAAGAAAGAGTCAAAAGACCTGAGGCTGCGGGTGGAATGAACATCTTGATCATTATAGAGCTGTTTATGATCAGGATATGGTTGAGAGAAGTTACAAGCAGCAGCTACAAAAACTCTCAGGGTACTTGTTAATGGGCTCCCCTCTGCTGGCTTACAAGGATTGTATCCTTGAGATCCACTCAAGAACAGCAGGGTTGCAACCAACGAACATATAGCTGGAATCCCAAAGCGGATTGACCATGGCTTTATATATGGAAGTGCAATAGCTCCTGCAATCATAACAATCACCAGTATAACCGAACCTGCTATTTGCCACGATCTTTTATTTCCTTTTTTAGCTTCATCATCGGTTTCACTTTCTGTTTGTAGATCCAAAAATGACTTTAGCGAGACTAGATGACCAGCCACTCCGACTGCTATCAATGGTAAGGCGATAAAAAAACAAGACTTTTTGTGTTTCCCTAACACATTCCTCCTTGTAGTCGCTACATGGACCAAGGACAGGAGGGGTTGACATGTACAAGAAACCTAATCCCTGCATTTATTTATATTCAGATTCATCAGTTTTTTTGCTACATTATTTAAAGAAATATTACCTTGAATCACTTACTATAGTGTATGAAATGCTAGAGTGCAGAAGCATATAGTAGTCACCCATGAAGGCGTCAACAATAAAGGCAAACACAATGGCCAAAGCTGGTGTGATTCCGTTCCAAATGTTTATAATACCAGCAGCATGTGTAGTGTTTAGATTCCAGACATTTGTCAAGTAGTTCATCATCACATACATAGCAAAATCAGCTAACAGATCTGCCCATACCAATGCTGCATTTCGGTCATAGATGAAGGAAAATAAGGTGATTGGGCAAAATATAATTAGTTAGTTCATCATCACTTACATTTCAAATTTTTTTACCAAAAAAAAACAAGAAAAATGAATTTATACGGATTCAGAAGAGCAAAGCTGTGAACACAGCTAAGCTCCAGTTGAAAGTAAGCATAGATACCAAACTAAGAGCAGAGAAGAAAAGAAAATCAAAGATCTAGTGATCGATATTGAGTGATTACCTAATATCCTAACAAAGGAAGCCATTCTCACATTGACTTGGAAGGTCACAGTTTCTTCCGCAAAAAGATGTCAAAATCCAAAACTAGCTGTAAAAATTATCTGACAAATTAACAACAGGATGACTAACTCTGAAAATTTAGAGGCGAAAAGAAAAGGTACGAGAAATAGAGGGAACCTGGACCGAAATCTTCTCTAATAAATGAAGGTTTTTTTTGCCACTTGTCACACTCACATTCATTTTGCCACATGTTATTTTGTGGTTATTTTGAATTAATTTTTATTCCACATGTAATTTTGTGGTTTTCTTATTTTATTAATTCCATATGGTATTTAAATTTAATAATAAATGCATATCAATTCTATTAATAGACTTTCCTTATAATTTTATATTTCTTATAAATTCAAAATTTTCAAATGTTTATATATATTTAATTGTTTTAAATACACCCATGTAATACATGGGTCTCACACCTAGTAAATGAATAGTTTTAATCTCCATTTGACATGTGTCACTCTAATATAACTCTTTATTAATATTATGCCACATGTCAAAGAGATATATATTAGGCAACATTTCAAAATTCAAATTTATTTTTTCTAATTATATTTTAAATTTGAAGTTATAATAACTTTAAAATTTTGATATCTCTCATAATTAATGATTTATTTAAAATAACTGATAAATAATTTTTGAATTTTACTATGAAAATTTAATTTATATTGTAACCGTGGTTTCCACGGGTTATACACTAGTATAATCATAAAGAAAGATTACACTAACTTGCCTATACGTACACTAAATAAAAGAAAAATGTTTGGCAATCGCATTAACAAAGTACACTTTTACTCTTATTTAATAACCATTTTTTATATTCTTTGACTAAGTTGCAAAAATGGTTTTCAAAATTATATAGTTTTGTTCCAAAAATCTTTGGTGATGCAACAATAATTCAATTTTGTTTATTTTTGTGTGGTTTTCGTAATTTTGGTTTTCATTTTTTCTTGATTTTGATTGATACCCTACTTAAAATGATGAATATGCTTTTAACTGATTTTTTTAAAAAAATTTAATTAATTTCTTATTATTTTAATTAATAAAAACACCCACCTCTCCCCTCTTATTTCAACACCCCACCCTTCTCTCTCTCTCTCTCTCTCTCTCTCTCTCTCTCTCTCTCTCTCTCTCTCTCTCTCTCCCTCTCACTTACTATAGTGTATGAAATGCTAGAGTGCAGAAGCATATAGTAGTCACCCATGAAGGCGTCAACAATAAAGGCAAACACAATGGCCAAAGCTGGTGTGATTCCGTTCCAAATGTTTATAATACCAGCAGCATGTGTAGTGTTTAGATTCCAGACATTTGTCAAGTAGTTCATCATCACATACATAGCAAAATCAGCTAACAGATCTGCCCATACCAATGCTGCATTTCGGTCATAGATGAAGGAAAATAAGGTGATTGGGCAAAATATCGGTAACGACCTATCGTCGACCTTCAACCCACCGCCACCAACATCCTGCAACCATTTTTGACCACCGCCACCTCAAACTCTTCACTCGACCATCGCCCCACCATTGCACCTACAAAACTGTAACCCTAGAACTGCTCACACCACCCTTCTTTACCACCTATCACTATAAGAAAATGGCATTTGTGGCTAAAATATCAGGGGCTGATTAATCGGTCTTGTATACCATGTATATGGGACATGTAAAATTAGTCTTAAATACTATCTAGGACTGATTTTACAGTGTGATTCATTAGAGACTGATCAACCCTATTAGAGACTAAAATTCAATCCTTAATCAATTTGTGTCGGTTTAAGTTTGACGGGAACACACATTAGGGATTGAATTTTAGTCTCGATTAGGTTACGCCAATTTTAACTTTGGACAGAAAGTTATGTGGGACTGAAAAACTTGTGTCAGTTTTAATTGTGTAATGAATTTATTTGGGACTGAATTTCAGTTGTTGATACAATTGTATCGATTTATCCTTTGCATGGAAAATTTTATAAAGACTAAATTTCAGTCCCTAGCATACGTATATTATTTAACATTCAAATGAACACATATAACTGACTGGATTTTAGTATCTAAGACGAATTAGTTATTCATAGATACCTTATATTATAGACTGATGAATCAACCACAAATTCTATTCGGAAGGAAACTAATTAGGGACTGAAGTTTGGTCCAATGAATCAGCCACGAATACTATTTGGAAGGAAACTAATTAGGGACCGAAGTTTAGTCCATTATAAAGTACCCGGTTTTATTTATAGAGGGAAAATTCATATGGTCTGAAATTTAGACTTTGATACATGTTATTTAGTCACATACGATATATCAAAGATTGATGAATCAGTTATGAATATTATATTAAAAAAACATATTAGGGACTACATTTCAGTCTCAGATTGAGTAGGACCAATCAAAACCATGTAACAATTTTTTTAGAAACTAACTTTCTGTCCCCTAAAGGTACGGGTACACATAGGGTGTGTGGAGTAAAGGTTAGACGGTGTATGTATTTGGGTCAGGGTAGGGTGGTATAGGGACATGTGTGGGTATGTGTATGTGGGTGTACATGCAGGTACGGGTAAGCATGGTTAGGGAAGGTAGATGTGGGGATTTAGGATAAGGTAGGTGTAGGGTGTTTGTGTGGGTTTATATGTGAGGGAGGGGTTGGGTGGTTGTGGTGGAGGGGCTTGGCAATCACGAATCCATATATTTTATTTTATGTAAGAGCACTAGTGGTTAGTTATATGATCGGGTTTGGTCAAATGGCCATAATAATTGGGTAGGGCAAATGGTGCCTTAATTTTTCAATTTAAAAACATTAAACAACATATTCTAATAAAATATCATATATATATATATATATATATATATATATATATATATATATATATATATCATAAAAATATAAATAACTTAAATAAAAACAATAATATATAATAGACAAAATTACATAAATGGTCATTGTGGTAGGATAGACAAATGTTTCATTTCACATGGTACATAACTAACAAAGTTAACATTTTTAGCTAAAAGGTTAATTAACAAAGTTACCACCGTTAACTAAAAGGACTTGCTTTGCATTTTAAACTTGGGAAGGCCAACCATGTTAAAAATTAGTCAAAATAACTTATAATGGTATTTTTGCCAAACACTTAGAACATTTATTTAATTTTGTCTAAATAAATGATATAATGGTAGAATAGTCATTTTATGTAGGGAAACAACTAAAACAATAAGAAAATAAAACCATAGAGACCACCAGTTTATTAAAAAAAACAGAGAAAAAAATCTTATTTCACAACACCACAAAGACCATTTATGCAATTTAGTATATTCTTTTCTATTTATAAAAACAAAATTGCAAAATAATGTCCATTATGGTTTCTTATTTTATGTGGCTAGAGTTCAAATTTTTAGAAAGTTATAGATTTGGCCATTTTTTATGTGGCTAGAGTTCAAATCTTATTTCACAACACCACAAAGACCATTTATGCAATTTAGTATATTCTTTTCTATTTATAATACAAAGTTGCGAAACAATGTTCATTATGGTTTCTCATACTATGTGGCTAGAGTTTAAATCTTTAGAAAGTTATAGATTTGGCCATTTTTATTAGTTTTATTGTGGAATTTGTCTCTCTAAAAATAAAAATAAACTATCTTACAATTTTAATTTATTTTCTACAATTCATTAATATTTTCTACACTTTATTAACATTTAAATAAAAAATAAATATCACCCCACCCATGATCCTAGACCTGAAACCACCACTGCCATTCTTACCCCACACCCCACTACAAATAAAACAATGTTTAGTGGCACAAAAAAAAGTGCCATTGAAAACCAAAAAAGTGCCACTAAAAACCCCCTTGCCAATCAGCGACACAAAAAAAATGTCACTACAAACGCTCCCACTAAAGGCTTTTAGTGACACTTTTTTGATGTGTCGCTGCAGCCCTTTTAGGTTTTAATGACACTTTTTTTGTGCCACTATAGCCCTTTTAGTTTTTGTGACACTTTTCTTATGCCACTAAAATAAAAACAATTTGTATGTTTTAGCGGCACTTTTTTTTTTTACAACAAAACATTTATATTTCAAAATTAGATCCAATGTATTTTTTATAAATTCAAATGGAATATAAAATAATAAAAAACAATTAAGATAATAAATGCAAAACACAAAAGCATTACTCAAATTAATACTTAACTTGTCTGACTGTAATATTCTCAATATTTAATACAAAAATATATTCCAAAAACCTATAATAAGTCTAAACATTGTGCTAGTAATTACTAAAAATATTAAACTATCAAACTTAATACTTGTTGGAAAGAAACACAAAAGTTGACATGAAGATGAAATTTGCATAGTTGCTCCTCTTGTTTATCCATCTTGAACAATTGCCTGTTATATAATCATAATAAATCATATAAAATTATATAAGAATATCACTAATAATCACATAAAAATATGTAATAATATCACTAATAATCACCACACATAAAAAGAACCATAGATCAAATGGTTATCCTAGTTGAAAGTACTTACCATTGTAACAGTTACATGTCAAAAGGACCATTTTTGTAATATTTCCCTGCTACAAGGACAATTTTAACAGCTTCTTACAGGACCATTTTTGTCATGTTTTCCTATAATAAGGACTATTTTGTAACAATTACCTGCCACAAAGACCATTTTTGTAATATATTCCTGCAACATGGACCATTTTTGTAACAATTACCCCAGTTGGAGTTATTTTAATCAAAATTAAAATTAAAACAATTCGTATTTTCTTTCATATTTCATAATACTATAACATTTCAGTTTTAGAAATCTATGCGAGTATAGCAACGTACTTTCACTGATTTGTTTATTATAGCACTCTACTTTCATATTTCATCATATTAGAGCACTAAAATGAAAGTATGATGCTATGATTTATATGATTTATTGGATATGATTAACATTTCAGGTAGTTACCAAAAGACGTATTTGCCCTCATCCTTATTATCATAATGAATTATCTTTGGTTATGAGTGACCTAATCAATAAGAAACTTACCAAAGAAATCTAGAATCATTTTGCATCCAATCAAACACACAGATATAGAAGAAAATGTTGACCTAACATCAACCTATTTGTAATCTCAAACATGGATAAACCTTCCAAAATTCAAAGCATGATTCCCAAGTAGATATATACTATCAATTCATTCATAACAATGGATATGGGCAAATAGGTCATTTTTCATGAAAACTTTAAAAAAAAAAAACTAACCTGTAGATAATCCAATTCTGCCATGCTTTCTGTCTTCTGAAATCAGTGTATATAGAGATCGTAGACCTACATCAAAAGCAAAAATTCAGCCTAATTTTTTTGTGTTTGACCAATTAGATAAAAGTCAACTGTGGCATCATACTTTATCTAAAATGGCAAAGAGATTAGATGAAAAAACAGTGAAGGGATCTCTTGTCATACCAAAAACTGCAGGTAGAGTCAACCTAGAAAAAAAATTACATAAAATTCGTGAACAGAAGTTTTAAAATATTATAAAAATATGTTAAATGAATAAACTTACAGCAAATGCAATGTCATTGAGTTCAATTACTGGTACAGTTAGAAGCAAAGGTGTAGCCTGTCCAGAATGTTTGATGCCTTTTAGAAACCAACAATTCAAGATGACACTTTTTGAGTAAAAAAAAAGAATCAAGAAAAGATTCCCATTTTAAAAAATTGCACATGTTTTTAATTATATTAACAAACAAAAAAAATAACCATATCTTTCACTTACTTTCCAAGCTCCATTCACAACTGTAAAAAACCTATTGCCATCATATTGAGCTGCCAAACCAAGAAAAAGAATGAATGAAATCAATACCAGATTTACCCTTGCCAAACCAGGAAAAAGAATGAATGAAATCAATACCAGATTTACCCTTGAAGAACAATGCAGAAAGTTAGCATCTTTCCAAATCAAAAAATTATAATTTCTGACAATTGAAAAGAAATTTTACATGTTACAGGAATAATCTTTTGGCATGTCTTCACGATAAAATTTTCTGATAGATCCTCATCATCATCTTCACCAGTAAAGTGAGAATAGTAATTATGTTTCTTTCTTTAAGTTGTAACATATATGGTATACTGTAGGGCTTAATTGCAGAATTGTAGAACTGTGGTTGAATGATTGGTGCTAAAATCAAAGCAATACAAATGTCATCTTGACATCCCAAAAGTGAATTTACTCACTGAAGTGAACTATGACATGCTACCTGCTAGTTATTACAGCTATGCACTGACATAACCGGGGAAAAAGACCTAATTGCCCTAAATAAACCCTTTTTATTAAAAAGATACACAAAATAGGTAGTCTACTCTTTAAAGCCTTAAAGTTAACCGGTAACCTTATGGAGAAGTATTACAAATTGAGTAGACTTTTTAATGGATTGTTATATAACTATTTTATTTATTATATATTGTTATAGTTTTTTGGGTCCCAAATAATAGTACACTAGTTTGGACCCACATATATGAGTGTAGATGAAGATTTATTTAAAATAAAACTCCATTATATCTAAAATATTTAGTAAACATTTTTTTAAAATAACATTCATTTCTAATCATTTTTAAATTACAATTTTCATTTGTCCATTATATAGGTCATTAGTCACTGGATTTACTATTCTAAATATTCGTTGAATTTAATCGTTCAAAAATGATTCCATATCAAATAAATTATGTTTTCAATTTCTTAAAAGTATTATTCATAATTTTCTTCATATTTAATACTATTATTATTGTCAAATCTACGCAACTTAACATGGATTTAAATTTATATACCACTCAAAGTGTTAGTCATCGTAGTTATATTATATAATTATTATTATTATTTCAATATTTTTATTAGCATTATATTTAGGCAAATACATTTTTTATGACAATACTAGATAGAACTTTTTAAAGTTTTATAATAGAAATAAAATAAAATATTATAATAACAATTTCATAAAAAGATATTGTTATTTTTTATCCATAATACTTTCAAAAATAAATTTCTAAAAGTTCTAGCTCCTCACCAATCACAACTACCAACATCATAATTTCTATTTTGACATTTTTTTTTGTTATTATGATCATCAGGTAGGTTTCTATGATGGTGATTTTACTTGATACAAAATTCTAACTTCTGAAAAGAGTATATGTGCATGAATCATGATAATGGTATCTACTAAATTTGATGATACCTCTCAAAAAGTATAAGCATCAACATAAAACGAATGATTATTTAATGAACAAGAAGCAACATAAGAAAAACATTGTCTATTGTCTGCTCCAAATCATTTCATAGCCAAATGGACGGAGGCTCATTCAAATCTTTACCCAATCCATGTCTCAAATAACAAGTAATAATCATTCTACAGTTCCATGGATTTACATGTGGTTTAGATGATCTAATGGTGTCACCAGATTGTGACAAAGAAATGATGATGGAACTTGAAGGTGAAGATGTAGGTGAAAAGGTTCACATAAAATTTGTCAAATTGGAAAATCAAAAAATAGATATATACTTGGACAAATTTTTATAAATCATTAGGGTCTTTGCATTTGTTAATTTGTGAACTTATAGGGACAAGAGAGTTGCAATTGGAAACTAAGAAAATTATAAGAAGCAATGGAGCAACAACATCTGCAAGTTTATATAACCTCATACAAAAAAAGCTAAGAGATAAAGGTTCAATGATCAGCAAAAAATGGTTACCAAAAGGAGTGATGAAACCCTTCCCACAAAACTGCATTTCTCTAATCACCATCAGTGGTGCCAAGGGTCGTTTGGTAAATTTCCAACGAATATCATTTTTATTCGGTCAACAAGAGTTGGAAGGGAAATGGGTGCCCCGAATGGTTTCCGGGAACACTTTAGCTTTTCACCTTGGGATTTCACCACTCGGGCAGGCAGTTATATCATTGACCGGTTTTTGACTGGGCTCCACCCACAAGAATACTATTTTGATGTACATATGTTAGAAAGGTGTCCTACATGTCTAGTTATTTCCAGGTGACATTCTTAAAGGTGACATTCTTAAACATTAAAAGAAGGAAAGTTTGACAAGCTCTAGAAGGAAGAGCACATGAAAGTTGAGCAATCTTATTCTGTGGTTGATCCTCATAAGAGGTATCAACATAATTGTGTATTTTTGTTTCTTTGCTTGGGTTGTTTTATCAAAGTAGAAAAAGAAAGAGTATGTAATGTTATAATATGCATGAACACATAGGTATGATCAGAAGCTTAAGGCAATGAAGGAATTTGTGGAAGAGAGGGAGAGGCTGATGAAAGCTCTTGAAGAGAAGAGGACTGAAATGAAGGGTAGTCACTGGGAAGAGGAGATTGATCTGAAGAAAGGGTTTGATGCTGTTTTGCTCAGTCGATGGACAAGTACACCAATAAACTTGAATTATTTGAGCGCAACCTTTACTCATTCTTGCAGTTAGTTGAAGTTTAACTATAACCATCTCTACAGAAGTGAATTGGCGTTGGGATATTAGCAGATGTTAAGATATATGCTTTTATGGAGTACATGGATTATAGTTTATATATTTTATGACCTGAGAAAGTCAAAATGCAATCACAAGTTCTAATAATCGAAAACTATTGGACTTTTAGAGGTACTAGTGGCAGTCTCTCATAAAATTGATAAACCCTAGCAGTTTGGGCAATGATTTTGCAACAAATCGAGCAGTATACAACTACAAATTTACAAAAAAATGAAATTTGTAAATACGCTTATTTGAGCAGCAAAAATACCTAACAGTGAGTTTGAGGATGCTGCGGCGAAGATCGAGGAAGTGGCGCCAATCGAGGAAGCGACGACGATCGAGGAAGTGGCGACGATTGAGGAAGCGGCGGCGACGATCGAGGAAGTGGTGGCTATCAAGGAAGCAGCGGCGATCGCGAAAACAACGATGATCGCGGAAGCAGCGACCCACAGACCGACGACACTGTGATGGTACAGCGTCGACGAAGAGAGGGCGGTGATATTGCGTTCAGATCATCGTCAGGAGTGGGAGAGTGGGATTTGGTTGTTGTACATGTATTTTTTTGACTTTCGTATCTCCTCTCCAAATAAGGTAATGCGATGATAATGTTATCTAACCCAAATTGTTAGGTTAGAATCTTTTTTTAAACAAGAAAATAGATAAATTAATGGAAATATATAAATTAATCCCAAGTAAAAATTAGTTTTGGTTTTCAAAATAATAAACAAAGAAAATTTAAATTTAAAAGTATTAACATAATAAATTTTCATAAATATGTAATACGGTATTTAAATGAGAAATATAAAATAAATTGTTAACATTGTTATTATATTTTATAGTTATTATAAGAATTATTTATACGGTATTAAAAAAAAGCGTTCAAAAAAAAAAAGTTTTAGTGGCATATCAAGTCATTATGCCACTAATAACTATGAAATTTAGTGGCACAAAAGATTAAGTGCCATTAAATGTGTTAATTTTTTAGTGGCATATAATATGTGCCACTAAAAACCATGATATAGTGACACATTAACCATATGCCACTAAAATGTATGCCACTATATGTCATTTTATTTGTAGTGCCCAATCTTTCCTGCTTGAAACCAAGAAAGCCACTGTCTTCCATGGAACCAACAAATCAAGAAACACACATACACTCCTGTAAATCAATAAACACTCATGAACACATATGTAAAACAACACACATATACACCTACAAATCAATACGCACATATACACATAAAAATCATTCAACACATGTCCTAACAAATACACACACATACATATTGAACTTTACCTACACCCTTAAATCTGAAACCCAATATTCCCTTAAAGCTTTAATAATAAACCCCAAATCTACAGTGGATTAAAGAACAACAACAACAACAACAACAACAAGATGAATTAATTCTGGAGGCGACGATAGTAGTATTGAATCTATATGCCCAAGAATCATTATGGAGTGATACAGCTAATAATATATCATCCTATAGGGTCACATATTTATCAAGGTGGCACATTTTGTATATTTATTATTAATGTGATTATTAATAAATAATATCAATTCTTGTATTTTAATTAAGGAATAATTATTGTTTTATGAAAATAATAATTATAATAGAGTATAATTAGTTATTATTTCATATCGTATGAATTAAGAAGTCATGCACAACATTTTAGACTAGTTGGATTATTTTGTCTTTTACCTAAAGACAAAATTTATATTTTATAAACTTTGAGTTTATAAAAATTAATGATTTTTTCTTATCTTTAAAGGAATGGACGAAATATTATTATAATCATGGAGGTTTTCCATGCTTTTGTGACCATACCTTGCCCCATGCTTCTTGAAAAGAAAGGATTTGTTTTATATTATTTTAATGTAAAGCCCTCACCATGCATGGAGTATATAAGAGTGCCTTATGCATGATAAATGGCAAGTTTTTTGTGTAACATCCCGACTCCCAGGTATAATATTTAATTTTTTTTAGTTGATTGAGCAACTAGACGAGTTGGGTGTTCAACTCATCGAGTAGAGGTGAATTTGGTCACTTGAGTTTAATAACCAGCTCGACGAGTCGGAGGACCAACTCGTGCGGCGAGTTGGCACTGTGTGAGGAAAATCTAAATATCCGGGGTTTGGTCTTATTTAAAGGACCTTAAGTCCTCATTTCTGCCTCATCATCCTCCCTACTCCCCTATGTGAAACCCTAATCGCCCCTTTTGATCTAAGAGAGAAAGAGAGTAATTTGTGTGTTCTTGTGCATCTTTGGAAGAATTCTTGGAGAGCAACTTGGCTTGGATCAAGAAGAGGCCTTTGGATCCATATTTTTTTAGTGTTTAGCTTTTGTTGGAGCTAAAAAGATGTTATCTTGATCTTTTCTTTATAAGATCTTAATTTGGGGAGCTTTCTAAGGTTTTCTCCCATCCTCCCTTTTTTGGTTATTGAGTCATTTGAGTATATATGAAGTTGAAACCACAGATCTGAGTTGTAAATGGACTTTTGAGTTCAAAGACCCGAGCTTTATTAAGCTGGAGGAAAGCTCTTGTCCATCTAACCCTTGTTGGAGCTTGTATGTCATTATGAGCCTAATATGTCATGCATAAACATAAAGCTTGCAGCTTTACGTGATATTCGAGTCTTAGGAAGATAGATCTAGAGCATGGGGTTGTAGAACTGCCTTAAAACGTGTAACGACCCAAAAATTTACGACCAAAAATTTCGTTTTTAAAACATTACTTTAGAAAATATTACTAGTTAAAAACATTGTTTGATCAAGCCATAACAAACATAAACCAAGTCTCAAAGTCAATCATACAACCATCAAAATATCAGAGTACGAATCCCAGAAAATCTCGTAAATGCGGAAACCAATGTGTGCGTGTGATGTGCCGCTACCGCGCCAGCTCTTTCCCCTTCAAAGAAGAGGTACCTTAAACCAAAACTGTAAAACGTAAGCACAAAGCTTAGTGAGTTTACCCCACTGTACCACATACCATACAAACACGTAACATACATACTGCCAGGCTGTTCTGGGGTGCCTGACTACCCGGTACGGCCATTCTGGGGTGCCGACCTACCCATACGGCCATTCTGGGGTGCCGTCCTACCCGTGTCAAGCCATTCTGGGGTGCTGACTACCCATGTCAAGCCATTCTGAGGTGCTGACTACCCATCGATCCTAACAACCGATCCTCGGGGACTGGTCCCCTCCTACTTCCTCTACCGCATAACATAACATACCAGCATGCAAACATAACATCACGTACTGTCAGACATTTCTGGGGTGTCTGACTACCCTTCGGTCCTAACAACCGAACTCTACTACTATCACATATAACGTATCATGCTAGCATATAACATAACAGGTAGTAGCAATCAAGATGATATCACGAAGACAATCATCCAACATACAACTCTTACTGGTGGGCCGGCATTGTGGCCTTAGACCCACCGCTACTGGAAGGTAACTCACCTCGAAGTAGCTGCTGATCTGAGCGGGAACCGACTGTCTACTGCTACTGCTGCTGCTCCGGAAATCCTCCGGCTGCAAATCCCACAACATACTCAATCAAACACTGAGAAATGACCTTTGGGTAAAATGACCATTTTACCCATGGTTATGACCTATGTCAAAATCAGAGTCAACTTCTAGTTGACCAGACTCGCCGAGTTGGCTTTCCAACTCGCCAAGTCCCTACTCAAACGTTTGCCCTGTCACCCGTTCCTACTCGTCGAGTTAGGCGACGACTCGACGAGTTCTCCTTCTTAACAGATACTCAAGTCCTTCATCCTACTCGCTGAGTTGTATGAACAACTCGTCGAGTTCATCTTCATCCGATGAACACTCATGCTTAGACTCGCCGAGTTGTATGAACAACTCGTCGAGTCTGTTCTTGATCTATGAAGATTACCTTGGACTTGCCGAGTCAGGGCATTGACTCGCCGAGTACCTCCATAGATGAGTTCAGCTTCCAACTCGCTGAGTCACACCCCGTGACTCACTGCTCACTCGACACAACGAAAAGGGGACAAACTCGGAGACTTGCGAACAGACTCGCCGAGTCATATGAACGACTCGCCGAGTCGTTGCCATGCACCTACTAAATACACGGATTTGCTCGATTCCAGTCCATGCCATTCATAGATCGGGACTTCTAGGACACGAATCACATGTAAAGTTTCCAACTTTACGTGTGGATATTCACCAATATGGATTTTAGGGCTCAAAGTGTTTCAAAAGGGTAGATCTAGGGCTAACAAGCAACATGGGGCCATAAAGCTAACAGATCTGAGCTCCTGGAGCTCAATCTTGTCTAGATCCAGAGGCCAAACATCTTATTACAACACATAATGCACATACAAGTTTGGGGATTTGACCAAGAAAGACCCAAATGAAGTATTAAGCATAGAATCATGGGGAAAACAGGTTATACCTCAAAGGAACTGCTGGAAGAACACAATAATGCCTGGATGGTGTCCCTTTCTTCTGGATCTACTTCCTTCCTCCTTCAAAACCTTCAAAAGAACACAACAAAACTTCAATTCTTCAAGGAACAAGCATAAACGAGGGTTGGGAGCTCTGGGGAGAGAATGGGGGCTGGCTTGGGGCGGATAAGTCGCTTAAATAGGGTGCAAACCCCTGAAACTTAGGGTTTCATCCAACAGCTGTGACTCGCCGAGTCCAGGATATGGACTCGCCGAGTCGCCAACTTAAACGTGTCCTGGGTCCCGCATCCACTCGGCGAGTCGGACCTATGACTCGCCGAGTCCAAGGCTAAAAGAAAGGAAATACTTCAAATAGGATTTATGTACCAGGAACCGGGTGCTACAAATCTCCCGCACTTATTTTAGACTTCGTCCTCGAAGTCTGCTGCTCGATCCTGAAATAGCTCGGGGTAATGCTCCATCATCTCGTCTACCGGCTCCCAAGTCCACTCCGAACCCTTGCGGTGCTGCCATTGCACCTTCACTAGCTCCACCCTCTTGTTCCTCAAATCCTTCGACTTCCTGTCGAGGATTGCGACTGGGCGCTCAATGTAATTCAGGCTATCGTCAACCTGAATATCCTCTAACGGCACTACTGCTGAATCGTCCACTAGGCACTTCCGCAACTGAGATACATGGAAGGTGCTGTGGATCTGGCTGAGCTCGGCTGGCAGATCCAGCCTATACGCCACCTTGCCCACCTAGGCTACAACCCTGAACGGTCCGATGAATCTCGGGCCCAACTTGCCCCGCTTCCTGAATCGAATGACGCCTTTCCAAGGCGACACCTTCAGGAGAACCATATCCCCGACTTGGAACTCCAAGTCGGATCGACGCTTGTCGGCGTAACTTTTCTGCCGACTCTGAGCAGTCTGAAGCCTGCTCCGGACCTGCTGGATCCTCTCGGTCGTCTTGAGCACCACTTCGGTGCTCCCCATGACTCTCTGGCCAACTTCACCCCAACATATCGGGGTTCTGCACCTTCGTCCGTACAACATCTCAAATGGAGGACGATCAATACTCGCGTGGTAGTTGTTGTTGTATGAGAACTCGGCCAGGGGAAGATAGGTATCCCAGCTACCACCGAAGTCTAGCACGCATGCCTGCAGCATATCCTCCAGAGTCTGGATGGTCCGCTCGCTCTGACCATCCGTCTGCGGGTGAAAGGCGGTGCTAAAATGCAGACGAGTGCCCAACTTGTCATGGAATCTCTTCCAAAATCTGGAAGTAAAACGCACATTCCTGTCCGAGATCACCGATACCGGCACCCCGTGCCGTGCCACGATCTCCCTGATATAGATGTCGGCCAATTTCTCGGCCGATATGCTCTCCTGAATGGGAATAAAATGAGCACTCTTGGTCAATCTATCCACAATGACCCAAATCGAATCCACTCCACGTGCGGTCCTGGGAAGCTTCGTGATAAAATCCATCGTGATATCTTCCCATTTCAACGGTGGAATGTCCAACGGCTGCATCTTGCCATGCGGTCTTTGATGTTCGGCCTTGACCTTCTTGCAGGTCAAACACCGCTCGACGTACCATGCCACATCCCGCTTCATGCAGGGCCACCAATAATCCAGACAAAGATCCCTATACATCTTTGTCGCCCCAGGATGAATAGAGAATCGAGACTTGTGCGCCTCCCCCAGCAAAGTCTGGCGCACACCTCCGTGATATGGCACCCACACCCTACGGTGTAATGTCAATAATCCTCGGCTATCATAGTCAAAGGAGGGAACCTGACCCACTATACGCTCGCTCTTCCGATGTTCCTCCTTGATAGCCTCCTGCTGAGCCTCCCGGATTTGCTCTAACAGGGGAGTCACCACGGTCATCCTCAAGCAGATATCCCTAATCGGCGCCACCTTGCGGCTAAGCGCATCGGCCACCACGTTGGCCTTCCCCGGGTGGTAAAGGATCTCGCAGTCATAATCCTTCACCACATCCAACCACCGACGCTGCCTCATGTTCAGATTCGGCTGATCCATGAGGTACCTCAAACTCTTGTGGTCCGTGTAGATGGTACATCGAACCCCGTAGAGGTAATGTCGCCAAATCTTGAGGGCAAAAACCACCGCCCCCAATTCCAAATCATGCGTCGGGTAGTTCGCCTCGTGAGGCTTGAGCTGCCTCGAAGCGTAGGCTATGACATGCCCCCTCTGCATCAGTACCGCGCCCAACCCAGAAATGGAGGCATCACAATAAACCACAAAATCCTCTACGCCCTCTGGCAGGGCTAAGATCGGCGCCTCACACAATCTCTGTCTCAGCGTCTCAAATGCAGCCTGTTGCTCGGGTCCCCATCGAAAGACCACGGCTTTCTTCGTCAGCCGCGTCAGGGGTACGACTATCTTGGAGAAATCCTGAATATATCTCCGATAGTAGCCTGCCAATCCCAGGAAACTCCGAATCTCAGATGGAGACTTCGGGACCTCCCATCTCATCACAGCCTCGACCTTGGCCGGATCGACCAGAATCCCGTTCTGGTTGACGAGGTGTCCAAGAAACTGCACCTCGCGTAACCAGAACTCGCACTTGGAGAACTTGGCATACAAGCTCTCCCTCCTCAGGGTCTCCAACACCTCCCTCAGGTGCTCGTCATGCTCCTCCTGAGTCTTGGAATATACCAAGATGTCATCGATAAAGACTATCACAGACCGATCCAGCATCGGTCTGCATACGCGGTTCATGAGGTCCATGAACGTGGCAGGAGCATTGGTGAGCCCAAACGGCATCACCACGAACTCATAGTGGCCATAGCGCGTCCGAAACGCGGTCTTCTGTGCATCCTCCTCCCTGACCCTCATCTGATGATAACCCGAATGCAAGTCAATCTTGGAGAACCAAGATGCTCCCTGAAGCTGATCAAAGAGGTCATCAATCCTCGGGAGTGGGTAACGGTTCTTCACCGTTACCTTGTTCAGCTCCCGGTAATCTATACACATCCGATGCGACCCATCCTTCTTCTTCACAAATAGAATCGGGGCTCCCCAAGGCGAACTGCTCGGACGAATGAATCCCTTGTCTAGCAGCTCCTGCAGCTGCGTAGACAACTCCTGCATCTCGGGAGGGGCCAACTGATACGGTGCTTTGGCTATCGGAGCCGCACCGGGGATAAGGTCAATCCTGAACTCCACCTGTCGTTCCGGAGGTATCCCAGGTAGCTCCTCTGGGAAAACATCTGCAAAATCTCGAACCACCGGAACCTCGCTCACTGTCGCCCTACCTGCCTCCTGGGTATCCATCACATACGCGACATAACATGTGCATCCCTGCTGGAGATAACGCCTAGCCCTTGCTGCTGAACATACAGCGGGTCCACACTGCGGCCTCTCGCCATGAATCACTAACTCTCCCCCACTTGGGGTCCTGACCCGCACTAGCTGCTGCGCGCAATCTATCACCGCCCCATTAGGGCTCAACCAATCCATGCCAATAATCACCTTGTTCCCACGTAACGGTATGGGAACCAAGTCTGCCAGGTAACACTCCTCGAA
Organism: Lactuca serriola; assembly: GCF_051521515.1. NCBI lineage: Eukaryota > Viridiplantae > Streptophyta > Magnoliopsida > Asterales > Asteraceae > Lactuca > Lactuca serriola. The sequence continues at coordinate 9,571,113 of NC_136409.1, read as the reverse complement.
CAAACGCAGAACGCAATCTCGAAACACCATCGATGCTCGCACCGAACGGTCATCAGCAATCTCTACCTCTAGAGGGAAGTCTAACTCGCCTGAAGTCTCATGAAACCTCTTGCTAAGCGCAAGAGAAACAAACGATCGGGATGCACCCGAGTCGAACAGTACCTGAACTGGGATGCCATTCACATGGAACGATCCTAATACATACATATACATACGGAGCACATATCAATATCATAACATCATGAAACAAAAGATAGAGGGGAAAGAATCATACCCGTCACCACATCGGGTGCTGCGCGTGCCTCCTCGGTAGTCAACTGGAATGCCCGGCTCCTCACCACCGAAGCCTCTGCCTTGCCCTACCGGCCATCTGTGATCCGCAGGGTCGCTGGAGCTGGCGCCTTCACCGGCGCTGAGACTGACAACTGGGGGCAATTGGCCCTCTTGTGGCCCCTCTGGTTGCAGTGGAAACACAGCAACTCTGACATCTGAATAACTGCTGCCGGAGCAGTGCAATCCCTACTGATGTGCCCAGACTTTCTGCACTTGTAGCAGCCTGAGGATCCCATCCCGCACGCCCCCTCGTGCGGCCTGCCGCATTTCCTGCAGCGGCTCGGTCCTGACCAGCCTTTCGGCCTACCATCTGATCCCTTGGGCTTCTTCCCCGAAGCCCCACCTGCCTGATCCTCCTCTAGTTTCCGTTTTCAGATGTGCTCCAAATCTATCTCCCTCTCCCTTGCCCTGGCAATCATAGAGTCCAAGTTAGGGCAAGCCGAAAAGCTAACATGCTCCTGGATGTCAGCTCGTAACATATCGTGATAACGAGTCCTCCTCATATCCTCGTCACCAGCGTACTGGGGCACCAACAAAGCCCTCTCCCGGAACTTGGCGGTGATCTCCGCCACAGTCTCCGTCGTCTGCCTCATGTCTAGAAACTCCCTGGCCAGCTGCTGAAGCTCGATAGCTGGTGCAAACTCTGCCCTGAACCTGGTCACAAAGTCCGACCAGGTCATAGCCTCGATAGCTGAGGCTCCCAACGAGTCACCCACTAACTCCCACCAATCCCGGGCTCGGTCCCGTAAACACCCTGCTGCATACCTCACCTTCGACCCCTCGGGGCAGAAGCTAGTCAACTGTGCAGACTCGATGTCTGCAATCCATCGCCTAGCAGCAATGGGGTCTTTCACCCCATGGAAATCCGGCGCACCACTGCCCCTAAAGTCCTTGAAGGACAACGTGCGAGATCCTGACTGGCTGGATGCCAAGTCACTCCTGAATGCCCGAAGGCGATCCTCCATCAACTCCATGATCCCTTCCTTGATGGACCCGAAGATAATGGGAGTCGACTCAAGGATACCCCTGGTGATCTCTGACGCGATGAACTCGCGTAGCCCCTCATCTATCGGCTCGGAACCTGATCCCGAGCCTGACCCCTCTCCTGAACCCCCATCCACTGGCCTCGATCAAAGTACCACCATTCTGCAATAGATAAATAACATTCATTAGTGATACTGATACTCCTTGAGGAATCATATCTACCACAAGTTCCCTGGTCTCATCTTGGCCTCCCTTGGTTCGGGTACGGATCCTCTGCTTTCAGTAGTACGGGCCCATACTACCTTCCACATCTATCCGTACCTTCTTCAAGGTATGCCCCGACTCCACCAGATCCCTTTCACTAAGGCTGATCACTACTATACACATCCCCGGCTCACCCTAGGGAAATCTCCGACTCTACTCGAACTAATCCTCAGCTGCTGCTGGCCTCCTTGTAATGCCAATCGGCCATCACCCGAATACCATCACATGTGACGAGACTCGGATAATCCTTCGAGTACCTGACTCGTCCCCACAACGGTTGGACTCAAACAAGAGCTGCGCAGTAGGATCAATTCCGGTACTCTAAGATTATTCAACTCTGATCACATGTGACGTGACGTATTCGCCTAATGGCTAACTCCCATCATTCGGAGTCCCGCGTAGCACGAAGCAAGCAGCATTCAGACAAGGGAAACAACCTCAAGCAATTCCGCTTTCATGGAGAAAACTGAACTAGCACACCGTGCTACTCACACTATCAGGCACGCCCTATCAGGCTACCCTACTGCTGTCTACTCTATACTAGCATGCAATTCTCATACAGATGGAACACATAAGCAAGCACATAAGGCATCACTCCTAGATCCTTAGTCCTATTCTAGCATGCTGTTCTACAAAAGCTGATAATCATAGCATAAACTTGTATGGGTACTTTGGGGAATACTTACTTGAGCTCGGCCGGTCGCGCACATCACACACTTCGTCCTTTCTCAAAACTCTTTTCTCAGTTTTAGGAAATATTTTCTTTTAGAAAATCTTTTAATCCCTCAATTTGAGTTCAGACACTCCCGAAGGTGTGTCCGAATCCCTCAAACCAGGGCTCTGATACCAACTTGTAACGACCCAAAAATTTACGACCAAAAATTTCATTTTTAAAACATTACTTTAGAAAATATTACTAGTTAAAAACATTGTTTGATCTAGCCATAACAAACATAAACCAAGTCTCAAAGTCAATCATACAACCATCAAAATATCAGAGTACGAATCCCAGAAAATCTCTTAAATGCGGAAGACAATGTGTGCGTGTGATGTGCCGCTACCGCGCCAGCTCTTTCCCCTTCGAAGAAGAGGTACCTGAAACCAAAACTGTAAAACGTAAGCACAAAGCTTAGTGAGTTTTCCCCACTGTACCACATACCATACAAACACGTAACATACATACTGCCAGGCTGTTCTGGGGTGCCGACCTACCCATACGGCCATTCTGGGGTGCCGTCCTACCCGTGTCAAGCCATTCTGGGGTGCTGACTACCCATGTCAAGCCATTCTGGGGTGCTGACTACCCATCGGTCCTAACAACCGATCCTCGGGGACTGGTCCCCTCCTACTTCCTCTACCGCATAACATAACATACCAGCATGCAAACATAACATCACGTACTGTCAGACATTTCTGGGGTGTCTGACTACCCTTCGGTCCTAACAACCGAACTCTACTACTATCCCATATAACGTATCATGCTAGCATATAACATAACAGGTAGTAGCAATCAAGATGATATCACGAAGACAATCATCCAACATATAACTCCTACTGGTGGGCCGGCATTGTGGCCTTAGACCCACCGCTACTGGAAGGCAACTCACCTCGAAGTAGCTGCTGATCTGAGCGGGAACCGACTGTCTACTGCTACTGCTGCTCCGGAAATCCTCCGGCTGCAAATCCCACAACATACTCAATCAAACACTGAGAAATGACCTTTGGGTAAAATGACCATTTTACCCCTGGTTATGAACTAAGTCAAAATCAGAGTCAACTTCCAGTTGACCAGACTCGCCGAGTTGGCTTTCCAACTCGCCAAGTCCCTACTCAAACGTTTGCCCTGTCACCCGTTCCTACTCGTCGAGTTAGGCGACGACTCAACGAGTTCTCCTTCTTAACAGATACTCAAGTCCTTCATCCTACTCGCCGAGTTTTATGAACAACTCGTCGAGTTCATCTTCATCCGATGAACACTCATGCTTAGACTCGCCGAGTTGTATGAACAACTCGTCGAGTCTGTTCTTGATCTATGAAGATTGCCTTGGACTCGCCGAGTCAGGGCATTGACTCGCCGAGTACCTCCATAGATGAGTTCAGCTTCCAACTCACTGAGTCACACCCCGTGACTCACTGCTCACTCGACACAACGAAAAGGGGACAAACTCGGAGACTCGCGAACAGACTCGCCGAGTCATATGAACGACTCGCCGAGTCGTTGCCATGCACCTACTAAATACACGGATTTGCTCGATTCCAGTCCATGCCATTCATAGATCGGGACTTCTAGGACACGAATCACACGTAAAGTTTCCAACTTTACGTGTGGATATTCACCAATATGGATTTTAGGGCTCAAAGTGTCTCAAAAGGGTAGATCTAGGGCTAACAAGCAACATGGGGCCATAAAGCTAACAGATCTGAGCTCCTGGAGCTCAATCTTGCCTAGATCCAGAGGCCAAACATCTTATTACGACACATAATGCACATACAAGTTTGGGGATTTGACCAAGAAAGACCCAAATGAAGTATTAAGCATAGAATCATGGGGAAAACAGGTTATACCTCAAAGGAACTGCTGGAAGAACACAATAATGCCTGGATGGTGTCCCTTTCTTCTGGATCTACTTCCTTCCTCCTTCAAAACCTTCAAAAGAACACAACAAAACTTCAATTCTTCAAGGAACAAGCATAAACGAGGGTTGGAAGCTCTGGGGAGAGAATGGGGGCTGGCCTGGGGTGGATAAGTCGCTTAAATAGGGTGCAAACCCCTGAAACTTAGGGTTTCATCCAACAGCTGTGACTCGCCGAGTCCAGGATATGGACTCGCCGAGTCGCCAACTTAAACGTGTCCTGGGTCCCGCATCCACTCGGCGAGTCGGACCTATGACTCGCCGAGTCCAAGGCAAAAAGAAAGGAAATACTTCGAATAAGATTTACGTACCAGGAACCGGGTGCTACAAAACGTCTGAATGAGAGTTGGACTAAAGGAACTGCACGAGTCGATGAGTCACTCGACGAGTCGGTTAGGGTTTGTCCCGATGGTTTTGGATGTGTCGTGACTCGGCGAGTTAACGGGTCGACTCAACGAGTTGAGTAAGTATTTCATGAGGTTTCTAAGGAAACAAAAGGACTCAACGAGTTTTATGCATGCACTCGACGAGTTGGGTCTACATCGACTGTTGACTCGAGTGTTGACTTATGTTGACTTTAGGGTTTGGTCAAACATGAGTGATGGGGGCCATGGAGGGGTAAAATGGTCTTTTACCCATCCCAAGAGTTAGAGGGGGATTAGTTTGAGTTTATTAGAATTGTGATGTAAGTGTTAATTAGTGATGCTATTACATGTAGGTAGGGATTAGACTATTCGAGGGGTGTTCGGTTTCTTGCTTGCTTACGAGGTGACTCGTCTCATTATACTTACCTTGAGTGGTAATCCTTGTGTGACCTGAGGGTCTTACGTGCTTATATTGAGTATTGTGATATCCTGTTTTAAGTTTTGTGAATTATGTTGTGTATTATTCTGAGCTTACTGAGTTAGGACCGGAGGGTCCACCTGTATCACTCATTTATTTATTAGTTAAATAAATAAATTAATGGACGAATGGTAGCCTAAAATAAATAATTATATATGCAGGGTCTTGGGTTTGAGGAGTTAATTGCCACATTTTTCGAAGCCGGGGGTTAAAAGTGTGAGTTCGGGACTCATTTTATAAATATTCATGAAGACAGGGGCTCTGTGGTAACTATTTGGATTTAATTTAGAAAGGAAATGAGGTTGAAGGGCTGATTATGTCATAATTAAGATATTGCGGGCTGTTTGGTAAACTTTGGACCTAATTTGTAAAGGGTTTTAGATGGTGGGGTTCAAATGGTAAATTATGGCTTAATATTGAAAGGAACTTGGATGGAAGGGACCTATCTTGTCATTATGGCAAACTCTTTAGGGAACTCGGGTATAAAGGTTTAAGCAAACCCTAGCCCTAAAGACATGTGCAGCCGTCACCCCCTTTCCACCCTTATACCTCCCGCTCCCTTCCAGCCGCCGGAGCCAAACCAATTACGTCGGAGGGCGTTGCTGTGGATCGCCGGGAGGCTTCGACCACCATTTCCATCTCTTCAGTTTCCGACACCACCAAACCCAACCGCCGTTGTGTGGACAAGCCTGCTGCCGCCGCTCCTTCGCCATTGACGTCGCCGACGTCGCAAGGGTTGTCCAACGCCGCCACTTTCTAGCCGGTATCGAAGTCGCAACCATCATTTCCCTTTTGTATTCCGACCGGACGAATTCCAAGCGACGCCAAAATGGTTGAAGACGACGTTGGGGCTAAGTGCTGCCCTTCTCGGAATCTACGCCGCCACCTTTCTCCTTCTCAGTTCCTTGGTGTAACGTCTCAGCCATGGCTGCCTTTGTGCTCCGGTTGCCGCCTGCCACCCGAAGTGGCTGAGGTAGGTGCTTGTGTAGTGGTGAACTCGTGTGTGTGGGCTGCCATCTTAGATTCGTTGATATCGCCGTCATGCGCCACCAGAAAGGGTGGGTGGATGCTTGAAAAACGAAGCATGGATGGGTGTGGTTGTAGTTATGTTAGCAGCAAGTGTGTTTGGGTGTTTTGCTTAGTTGGAATTTACGAGAAAAGTTACCATAGCCACCACCGTAGGGTGGTGGCTGCCGCCAAGTGCCGCCGATGTGTGTGTGTGTGTGTTTATTTTAGTATAGTGTGTGTGTGTGTGTTTTATTTTGTGAGTTCATTGTAATTGTAAAAAAATTGGAATAATGAAATGGAACTCAAACCACCACCGTAGGGTGGTGGCTGCCGCCACCAATCGCCATGTCGGTGGCGGTGTGCCTCGTTGATGTTGTGATTTGGTTTGGATGTTTGGACAAGGGACTAAAACCCTAATGGGCCCAAAGAAGCCTAAATGGGCTTAGTGAAACCCTATTGGGCCTAATGAAGCCCTAATTGACATTAAAGCCCAAAGATGTGTCTAATGGGTCTAATGGACTCTAATTGACCTTAGGAAACCCTAATGGTCTTAAGGACCTAGCTATTGGGCCTATTGGGCTAAGATAGGTATTGGAAACCCTAATTAGGGTTTAGAAAACCCTAATATTGGATTTATGGGTTTGGACCTATCGGGAACCACATTTGGGCCACTGGAATGGAATTGTGTGTTAAGCCCAATCACATCATATGATTTATTTAGAAGAGTGATGGACTTAATGGATTAAGTCCTTAATTGGTTAAGTGAGAAACACTTAATCCTAATCGTCATTTTATGTGAAACCCTAATTTCACTTGGGTTTATTGTTGGGCCTTTCTATTGGGCCTTGATGATTGGGTTATTAATGAGCATCCAAGATCAAGCAAATGGACTAGAATAATTAATGGGCTTTGTGGTAAGGCCCATATGAGGAGTTGGGCCCAATTTGGAAAATTGGGCCATAAATGTGTCATAGTTTGGGCCTTTATGATTATATGATATTGGGCCATTAGAATATTGAATGTTGGAATGGACTAAATGGTTGGGCCTTATGGTAAGACCTTGTAAGGGTTTAGGCCCAATTTGGAAAATTGGGCCATATGTTGGGCTTTAAGTCCTAGTCGACCTTGGGCCTATGAATTTGGTCTCGGGCTTGAATAAGCCAAGCTAGGGGTAATGTAGTAATTACCCAAAGCATGTACTTATGGTTATGTAGTGGAACCCAGTTATTAATTGGGTAATGTTTTGATATTGACAGATCGGGAATTTGTCATCCAGCAGCTAGGGTTGAGTCTGCTGGACGTCAGCAGTGTGGGGTTGAGTCTTCGGGACTTCAGCAGTGTGAGGTGAGTTACCTTCCAGTAGGGGTGGGTCTAAGGCCAGAATGCTGGCCCACCAATAGGGGTAGTTGGTAGATAATTGTCTTTGTGATAATTATCTTGGTATGCTTATGTGATATGCTTATGAGATATCCTTATGTGATATGCTTATGAGATATGCTTATGAGATATGCTTATGTGATATGCTATGTGTGTCTGTGGTAGTAGCAGTGAATAGTTCTTCCCTGACTCGGTCGTTAGGATCGAAGGGTAGGTCAGTACCCCAGATATGTCTGACTGTATGATTATATCCTGTTATTATATGATAGTGGTATGGGGTGAAATAGTCCCCGATTACCGGTTGAAAGATACCAATGGCGGATACTGGTTGGAAGATACCGATGTCGGATACCGGTTGAAAGATACCGACGGCAGTTACCGGTTGAAAGATACCGATGGTATTATGTTGTATGTGGTATGATGGGGGAACTCACTAAGCTTCGTGCTTACAGTTTACAGGTTTGGTTTCAGGTGCTTTGTTTTCAAAGGAAAGGAGTCGGCTCGATCGCAGCACATCACACTATGTTTTCTGCACACGAGATCCTTGGGATTACACTTTGATATGGTTTCATGATATTATATTTGATTATTATCACTTTGGTTTTGACATGAGACATTATTATGAATGTTTTTATACTAATGCTTTTATGTAATAACTTATTTAAAAATGAGATTTTTTGGCCTTGAATTTTGGGATGTTACAAGTTGGTATCAGAGCCTTGGTTTGAGGGATTCGGGCACACTCTCGGGTGTGTCTGAACTCAAACTAAGGACTTGGTTCTGAAAATTTTCAAAAGTAAAGTCATTTTATAAAAAGAGTTTGAAAAGAATCTGAAAAGAGAAAAGAACTTTGTGAAGAACAAAGTGTGTGATGCGTGCAATCAGTCGAGCTCAAGTAAGTTTTCCCCAAGATACCCATACATGTTATGATATGTTTGGTTATGATATGATTATGAGCATTTCATGCTAGATTAGGGATAAGGATCTAGGAGGATGCCTTATATGCCTATTGTATGTGATTGTAGACTTGCATGACAGTACTGATCAGTTAGTGATAGGATAGCCTGTTTAGGTTATGCCCGATTGTGTGAGCCTTAGAATCGCATGCTAGTATAGATCCCTGACAAGAGGATAGACTGGTCTAATTGGAACATGTTTGTTAGATTTTCCATTGTCTGAATGTTGCTTGCTTGGTGCTTTGAGGGACTCTTAGTAATGTGAGCTAGCTACTAAGTGAATATGCTAAGTCGTGAATGGATATATTCATGAGGTAGCTAGTTGACATTAGTGGGAAGTTGTTTAGCAGCTGAGGACTGGGTGAGTACGGGAACCTAGGAAAGCCTAGGATATGCTCAGTGGGTAAGTTGTGAGGTTCAATAAGACTTGGGTGTACCAGTTGAGGAAGTAACTTGGAGGATTCGGGAGCATTGTTGAGGAAAGTATGGATAGGTGTGGAAGGTAGTATTGGGCCTGTACTACTGAAAGCACAGGATCCATACTCGAATCAGTGAGAGTCTTGGAGAATCTAAGAAGCTTCATGGAAGAGTTTGTGACCCAGTTTGGGGATATAGGATGTTCCAGGTGTTGCAGCTTAGCCATTGGCAAGTAAGCTAGTGAGCGTGACAGGGTGTCTAGGATATGATTTCCAATAGGTTGCAGATGTGAGATCGATTTGGAGCACTTTTAGAAGAAAGGTTCGAGCTAGGTGAGTATAGTAGAGGGTCCCGGGAAGAGACCCATGACTTCTGATCATCGGGTGAAAGGCCAGCAAGGCCTGATTCAGTGCAACGCGCACTACTAGAAAACAACCCTTTAAGGACGCGCAAACAATGACACGCGCTAATAGAGGACACGCATTTGTGCGTGCTCTAAAAAATAATGTCATCTTTGCAAAATTTGAAGGATAGAAGTCATGCATTTTTGCGCGCCCTCAAATTAATGTCTAAAAAAAAAATACAAACACAGAAGGTGCTTATCTTAAACGTGTGTCATCTAGAAGTGCCGCTTTATAATTTTATACTGGAACGCACATTTTTAAAGGGGGAAAATGAAATCCTCTCAAATTCTAAAATTTTGAACTACCCCGCTTCTACACTCTCTGCTCTGTATCTCCCTTCCTTCTCTCTGTAAACCCTAAGTCATCGCCACCACCATTGAACCCTAAGTCTTGCCTTTTACGCTTTCATATCTTTCCTTCCCTAATCGCCTATATTTAATTCACTATTTTGGCATTTTGATAAGAGCGTAACGATTTCACTATGCCCTTGCTCACTTCTCCTCATTGACGATCTCATGCTCACCTAACATCAAATTCCTTTGTTTCCATTTTTTGCAGAAAACCCAAATACACGCTCACACCGTTTTCGATGCTCAGAAGAGAAAAAAGGCAAGCGCCTTGGTCCTTTTTGCACACAATTTTAGGCACCGCTCGCTCGTTCTTCAATTTAATCCTTAAATCAACTTCAAATCTAACATTTCCTACCAATTTACAATCGCAATTTCGACGGCAGTGATAAACATCTCTCTTCCGCCGCCATCTTCGGCACCGATGGCACTGTTTGGACTAAGAGCACTTCCTTCCCCCAAGTCTCATGTGAACAGACACAACATCACCAAAATCCGATTGACGGGTTCGATTCTCCTCTTCTAGTTACACAAAGGTATGTTCTGCTTACCATCGTTCATCTCCCTATTACCTAATATGCGACTCCCATGAAATCGAGTTGCTCAACAGGATGAAACTCAACATCTCCGATCCGATCTTTATCTGATTTCGATTATTAAAAGCTAACTATAAACATCGCACCACATGGTCGACAATCGACATACTATCTTTCTCCATTTCGACTCCCTTTCTGTCTCTGTCAAGTTTTAAGGGCGTATAAAAGGGATATCAATATTGATTTTTTTGAACATTCACTTGATTCTTGGAGCTTTTTCACTAAAATATAGGAGAAGATGAATAATCTGTTTCAATTCATTCCCGTTGCCAACTTCCATTCTCTCTTGCTGACCGAGACATTCAAGTGTATACATATTTACATTACACGTTCAACAATTGAAACCCTAACCCTAGTTGTTCCTCAGTTATATGCACTACACTATTTATGTAGTGAATTGACTTATTTTATGTGTCTCTCATCAGGCAATACTTGATGCGTACAAGGATGAAATTGCTAACCCTAAGTACACATTCAAGGTTGTAGTTTGTTTGCTTTTAGCATCTTCAATTAAAAGTTTTTACATAGAATTCCAGATGCATTTGCAGAAGTTGTCACCTTTAAATTGTTATTTATCAGTTGTCGTGATATTCAACTTTGTTTATGTTCTACAGCACTTACTGTTCAGTGTGACTGAACCATAACATAGGACAAAGCCTTCTAGTGTATCAGATGTAAGTTTACTCGCATCCTTCATCCCTTCATTTTTTTTAAAACTCTTTCCATGGAGGATAACTCATTTGCATATTAGCTCTATTGGATTGATATGCTTCTAACTTAAAATATCTGATTATGTTTACTTGCAATTGATTTTTCTTGTATATGATACATGATGCTCCATGTTCCCTTAAACTATTTTGGAATTTGGATTTCAAATTAAATAGTTTATAATTTGAACATGTACAAATTTTAAGGATCTATAGGAAAAACATGTTAATGGTAAGTGCATAAAGTTAGGGATAGGCATCTCCAAATCTAATTTTTTCTCCAAATAATCACAAAATCATAATCATAATCAGTTTTTTTAAACACTTTAAATTGATTAGTTTAAACACATGTGAAATGTATTAGCTTTGACTTGGAAACAAATTGTTGGTACTTAAAATCAAAATAATTAGTTTAAACCCAGTTATATAATAGGTAACATTTTTTTTTCATTTCTCTATATAGTATATACATAAACACACACTTATATAAGTATATGTAAGTTGTAACATATAGTCCCTGAAATGAAGCAGTTCTCCTGTAATGAAGCAGGTTGGTGAAACTGGAGAAAGAAAGTGAACTCAGGATTGAAGTCAATTTTAACAGTTCACTTCACCTCAAGCTACTAAATGGGACAGCTGAGATATTTGGGACCGAAATGCCCCCAGAAAATTGGCTCATCTTCCCACCAAGAATGAAATTTGCTGTAAACTCTTAACTTTGAAAAAAAAATCCACTAGGAATATTAAAGATCAATTGAATCTTGTCCTCTTATAATACTTATGTTTCCTTCTTTTTGGAATTTCAGATGAGGTAGGATATTATATCATAGTATCATTGTATATTTGTATTTTACTTGCCTAATGTAAAATGATATTAATTTTTTGTTTTCTATTTTGATATAAAGACACCAATGATCAGTTATGTAAATGTGCATGTTGTACTTGAAGGGCGTAGAAATCGTGCAAAAGCCTCTCCTAGTGATTCTGAAGCTTCCCAGGTTTCTTTTATCTTTCTTTCTTTATGCTTTCAATTTTTAATAACATTTCCATGACAAAATAATAACTATTTCACCAAATTCTGTATTTCTTAGGGTCCCAGGGTGATTGTTGTGGGACCCACAGATTCTGGAAAGAGTTCATTGTCTAGAATGCTTCTAAGTTTTTTGATACTAAGAATGACCTAATCAGACGCCAAAGAAAGAATGAAATCGACTTCTCACTTTTTTCTTTCCACTCCTCCGCTCGTCCACGAGGAACATAATTCCAATACAACGCCATATCAGAGCGATGATGTAGTCTCACATCCAACCGACACAAGCTTCCTCTAAAGGTAGTTCGTTTTCCCCAATTAAATGGGAAATTGGATAATTCAAAGCTTATAATAATTTTAATTATGATAGAAAAACAAGGATCAAAAGTCAATAATTAGCATAATTTTGATTTGTAGAAAGTTGTATCTGAAAGCACCTTTACTGTTTAGTTAATTACTAAGTAATGATACACCTGAAGTGTCTGGATAGGTTGAAATAATGATGCACCTTTACTTTTAGTTTCTTTTGTATGTGTTTCATTTCATGGTACTTCTTATTAAAAAATTCATTCCCATCAGAGTAGTTTTGAGTGTATTATATCATTTTTGTGACCATAAAATGTAAATTTGCACTAAACATGGGTAAATATGGTATTTGCACTAGAAGATAGGACTTCTATGTAGTTTTGAGTGTATTATATCGTTTTTATCTTTCAAATACGTGTATATGTATTGGCCTTAAAGAGTGTACCAAAAAGTGAATAATTGTCTCTTGCTTTGTTCTTTTTGTAGATTAGCGTATTAGGAATTCAATTGAGAAGAGGGATGCTGCTAAAGTTATGTCTGGTGGCTATATGACACCAAAGAAAACGAGAAAAAAAACACATCACAATTCACTTGAGGTGTGGGTTGTAGGAGATAAAAAAGAGGATGATGAATATCTATTCAATAAGTATGATGAATTTCTAATTAGTGAGTATTAAGGAAAAGTAGTTGTTCCAGGTAAAAATGCAAGTTATTTAGTTGACGAAATCAGATTTTAGTTTGTCATATTATAACTATACTAAAGAATATGTATGTTGTTTTGTGTTGGTACATACAGGTTAAGGTATAATGGGCACCTGTTTTTGTATGGCAGGAGTTGAACAACTTGAGTTTCTTAACACACCATGGTGTCCTCTCACCTATAAACTCAAAATATTTGTTGTTATTATAAGTCCATATATGTGTGTTTAAATGTAAGAAATAGCAACCAACTTTCATTTATTTATTTATTATTTTGAAAATTATTCTTAATATCTAATTGCGATGTTGTGTAATTATGTAGGTTTCTAGTTTTGGTTCAAATGGTGGTTTTAGAACTAACATTCCATGTTTGATTCTTCTAATAATTATATTAGCATATTAATTTTTTGACTTTTATTTGATCAGGTCACAAGAATTATCGGAGCAGGATACATTAGTCTTAAAGAATTATGAAAGGCAAGATGCAACTCTACTTAGTTGGAATTTGATGTTTATATAGACACCACATGATATTTTGCTGAAGTTGGTGCTAATTGCTATATATGTAGGGAGCAGCATGGGATCCTAATGGGCGTAATTTGTATGACATTAAATTTATGCAATGGATTGTATTTTTTGTATCTAATTCGTTTGTAAATTTTTGTTACAACTTCTATTGATTTGGTTTATCTTTCCATGGAACGATTATTTGTATGACATTACATTTATGCAACGGATGCAATGGATTCTATTTTTTGTATATGATATTTTATATTCTATTATGAAACATTAAATGCAAATTTAATTTGAAAATAAGTAAATCTATAAATATTTTTTTTAAACATCTAAAATTATGATACGTAAAAATGTGTGTCCTCTTCATTTATGACAGGGCCTTTCTTGACAGGGGCTTTCTTGATACGCATTGCGTGTCATTAACACGCGCGTCGTAAGGTTACGACACGCGAATGTGTGTCGTCTTCCTTTATGACAGGGCCTTCCTTGATACGCATTGCGTGTTGTAAACGCGCGTCGTAATTGCGCGTCATAAATGAGCGTCGTAAATGCGCGTCGTCTCTCTTTATGACAGAGGGCCTTCCTTGATGCGCTTTTGCGCGTCTTCTGAGCCTTTTACGACGCGCAATGAGCGTCGTAAAAGGCTATTTTTCTAGTAGTGGTGTACAAGAAAGTACACGAGGGAGTTTGTCACTCCAAGGGTTTAGGCTGCTACAGGTGTGGCGGGGTTGATCATGTCAGCTGGAGGTGACTAGGATTCCTCTAGATGTGTGGGTATGTCATCTTTTACTGCTACTAGATGGATGTTGGGAATACGTATCACTTTGGAATTGTGAGCGAGTTTGGATAAGTCAGATCTCGGGTCGGTTTTCTGCTAGTGTTTGGGTTATCAAGGATCATATATGCCATCCTACATGCCAAAAGGTACTTGATGAATCCACTGAGGGACGCATCTTGTGGAGTGGGTTCCGCGCGTACCGTTATCATTTCGGATCTTTGTCAGGACCTATGCAGGAGTATTATTTAGAGGATACTCAGTCAGGATTGGAGTGATAGTTCTCCAGTGAAGTCAGCGTTCAGGGGTTCTATCATTGTCCAGGTATGGTCGGTAATTGTCAATGTAAGAACTTTGGAGTTCAAGCACTACCGTTGCTAGGAAAGGATTGGTAGCATGAAGATAGTGGAGTTAGTTGCGAGTGTTGGATGCTTAAGTGGTTTGTCATCGGATGTTCAAGAGAATGGTATTTCCGCATGGGCTGTGTATGGTTAGAGTTCAGTGGTGCTGCGAGATTAGGAGTGGGAACGAGGACTCGACAGCCAGAGTAAAGATCAATGCTTCTAGTTGTTAGCATGAGAGGTGGATTAAGGTGCCAGACTGGACCAAATTTCAAGAGTACTCATCAAGATTTCTGAGTATGGGTGATCTTAAGGTTTAACTGGTGATTAATCGCTAGCATTGGTAAGCTTAGATTTTCATCAGTGGGATACTAGAAAGCGAGAAGCATTGGGAATCCTTCAAATCTCGTGTGTCGTGAAGACTTAGTTGAATATAAGTGGGGGAGAGACTCTTTATAATGTCCTCCAAATGTGAGTTTTGGTTGCGCGAGGTGCAATCTTTTGGGCACCTTGTCAACTAGAAGGGTATTTTGGTCGATCCGGCCAAGATAGAGGCCATGATGCAGTGGGAAATTTCGAGGTCTCCATCTGAGATTCAGAGTTTCTTGGGTCTAGCAGGTTATTACCGGAGATATGTATGGGACTTCTCCGAGATTACGGTTCCTTTGACCCGATTGACCAAGAAGTCGGTCGCCATATATTGGGGGCCTGAGCAGCAGACAACCGTTGAGACTCTCAGACAGTGGTTGTGCGAGGCACCGATTCTAACCCTGCCATAGGGTGTAGATGATTTTGTTGTTTACTGTGATGCTTTGATCACGGGAATGGGTGCGGTACTGATGCAGTGGGGTCACGTGTTAGTAGGTTTTGGGAACCAGGTTAGAGTTCCGGTTAGGACTCAAGTTCAGTGGTGTGTTAGGTCGAGTGCGTGTTCGACCCGGTTTGGAAAGTGTTGTCAGACTACGGGGGTAGCCGTAGCATTCACTAGCGATTAGGTAGCATGGAAAGTGTTGTAAGACTACGGGGGTAGCCATAGCATTCACTAACGATCAGGTAGTATGGAAAGTTTTGTAAGACTATGGGGGTAGCTGTAGCATTCACTAGCGATCAGGTGGTATGGAAAGTGTTGTAAGACTACGGGGGTAGCCGTAGCATTCACTATGTAACACCGTAAATTTCAAAACAATTTTTCATTTAAAATAATCGTTAAATTCTTAGAAACACTTGTTTAAAATCTCATTTATAAACGAATTACAAAACATAACTCCTTTTTCACTTGCATAGAAAACCAGGATCCTCCAAAACATGACTCTTTCTCTGGTGTGTACAATCAAGCCGGTGCCGTCCCGTGATACTGAAAGAAACCTGAAAAACAACACAACACAAAACACTGTAAGCACGAAGCTTAGTGAGTTCCCCAAAATACCACACATAACACATATTAGCCACTTGAGGCTATAACTCTATGGGTCCGTGCACCCAAACTCAGTGAACCCTCAAGTTCTAACTCTGGGAACCTTCCGGTTCCAACTCTAAAAACATGCACAACATAAATCACATAGAAATAATGCAGTACAACGCATCACGTACATATAGCATACAAATACTCTGATCACATAACTCTGGTTACCTTCTCAAGGTAAAGTATAGTGAGAAGACTCACCTGGCAAGCAGAAAGCAGATATCTCCACACTTGAATCTCAAACTCGCCACCGCCTAACACGTAAGGCAAAAACTCTCATGACTAAAACTCTCGAGACTAGAATCAACCCTCTCATGACACCCTCTTAAGGGTAAAAGACTATTTTACCCCTCACTTGGCCCAAGGCTACATTGTTGACCAAACTCTAAGTCAACGGTCAACTCTTGGTCAAGGACAAGGTAAAAGTCAACCCCTGACTGGCCCTACTCGCTGAGTCAACCCTATGACTCGCCGAGTTCCCATACTCAGAACTTCACTCAATCCACGACTCAACTCGCCGAGTCACCCCGAGACTCGCCGAGTCCCACAACTCTGAGTCCTCTCGCACACAACTCACCGAGTCATCCCTTGACTCGCCGATTCTCGACTCAACCAGAAAATATTGGGACTCTTCGACAAGACTCGCCGAGTCCAAGAACAGAATCGCCGAGTCTAAGGCTACCTTCAACCTACTCGCCGAGTTGTTCATACAACTCGCCGAGTTCCAGGCCATCTTCATCCAACTCGCCGAGTTGTTCTTCCAACTCGTCGAGTCCCAGCTCATCTTCAAGCAACTCGTCGAGTCCACTCATGTGACTCGCCGAGTACCACCGGTCTGAATCCATTCAGAAACACTCCAGGCCATGCAATTGATCCAAAACATAGATCTAGCCTCCTACAACTCATCCATCACGCAAAGTGGCAAACTTTACGTGAATCCAAAGAGATCTATGCATTTTGCACATTAGGGCTAAGGTTTGGGACAAGATAGCTTCATCCAACACTCAACACAGGGACTTTCCTGCAACCCAACTCTTCTCCATTCCAGATCTGAGGTAGCAACCTCAGATCTAACCTCTAGACTCCAATATAACCCAAGATAAGCTTCCCTCAAACCCCAAAATGAAGACAAGATAACAACAGCCTAAGAACGAGATATTACCTCAAAAGAACGCCGCAAATCTGCAAGGAAACTCGAATCCAAGCAAAGCCCCTTGCTCCACACCTTTAAACTCCCAATCTTTCTCCAACAAATGCTTCTCTAAGCTCCAATCCTCTCAACAATGGTGTTTCCTCACGAAATCACGGCCTCTGGAACTCAAGGGATGATAAAGGGGTTGTGAAGGAAACATAATGATCTTTATATAGGGCTCAACCCCGAGAATTAGGGTTTTCTCCACTCAGCGCCTACTCGCCGAGTCCACCACATTGACTCGCTGAGTAGGGTACTTAACACGCGAACAAATCGCGACTCTACTCGCCGAGTCCATCCATGGACTCACCGAGTCACTCTTTCTCAAATTACTCTTTTAGCCCTTCAACTCTACTCTTGATATTTCGGGATGTTACAATTCTCCCCCACTTAAATTAGGCTTCGTCCTCGAAGCCTAAAGCAATTCAACTCCGAAGCTACTCCCACAACGCGCCACCTGGTCTCAACCAGACCAGGTCCCTCAAGGCATACCCATCGAAACTCGAACACACTTTCTCTTTCCTTACGGTGTCCTGACCACTGTCTCGAGTCGGGCACCGGCTGTACCCTCTGATAATCACACTCAACAACCGAGGATTACCCATGATGCATCACTGCCCCCATATCTCAACAATCACTCGACCCATAAGGGCTAGAAAAACAAGAACCATCGGATCCCCGATCCGAATCCCACTCTACCCATTCCGTGATGACGGAAGGGCCCATCCTCAATCTCAGAGCAACTCCCACGAGTTCTCCTCTTGCAATCACATACACATGCTGAACTAGCTCCAACACCCTCAGGTTGGAAAACCCGATACACTGATGATATCCTCAAACATCCCCCCAGGATGAACCACTAATACATACCCAATACCCTGATCAGAATCACACTGAGAGTCCAGGATTCTCTCCCTGTATCCCTTCCGAGCCTCCTGGCTCTACACCCGCGGAATCCCTTCCGCGTCCTCAGCAGACATCCCATCATGATGTCATTCCATACCACTGTCACAGACACCGCGTTCAACCCCCATACTCCAAATCATCCATTCGCACTACTACCTTCACTTCCGTGAACCAACACTTCCCCCCCCCCCCCCCCCCCGCGGGGTTACATACCTTTCTCTTCCCTTACCTAGGGAAATCCACTTGACAACCTTGCCACTACTCCATGTATCGCACATGCTCTGGATCTGCTCGCAAGGACTCTCGGGTCCATGCGCTACCTCTCCTCAGCAAATGAGGGTCCGACACCTCCTCCCATACAACAGCTCAAAGGGCGGCATACCAATGCACTAATGATGGCTGTTGATATAGGACAACTCAACCAAGGATAATTACGTGCCGCAACTCCCTCCGAAATCTAATACACATGCCCGAAGCATGACTTCGAGCGTCTGAATCGCTCACTCGCTCTGAAGTGTCCTCAGACAACCTCATGATAAGCTCTAGCTCATTTCTCATATCCCTTTTCGAGACTGAGCACCAGGTCAGCTTTTGACTCCACAGCTGAGCCTCCAAAGGTCACCCATAACATGATCCAAATATCTCACTAACTTTTCCCCGTGACCACTATCCCTGCTCAGTGACACGCAAGTCACGAAATTTTCCTTTCCTCATGCGGGGAAAAAAAGTACAATCCAACCGAGGATCGTCTCAACTCTGATCTCTGGTTTCTGCTGCGCATATCCCTGGCGCATCTCACCGCATTTCCCGACCGAGACGGAGACCCCAGTCTCGCCCCCGGTTCAACACCCAGGCTCCAAAAACTCAATACTCGGGCTACTCAAGCCCAAAAATCTTCCACATCATACACTGATCGGAGAACATTCCATCATCACATTCTCTTGCCATCTAGTGAGTACTACGGCTCCCCGCAGTATCACGACACCCTCTGACTAGTGAGTACTACGGCTCCCCGCAGTATCACAACACCCTCAGACTAGTGAGTACTATGGCTCCCCGCAGTATCACAACACCCTCTAACTAGTGAGTACTACGGCTCCCCGCAGTATCACAACACCCTCTGACCAGTGAGTACTACGGCTCCCCGCAGTATCACAACACCCTCTGACCCCACTAGCTCATGCTCCGTAGACTATCATAGGCAGCTACCCATACTCGACTCAAATATGCATCACAGACTCTGGAGGCCATCGACATAACAAATGCCCTCCCTTGCAAAGATCCACTCTCTTAAATAATCTCCCTGGATGCCCATACTCGAAGGGCTCCACTAGATCCATAGTTACCTGACATGCCACAAGTCGTCTCAACTCAAGATTCGCGAGTAACTCCGAAATAAAGATATCATACCCGGATACCTCGGAATACCCCAACAGAACATCACAAGATCCTGCCACAACCACTGATCTCCTGCCCCAAGCATCATATAGATACAAGAATACATTTCCTCTGAACCCCATAATTAGATCTGCATTTTTCCCAAATTGCAACTTCGGTGTATCCAATTTCTCAATTGGAATACAAGAAAACGCTAACGCTACTAAATACGCCGATAATTCTCCGAACCCTTTTTCCACCGCTCAAAATCCAAACAAGGATACACATACCGACCCGGGAGTTGGCTGCCCAATCATTCTCTATCTACTTGCAACAACACTGACCACCAAACACCTGCCGTGGAGAAATTCATCCTTCTCAACAAGTACTTCCCGCATTAACTCACTCTGACCCCTTTCCTCGATCACCGACATCTCTGGTCTCATGATTTCTTACAACAGATCTCTATACTCCACTTATAACTGCTCTTGACAAATCTCTGCTTTCTTACATACTGTACCCGGTTCTCCCCCACTTAGGGTTCGAACCATCACCAATTAGCACGCAACCAACCCACAACTATTTTTCACCAGCGAAATCACACCTGCCCAAGGAAAGTGCTACACAACGCCCGATAATCCCCCCCTTAAGGAAATCAATCGACCTCATATACTCTGAACCTCTGATGAACTCCTCAAGAACTTCTCATCACGACTGCTTCTAGTCGTTCCAAATATCGTACCAATCTAGCACTAAGCAACTTAACTGCTCAATAACATCCCTGGCTCATAGACTGAACCGCAAAATCATCGTACCTCTCACCTCAACTCATCAACCAACGCTCCAACACCGGGATCGTCCCAAGAACAGGGACCCACTCCCACATTCAACACCCAACATAGATAGAAAACTCTCTGCACTGCTAAACTCGACTGAACTCCCCACTGATACCACTACAACACATCCTACTATACTCAAATAGGTGTAGTGTGGTCCTCGACTACCTCAGTCCCAACTGACTGTCTGCTCATGATAAGTCACTGCCTCGCGGCACACATGCTACCTGATACACTTGGGGGAAATCATCATCAATGACGACCTGTAGGGTTTACCCACAAACCCAAAACTCAAACATCATACTTCTCATATTTGCACACGAACATAATCAGGACCACCCAGATCATAGAAGGTGACATCTCCTTTATCGACTGATCGCTCAACTCAGATCGAAATTCTCCCTTCTCACTGACTCCTTACTAAAATACTCTGAGAGGCTCTCGATCTCCCTCTCAAGGGACGCCTCTTCGAACTCAATCATAGCCGGATAGCCGGAGAACCACCAGCATCATTCCCTACGAACCATGGTATTCATTCAATGACATCTCTTCTCAATACGCTCCGGCGTATGGTACTCGAATCATAACATCACTCCTCAATCCGCTCCGATGTATGGTACTCGAACCATAACATCTCTCCTCAATCCGCTCCGATGTATGGTACTCGAACCATAACATCTCTCCTCAATCCGCTCCGATGTATGGTACTCGAACCATAACATCACTCCTCAATCCGCTCTGATGTATGGTACTCGAACCATAACATCACTCCTCAATCCGTTTCTTAGAACCTTCAGAATGCTCCCTGTATCAAGTAGGGTCCTCTGCTTTTAGTAGTACGGGCCCATACTACCTGCCACATCTACCCATACTTTCCACACAGACCATCCCAGAGCTCCTAAGTAGCTGCTCGACCTGATCTTTCACCAATCCTATCATGCGTGCTCGCTCCCCAACGAAATTATCTACTCTACCAGCGCATTCATCTGGCTAGGGTTACTCCCTAGGCTCTTCCTTGGTCCTCCCACTTCTTTGCTATCAGCTGCTGAAGAGCTCCTAATGATGCCAGCCATCTACCTCCTGAATATCGTCATATTCACTTGGTAGCTAACTCCCATCATCGAGAGTTCCACAAAGCACAAAGCAAGCAGCATTCGAGCATCGAAGAATACATAGAACTCACTCGCGGTGATAACTCCACTTTCTCGGCTCATCCTCGAAAGTACCACCTGACTCTGCAACTCTACCCCTTATGGGTTCTAACTGGATACTCTCACTCATCACATACTCAAAAGCATAACACATATAACAACAAGTCCTAGGCTAAGGCATCACAAATCAGGCCACTCTAGTCCTAAGATATGAAATACCTAGCTTGTCTCTAGCATGCAATAATATCTCATAAAGTGCATCATAAATATCTCATAACACAAAAGTAAGGGTATTTTGGGAAATCACCGTTCGGGCTCTGGCTGATTGTACACACTGCTCTTTCTTGCTTTCTATTTGAACTCTTATTCACTTTTAGAAATTCATTTCTTTTGAAAACTTTTCTTACTTCCTCAGCTTGAGTCCAGATTTACCCGAAGGCGCATCTGAATCCCTCAAACCAAGGCTCTAATACCAATTTGTAACACCGTAAATTTCAAAACAATTTTTCATTTAAAATAATCGTTAAATTCTTAAAAACACTTGTTTAAAATCTCATTTATAAACGAATTACAAAACATAACTCCTTTTTCACTTGCATAGAAAACCAGGATCCTCCAAAACATGACTCTTTCTCTAGTGTGTACAATCAAGCCGGTGCCGTCCCGTGATACTGAAAGAAACCTGAAAAACAACACAACACAAAACACTGTAAGCACGAAGCTTAGTGAGTTCCCCAAAATACCACACATAACACATATCAGCCACTCGAGGCTATAACTCTATGGGTCCGTGCACCCAAACTCAGTGAACCCTCAGGTTCTAACTCTGGGAACCTTCCGGTTCCAACTCTAAAAACATGCACAACATAAATCACATAGAAATAATGCAGTACAATGCATCATGTACATATAGCATACAAATACTCTGATCACATAACTCTGGTTACCTTCTCAAGGTAAAGTATAGTGAGAAGACTCACCTGGCAAGCAGAAAGCAGATATCTCCACACTTGAATCTCGAACTCGCCACCGCCTAACACGTAAGGCAAAAACTCTCATGACTAAAACTCTCGAGACTAGAATCAACCCTCTCATGACACCCTCTTAAGGGTAAAAGACTATTTTACCCCTCACTTGGCCCAAGGCTACATTACTGACCAAACTCTAAGTCAACGGTCAACTCTTGGTCAAGGACAAGGTCAAAGTCAACCCCTGACTGGCCCTACTCGCCGAGTCAACCCTATGACTCGCCGAGTTCCCATACTCAGAACTTCACTCAATCCACGAATCAACTCGCCGAGCCACCCCGAGACTCGCCGAGTCCCACAACTCTGAGTCCTCTCGCACACAACTCACCGAGTCATCCCTTAACTCGCCGATTCTCGACTCAACCAGAAAATATTGGGACTCTTCGACAAGACTCGCCGAGTCCAAGAACAGACTCACCGAGTCTAAGGCTACCTTCAACCTACTCGCTGAGTTGTTCATACAACTCGCCGAGTTCCAGGCCATCTTCATCCAACTCGCCGAGTTGTTCTTCCAACTCGTCGAGTCCCAGCTCATCTTCAAGCAACTCGTCGAGTCCACTCATGTGACTCGCCGAGTACCATCGGTCTGAATCCATTCAGAAACACTCCAGGCCATGCAATTGATCCAAAACATAGATCTAGCCTCCTACAACTCATCCATCACGTAAAGTGGCAAACTTTACGTGAATCCAAAGAGATCTATGCATTTTTCACATTAGGGCTAAGGTTTGGGACAAGATAGCTTCATCCAACACTCAACACAGGGACTTTCCTGCATCCCAACTCTTCTCCATTCCAGATCTGAGGTAGCAACCTCAGATCTAACCTCTAGACTCCAATATAACCCAAGATAAGCTTCCCTCAAACCCCAAAATGAAGACAAGATAACAACAGCCTAAGAACGAGATATTACCTCAAAAGAACGCCCCAAATCTGCAAGGAAACTCGAATCCAAGCAAAGCCCCTTGCTCCACACCTTTAAACTCCCAATCTTTCTCCAACAAATGCTTCTCCAAGCTCCAATCCTCTCAACAATGGTGTTTCCTCACGAAATCACGGCCTCTGGAACTCAAGGGATGATAAAGGGGCTGTGAAGGAAACATAATGATCTTTATATAGGGCTCAACCCCGAGAATTAGGGTTTTCTCCACTCAGTGCCTACTCGCCGAGTCCACCACATTGACTCGCCGAGTCGGGTACTTAACACGCGACCAAATCGCGACTCTACTCGCCGAGTCCATCCATGGACTCGCCGAGTCACTCTTTCTCAAATTACTCTTTTAGCCCTTCAACTCTACTCTATATATTTTGGGATGTTACACACTAGCGATCAGTTAGTATGGGAAGTGTTGTAAGACTGCAGGGGTAGCCGTAGCATTCACTAGTGGTTAGTTAACATGGGAAGTGTTGTAAGACTACGAGGGTAGTTGTAGCATTCACTAGCGGTCAGATAGTGATAGAGTGTCGTGAGACTACGGGTGTAGCCGTAGCATTCACTAGGTTGGTAGATGGCATGAGCGTGTTATTAGAACACGGAAGGAACAGTAGTGCCCACCAGTTCGGGTGCAGCAATGAGGATATGGAAATCCACAGATTGGATTTCGGTGTTACCCAGATGGATTAGATTTGTTTGAGCCAGTGATAAGACTGTAGTAGCGCCACTACAGTTATGGGATCAGGAAAGTAATGGACTGTATAAGATTGCTTGTGATATAAGGCT
The DNA here is from genome assembly GCF_051521515.1 of Lactuca serriola. NCBI lineage: Eukaryota > Viridiplantae > Streptophyta > Magnoliopsida > Asterales > Asteraceae > Lactuca > Lactuca serriola. The sequence continues at coordinate 9,546,905 of NC_136409.1, read as the reverse complement.
ACCATCGGTTAGGTGGCAATCACTTTTAGCCTTGGATTTGATGATGACAGGATTTGACGCATGGACCCGATCAGTTAGAACAGAAAGTTGTTAGAGTCGCAGTGGCAGGGTAACTAGTGGCAACTAGCTTCAGATAAGGATTTCGTTCAGAAGTCATGTGAGGCGACTAAGTGAGAGTCCTTTGACTCCGCAACCGAGCCAGGACCCGGTATTTCAGAAGATGGGTGAACGAATAGAGACCAGGTAGGTCTCGTTAGATTTTGGAAGTAACCATGTCGCAACATACTGCCTCAGGCAGTTCAGTGTTTGAGTAATTTCTGCGTTTGGGCAGTGTTAGTATTCGTGTTTTAGGTTGCAAGTACACAAAGATGGTTAGATGATTTGGGGAGTGACAAGTCACTCACAGCGGGAGTATCTGAGCCTTGGCCAAGTATTAATGGTCTGTAAGGATAATTAGGTCTGTGAACCTGTTTTATAGGGGGAGCTTCGAGCTATTAAATGTTGAGTAGTCGGTCGAGGGATAAACGAACTAGATTCGTCAATGATGAATCAATATGAGTGGTCTGTCAGGGAATCAGAACATCTCGAGATAGTAGATTTAGACGAAGTAGATGTGACCCTGTTGCGAGGAATTCGTTCATATCAGGATATTAGGGCTTTGCGAAGATTGGTCACAGCTACCTTGGGAAGGCTAGGGTGTGCCCAAGACGGTGATCTTGTTACTAGAAGTGGTTTGGCATATAAGAAATAGTAAGGAGTGATTTTGAGGACGAAATCTAATTTAAGTGGGGGAGAGTTGTAACACCTATTTATTTATTAGTTAAATAAATAAATTAGTGGACGAATGGTAGCATAAAATAAATAATTATATATGCAGGGTGCTGGGTTTAAGGAGTTAATTGCCACATTTTTGGAAGTCGGGGGTTAAAAGTGTGAGTTTGGGACTCATTTTATAAATATTCATGAAGACAGGGGCTCCGTGGTAATTATTTGGATTTAATTTAGAAAGGAAATGAGGTGGAAGGGTTGATTATGTCATAATTAAGATATTGGGGGCTGTTTGGTAAACTTTGGACCTAATTTTTAAAGGGTTTTAGATGGTGATGTTCAAATGGTAAATTATGGCCTAATATTGAAAGGAACTTGGATGGGTGGAACCTATCTTGTCATTATGGCAAACTCTTGAGGGAACTCGGGTATAAAAGTTTAAGCAAACCCTAACCCTAAAGACATGTGCAGCCGTCACCCCGTTTCCACCCTTATACCTCCCGCTCCCTTCCAGCCACCGGAGCCAAACCAATTACGTCGGAGGGCGCTGTTGTGGATCGCCGTTGTTGTTCGCCAGGAGACTTCGTCCACCATTTCCATCTCTTCAGTTTCCGACACCGCCAAAGCCAACCGTCGTTGTGTAGACGAGCCTGCTTCCGCCGCTCCTTCGCCATTGACGTCGCGGGGGTTGTCCAACACCGCCAATTTCTAGCCGGTGTCGAAGTTGCAGCCATTGTTTACCTTTTATATTCCGACCGGACAAATTCTAAGTCATGCCAAAATGGTTGAAAACAACGTCGGGGCTAGGTGTTGAACTTCTCAGACTCTACGTCGCCACCTTTCTCCTTCTCAGTTCCTTGGTGCAACGACTCAGCCACGGCTGCCTTTGTGCTCCGGTTGCCACCTGCCACCCGAAGTGGCTGAGGTAGGTGCTTGCTTAGTGGTGAACTCGTGTGTGTGGGCTGCCATCATAGATTCGTTGATATCGCCGCCGTGTGCCACCGGAAGGGGTGGCTGGATGCTTGAAAAACGAAGCATGGATGGGTGTGGTTGTAGTTGATGGGTTTTGGCCAAAAGACATCCTATGTGCTCATGCAAACCCTAATGCTTGGATCTAGGTTTCTCTAGTGTACATGGTTTTAATCCAAGACTTAAAACCCTAGATCTAATCAATATAACATATGAATTAGGGTTTAGATCATACCTTGATTGTTATATAGCAATAACAATCTCAATTCCTTCTTGTACTGACTTTAGAAAGCTTAGAGTCACAAATGTCACTCCTCTAATGGCTCACAAACACCAAGAGCAAGAGGATGAAGAATAAGGAGAGAGGAGGCTGCCCAAAACGTGTGGAAACCCTAAGGATTCAGTTCCCCCATGCTTTTGGTGCCCAAGGGGTCCTTAAATAGTGAGGCTATTAGGGTTATCTAACAAGGAAACCCTAATTTGGATGCTTAGGCCCTAAGCAACCCATGAACCCCTTTCTTAAAGGCCTTTGGACGATTTCTAATGGGTTTCCCCATAGAATTCGTCCACCCCTTTAATATGGAGTCCATTAGCTATATATTCAACTATCACACAATTGACAGTTCTAGTCCCTTAAGTTTAATTAATGTCTTTTAGCCACAAACTTAATTCTTATTAATTCTTAACTAATATTAATTAAACAATATGATTTCTCCTTTAATATATTATTCTCATAATATATTAATAAATCATAATTAATCCTTTCTCTCCATAATTCATGCTATCAAGTTGCTTTGGTGAAGGCAACCCAAAAGGACCATGCACCATCGGGTCAAGTACATACCAAAATAGTTATGGACTTAGACACTAATCCAACAATCTCCCACTTGGATAAGTCTAATAACTATTCTGCGCATGACTTCGGATCCTGCTCTGCAATCGTAGCTTTCCAAATCCGCTGTCAACTCTGATCTTATCAGATATGCGTGTCCTTAAATAAGGGATCGTATATTCCTCCATTCTAGATATCGTATAGACTGAGACATAGATCTAAATCACTCTCTCTGTGTATGTGCCGTTTCCCGAATTCAGATTTATGACAACTGACAACAGACTACAATTGAACACATCAATTTAGTCCCGGCTTGGCCAAGCGCTTAGGTGCCATCACTAAATCATCGAGGAGCCCACAGATATCGCTTTTATCCTACTTTGGATAAAAGGAACGGATAAACTTTAACTCAATGCTCGCTTGCACTCACTCACCAAATCACACATAACAATATGTTTTATAACACCAAGTTACTGGTGTGTTTACATATTATCAATGTGCAACCGACTCGCAAGATACAACTCACACATCTCGGTTTTAAGAATATAAGATGTTATCGTCTCACTAATCACTCGTGATACAAATCCATGAACTGATTCAAGTGAGCGTGGGTTTGATCCAATGCTCAAATCATATTCATAAGCACTCATGAATATTGCAGCAAACATTTGCTTATGTCTAATACTCTTTAGACAATCCACACACCAATTCACGACAGTCTTCATTCATACCTACTTCCAACATATGAATGATTGTGGTCCGTTCGAATAATTTGACTGTTCTCAACCAATTAAATTATTCAGGAAGTCAAAACATGCAAAGTAAAACACAAGAATAATACTAATCCCATATGGCCTCAAACCTTTGAGTATAAATAAAACACCTTTTATTTATCACCATATCGATTACTCATTATTTGTTGTTTCGGGTAATCAACTTCTTACTTGAATTATTACACTCGTCCCATGCTCTTAGCATGCACACAATGTTTACCTGTGGTTCTTACTTTGTGAAATAGATCAAATGAACACATTTCCAATCATACTCATTTCACAACCCATAATCCTTTCCACAAGTGAAAGAATATCAAATTCTTGCTACTTATAGAATATGCTAGATTCTAACATTTTATGCAATGATCCTTTCATAATGTCATAGCACAAAAGTCACAATGACTATTGCCAACGAAATTACAAAGTCCTATATCAGAGATTGTTACAAGACCATTCCATAGATGTGATGTCTTTCACTCAAGGTACATTCCTTTGTATAAAAGTTTCTAATCTAGACATTGATTCTCAATATCCAACTCCCAATATGGAAACATTTCCATATTTTTCCATATGACAACTCATTCTTAATAGAATCTTATCTATTCATAATAATGTCGATATGGTCCATCCAATATCATACTTCCAACTACTCACAAGCGACCAATCCTCGGTGAACATTGGATTGTCCTTTGATAGTTGTTTAATTATCTTAGTCAAAACCGATTCTTGTCCTTTTCCCTCTAAATGCGCTAGACATTTGGAAAATTTTAGAGTGGTCAAATATTATAGCATTTACAATCGATCCTATACCCGAAGCGTATGGGACACGATGCATAATGTCTTACATAAAGATTTGATACTTTATCAATCTTCTGCCATGATATTTTATGTGCTATGTTCTCACAATTCGAAATATGAAGAGGAATGCCCTAATCATAATCGAAATTTAAGAACGTGCTATGTATCCTTGACTAAATTTATTAACATTCCACAACCTAAGCTTTTAGATTTTAAATGAAGCATAATATTCTCTCCCTTAATTATAGCAAAACAAATTTACATCCTTACAACTTTGCAAGGTATGAATCTTGTTTTCTATAATTAATATTGCTAACTTGAAATACTTGCCTTAATAATCATACAATCATAACATTTATGCTCCCACTATCATGATGATTATTATAAACATAACACTTATGCTCCCACTAGCTTTGACATGTATTCAGAAACCAGCTTAACTTCCAGAAAAACAATACTTATTGAATTTCTTAAGTTCATGTTTCTAATACCTAATACTTTGATAATCCTTTATCTAAGTTTATACACCTTTCCTTTAGATAGCTCATATGTGTGTCTAAACAATTAAGACTAATTGCCAAATCTCACAATTCGAATCATGGAAAGGGATATCATAACCATAATCGAATTCGAGAATACAATTTCACAATCACTATCCTTTTAAAATCTCTATTAGTGAAAGCATTTCCTCACAGTCATTTTCATGAAGGAGGGAATCTTATGACACTTAGATTTTAATGGTGTATGTGTTACTATCCATGTGAATTTGTCAAAAATACGACAAATTCGAACTCATATGGACCGAACTTTCTTAATCTTGATTTCTTGCCTTATGGTAACACCGCTGCCCACCATGTCTTCCAAGTAGTTAAGCAGTTCACCCTTTCCAATCAATGTACTTTCGATTGATCAAGGTTCTTGCCTTTTATGCGTTCAAATGAGAACTCATAGAACTCACATGCATAATTAACTCGATTGGAACAGCATAGAAACAAGATAATGTCAACACGATAGGTTGTAAACCTCTACTCGTGTGCTAGTGATGATCGATAAGGTTTATTCTTGATTAGTTCTTGAATCTTTTCAAGACCATTAAGACTCCCACTGACTCCTTGACATATAATATTCTCTTGTCAATAAACATTTCTTGACAAACAAATATTCAAGAGTTATTGTAGCTTTTATCAAGACAAAACACTTCATAAATTGGTCCTAGTTGGTCTTTGTCTTATCCAAGACATCACAACTTACCAATTTCAAATGTACAAGAATAAGAAAACTTTTCCAAATTCCACATTTGTTGAGTGTTATAAACCTTCTTAAGACTTGTCACTCCATTCACAATCTTGGAGTATTAATTCTAAGACTTGATATTGGAATGAAGTATGATTGACTTCTTGATTTAACCATTTCTTCAATTCTCGATTCCTCTTCTTAGACATACAATTGCACTAAGACTCAATTAGAGGATCAATTGAGATATGGTTCTTAATCATCAAGACCTATCATAAAACATAATAAAAGGTACTCTCCCTTCTTCTTAGAATCGAGAAACTTTTATCTTTCTGCCTACTTGATTCTTCTTATTTGTTCTGCTATTGATTTAAACCTTTTCAATCAATTCAGAATTACAATTAATCTTATAAGTATAATCATATTTACTAAACCTTTAGTGAATCATGACGAATGTCTTGTTACTCTTGTGGTGGACTTGATCAACACACAACTTTGTGTACTCGATCTCCTAGTCCTTCACTTGACACTTTGTCAACGAATTAGTCTAATTTCCAAATATGAAATTTCTCATTCATCATGCAACCAAGTTGCATGATTCCAAATTTCTGTCCAATTGAAACTTGGGCGATGAGAAACTCTCCCTATTTGGCAAATTCTCGACATTTCACAATTATCATAATAAGAATCACATCCATTCGTTGTAGAAATATGCAAACATCAATTTTTTATAACGATTTTATTGCAAGGAAATAAATAAATAAATGAGTCAAATCAAAATTTATTTTATTCATAAAGCAACAGAAAACATTCTTACAATGCAAAATCAACTGAAAAAACTATGTAATCAAATATTCCTAACAACTCTATCATAACTTTCTAAGCTCAAATCTAATCTTCGAATCCATGCGATCGAGACCCATTTCTTCGTGATTAGACTCATCTTAATTTCTCATCAAGCTTCCTCTCTTTTCACTGATCCTGCAAAACATTCAAATGCAATCTTATCACATTATGTATTAAGAATCAATGAATAGGAACTTAATGGAGTTAGATAGTGGATTTTACCTGAAGCACAACCATACTCTTTGACTCTCCCATCTTCTGGACTCTTTAGGCTCTTAGGGCAGACTTGTATCCAACGCCCTTTCTCATGGCAGTAAACGCAGGTCGGTTCTCCTAGAACGTCCTCGGAAGCATGGTTGGTTGATTTTCCCAACAAATACGCTCCATTGCTTTGCCAAATCATTTTTGATTCAGCAGGAATGATCATGTAAGTTAGGTCAATGAGGTTTTTGTCATGATCCATCATATAATACTTTCTTTTGAACTCATTATATGATTCGGGAAGTGACTGCAGAACCCAGTTCACAGCCAACTTATCCGGGAATGATGCACCCATCATTATTAACCTATCGATGTGTGATTTCATTCCTAGAACGTGGGCACACACGGGTTTACCATCTTCATGTTTCATTTCCAATAGGGCTTTAGTGACATTGAACCTTTCAATTCTTCGATCTTGTGGGTTAGGGAGAATAACGGGAGGAGGAGGAGGAGGAAGTGAAGCATGATTTCTTGTTCCTCGATTGAATCGTGGAATATCATCTTCATGTGGAATGCTTGTTCCACAGGATTTGGGAAGACCATAATTGTCAAACTTTGACATCTACAAAATGGGAGAAAACAAATTCAAGTTAGTTGATTGATTGAGTCCTTAATAAATCACCCAAATGAGATATCAAGGCTAGGACCCAACACAATATGCTACAACCTAGAAAAGGGATGTCGTAATCTAGTTGCAGAATATTTGAAGGTAAGTGAATGACGATTCACTAATTTCCACCATGAAAAACGAAAAAGAAATTTAAGTTTTAAATATATGAAAACTCCTAGATCCTTTGAGATTCATTGAACATTTCAACGGCATGTTTAAATCTCGATATGCCCCTCTAGTTTGTGACTAGGATGCCGAGGATCACAAAACAGGGTATGAATAACCATGCAAACTTACATGGTGCCCCCAATATTATAGTCACCTATTTGATGTGCCGGTTAACCACACGCGCTCCACCGAACTATGACAAACATTGAGTCACCCTTTGCTACCTTTGCTTAGAACCATTTAGTGTGCCGGTTAACCACACACGCTCCACTAACGTCTTCGCAAGGGCACAAAGTGTAATTTCATGGAATTGCATCAATTCACTTTTGCCTAAAGTAACTAAGATTGAGAATTTTATAAAACATTTAGTTACTTTTGTACTTCATTATACTTATAATGGAAGGTTTTGTCCTATCCTACCCGTTCGGCTAACGACCCTCCACTAGTCAAGAGTGCGGTGGGTAAGAGTGGATACATATTCACTCGCCATTTTATAGGCAATTTCCTTAAACACCCCTTATAGACCAGCTTCGTGAATGAGGCCTATTAACGGTAAGACTGACTTTTACTCATACATATATATAATGTTAGACTTATAATGTTATATATAGTATAGGGTGTATTTTACACTTTTAAAATACTAGGTGGTCTAATTTAATAATTATACTTTTAATTTAATTAAATTGTACACTTAAACTTTATGGATTTACTAAATCTCTTTTAATTATACACTTTAATTAATTAATAAAACCATAAGGGTGTGATTTGAACTTTTCAAAACAATACTAGGGTTTTAGAATTTAACATTCCTAAATTAAACTTTTAATCAACTTTTAAATTCCAAAACATGAGGGCAAGTTTTGAAACATTTCAACATTTGGGTTTAGAATTTAAATATTTCAAAATCAAACTTTTCAATCAAAATTTAAATTCCAAAACTTGAGGGCAAGTTTTGAAACCTTTTTCAAAACAATAGGGTTTCAACTATTTAAATTTCAAAACAAAACTTTTGAGTTCAAATTTAAACTATTAAATCTAAAGGGGAAAAATTGAAACTTTTCATAACACAAGGATCAAATAACAAATAATATAAATTAAACAATTAATTTTATCATTATCTATATTTGACCTAATTTCAATTTCTTGCAAAATAAATTACCCAATTAATACAAATAATCAACTTTAATCATATAAGGAAGTTATTATCTAATAAATTGGTAATTATCTTTTGTTTAATCAAGGATATACTCATAAATATGTTTAAAATCGGATTTTAATGACCTAAAACAGATAAGGCATGTATCCATGAGTAAAACAGCAAGAAATCCCGAAATCCCCTCTTTCTGACGCTCGAACTAGTCGAATACCCCTATGGACTCGCCGAGTCCATAATGGGACTCGCCAAGTTCATCAGGCAGGTTGGCTAAAAATTGATTTTGCAACTTGAACAAACATACAAGGCATCAATACAATAGAAACCAATCAAGGCTCTGATACCACTGATAGGTTTTGGCCAAAAGACATCCTATATGCTCATGCAAACCCTAATGCTTGGATCTAGGTTTCTCTATTATACATGCTTTTAATCCAAGACTTAAAACCCTAGATCTAATCAATATAACATATGAATTAGGGTTTAGATCATACCTTGATTGTTATATAGCAATAACAATCTCAATTCCTTCTTGTACTGACTTTAGAAAGCTTAGAGTCACAAATGTCACTCCTCTAATGGCTCACAAACACCAAGAGCAAGAGGATGAAGAATAAGGAGAGAGGAGGCTGCCCAAAACGTGTGGAAACCCTAAGGATTCAGTTCCCCCATGTTTTTGGTGCCCAAGGGGTCCTTAAATAGTGAGGCTATTAGGGTTATCTAACAAGGAAACCCTAATTTGGATGCTTAGGCCCTAAGCAACCCATGAACCCCTTTCTTAAAGGCCTTTGGACGATTTCTAATGGGTTTCCCCATAGAATTCGTCCACCCCTTTAATATGGAGTCCATTAGCTATATATTCAACTATCACACAATTGACAGTTCTAGTCCCTTAAGTTTAATTAATGTCTTTTAGCCACAAACTTAATTCTTATTAATTCTTAACTAATATTAATTAAACAATATGATTTCTCCTTTAATATATTATTCTCATAATATATTAATAAATCATAATTAATCCTTTCTCTCCATAATTCATGCTATCAAGTTGCTTTGGTGAAGGCAACCCAAAAGGACCATGCACCATCGGGTCAAGTACATACCAAAATAGTTATGGACTTAGACACTAATCCAACAGTAGTTCCGTTAGCAACAGGTGTGTTTGGGTGTTTTGCTTAGTTGGAATTTACGAGAAAAGCCACCACAACCACCATCGTAGGGTGGTGGCTGCCGCCATGTGCCGCCGGTGTGTGCGTGTGTGTGTTTATTTTAGCATAGTGTGTGTGTGTGTGTTATTTCATGAGTTCATTGTAATTGTAACAAAAATTGGAATAATTAAATGGAACTCAAACCACCACCGTAGGGTGGTGGCTGCCGCCTCCTGCCGCCACCAGCCGCGGTGTCGGGTGGCGGTGTGCCTCGTTGATGTTGTGATTTGGTTTGGATGTTTGGACAAGGGACTAAAACCCTAATGGGCCTTGTAAATCCTAATGGGCCCAAAGAAGCCTTAATGGGCTTAGTGAAACCCTATTGGGCCTAATGAAGCCCAAATTGACATTAAAGACCAAACGTGTGTCTAATGGGTCTAATGGACCCTAATTGACCTTAGGAAACCCTAATGGGCTTAAGGACCTAGCTACTGGGCCTATTGGGCTAAGATGGGGATTGGAAACCCTAATTAGGGTTTAGAAAACCCTAATATTGGATTTATGGGCTTGGACCTATTGGGACCCACATTTAGGCCACTGAAATGGAATTGTGTGTTAAGCCCAATCACATCATATGATTTATTTAGAAGAGTGATAGACTTAATGGATTAAGTCCTTAATTGGTTAAGTGAGAAACACTTAACCTTAATCGTCCTTAATTGGTTAAGTGAGAAACACTTAATTGGTTGTCCAATGCCGCCACTTTCTAACCGGTATCGAAGTTGCAGCCATCGTTTACCTTTTGTATTCCGATCGGACGAATTCTAAGCGATGCCAAAATGGTTGAAAACGACGACGGGGCTAGGTGCTGACCTTCTCAGACTCTACGTCTCCACCTTTCGCCTTCTCAGTTCCTTGGTGCAACGTCTCAGCCACGACTGCCTTTGTGCTCCGGTTGCCGCCTGCCACCCGAAGTGGCTGAGGTAGGTGCTTGCGTAGTGGTGAACTCGTGTGTGTGGGCTGCCATCTCAGATTCGTTGATATCACCACCGTGTGTCACCGGAAGGGGTGACTGGATGCTTGAAAATTGAAGCATGGGTGGGTGTGGTTGTAGTTCTGTTAGCAACAGGTATGTTTGGGTGTTTTGCTTAGTTGGAATTTACGAGAAAAGCCACCACAACCACCACCGTAGGGTGGTGGCTGCTGCCATGTGCCTCCGGTGTGTGCGTGTGTGTGTTTATTTTAGTATAGTGTGTGTGTGTGTGTTATTTCGTGAGTTCAGTGTAATTGTAAAAAAATTGGAATAATGAAATGGAACTCAAACCACCACCGTAGGGTGGTGGCTGCCGCCACCAGCCGCTGCGTCGGGTGGCGGTGTGCCTCGTTGATGTTGTGATTTGGTTTGGATGTTTGGACAAGGGACTAAAACCCTAATGGGCCTTGTAAATCCTAATGGGCCCAAAGAAGCCTTAATGGGCTTAGTGAAACCCTATTGGGCGTAATGAAGCCCTAATTGACATTAAAGCCCAAACATGTGTCTAATGGGTCTAATGGACCCTAATTGACCTTAGGAAACCCTAATGGGCTTAAGGACCTAGCTATTGGCCCTATTAGGCTAAGATGGGGATTGGAAACCCTAATTAGGGTTTCGAAAACCCTAATATTGGATTTATGGGCTTGGACCTATCGGGACCCACATTTGGGCCACTAGAATGGAATTGTGTGTTAAGCCCAATCACATCATATGATTTATTTAGAAGAGTGATGGACTTAATGGATTAAGTCCTTAATTGGTTAAGTGAGAAACACTTAACCCTAATCGTCATTTTATGTGAAACCCAAATTTCACTTGGGTTTATTGTTGGGCCTTTCTATTGGGCCTTGATGATTGGGTTATTAATGAGCCATCCAAGATCAAGCAAATGGACTAGAATAATTAATGGGCTTTGTGGTAAGGCCCATATGAGGAGTTGGGACCAATTTGGAAAATTGGGCCATAGATGTGCCATAGTTTGGGCTTTTATGATTATGTGATATTGGGCCATTAGAATGTTGAATGTTGGACTGGACTAAATAGTTGGGCCTTATGGTAAGACCTTGTAAGGGTTTGGACCCCATTTGGAAAATTGGGCCATATGTTGAGCTTTAAGTCATAGTCGAATTTGGGCCTATGAATTGGGCCTTGGGCTTGAATAAGCCAAGCTAGGGGTAATGTAGTAATTACCCAAAGCATGTACTTATGGTTATGTAGTGGAACCCATTTATTAATTGGGTAATGTTTTGATATTGACAGATCGGGAATCTGTCATCCAGCAGCTGGGGTTGAGTCTGCGGGACGTCAGCAGTGTGGGGTTGAGTCTTCGGGACTTCAGCAGTGCGAGGTGAGTTACCTTCCAGTAAGGGTGGGTCTAAGGCCACAATGCCGGCCCACCAACAGGGGTAGTTGGTAGATAATTGTCTTTGTGATAATTATCTTGGTATGCTTATGTGATATGCTTATGAGATATGCTTATGTGATATGCTTATGAGATATGATTATGTGATATGCTATGTGTGTCAGTGGTAGTAGCAGGGAATAGTTCTTCCCTGACTCGGTCGTTAGGATCGAAGGGTAGGTCAGTACCCCAGATATGCCTGATTATATGATTATATCCTGTTATTATATGATAGTTGTATGGGGTGAAATAGTCCCCGATTACCGGTTGAAAGATACCGATGGCAGATACCGGTTGAAAGATACAGATGTCGGATACCGGTTGAAAGATACCGATGGTATTATGTGGTATGTGGTATGATGGGGGAACTCACTAAGCTTCATGCTTACGGTTTACAGTTTTGGTTTCAAGTGCTTTGTTTTCAAAGGAAAGGAGCCGGCTCGATCGCAGCGCATCACACTATGTTTTCCGCACACGAGATCCTTGGGATTACACTCTGATATGGTTTCATGATATTATATTTGATTATTATCACTTTGGTTTTGACATGAGACATTATTATGGATGTTTTTATACTAATGGTTTTATGTAATAACTTATTTAAAAATGAAATTTTTTGGCCTTGAATTTTGGGATGTGACACTACCCGAGTTGTGGGGTCGGACGGTCTCGCTGAGATACATTTGATGGGTTTGAGCCATAAGAACTTTCCTATGTGCACATGCAAACCCTAATGCTTGGATCTAGGTTTCTCTAACTGAACATGGAATGTATCCAAGGCTTACAATTTTAGATCTAGTGTAAACAATTGAATCATATCATATAAAAACAGATCTAGAAGAATACCTTAGGTTGCTTGCTTGAGACTTCTTGATCTTGTAACTTAGAGTCACAATTGTCACTCCTCTAATGGCTTACAAACACCAACTAGCAAGAGGATGATCTTGAACGAGAGAGGGGGAGAGAGAGAGAGAGAGAGAGAGAGAGAGAGAGAGAGAGAAAAGGGTAAGAAATCGGCTCTAGGGTTTCTTGCCTTGCATGAATTCCAATTTCCCTCACCCAAGGGATCTATTTATACTATGAGCTATTAGGGTGTCACCCTTAACGCTAATTGAATAACTTAGGCCCTAAGCAATCCAAAGATCCTCCTAGATATTAGGCTTGGACGATTTTAAGGTCTCCTAACCCTAAAATCCGTCCACCCTTATATCCATAAGGATACATAGCCCAAAACACAACTATCACACATTTGACAGTTTATGCCCCTTTATTCAATTAACCTCTTTAAGTCACAAAATTAATTCTCAATTAATATATGAGTTATATCAATCAAATAATATTATTATTCCTTTAATATATTATTCTCATAATATATTAACAATAATATCTCTTCTCTCTTTACAAATCATCCTGTCAAGTTGCTATGGTGAAGGCAACCCAAAAGGACCATGCACAACCGGGTCAAGTACTTACCAAATATAGTTACAGCTTTAGACACTAATCCAACAGTCTCCCACTTGGATTTGTCTAGTAACTATATATGCAAACACAATGTGATTAGCAGTCGTAGCTCTCAAAGACGCAGTCAAACTCTGATCTTATCAGTATCCTATCCTTTAGATGAGGGATCGTACAGTCCTCTGTTTAGATATTGTGCGGACAATCTCATGGAACTTATTGTCCAGCAGTTGGTTTCTCGATCTTAGATTCATTTGACATAGAACTTAATTGAACACATCAATTCAGTCCTGACCGGGCCTGGCACATATGTCAAATCAAATCATCGAGGGGCCCTGATATCGCTTTTACCCTCTTAGGATAAAAGTAACAGATAAACTTCGACTTATATGCATTTACTATTTACTAATCAATTATACACAACAATGCATTTTATGACATCAATTTACTGATGTCGTTTCGCATTGTCAATGCACAACCAATTAATAAATAATAAACCATATATCTTGGTTTTAAGACCATATGATATTATCGTCTTGCGATCACTTGTGTTACATTCAATAAAGTTATTCCAGCAAGCTCGGGTTTATTCCAATGCTCAAAACTTGTTCATAAGCACTCATGAATGTTGCAGCAAACCTTTGCTATGTCTAATACCTTTTATACAATCTAAATACCAATTCATGACAATCTTCATTCATACCTACTTCCAACATATGAACGATTGTGGGTCATTTGAATAACTCGATGATTCTTAATAACTCAATTATTCAGGAAGTCAAAACATGCAAAGTGAAATAATAGTTAAACAATTAACATAAGACAATAGCTTTACTTATAAATAATACTCATTTATTTAATCATCAAATGTCAATTACATTTATCTATTACATGTTTCCAAACTATCTAATCTAAACTAATATCGTCTTTCAGCCCAATGCTCCTAGCGTCTTGTAAATGCTTAACCCTACTCAGTCCTTTCGTAAGCGGATCTGTTGGGTTATCCTCTGATGATACCATCTTTACTACGAGGTGTCCTTCTTCTACTCGATGTCTAATAAAGTGATATTTTATGTCGATATGCCGAGATCTACCATGATCCCTCGGTTCCTTGGTCAAGGCAACCGCTCCTTCATTATCACATAAAATTTTCCATAGGCTCCTTTGTGGCAGGCATAACTCCAAGGTCACCAATGAAGTTCTTCAACCACATCGCCTCCTTTTATGCTTCGCTTGCTGCAATGTACTCTGATTCGCACGTTGAATCAGCTACGGTCTCTTGCTTGGAACTTTTCCATGTCACTGCTCCTCCATTAAGGATAAAGACCCAGCCCGACTGCGAACGGTAGTTGTCCCTGTCGGTCTGGAAGCTTGCGTCACTATACCCTCGCACCTTTAAGTCATCACTCCCTCCGAGGACCAAAAACCATTCATTGGTCCTCTAAAGGTACTTAAGTATATTCTTGACCGCAATCCAATGAGCTCTTCTAGGGTTCCCTTGATATCTACTGACCATGCTCAAAGCAAAGGCCATATCAGGGCGAGTACAAGTCATATCGTACATGATTGAGCCAACTGCAGAAGCGTAGGGTACTCGGCTCATCTCAGCTATCTCGGCTTCTGTACTCGGACTTTGAGTCTTACTCAATTTGGCATTACTCTGTATTGGTAGTTCTCCCTTCTTCGAGTTTTCCATACTAAAACATTTTAGTACCTTATCCAAGTAAGTATTCTGAATAAGTCCTATTAGTCTCTTACTTCGTTCTCTCACTATCCTTATTCACAAAATATAGGAAGCCTCTCCGAGGTCCTTCATAGCGAAGCACTTCCCAAGCCAGGACTTAACCTCCTGCAGAGTCGGGATGTAGTTTCCTATGAGCAGTATGTCATCGACATACGAAACGAGGAAGCTAACTATACTCCAACTGGCCTTGACATATACACATGATTCATCTTCACTTTATAAAAATCCAAACTCTTTGACTTTCTCATCGAAGCAAAGATTTCATCTGCGAGATGCTTGCTTAAGTCCATAAATGGACTTCTCAAGCTTGCAGACTCTATTGGGATGCTTCGTACCGACAAAACCTTCTGGCTGAGCCATGTAAACATCCTCAGCCAACTTCCCATTAAGGAAAGCGATCTTGACATCCATCTTCCATATCTCATAATCATGAAATGCAGCAATGGCTAACATCACCCTAATAGACTTTATCTTAGCAACTGATGAGAAGGTCTCATCATAGTCAACTCCGGAAGTTTGAGTAAAGCCCTTCGCCACCAATCGTGCCTTATACGTGTGCACATTCCCATCCACGTCGGTCTTCTTCTTGAAGATCCATTTGCACCCAACCGTCTTACGTCCGGGCACATTGTCAACCAAATTCCAAACTTGGTTGTCACACATGGACTGAATCTCGTTGTCCATCGCCTCTTTCCATTTTGCAGACTCTGGGCCTGCCATAGCTTCCATATAGCTATTAGGTTCATCTAGATTTATTAGTGTACCATCACTAATATAAATGTCCCCTTCGGTAGTAATATGAAAACCATAAAACTGGGGTTGAACTCTAACTCTTTCAGAACGTCTAAGAGGTAAGGACTCGTCAATCAGTTCAACCGGAGTTTCCTCCTCAGGTTGAGTGCCAATGTTAGAGGTTCCTTCATCGCTCGACTCTTGAATCTCTTCAAGATCGATTTGCCTCCCACTGTCCCCTTGGCTTATGAGTTCTCGCTCTCAGAAAACTCTTCTCCTTGCAACGAAGACAACATTGTCACTCGATCTGTAGAAGAGATATCCAAAGGATTTCTACGGGTAGCCGATGAAAATACATCGCTCACTACGAGGTTCGAGCTTGTCGTGAGTTTTTCATTTTACGAAAACTTCACAGCCCCAAACCTTGATATGTGCCAACGAGGGAGCTTTCCATGTCCACATCTCGTGAGGTGTTTCGGCAACCTTCTTTGTAGGGACTCGGTTAAGGATATGGGCGGCAGTCTCCAAGGCATACCCCTAGAATGAGATAGGTAGTGAAGCACGAATCATCATAGAACGAACCATGTATAACAGGGTTCGATTACGCCTTTCTGCCACACCATTTAACTATGGTTTCCTAGTTGGCTTCAATTGCGAAACTATTCCGCATTCCTTGAGATAGTCGTGGAATTCAAGACTTAGGTACTCTCCTCCTCGATCGGATCGAAGCATCTTGATTTTCCTGCCCAACTGATTCTCCACTTCATGTTTGAACTCTTTGAACTTTTCAAACGTTTCTGACCTGTGCTTGATTAAGTAAATATACCCATATCTACTATAATTATCGGTGAAAGTCACGTAGAAGCGGTTCCCATCCTTTGTGGTGGATCTAAAGGGCCCACACACGTCGGTGTGTATGAGATCCAATAAACCCTCACCCCTCTCACAAGTGCCAGTGAAGGGTGACTTGGTCATCTTTCCAAGTAAACAAGATTCGCACGTGTCATCTTCCCTAAGGTCGAATGACTCCAACACTCCATCCTTTTGGAGTTAGGCTATGTGCTTCTTGTTGACACGTCCAAGACGACAATGCCACAAGGATGCTTTATCCATACTATTGGAAGAATCCATACACAACACATCATTTCCTAGGTTATCTACAACCATACCAGTTTCATAAATTTCATTACAAGGCATTGCTTCAAAATATAAAACACCATTTAGATAAGCATAAATCGAACCATTCTCATTATTAAACGAATATCTAAATCCTTGTCTAAATAAACCATGAAAAGAAATGATGTTTCTTGCCATATCTGGGGAGTAGCAACAATTATTTAAATCTAAATTCAATCCATTACTAAGCACTAAAGAATACACTCCAATCTTGGTAACAGGCGACGATCTTCTGTTCCCCATGATTAGATTTATTCTTCCAAGCTCCACATCCCTATTTCTTCCTAGTCCCTGCAAATCAGAACATATGTGATAACCACATCCTGTATCAAGAACCCAAGAAATAGCATGAGGTGAATCATTAGATTTAATTGTGTAAATACCTGCGAAAGACGGCTTGATCTTCCCATCCTTGATGGCTTGCAGATATTCCGGGCAACTTCTCTTCTAATGCCCTATTTTTTGGCAATGGTGGCACTCTGCCTCTTTTGGGTTTTGGTTGGGCTTAGTAGGATCAACCTTGGTCCCACTAGAAGAGGAACCATCTTGGGACTTTCCCTTGCAGTGGTTCTTTGAAGAAGCCTTCCTCTTATTTCCCCTTCCCTGCCCAATAGCCAAAACAGGAGCAGCGGGTGGATTGGGAGTTAGTGCAACAGACTTGTCCTTGAGGTTGCTCTTAGCAGTCCTTAGGAGCCCTTGGAGTTTGCTTAGGGTGACCTCTTCCTTGGTCATGTGGTAGTTCATCCTAAATTGGTTGTAGCATGAGGGAAAGGAGTGAAGAACAATGTCGATAGCCAAATCTACCCCAAAGTTGACATTCAACTTGCGAAGACGATCAACATACCTTTGCATCTTTTTCAAGTGCATGGTTAGAGACTCTCCACTTCCCATTTTAGCAGTGATCATATTCGTTATGATCTCATATCGCTCTTGCCTCGCGCTTTGGTGGTATCTCTCCATCAAGTCTAGATGCATCTCACAAGGATACATGTCCTCATAGGACTTTTGGAATTCGGAGTTCATCGTGGCTATCATGATGCAATGGATTTTCGTTGCATCACGCTCATGGGTCTCAAAGACAGCCATTTCTTCGGGAGTAGTAGTTTCTCGATTGATCTTCTCGAGCTTCTCATCGAGAACATACTCTTTGTCCTCATAACGCACGATCGTGCGAATGTATCTTATCCATTTGCTAAAATTTGATCCGTCAAAAGTCACTTTTTGACAAAGGCTCATTAGTGTGAATGAGCTAGCAGCAGCGTTGTTCGCGTTAGACATCTACAAATAGAAAGGAAACAAAGTTTTATTAGAGTTAAGTCCCTAATTAACACCCAAAATAAAAATTAGGGCTAGGACCCAACAACATTATTTACACATTAGAAAAGGGATGTCGTGATCCAACATGCAAATAATTTGGGGGTAAGTGAATGACGATTCACTAATTCTTAACCATGAAAAACATAAGCTTAAGTTTTAAATGTATTGAGAATTCCTACATTTCTTTGAGATTCATTGAACCTTTCAATGGCATGTTTAAATCTCGATATGCCCCTCTAGTTTGTGACTGGGATACCGAGGATCACAAAGCGGGTGTGAATAACCATGCAAATCTACATGGTGCCTTTATTGTTACAGTCACCTATTCGACGTGCCAGTAAACCACACACGCTCCATCGAACTATGACAAACAATGAATCACCCTTTCCCACCTTTTCTTATAACCAATTAGTGTGCTGGTTAACCACACACGCTCCACTAACATCTTAACAAGATTGGGATTACATCAATTCACTTTTCCTAAAGTAACTAAGATTGGGATTTTTATGAAACATGTTTAGTTACTTTATATAGATTCATTATACTTATTAATGAGGAGAGGATTGCCCTATCCTACCCGTTCGGCTAACGACCCTCCACCAGTCAAGCAAGCGGTGGGTGTGAGTGTACACTCATTAAGCGCCATTTTATAGGCATCAACCTTATACCCACCTTATAGACCGGCTTCGTGAATGAGGCCTACTAACGGTAAGACTAGCATTTTAAATTATACATACATACGTATATATATATATATATATATATATATATATATATATATATATATATATATATACTAAGCTTGTAATAATATAATAGTATAGTGTTGAATTTTAAACTTGTAAAATTCTAGGGTTTGAAATTTAAATTATTCAAATTAAACTTTTAATCACAAAACTTAAATTTCAAAACTTGAGGTCAAGTTTTAAACTTTTCAAAACATAAGGATCAAATAGCAAATAATACAAATCAACTAATTAGATTAGATCAGTTTGATCTTATTCAATATTACTTGCAAGACAATTCACCAATTCAATTCAAATAATCAATTATTATTATATAAGGAAATTATTATTCAACTAATTGGTAATTGTCTTTTGTTTGGTCAAGAATATACTCATATATATGATTAAAATCGGATTTTTAATGACCCAAAACAGTTAAGGCAAATATCCTCAAGTAAAACAGTAAGAAATCCCGAAACTACCTCCAACTGACGCTCGAACTCGCCGAGTTCCACTATGGACTCGCCGAGTTGGAGCTACTCGCCGAGTCCACAATGGAACTTGCTGAGTTCATCAGACAGAATCACAATAATCGAATTTTAAAGCAACAAGCAATCAACCAATGCATCAATTCAATAGAAATCAATCAAAGCTCTGATACCACTGATGGGTTTGAGCGATAAGAACTTTCCTATGTGCACATGCAAACCCTAATGCTTGGATCTAGGTTTCTCTAATTGAACATGCAATGTATCAAGGATTATAATTCTAGATCTAGTGTAAACAATTGAATCATATCATATAAAAACAGATCTAGAAGAATACCTTAGGTTGCTTGCTTGAGACTTCTTGATCTTGGAACTTAGAGTCACAATTGTCACTCCTCTAATGGATTACAAACACCAACTAGCAAGAGGATGATCTTGAGAGAGAGAGAGAGAGAGAGAGAGAAAAGGGTAAGAAATCGGCTCTAGGGTTTCTTGCCTTACATGAATGCCGATTTCCCTCACCCAAGGGATCTATTTATACTATGAGCTATTAGGGTTTCACCCTTAACCCTAATTGATTAACTTAGGCCCTAAGCAATCCAAAGATCCTCCTAGATATTAGGCTTGGACGATTTTAAGGTCTCCTAACCCTAAAATCCGTCGTTATATCCATAAGGATTCATAGCCCAAAACACAACTATCACACATTTAACAGTTTATGCCCCTTTATTCAATTAACCTCTTTAAGTCACCAAATTAATTCTCAATTAATATATCACTTATATCAATCAAATAATATTATTATTCCTTTAATATATTATTCTCATAATATATTACAATAATATCTCTTCTCTATTTACAAATCATCCTGTCAAGTTGCTATGGTGAAGGCAACCCAAAAGGACCATGCACAACCGGGTCAAGTACTTACCAAATGTAGTTATAGCCTTAGACACTAATCCAACAACATTGACCGGAGGATCTTATCCGAGTATAGCCACGAGAGGCTAACGAAATGTGTGTGGTATTTTTGGGAAACTCACTAAGCTTCATGCTTACCGTGTTATGTGGTATGTGTTTGAGGTACTTCTCTGGATCACGGGAAGGCGCCGACATGATTGTACACACGAGTCGGAGAATGATTGAGGACCCTAGATTGTATTTAAATAAATTATGAACATGTGTTTTTGGATAATTGTTATTCTGAAGTTTTGTGAACTATGATTTTGAGACTTATGTGACATTTGAAAATGAAAAAATCGGTTGAAAATTTTCGATGTTACATTTTGGTCATATTTCTCCCCTTGAAGCATATGGCCAAAATTATCTTTACACTTCCACCTCTCTCTCTTTTGAAGTTAGTTTCATGGTTTAGAAGCTCTCTTGAGCTGTATCATTTAGTGCTTATTTGAGCTAAGCACTTAAAGGCTTAAGACACCCAAAAATACAATAAGGAACTAGCATTCCAAGTGTCTTACTATTGATGGTGGATACCTATAGAGAAATCATATTCTTTGATTTTTGCTATCTTCATCAACGCCCCAAAACCATGTGGGTTCAAAGGCTTCAAATGTTATCATTCTAAATACTCTTTGGTTGTTTTTATTTCATTCTAACATCTATAAATGGATTCATGATGGTTTGGTTTTGTTATGAACTAAAAATAAACTAGTTATTTTAAAGAATTTTGTTAGGTCCAAAAAGTGTTGCGTCTTGGGCTCGATATTTAGTCCAATTAGTCTCCGGTATGGGCCTGTCCATCCGTGAGTTATTTTATAGGGTTTTGTATTTATAGGTGCTTGCATGCATCCTAAAAGTAACGTCTTTTTTTAGAATTTATTCTGTCGATCTTTTGATCTTGATCTTTTGTAACCCTAATATCCTCTACAACGGAAGTTCTTCATCGAGCTCTGCTGAGGATTGAATCAATTGAATCATTCGACATATTCAGATTCATTCTTGTGTTTTATCTTACTGTTTTTCGCTTTAGTGATTTACCTGTTATAAGATCTAAACGATCAAAGAGTTTTATAAACACACTAATTGGTATCAGAGCAGGAGGCTGTGTAATTCATACACATCTCTTATGTGAAAGAAGTGATTAGGGTTTATTCCGCATTTACTGATATTTATTGATCCGTCACTCCATAATTGACGTAACTCATTATTTATTCGTTTTGCCCTAATATTACGTATTACAAGTCTGATCTTGCAACAGGTTAAACGATCAAGCATGGACAATTCTCAATCCAATCCTATCAACATCTCAAACAGTATAGGATCTACAACTAAGATTCCAATTCTTTACACTCAAGATTACGAGGTTTGGGCGCATCATTTCGAAGACTACGTCATTGGATCTGAAGATAATTGGTATCTGATATGGGAAGCCATTGTGTCTGGACTGTTTCCTCATTCAGCAACATCCAAAATCATTCAAAACTCAAAAGGAGTATAATGATTTATTAAAAGATGTGAAGGATGTCGCTCAAGACGAAAAGGAGAAGTTTCAGTGCAACATCAAAGCATTGAGACTGATTCGATTCGCTCTTCCATCTGACACGTTTAGATTGGTGAGTTCCTGCAGTACTGCTAAAGAAATATGGGATCGGCTGCGAGAGCTGTATTCCACAAATGAAGATTTGGAGCACTCAATTCAGACCTTGCTCTTGTCTGAGTTTGGAGAGTTCAAGCAAAATTCTGATGAGTCTGTTACACAGACGTTTGATCGCTTCAATCATCTTCTCAACAAGATCATCAAACATGATATCGAAAGGAAGCTCATTGAACAGAAGGTCACTTTTCTGAATGGCTTAAGATTCGAATGGAGAGCTGTTGTGTCTACAGTTAAAGCACACGAGCAGTTCAAATCATATTCGCTGGCGAAACTGGTAGAAATTCTGAAATCCCAAGAAAAGATAGTGATGCAAGAGAAGAGTTTGGTCTCAAACTTGGGGTCCTTGGCCCTTCTGTCTAAAACTAAGAATGCAGTAGAAGACGAAGATCTGAACCTGGAGGACTACGATCTAACTTCAGAAGATTATGCTATGATGGTGTCCAATCCCAAAAGGTTCATCAAGAAAAAGTTTCCTACCAATAAGAACCGAAATTGGCAGGGAAGCTACAGTTTTGAAAAAGTAAGGGAGGAGCCGAAGACTGAAGAACTAAAGAAAGAAGCGAAGGTTGAAGCGGATTCTGGTGTCAGCTGTTATTACTGTGGAGGAAAGAATCATTACGCCAAAGATTGTGTTTTTAAGGAAATGACAGAGAAAGATAAGGAGAAAGATGAAGAGGCAATCCTTATGAAAAAGCTGGAGGAGATTAAAAGGAAGAAAGCTGCTACTAATCCTTCCATGAATGCTCTTATTGTACAGGGTTCAGCAGAGGATGACGAGTTCGGTGGCGTACATGTATGGTTGACCGACTCAGAAGATCATGAGGTGATAAAGCCTTCTCATGGAAAGGCTTATGTCACAAGAGGTGGTGAAAGCAGTGGAAAGTGTCTGATGGTGACTGACATATCTCACATGAGGGGATACAATACTGATGGTGGAAATGAAGACGCCAAGGAGCGAGAGGACTTATGCTTCACAGCAAAACCTCTCAGTGTGCAGATCAGTGAACTTGATGACCTGATCAAGAAGGTACAATCTATTTTTATTTCGTTTAAAATTCCACAAAAGTCGTATGAAAAGGAATTAAATAACTTGAATTCAAGAATCTCAAATCTAGATAGTTGTTTAACTCAAACACGGGTCACAAACTCTAATCTGACTGATCAAATAAGCAGGGTGTCATCCAAGAGTGAGGAGCAAAGGATGTGGATAGAGCAGAAGGAGTTGGAGATAATTAAGACTAGAGATGAAAACATTTATTTGCAAAGAGACAATTTGAAATTGTTAAAACAAAGGAATGTTTTTTGTTTAATCGCTAAGAGGCTTTATGCTAACATTACTCAACTGCATCTGAATTGTGAAATAGGGAAGAAGATACATAGCATGATTTTACCCTTCCTTGAGTTTAAGGAGGATGAAATCGATGCCGAAGCATACAACTGTGAAAGTGTTGTATCTTCCGATGATGTGAATCCCACTTATATGTATATTCTGGACAAAATAGAATCTTTTATAAAGTCAAAAGACCATAAGGACATGCTTAAAAATCTTCTGGATGAAAATGATAAGCTGAAAGTCAAGACCGAAACCATACAAAAATTTGACTCATTGAATGCCAATTTAAGTTCAGAAAACAAAATTGATGTCGAAACGCATTTGAACTTAATGAGGGCGATGATATGAGTGAAATTTCTGTAGAGGATGAAGTCGACTGTTCGGAATTTGTCAAGAGTGAACCTGAAAACCACAAAAACCTGATTTCTGAAAATTCTGTAGAATTCGCTCGCTTGTCCAAATCTAAGTCCCCTGTCCTTAGAGAAAAAGCTGTTGTGTTTCAGAAAGTTAGAACTACTCCAAATCAGGTGTATAAAGTCACAGGAGTAACCGAACATCAAACAGCTGAACTCACTGCCATGGTGAATGAAGACAATGCAGATGGCTGTGATGAGTTTTACTGGTCAGCTCCTATAGACAATGTAGACGAAATGGTTGGTCTGTCAGAGCGAACGTCCTGGAAAACCAAACGAGGATATGTGCCAGAGCCACTCAATAAGCCTGACAACTTCGACGTTCCAAGTACAAGTGGCACAAAAGAAATTCCTATAGAAGAAGTCACCTCTACAAACGAAACCTCATCTGTGAAGAGTGAACCAGCTGCCAAAAAGCTGAAACAAAAAGCTAATATCCACCGACAACCGAAACAGGTGAAAAATCAAAAGCAGCAGAGAAACCTGAGATACAAAAAGAATCTCTCAAAGCGAAAGTAGTTTTGGCGCTCTCAAAATACTCACTTCTCTTATCATGATAAAGATTCAAAGTTAGGGAAAAAGACTTTCGGGCCACATGAAGAACAGAACCGAAAGGATAGGTTCGGTCCTGAAAGAACTAGCAACCGAAACAATAGGTTCGGTCCTGAAAGAACCAACAACCGAAAGGATATGTTCGGTCCCGAAAGCGACAGCAACCGAAAGGATAGGTTCGGTCCCGAAAGCGACAGCAACTGAAAGGATAGGTTCGGCTCATCAGCAAGCAGCTACCGAAGGTCAAGGATCGGTCCCTCTAATGACCGTAAACAAAAGGGTCATTTCGAACCTCAAGTCAGGAAAAATTCCCATTCCAAATTCTCTTTTTCTGATTCATCTCATTCTCAATCCTCTTCTAAATCTAATTCTGTTCCAGCACAAAATTCAAAATCTTCAACGAACTTGAAAGGAAAATCGAAGATTTCTTCAATCAAGGAAGACCGAAAGCAGACTAATGCTCAAAAACCAGAATCTGAGACTAAAACGCCTGTAGTTAACTCTAACAAAGTGTTTACTATTAAGAGAAAAGATGAAACAACCTTAGTAAAACGAACATATCTTGTTGATGTTTCTATTACTATTCCTGCTCCTGTGAAAGGCTCACGTGAACCCAAGAAACTTTGGGTTCCTAAATTTGCTTAATTTTTGCAGGTTATAAGTGACGAGCAGTTCGACGAAGAATGGTATATTGACAGTGGTTGCTCACGTCACATGACAGGAAGGAAGGAAGAGCTGAGGGAGTTTCGATCTCTTAAAAATGGTGGTAATGTCAAGTTCGGTAACAACTCCCATGGAACGATTAAAGGTTACGGCATGATCACTAATGGAGACTTCACAATAAGAAAAGTGGCGTACGTAGAAGGGTTGCAGCATAACCTCATCAGTGTATCTCAACTGGTGGGAGGTACCAGTCTCAAAGTTTCATTCGATGACGAAGGTTCGGAGATTATAGAGAAGAAATCCAACAAGGTCATTCTCAAATCAGATCGAAAAGGCGAAATGTTTCCACTAAATCTCAAACCGATCAAAGGAAATCCAGCCATCTGTCTTTTGTCCAAAGCTCACTCTGACGAAAGCTGGTTGTGGCACCGAAGGCTCTCACACCTCAACTTCAAAGACATCAACAAGCTTGTCACTAGAGGTCATGTTCGAGGTCTTCCACTACTCAAGTTTGATCGAGAACACTTGTGTGCTGCATGTGAAATGTGGAAACAAAGTCGTCAAAGTCACTCATCAATTATAAACACAAAAGTTATTGAACCACTTGAGTTGCTTCACATCGATTTGTGTGGTCCATCATCCATTGAGAGCATCGGCGGTAGCAAGTACATTCTTGTTGTTGTTGATGACTTCTCACGTTTCACATGGGTATTCTTTCTAAAGCACAAATCTGAGGCCACTCCTAAGTTGAAGATATTTATCAAGCAGGTTGAAGTGCAACTGAGAAAAGTCATTCGAAACATTAGGAGCGACAATGGACTGGAATTCAAAAACAAAGAATTCGAAGACTTTTTGGCAGATAAAGGAACCAGTCACAACTTCTCAGCCCCTTACACGCCTCAACAGAACGGTATTGTCGAAAGGCGAAACCGATCCTTGTGTGAGGCGGCCCGAACTATGTTAAGTTTCGCTTCTCTTCCCTTATATTTCTGGGCTGATGCTATTGCTGCAGCATGTTTTACGCAGAACAGGTCTTATCTCAATAAGCGTTTCTCTCTCACTCCTTATGAGATCATCAATAACAGGAAGCCGAACGTAAAATTCTTCCATGTGTTCGGTTCACGGTGCTTCATCTTCAATTCCAAACAACATCGTAACAAGTTTGATGTTAAAGCTGACGAAAGAATTTTTCTGGGATACTCTCTTACTTCAAAAGCATACCGGGTTTTAAATAAGCGTTCTAGAAAGATTGAAGAAACTTATTATGTGACTTTTGATGACAGCTACGTCAAGAAACTAAAGACTACAGAAGGAGCAATTGGAGAGATTTTCTCTCAAACCGGTCAAGTCACAGCCACGATTGCTAATTTATTCGATCAGTTTGTGGACTTATTCGATGAACCTGAGAATGCCACTCTCTCGGAAGCCAAGGCGGCAGACAACAAAATGGGTGACGAAGATCATGTTCCAAACGAACCTCATCAGCACGGCGCTTCAGTTGAGGGGGAGAATCCATTTTCTTGAAATCAATCGAACTCACACTTTCAGGGGGAGAACTCCATTCCAGTGGCACCCGAAGGTCCTGTATCACCCGAAGGTCCTACATCACCCGAAGGTCCTGTATCACCTGAAGGTCCTGTAGCACCCGAAAGTCCGGCCACACCTGAAAGTCTAGTAGCACCAGAAAGTCCAACTTCTCCTGAGAGTTCCTTTGTACCTGAAGGTCTGAACCAACCTGAAAAACCAAATGATCCATCATCAGTCGAGGGGGAGAATTCCAATTTGTTCTATGATGACGATAATCAATCTGAATTGGAAGAAATGGTCAACGCCGAATTGGATCCATCCTATGATCCAAACTATCCTCCCCTCATTAAATGGACCAGAGATCATCCTGTATCTCAGATAGTGGGTAATGTATCTGAAAAGGTCCTGACCCGATCCCAACTGAAGGCAAAGCAAGCTTCTCTATTCTCCAAAGTAGAGTTCTGCATGTATAATTCTTTCGTGTCCAAAGTTGAGCCGAAGACAGTCAATACGGCTCTTGATCATTCTGATTGGGTTCAGGCTATGCAAGATGAACTCAATGAGTTTGAACGCAACAAGGTTTGGCGCCTTATTCCAACACCTAAAGATGCCTCAGTCGTTGGTCTCAAATGGGTATTCAGAAATAAAGTGGACAAGGAAGGTAATGTGATTCGCAATAAAGCTCGTCTCGAGGTGAAAGAATACCGCCAGGAAGAAGGAATTGATTACGAAGAAACTTTTACTCCCGTAGCAAGGCTGGAATCTGTTCGAATATTTCTTGCCTACGCTGCACACAAGAACTTCGAGGTCTACCAAATGGATGTAAAATGCGCCTTTCTGAATGGAGAACTTGAAGAAACGGTTTACGTGGAGCAACCTCCTGGTTTTGTAAATGAAAAGCATCTAAATCATTGTTATATTCTGGACAAGGCAGTTTACGGCCTGAAACAAGCGCCTAGGGCATGGTATGAAACACTAACCAAGTTCTTAAAGATGTCTAAATTCAAACAAGGTTCGGTTGACCCAACCTTCTTTCAAAAGAAGGAAGGTAACCACCTTATGATAGTTCAAATCTATGTCGATGATATCATCTTTGGCTCAACGAATCCTAGCTTAACAGCTGAATTCAGAAAGCTGATGGAGACTAAATTTGAAATGAGCTCAATGGGTCCGATTAACTTTTTCCTTGGTTTAAACATTAGACAGGGACCCGAAGGCATCTTTATCAATCAGGAAGCATACACCAAGACTCTTCTTGCTAAATTCGGCATGATGGGAGATTCAAAAGTCAAAGTTCCAATGGCGTTTGGCACCAAGCTCACACCATCCTTGGATAAACCGGCAGTCGATATAACATTATACCGCCAGATGATTGGATCCTTGATGTACCTCACCGCTAGCAAGCCCGATATAATGTTTTCTATGTGTTATTGTGCCAGGTTTCAAGCAAATCCTCGTGAACCACAGATGCTGGCAGTGAAGAATATAGTCCAGTATTAGAAGCGAACCACCTCTCTCGGTCTCTAGTATCCATCAAACTTAGGTTTCTTTGTTCAAGCCTACTCAGATGCAGACCTTGGAGGATGTGGTTTAGACAGGAAAAGCACTACAGGAGGATGTCAATTCCTCGACGAGAAGTTGGTGAGCTGGCAATCTAAGAAACAAACATGTGTTTCACTGTCTACAGCCGAAGCAGAATACATTGCAGCCGCTTCTTGCACATCTCAAGTGATTTGGATCCAAAGCCAACTCCGGGACTATGGACTCGATATGAAAAAGATCCCACTATATTGTGACTTAGAAAGTGCAATTAGGATCTGTCATAACCCAGTGCAACATTCCAAAACCAAACACATTGCACTGAGGTATCACTTCATTAAAGATCACGTTGAAGACGGAAACGTAGAAATTCATTTTGTACGACCCTCTGATCAACTGGCTGACATCTTCACCAAAGCTCTTCCTGAAGCAAGTTTCAATAAAATTCTACAAGGGCTAGGTATGATGGAATCAGAGTCAGTACCAAAGACTACTTCTCAAAACTAAAAGTTGGAAGCGAAATGAACCGAACGTTCGGGTTCGGTTCACGTGAGTGCCGAAATGAACCGAGCGCTCGGGTTCGGTCCTATTCTCTTGTCTTCGCTAATCACTTAAAGGTAGTTTCTTTGGTTGTA
Organism: Lactuca serriola; assembly: GCF_051521515.1. Taxonomy (NCBI): domain Eukaryota; kingdom Viridiplantae; phylum Streptophyta; class Magnoliopsida; order Asterales; family Asteraceae; genus Lactuca; species Lactuca serriola. The sequence goes on along the minus strand of NC_136409.1, from coordinate 9,517,992 downwards.
AACTTTTTGTATCCTTTCTTCTAAATTACATCTCTCTTATTTTCCAAATTCAATTTTTTTTTGCAACCGAAATAGACCGAACGCTCGGGTTCGGTTCCAAAAAAATTTTTGTGTTTGATTTTTATTTCTCTTTCTTTAAATCAAAAATTCCAAATTTTTTTTGTGTGTTTGTTTTTTATTTTTCTTTCTTTAAATCAAAAACTCCAAAAACATTTTTTTTATTATTTGTGTTCGTTAAGTTTCATGTGTGGATATTTATGGTGCAATTCTGGTTCTCACATTTTTATTAGCTAAGTGTCCCTAGAAGCATGATGTTGTATGTGTCCAAAGCCTCACTTGATACTGAATAATAGCCTTACTAACTTGGTATATACAAACCTTGTCTTCCCAATTAGCCTTTTATATTTATTCTAATCATGAGCTACCTTACTCTCTTCTCACATGAGATAAGAGTTATCTGCTTGGTCCTTATTTACAGCAGAGGTACTTTGGTTTCTTTACACCATCTCCAATACTTTTCTCCATCCTATTCGCTTCATAAATATAACCCTTGAGGCTCTCAGAAATTACCACTGAGGTTTATGGTTACACAATTTCTGTGTTCATGATCTTAGCTTCGTGCCACTACGTGCTAAGTGAAACCCACAATTCAATACCTACTATGCATTGACGGTGAACAATTAAATTTGCTCTAGTTTTTCACTAATGAATTGACGAATTTACCCATGGGGTAGTACCGTGAAATCTCTGAATTTTTGTTTGTGTGGTTCCTATGAAATTGTTAAATACCATAACATTTCTTCCCTTGGAATCCAATTATTTATTTTTTTGCGATTTCACACAAAAAGTATTTTCAAACTGCCACTTAAATTCTCTTCACACCTACTTGTTCAACAGACTACACTGGTCTCACAAGTACTTCAGTCGATTTCTGTCTTATATCAAGATCAGTAATTTTGCACTGAAGCGAAAGCCAACCAAATTAGCCTACTTAAAAGAAGCCTTTAAACACTTCTCAATAAGTGTCTGATCGTAATTCAACGGGAAACCAAGCAAACACTTTAAGGTCTCTCTTGAATTTGAAGGAAGAGATTCATGCCCGGGATCCATTGTTTCGTGTCTTTACTGACATCACAAATTCCTACATATATGTTGCTTTATTTCTTTTTTCTTTTACACACTATGCACGAAAATCTTTTTGATTTTCCCTAATTCTGGTTTCATTATTTTCAAGCTATGTTTCGCTATGGAATTTGAAGTTATAAAAGAGTTGTGGCTCTCAATGTTACACGTGGTCATTATGCTTTAAGATGACGCTCACTCTAAAAGGATAAGTCGCTGACTCAGCGGGAAGTCAAATCGCTTTGATTTTCAAACGGCGCCTGATGGGAAGGCGAGCGAAGTGGAACCGTTTTTTTTCAAACGGCGTCTGATGGGAAGGTGTGTGGAACGGGACAGTTTTCTCTCTCCTGCGTAATCATCGGGGCTCCAACCTGTCACGCGTCCATCACCTCCGGAAACTCTTCGTATTTTCCTCGAAGATTTGGAACAGATTCTTCTCTCTCTTCTCACCATGGTATAAAAGGTAACATCGACCATTATTTACCTCTTTACTGCACCCAATATTCAGAGAGCAAGAAAAGCTTTGATTACTCTAATGTTCATCATCTCTTCCAACTTCTTCACTTCAATGGTGGACTCATCTTCTGTTCATGCTACTTCTCATATTCTGCCGATTCGTCCTCAACAAAGCTTGATCATCGATCTCACTCCACAAGCTTACGATGCATTCATGTTTTCGATCATCGAATGTCTCAAATACTCAACGCTGGTTCCCGCTCTCACCAAAGTCGAAACAGTTCCCATGGAGTGTTTATCGCAAATCTTCTCCACCGCTCATTATGATAGGTCTGTCGAGAGAATCTTCTTCGACATTATTGATCACAAGGCCTCGCCAAGCAGCGATTCTGTTCGCTTTTAGGGTTTCAACCTGACGAATCTAGGGTTAATCCTGAATCTATTCCGGTGGGACAGTTATTTTCCATGTTTTATAACATGGGATACACGGAGATTCCGACGACGGTAACCAAATTCAAGAAATCGTGCTTGCCTCCTCAGTGGAACGGGTTCTTCACCGTACTGGTCAAGGGGTTATCGGAACGTAGTGCTGGGTCAGATGGGGCGAGTCGTCTGTTTATGACCATTATCTATGGGGTTTACCACGGCATCAACCTCGATTATGGGTCGGTTCTATGGCAGCAGCTGAATCAGAGCCTAGCATCCACATCTCGTCATTCAGAGATCTCATACGCCCGCTTCTGGACTCTGATAACAAAGTGGGTGATGGACAAGTACAATGTTCCAATTGTTGTTGATTCTCCACTCTCTTCGATAGGTACTTTTCACACTACGAAGATTATTGTATCTGATTCATCTAAGTTTCAGTTCGTTGGCTCCATCCCTGAGTCGATGTTTGGAGACGTTCCAAGCGACAGCCGCATCATCAGAACCTACAAGGAGTTTCGTCGCTCTGGTCCTAGAGAGCTCACTCCTGACATGATCAAATCCATCCATGATGCTGATAGGCCCGCTCCAAGGGGAAAGAAGAATGATAAGGGAAAAGTCAAGAGGGCTGCCAAAGGAGCGAAAGGTCCCTCACCAAAGAAACGCAAACCTACAAGAGAGGCTCAATCTCCTCCACTGAAGAAGAGGAAGACCCAACCTAGGCGAAAGCTAATTCTTGCCTCCTCCTCCAACGAATCTGAGGAAGAGTGCTCAGACTCTGAAGAGTCCCTACGTGATAACACTCCTCCACGTTCGCCTACCCCTGAGGTATATGTTTCTCCTAGACCTGTCTCTCCTCCACCAATCTCCATTTCTATTTCCATTCCCCCATAACCTCCACCACTTCTATACCACCAACCTCTATCCCAGTACCCCCTCCCATTTTCACTGAAGCTACCACAACCATCGCTGAAGTTAGAACCAACGTATCTGATACGGGGGTTCCTACTAAAGCACCTGAAACCACTCCCACTACCGAACATACATCCGCACCCGAACCCACTTCCACAACCAAGCCTCCTCCCTCATCTCCTGCTCACTTGGCAGATGACGAAGAACCTTTTCTTGGCGGAGAGAACATGACATTTGAATCGGTCTATTACAGTCCGTATCAGATGCAGAGTGACGATGATGATGACGCTCCAGTTACCAAGAAGCATCTCAAGGAGCTTCATGAGAAGATTGATTCTCTCATCGCTTCCTCCTCTTCTTCCTCACAGTCTACCCTCTCAGAGGCTGCCATTCAGGGGATTGTTGATAAGCTTACTAAGGCCCATGAAGCCTCTATCAACTTTGCCACTGCCGCTATTGATGCCTCTACCAAGGCATGTGCTGCTGCGACCGAAAAAGTCGAAAAACTATTTGTTGACGCTTCTTCTCTTTTGCAGTCTCTACAGGGCACTGCTGAATCTAATGCAGAGAGGCTTCACTCTCTTGTCAACCAGCTTGCTACATCAGTTGCCTCTGAACTGCAGTCATTCGCCAGTCTTCGTCAAGCTCTCAGTGATGACAATTCCTCGTTTAAAGCAACTATTGAGGAGCGACTGTCTAAGCTGCATGAAGACCTTGCTGCAGAGAACTCACTCATGGACGCTCTCGCTTGTAAAACTACTGCTCTTAAGGTCAAGAGTATTCAGCTTTTCCAGTCTCAAAAGGAAATTGAATCTCTTCGATCTGAGCGAGAGGTTGTCTCTTCAAGTGTTTCGGATGTCCACGCCGCCCTTTCAAACATCCTTGAAGCCGATGATCCGATTCTGAATTATTCGGTGAGGCGTACTCTCGCAGAGAAGCTTTCTCCTACCCTTGCACTTCTAAGCAAAATTGAAGAGCTCCTTGAGTTCGTGTCCATTCCGGAAACAAAGGGGAGAAGATGTATCTCAACCACCTCCCACTTCTACAGCAACGAAAGCAACCGGTCCTCCTTCAACAGGTCAAGCCTCAGGTTCGGGTGTCAAAGACAAAGGGAAGAAAATTGCTGAAGAGAGTGATAATGATAAAGAGACGATTGGAGATCTCTTAAAGAAGCAAGGACGTGATAAAGAGGCTGATATGAGTGCTCGTGTTGCCAAAGAGGCTGAGGCGGATGAACGAAAAATGAAAGAGGCTCATGACCTTCTTGAGAGTAGGAAAACCCTTTTTCCTCCGTGGACTCTTGAGAAGCTTTTAAAGGAAGCGATTGAAACTCCCAACATTTTGTGGCTAGAACCAGTGATCTCATTGGATCGTATCAACTATGTTGATTCACAGTTTGACATGCCACTAACCCGAAAGGCCTTCATCTTTCGTGCCTTTGACAACGTTGCAGATATCCCTCATCCTCATCCAAAGGTTGATAGGGATCCTGTCGAATTATATCTGAAGGCTGCTCAACCACAGTATCAAACCTGGAGCGCTCAGAAGATAGTCAATGTTCGGGTCCTCAAGCCGTTTCGAGAAGGGAACTTCACGAACGTTCGGTTCAAGGTGCTGAGGGGTTCTGCTAAGACCGAACATGCCTTATCGCTTGCTGATCTTCCCAATCTGAATCCACATGATTTGATAATTTTGCACAACATCCTCCTTACTAACGAAGCTGAGTATGGTCCGATTGTTGATCATTTCAAGAGGATGCTTGTTTGCTACATCATGGAGGTTGCCAAGATGGATCAGGAGATCGCTAGCATCTTCAAGAAAAAGCCTACTATTTCTCCTGTGGGCTCTGCCAGTGACTTGAACATGATGCAGATGGGTAAGATTGACCCGAAAAGAAATTCGGTCATGTTTACAAGGAACGAAGGCCAAAAATGCCTGTTCGCCTTGGCTGACAAACATCTTTACACCACTGCATGCCTGGAACATGTTCTAGGAATCATTCATCGATGCAAGCAGAATTCGGAAGACGACAAGAAGTACTTCGATGACATGATTCAGTGGTACATTCGCTTCAGACAGACAATTCTTGCTATCATCCCACGTCTGTTTGATACCACTAAGAAAGTCTCGGCAGCTGGACCCAAGAAGCCAAAATAATAGTCTCGCTCCAATTGATGCAAAGGGGGGGATTGTTAGGTCCAAAAAGTGTTGCGTCTTGGGCTCGATATTTTGTCCAATTAGTCTCCGGTATGGGCCTGTCCATCCGTGAGTTATTTTATAGGGTTTTGTATTTATAGGTGCTTGCATGCATCCTAGAAGTAACGTCTTTTTTTAGAATTTATTCTGTCGATCTTTTGATCTTGATCTTTTGTAACCCTAATATCCTCTACAGCGGAAGTTCTTCATCGAGCTCTGCTGAGGATTGAATCAATTGAATCATTCGACATATTCAGATTCATTCTTGTGTTTTATCTTACTGTTTTTCGCTTTAGTGATTTACCTGTTATAAGATCTAAACGATCAAAGAGTTTTATAAACTCATCAAATTTTGTTGCCGGTTTTTGTGAAAAACGATCTTATATTTCGTATCAAAACCCAAGAAGTAGGTGGTGGCGAGTAGTAATATGGACAACATGTCGACGATAAGGATTTTGGAGGGTAGAGACATCATGAGATAAAAGAAGGTTGAGTTTATTTTATATTTTAATGTATTAAATATTTAATAAATATCAAATAAAGTGTAAAAAATAAATTACAAGGGTAAAATATTGTTATTAATTTTGAGAGATGTCAATTCTATAATAAAACTTAAATCTCATTTAAAATGAGAATGTGTAAGGAAGGGGGTTTTATATGGGGTTTTCTGTAAGTACCCCTTCTTTTTCCAATTCCACCACCTTATTTGATTTTTTGTCTTTTTTGCTTTTTTTTCTTCCTATTTTGTTTTTTTATTGTTTTTAATTCTTTATTATTATTATTATTATTCTATTTTAATAATAATATTATTATTATTATTATTATTATTATTATTGTTATAAATTTCGCACAAAATTTTAACATTCGGACGACATTATAAATTCGAACGACTATATAAAATAGGATTTTAAATATTTTTTATATTTAAATATTAATATTATTGTTATTATTATTATAAATTTTGAACAACATTTTATAAATCGAACATTACAAATTTGAACGACTATATAAAATCGGAACAAAAGCAAAGTTTGTCCCTATTAATTACAGATATTAATTTGTACGCTATTACAATTGCGTGGTGCGTTATGCGGATTGAAAATATTTAGTCGAGCACTATACAATGCTTCCGATTTTATATAGTCGTTCGAATTTATAATGTCCGATTTATAAAATGTTGTTCGAATTTTATAATAATAATAATAACAACAATAATATTAATATTAAAATATAAAAAAGAAAAAACATCATAAATGGTCCCTGTGTTTTCCCAGATTCTGAAGTTTAGTCCCCGTGGTTTAAAAATCTCATAAATGGTCCCTGTGCTTTCAAAACTTTTGACAGATGGTCCTTATCCCTCACACCGTTAGAAGCCCACCGTTATCCCTTATTAAATTAAAATAATATAAGGGCAAATCGGTCATTTCACCTGTTCCCTCTTCTTTATAACCAAATGCATGTCTATATTTTGAAAACCCTTCTCGCACCCACCCTCTTCTACTGTCACTCTATTGTGCATCCAATGGCAAAACGATTTATGCGAGTGTCGAAGATGGCGATTTGTAGATGTCGAATGGAAACAACGAAGTTGACCTCATGGACGGATCGTAACCTAGGAACGCAATTTTTGAATTGTTCAAGATGTGGGTTCGTAAGGTGGGTTGACCCTCCGATGTGTGCAAGGGCATTGGTGGTGATTCCAAGTTTGATAAGATCAATGAATCAATTGGAAGAGAGTGTTGTGATTGCAAGTGCAGAAGTTTGGAACTACTAGCTGATGTTGTTCTGTTCATGGATGATTTTTTTTGGTTTTATTTTAACCAGTAAGGATTTGGATGGTAATAGGACGGGGGTTTTTGGTTTCTTTTGTACGCATCTAACTAGTTCAGGGGGTTTTCGATTGTGATGGAATGAGTATTTTTGGTTTCATTTTGTTGTATGAAGTGTAACACATTAAGTTAATGGAAATGATGATTATGTATTTTGTTATAAATCAATGGTTTTGATGTGCATTTTCGTATGATATATTGTTATAAATGCATCTTGCAAATGGTTAGGAATGGTATTTCAAATCTACATTGTTATACATGCATCTTTTTCAGAAAGGTTTGGAGAGGGTAATTCATAAGCAAAATGTTGATAAAATCATTACAAGTCTGTGTTTAGCCAACACAAACATGAGACTTACTTTCAACATACTTACTGATGGAAGGTCTTAACCCATACAAACATTACAAAAGACCTAATTACCATAATTTAAACAACCAAACCATAATTTAAGTTTCAAAAGACCTAACTACCCAAACATCCAACTAACTACTTAACAGAATTGCCTAAATCACCCTTTCCCTTTCCTTGTGTCCTCCCCTTAGCCTGTGTCTTCCCTTTTCCCTGTGCCTTCCCCTTTGATCCAACTTCACCAATGCCTCCCTGCCCTTTACATGTTCTGGAATTGTGCCCCTTGTTATGACACTTTGAACAAGTGACTGCAAGAAATTTCCTACTCAATTTAGTGGTTTGGCTGTTGGGCTCATCAACACCTCCCCTTCTCTTCTTTTTTGGCCTCCCAACCTACACATGCCTTTATTATATTTAAAACATTAACATACATGCTGGCATTAAAAGTACATATCAAATATAGTTGACAGAACAACCTGTGTGTGATGTTTTGGTGGAGTTAAAGTGAATGGACAATCACTTTTTGGCCACATTGAACGACCATTTATTGGATCAATTTTGTTCACATACATGGCTCTCCATGTTCATAACTTATAGCAAGGATGGACCCAATCCTCAACGTCAGCGGCATCTTCTCCATTTTCAATTTTGTTCCATATAGCAGAAACAGCATGCCTACATGGAAAACATATAATCTCCCACAACCTACAAGTACAAATTCTTTCATTTCGGTTCACCACATATTGATCCGCCATGTGCTTGCAACATGGTACTTTCCTGCCCCATTATACTTAGCTACATACTTTGTTGCTTGAGTCTTAATCTCCTCTAAAATTATAGTTGCAGTATTAGTTAGTTCCCCTTGACACTTATATATTTCCTTTTGCATGTACAACACACAATCTCTTCATGAGATACTCTCTAATATACTCTAAGCAGGTGATGATTGGTTTATCCCTACCTTCCTCTATCTTAGCATTGAATACCTCATAAAGATTATTCAACAAACAATCAGTGTGTGCCCTACCTGTGAAAAACATATTCAAAAAGAGAAATTACAAATTTTATATTAAAACATAAAACACAACAACTTCTAAATGACATACCACTGAAGTGAGATTTAGACCATATCTCTGCAGGAATCTTACACAACCAAGCATGAGCTTCATCATTCATTTTCTTCAACTCATCCATTGCATATTTAAAGTGATTTAATGTTGTTGCTCTACCACATTGCCAAACCAAGTCACTCAACTCTTTTCCTTTCCATTGTTTCTTCAAATTCTCCTGAATATGCCTCAAACAAAACCTAAGTTCTGCATTGAGGAATACCTTTGCAACTGCTGGTATTATCCCCTTAACAAATGCAAATACAGTCAGTTTCATTAATAAAAATAGAAAGTAAGGTACACTATCATGAGAAATAATTTGGTAAAACATACCTTTTGTCTATCAGAAATGAAGGTAAAATTTGAATTTTCTCCCAATTCCAAGTCGTCTCCTTACAGTTCCATGAACCGGGTCCAAGAACTAATTGTCTCAGCCTCTACCACTGCATATGCTACAGGGTATATTCCATTATTTGAGTCTAGACCCACAGCAGTTAGTACCTGCCCAGGAAATGGGCCTTTCAAGAATGTACCATCAACTCCAGGAAATCCCTTAACCCAGCTTTGAATCCCAACTTCAATGCACCTAGACATACATATATTCTTCTAAAAGTTCTTGTAGTAGTCGACAAGCATGGTTCAGGATACACATCTATCCTAACAGTTGAACCATGATTAGTGTTTAGCAGTTCCAAAGCATAATCCCTCAGATACCCATATTGAAGTTGGTAGTCCCCACTAATCACACGTTCATCCATTTGCTTTGCCCTACCAACCTTTTGAACTGACATACCAAGCTCCAGCATCTTACACAACTCCTCGTGTAAGCTTTGATTGGAATTTTAGGGTTACTCTGAATTTGTAGGACAATTAAGTTTGCTAAATATTTGGAAGTACAAGCTTTAATTGATCTTGTCTGCAAACATTTATGGACATCATGTACTGTTTTCACCAACCAATCCTTATTCTCATCTGGCCTTGAGATTTGGACTGCCCAAGGACATTTTCCATTTTTACTAATCACATTTTTGCCCTTGCACTTTATCTTACTTCTTGTTGATGGCCCACCATATTCAACTGTTTTAGTAGATTTTCCCTTGCACTTTACCTTACTTCTAGTTGATGGCCCACCACATTGAACTGTTTCAGTAGATTGGCCCACAATACCTCCACATTTGACCCTTATCTTGATTTTATCATTTTTTGCTAAGTATAGGGACCTCCTTGTATTTACAGCATGTGCATGCATGTAGTCCACAACTTCCTTCTTTGTTTTGAAACACTGCCCCACCCTATATGGTTTTAAATGGATCTCCCCATGTGAGAATGGAGTTGACCTACTCAACTCCTTAATCATTTTTGTCCTTTCATCTTCATAAAATCCTGCATACTGATAATCATCACTTTGAATAACTTCCAACTCTTCATCAATTATGTCAGTCCCTATACTTTCGGTTTGCTTGTTTAAAATTCCATGTTCATCTACATCCACGGCACTTTGGAATTCACACATGTCTACATCCACATCAAATTGCAAGTTAGACTCATGTACAATGTGGTCACTATCATTAGAATCATCTCCAATATAATCAAAACCATCTTCATTCTGACTATAGAAAGCATCTCCACTGTCATCACTTACCATGCCCTCTAGAATTTCCATTTCTACTTGATTGTCTTCACCATTTGGTACACTGTACTCAGCATCAAAGTCAGCATAAGTTGAATAATCATCTGTAAATGCTTCAAATTCATCGAGTCATACACTTTGTTGTCATCAATATCTTCACAAATTGGTTCCTCTACAAGATTGCCTAAATTACCCTTACACACTTTTTCTATGTGGCCCATGATCAATACTTCATTCACATCAATGACATTACTTCGTTGGCTAACTTGAGACATAACATATGCCAATATAGTCTTTGAATGATCCTGACTTTCATCCATATCTATTACCTGTGACTGGTCAACAACATGGTTGGCAGGGTGGTCTAACTCAAGCTTTTTACTACACGATCCTACTTCTCTTCTACAAGGTTTTTTTCTATTAAGTTCCGGTGACACACTCTCAGGTTCTGGTTCCTCACTAACAACTTTGGAAGGAGACTTAAAATTACTAGCTACCCTAGTCTGACCAATTTCAATATAGACCTTTACAAGTCTTTGCTTAGGGACATACGAAACCAATTTAAGAACATCTTGGTCATTACCTAAAGGCAATAACCCATAGTCTAAGGGAAATTCAGGGATACAGAAATGGTAGTAAAGAGTTTGTTCACCTTTGTACCCTAATTCTCGAACCATGTCATCGAGTTCATGGACTGAAAATAAATCAGTGTCAACGTCATCTACGTATGATACAGTACCATCGACGTATTTCCTTCGAGGTGACTTGGTGAAGACACCACTATAGTGTATCTTCAACGTGAAATAGTTATCATATCCCTCTACAAACACAAAAATAGAAAGGGTAAAGAAGATGATTTATCTTCATACATACATTCAAGGAAAATAAAAACTTAAGTTTTTTTTAATGAAAAATCTTACCGTATCTCGATTGCAAGTCCTTCAAGCACGCATTTTTTTCACGCAAACACCATATTGACAGAACCATTGTCCTTTGGTGCTGTGTAAACCCTAAACCCTAATTTCGTTTCTTGGATGAGAGTGATATGTTGAAGACGAAGTCACTATAATCTTGGGAGATGAAGAGTGTTTGGGAGTTGACGTGAAGAAGACAGTGGCATAATCATTTCCCTCAACAAAGAAGAGGGCACAGGAGAAAAGACCGATTTGCCCTTATATTATTTTAATGAAATAAGGGTTAACGGTGGGGTTCTAACGGTGTGTGGGATAAGGACCATCTGTCAAAAGTTTTGAAAGCACAGGGACCATTTATGAGATTTTTAAACCACGGGGACTAAACTTCGGAATCTGGGAAAACACAGGGACCATTTATGATGTTTTTTCTATAAAAAAATATATTTAAAACCGATTTTTTATAGTCGTTTGAATTTATAATGTCATTTGAATGTTAAAATTTTGTATGAAATTTATAACATTAATAATAATAATAATAATATAAATTAAAAAAGAATTAAAAATAACAAAAAAAAAACAAAATTGGAAAACAAAAAAAACAACAAAAGACAAAAAGGGGGAAAAATGATGTCAAATCAAATATCAAAATTTTGAATTGATTGACTTTACGGGGGTAAAAATGGTTAAGAGGATACTTATAGCACAACCATTCTATATACACAATGATGAAAACCAGTTTACTAAGTCAAAACCACCCTTAGTCACATTAATCAAAATGTTTAATCATTAACCATTTACAATTTTACACATAGTAATTATGTGACAACCCGAACCTTTTTCTGGTTTTCGTAAATTAATTTCCGTTAATAAAATTTTATTTTATTGGGTTCCGTCAACTTCCTTTGGTTTGGGAAAATCATTTAATTATATATTTTGAGTTCTATGTTAGAGTCGGAACTAAAATAACGCAAAATTTCGGGAATTCCTTCGAACAAGACCGAGTTCATGGCCTGACTTGGGTTCACGGTCGTACACCCGTGTACAACCGTACACTCGTTTACGGCCGGAGTCGGGTGGACCCCACCACCGACCACAAAAACCCCTATATATACGAGACCCTACCCCTCATTTACACTCTTCTGGCCGAACACCCACCCCTTCTCTCTCTAGACTTGTGACCGTACACCCCTAGAACACCCTTATTCTTCCGGGAAAACATCGAAAAACACCATTGGGGGTCATTTCGAAGCACCTAGAACATGTTTTTCATCGATTCCAGCATAGTTGATCTTGAGTGTACGGTCGCACACCCTTTAAGTCTTCAAATCTTCATCGACCGTACACCAGTCTACGACCGTACACCTTCAAAGGCCATACACCCTTCAAGAGGCAGTCTACGGCCATACACCTGTTCACGGCCGAACGCACTCTCTGAGTGGTACATTAGACAGAAAACCCGCTTTCCTCAATTCAATCAAGTCCCGGTAACATCCCTTAACCAAAAATGAGTGTTTTTCTGACACTCTATCTAATGAAATCGCTCATTTAGATACATATATGTATTCAAGTGTTATTAGGATTCCGTTAAATGCCGCACTATAACTCGAGGGTCTTCATTTCAGTCCGTTGATTCGACGCTTGTACATAACTAACTGTGAGTTCATACCCCTATGTTTTTTTTATTTTTAATGTTTTCAAGGGGAGGGGGCATACAAGCCAAGCACAAATGATTTTTTGAAACAAAAACAAAAGGATTTCAACGAGTTTAAAACTTATGCAATTGATACAGTTAAATGATTTCCCACGTTTTATGAAACATTTAGACATTTTATCCCTTTTGTACTATGTTGAGCATAAGGGATGTTTTTCAACTTGAAAACATAATTGCATAGTTTTCAGAACAATTTACAAATCAAGAACAAAACATTTCAAGCACACTATAGTGGGTGTAGTTTGTGGATTTCAATACATAGCTTTTACCGATTCAGATTTCAATCATGAGTAAACATATAAACTATGACCGATTTAGTTTATGATATACACTACTACAAGAGTACAACATTTAATAATTATTTAAGTATAATTATTACTTCAAACAGTATACACTCGGATTTCAATATAGTAGATCACTACAAGAACTACACGTAAACTAGTTAATACATAATTGTGAGACTCTACTTCAAAACTATGCCCTTTGGTGTACTGAATTAAATCCTATCATTGTATAACCAGAGTCTCCTGAAGGGAGAGTATGAGATTTGTGAATTGATCTATTTCGGACTGATAATCTCACATCTGAACTGCTAGCTACAGTTAGGCAGGCATGCCTGGGGTGACAAATGTCATTTAACCGACACTTGAAGAACGTCGAAAAGGTCACTAGCTCATATCAAGCATGGTTATACGACTCATAATAGTATAAACTAATCATTTGTTTACGGGATTTCATTCTTCATTATTTTTATATTAATTAATAGAACTATTATACATTACTGGAGGATTCAAGGGGATACAATACATGGTTTTATTTTAAGTAATAAAATTACTATACATACTAGTGGTAGCCAGGGTTTTCAAACGGAACATACCATACACACGGGCGGTCGTCAGGGTTTTCAAAAGGGAACATGTTATACAATGGTTTTAGTACAGAATACATAAATACTATGATTAGCATTAACTAAACATGCAAACTAGTATCTTCCCATGCTACAATAGAATTCATTAACGAATATTCATAGTTAATTCTATAATTACTTAGTTTAAGCATCAGGGCCATGTATGAAGAATATTCGATAGACTGTGGAATGTGTGGTTTCCGCCTCATTTCTTGTTCCTTGTTTGGTTGTGGGCTTAGGGCAGATCCATATAGTCAACTGTCTGTTCGATAGTGGTTTATATATGGCTAGCATAAACTAAGTAGTCGTAGATAGAACTGATATTATCACACTTTCACTAAAGAAAATATTGAATTTTCTTGGAAACGTTCGAACATTTTAACAAAGTCATCAATAGGTTTTCATTACAAAAACATCGCTTATGAACTCACCAGCTTTATGCTGATACTCTTTCAAAACTGCTTGTATTCTCATGAAATCAGTAGACAAGTACCACCTGAAGTTTTTGAGGAAGACGGAGCATATAGAGTCACATCTTTTTCTTTTGATAATACTTTGAAGTGTATAAACATGAATCAAACTGATGTAAATACTTTTCATTTATGTATTCGATGTAATGGCTATGTTTACTATGACTACTATGATGCAATGGTTGTGATACTACATATGACGTCATCCACCCCCGAACGTTCCCGCCATTCCGGTTTGGAGGTGTGACAAATTATTTATTTTTTAATTACCGTGCGTATATATATATGAAAAGAAAACACAACTCAGTGTTTTCATATATAGTAAGAGTCCCTAAACTTTTTCTTTTATTCATAAATTGCCCTTCAATTTTTTTTTATTCATAAAGCATCCAAATTATAATTGTTTTCTCGTATACAGTAATTGTCCCTAAAGTATTCTCTTTTATTAACAAATCATCCAAATTACAAAAAACAACCACATACACTATTTCCTCTCATTTTTCTTATTGATAAACTCTTTGTAATTATTTCCTTTAATTTTTTGTGTTCTAGAAAGTTATAAGTTTAGCCGTTAAAATTTTAATGTTTAGATCTATTTTACTATTATTTAAAATATCTTCGTTCTCAGTTTATTATTTTTATATTTAGTACGATTTGTTGAGTAGAAATGTACGTTGGTCATCCACACTCCAAAGGTCAGGGTTTCGATTCCCCTAAATTCTCATTTTGTTTTCTAAATGCATTTTTTTAAACTTTTATGTATATTGTAATATCTTAGTAGTTTATGGTAGACCAAAAACTGTTTTTTTTTTCGTATAACTGAAATATAGTTATATTATTTTTATTTGATCGTGTTGATCTATTGTGATGCTAAAAGGGCAAACTGTTAGGCAATACATGGGATAACTGAAATATAGTTATATTATTTTTATTTGATCGTAGAGATATTTGATGGGTTTTGAGCATAACAACAATCCTATGGTGCACATGTAAACCCTAAAGCTTTGGATCTAGTTTTTCTAATTGTAAATGCAATAATCATCCAAAGCTTGTAAACCCTATGTCTAGCATACAAAAATCGAAAATCATAACTAAAACAAAGTTAAGATGTTACCTTTCAATTATAGCTTGATAACCTTGACCCTTTGAGAACTTAGCAATTCAAATGTGATGCCTCTAATAGATCACAAACACCAAGAAGCAAGTTGGAGAATATGAGAGAGAGAGAGAGGGGGGATGCAGAAATTGGCTCTAGGTATCCTTCTAGGGTTTCTAGTATCCGATTTTAGGTGCCTAAGGGTTCCTTATATTAGTGAGGAATTAGGGTTTCAGTCAAATACCTAATCTGGTTGCTTAAGCCCTAAGTAGCCGATAGGATCCTTCCAGAACCCTAGCCTTGGACAAAATCCTTATGGGATTCCATAAGTCGTCCATCTCTTACTTAAGAGATCCTCAGCCCATTTTGCAATTATCTTATAATTACAATATCAGACCCCTTAATTTAATTAATCTCTTTTGATCACAAAATTAATTCTAAATTAATTCTTGATCAATATTAATTAAATAATATGATATCTCTTTTAATATATTGTTCACATAATATATTAATAAACCACAATTAACCTATTTCTCTATTATTCATCCAGTCAAGTTTCTTTGGTGAAGGCAACCCAAAAGGACCATGCTACAATCGGGTCAAGTATATACCAAATATAGTTATGAGCTTAGACACCTAATCCCAGTCTCCCACTTGGATAAGTCTAATAACTATAATTGCAAGTACGACATCAGAATCCGATTAGCAATCGTAGCTCCCAAAAGTTATTGTCGACTCTAACACGTCCTATAGATAAGGGATCGTATAGTCCTCCGTTCTCAAGATATCGTGTGGACAATTACATGGAACATAATCATACTGATTGTCCAGCAGTTTCTTTCTCGATCTCTGATTTGTCTGACATAGAACTTTATTGAACACATCAATTTAGTCCTGATCGGGCTCGGCACATAAGTCAAAACAAAATCATTGAGGGGCCCAAGATATCGCTTTTACCATCTTAGGATAAAAGGAACAGATAAACTTTGAATTATATGCTTATACTATTTACTCACTGAATCATACACAACAATGCGATTTATAACATCAAGTTACTGATGCGTTTATGCATTATCAATGCACAACCAAATCACAAAAAACAACTCATATATCTATGTTTAAAGATTATATGATATTATCGTCTCATAATCACTCGTGATAAATTCCATGAAATGGTTCATGTGAGCGCGGGTTTAATCCAATACTCAAATCATATTTCATAAGCACTCATGAACGTTGTAGCAAACTTTTGCTATGCCTAAATACTTAGACAATCTACAACCCAATTCACGACAGTCTTGATTCATACTTACTTCAAACGCATGATCGACTGTGGATAGTTTAAATAATCACATTATTTGGGAAGTCAAAACATGCAAAGTGAAACAATAGTAAATAATTAACACAAGATAGTAACATTACTTATAAATAAAACACCTTTATTTAATCATCAAATGTTAATTACAATTTATCATTTACAAGTTTCTAAAAGCTATCTAATCACTAAAACTAATATCGTCCTTCAGCCCAATGCTCTTAGCGTGCTGCATGTGCTTAACCCTACTCAGTCCCTTCGTAATGGGATCTGTTGGGTTCTTCTCTGATGCTACCTTCTTCACTACGAGGAGTCCCTCTTCCACCCGATGTCCAATCAAGTGGTATTTTCTGTCGGTATGTCTAGATTTTCCATGATCCCACGGTTCCTTGGTTAAGGCAAACGCACCTTTGTTATCGCAGAAAATCTCCATAGACTCCTTAATGGCTGGTACAACTCCAAGGTCTCCGATGAAGTTCTTTAGCCATATTGCCTCTTTCGACGCTTCACTTGCTGCTATATACTCTGATTCGCACGTTGAATCAGCTACGGTCTCCTGCTTGGAACTTTTCCAAGTTACTGCTCCTCTATTAAGGATAAACACCCAGCCTGACTGAGAGCGGAAATTATCTCGGTCGGTCTGAAAATTGGCGTCATTATACCCTCGCACTCTTAAGTCATCGCTCCCACCGAGGACGAGGAACCATTCCTTAGTCCTTCGTAGGTACTTAAGAATGTTTTTTACTGCGATCCAATGTGCTCTACCAGGGTTCCCTTGATATCTGCTGACCATGCTCAAAGAAAAGGCCACATCATGGCGAGTACACGTCATAGCATACATGATCGAGCCAACTACAGAAGCCTAAGGTACTCGGCTCATCTCTGCTATCTCAGCTTCGATACTCGTGCTTTAATTCTTACTCAACTTGGTATTGCTTTGGATTGGTAACTCCCCTTTCTAGGAATTCTCCATGCTAAAACATTTCAGCACTTTGCCCAAGTAATTACATTCACTAAGTCCTATTAGTCTTTGACTAAGTAATTACCTCAACCCATACCACATAACATGTCCACATATAAACGTAACCACTGCGCATGCAAATAATCATATAACAACACAGGTAGTCCTACAGATCTACCTAACTGACATAACCACTAGCATGCAACACTAACTCATATTCAACATCTAATAATGGGCCGTGTAACGCCTGTGTTTCCGGGCTTGCCATTTTTAGCAATGTAATAGTCTAGGTTAACCTTTGTAACCCAATTTGAAATAATAATAATGTATTATTTGAGTATTATGTGTTTTGTGCTTAATTGCTTAATTATGTGGTTTGATTAATTAAGAATAAAAATAAGCGTCGAAATTTAAGTTTAAAATAAACTTGATCATTGGATAAAGTTGTAGTGGTCGAAACAAGGATTCCGAAGATATAAAGAATGCCGAAATCCGAGTCATAACGAAGAAGTTATGACCTGTCGAAGTTTTACGGCAAAACCGGCACGGCACCGGGAAGCGTAAATAGTGAATTTACGATAGAGCGAGATTTAGCCTTATCAATCTAAACAAAAGTTGTAGAATATGTTAAGATAAGAGCGTCAATAAAAAGAACGCCCAAATCTGACTTCGTATGAGGAAGTTATGATTTTTCTAAGATTCGGCTTAGCAGTGCACGACCTGAAACTCGAATTTTAGTTCGAGCGGTTTTTGGCTTACGCAACCTAAATGAGAGTTGAAGGTCTCATTAATAGGAACTCAACGGTAAAAATATGAACGAAAACGGAGTTCGTATGAAGGAGTTACGAATTCTTCGCGGTCATTTAACAGTCTAAACGCCTCCTACTGTTAAATTTGAGATCGGTCAAGATTTAGCCGACAGAGTCTAAACGAAAGTTGTAGATCTTGATTTTACCTACGCGTGGATATAAAGAACGTCAAAAACGGAACTCGTATGCAAAAGTTATGATTTTTCTAAGTTCGAAGGCTAACACGCGATAGGGGTGACGTGGCACCACCCAGAAATTAACACGTGGCACCACCAGAAAGCCGCCACATGGACCAACTCGGCGAGTAGGTGTCCCCTACTCGGTGAGTATGGACCAACTCGGCGAGTAGGTGTCCCCTACTCGGCGAGTACATCAAATATTTTCACTATAAATAGGATGCGAGGGTTCAGGGTTTATTTGCTCATTTCTTCTCATCTTTGTGCCGAAGCTCTGCATTTTTACTCCCGAAGCCACCCCGAAGCCCCGGTATCATACTCTAGCCCCGAGGCAAGTCCCGAGATCCCGAAGATCCCGAGAAGTGCGGTTCCCGAGCCGAAGCTCTGCCCGCGAAAAGTTCCATTTTAGAGGAGATCTTCCAGATCTGCTGTGGATTACTACTTCTGCAAGTCGTAGTTCTGCCCGATCATCTTCTGATCAAGTGAGTGTGTAGTTATTTTCTTCTAACACATAAATATTAAGTATTCGCTAAGAAATATGTGTTCTGTGTTTATATATAGTTGTTATATGTGTGAATGTATATTCACTCTCTTCTATCTCATAGATCCGATTTATTTTCTATGAAATACGTGTTATGTGTGTGTGCCTCATCTGTTATGTGGAATATGTATTGAATGAAAATGCTATTCAGGTTTTTAAACTAAGTATGAAAATATATATTTTTATCTACCAATATGTTGGGTAGAACATGGGTAGATAGTTGGTGTGTAATAAACAGATGAGAGGCCTCGTTGTTGTTGTTGTTGTTGATCTAGTTATTCAGCGGAGTATGGATAACGACCACGGACTCTTTCTAGACAGTCCAGTGGAACGCTAGCAGGTTCATAACCTGTAGGTGTTGTGAACGATGTGTTCACCGGTGTACTCTATCCCCCTCATGGTTGCCTTTAGGATATCTATTGTTGAGGAAACCCCTGCAGTGATGTCCGTCCCGATGAAAATCCTAGATTAGGTCCCTTGAGATAAATGTTGTTTTAGGGACGTAAAGTGAGGATAACGGGAATGGGTAATCGGGATAGTGATTGGTTGGTGAAATTAAATATAACTTATTTATTGTGGGTTGAAAACCCTATATGCTCACCAGGCTCCCAAGCCTGACCCACTCAGTTTTATTTGTATTACAGGAAGTGGCACAAGGGCGTAAGATGGATGGATCATCTTGTTGTTTTGTTTACAAGTCTGTATATGTATATATTTGTTGAATGACTTGTAATGTTATCGTTTATGCTTTATGGTCTGTATCGGAACATGACATCCCGAGTTTTGATTATATAATGAAATGCATCTCTTGATGAAATGCTTTGATAAATATTATTTTATCATGTTTTGTTTTGGGAACAAATTCCGCAAATCTTTCAAATCAAAAGGATTTACTCTGAAAATATTTAAAAGCATAAATGAAAAATCGGTCTTTTCTAGCCGAGATTTTGGGGATGTCACAAGCCGGCCTTGGTGCCTTAGACCCCTTAGTATAGTGAGGATAACTCACCTCGCAACTATCATCTGAAACTAGAAAGCTCAACTCCCGGATCACCACCACAAACTCCACCAGCTATATCCGACACATCACAAAGTTCGTAGGTTTCCAAGATACTTCCAGAAGTCCAATAGTCAACCCTTGCCCAAAGTCCAAGTCAACTTTCAAGGTCAACAGTCCATGTTAACCTCAACTCATCGAGTACACTTAGCTACTCGTCGAGTTCCTGGCATGACTCGCCTAGTCACTTGAGTGACTCGTCGAGTTCCTTGTATCCGTGGACGTAACCCCTCGGCCAACCCATCGAGTTTTCACTTTACAGCTCGCCGAGTTCATACGTGTCCGAAGGTTAGGAAAACTCTAACTGACTCGTTGATTCCAAGGTAAATCTTCATCGGACTCGCCGAGTTGTTCATCCAACTCATCGAGTACAGGACCATCTTCATGTGGCTCGTCGAGTTGACTATGCAACTCGCCGAGTCTCTTCAGACCTTCATTCATACAGGTACTTTTTAAGCCATCTAGCCGCTCCATATTGCAGATCCAAGCTTCTAAGGCATGTTTATCACGTAAAGTTGTAAACTTTACGTGCATGCAAGGCCCTAGAGACTCTAAATGACCAATCTAAGCTTCTAATGGTGCTTTACACCTTAGGAGAGTCTCATTCTTGCAAAATCTAGAAACTTTACGGACTTAAAGACCCAAGAGAGTTCAGATCTGAGGTTGCAACCTTAGCTCAAACATAAGAAAGGCTTCCTAATTATTTAGAAAAGCCCTAAAATCCACCCAAAATAGATCTAGAATGAAAAGAGGTCAAGGTACCAACTTGATACCTTCTAAAAGATGCTAACTGAGGTAGATATCAGATCCCCACATGTTCCTTTCTTCTAGCCTCTTGCCCTCCAAGCTCTTCTTACAAAGATCCACTTTCCAAAGCTTAAAACACACAAGAATGAAGCACCACATGGATTAGGGTTTTCTGGACTCTCAAGAGACTGTAAAGAGGCTGAAGGATGCTTATGATTCTTTAAATAGGGTGCAAAACCCTGGGATTTAGGGTTCCATCTGCCAGCTCCTACTTGTCGTGTTCCTTCTTGGACTCGGCGAGTAGGTCACTAAAATATGTGGACCAACCCGCTGCTACTCGACGAGTAGGCCAATCAACTCGTCGAGTAGACCTCGAAAACAAAGAAATTCTTATTTAAATCAATACCTGAGAATTGGGGCTTTACAATTCTCCCCTACTTAAACTAGACTTCGTCCTCGAAGTCTGCCGTGACGAACAGTTTCGGATAGTGCTCCCGCATCTCTGTCTCTGGCTCCCACGTCCACTCGGACCCCCTACGATGCTCCCACTGTACCTTCACCAAAGGTATCTCCTTGTTCCTCAGAACTTTCGTCTTCCTCTCTAGTATGGCCACAGGCGTCTCCACATAATTCAGGGGTTCATCAACCTGAATATCATCCAGCGACACCACTGCCTCCTGATCCATAATGCACTTTTGCAACTGCAAAACGCAGAAAGTGTTGTGGATCCGAATAAGCTCCTCCAGTAGCTCTAGCCTGTAAGCCACCTTACTAACCCTAGAAATGATCCTAAACGACCCAATGTAACGGGGACCCAATTTCCCCCTCTTCCTGAAGCGAATCACACCCTTCAAAGGTGAGACCTTCAGGAGAACCATATCACCACCTGAAATTCTAACTCAGATCGATGTCTGTCGGCGTAACTCTTCTACCGACTCTGAGCGGTCTGCAATCGCTGCCTAATCTGCTGAATTTTCTCAGTAGTCTACAAGACTACTTCCGTCCGCCCCATCACCCTGTGTCCCACCTCACCCCAACAAACTGGGGTACGACATCTCCGTCCATACAATAGCTCGAAAGACGAGGCGCCAATGCTGGAATGATAGCTGTTGTTGTAGGCGAACTCTGATGGGTTTATGGCAACATATCATTCCTATGGTGTACATGCAAACCCTAATAGCTTTTGGATCTAGTTTGTCTAATGAACATGCAATTGAATATCCAAAGCTATAAACCCTAGATCTAGCATACAATTAATCATATTAACATAAGATTGGGGTTTAGATCTTACCTTGATTGTTATGTAGCAATAACAATCTCAAATCCTCCTTTGAATTGGCTTTAGAAAGCTTAAAGTCACAAGTGTCACTCCTCTAATGGCTCACAAACACCAAGAGCAAGAGGATGAAGAATGATAAGAGAGGGGGCACCCAAAAACGTGTAGAAACCCTAAGGAAACTCTTTACCACGTTTTTGGTGCTCTAGGGATCCTTAAATAGTGAGGCTATTAGGGTTATCTAACAAGGAACCCCTAATTTGATTGCTTAGGCCCTAAGCAACCCATGGACTCCCTCCTTAGAGGTCTTGGACGATTTTTAATGGGTTTCCCCATAAAATTCGTCCACTCCATCCTTTATGGAGTCCATTAGCCCAATATTTAACTATCACACAATTGACAGTTCTAGTCCCCTTTATTTAATGAATATCTTTTAACCACAAAATCAATTCTTATTAATTATTGACTAATACTAATTAAACAATATGATTTCTCCTTTAATATATTATTCTTATAATATTTTAATAAATCATAATTACTCCTCTCTCTCTCTCCATAATTCATCCTATCAAGTTGCTTTGGTGAAGGCAACCCAAAAGGACCATGCACCATCGGGTCAAGTACATACCAAAATAGTTATGGGCTTAGACACTAATCCAATAGTCTCCCACTTGGATAAGTCTAATAACTATTTTGCGTATGACTTCAGATCCTGATCTACAATCGTAGCTTTCAAAAACCGCTGTCAACTCTGATCCTATCAGAAGTGTGTCCTTTAGATAAGGGATCATATATTCCTCCATTCTAGATATCATATAGATATGAGACATGGATTTCAATCATTCTCTTTATACTGTTTCCTGATTTCCGATTTATGACGACTGAGAATAGACTATAATTGTGCTGGGTCAAAATATGGTTTATACTTTACTTTTCTGGGCAATTGTATTTTTCTGTAATATTTATGAATTTATGGTGTAGTTTACGGCTGAGTTTACGGCCATAAACACCTTACGGCCGTAAACTCATTTACGGGTCGTGTGTTATCCGGCCCATATTCCAAGTATAAATAGAGGTGTTAGGGTGAGGAGTAGAGATTGATGAACCCTAGAGAGTTTACGGCCAGAGAGACAGAAGAACTATTGTGTGTTAGTGTGTGTGTGAATCTCTTGTATCCGGATCATCATTCTATTCATTAATACACTGAGATTCATCTTATTCCTCTTCTTCTTCTCTTCTATTTTATCTGACATCATCCGTTTGATTGGGATTCCGCACCATCAAACGGATCTGATTGATACACAGGCAGATTAGGGACTTACAATTGGTATCAGAGCCAAGTTGTATCAGACAATTTTGTCAGATTTGGGGCATTATTTGATCTTATTTTAGAAATATTCTTGCGTTTTTGGATAGATCTCTGAAAAATAAGGGGGGTTTGTTCTTCGTGTTTTTCATAAAAAAAAGGTTTTTGATCGAGCTTTGGAGCTTCAAAGTCGAAAAATTGGTGTTTTTGGTCGGAGTTTGCTGCCGGCGGCTACAGTTTCTGAGTTCACGGCCGGAGTTTACGGCTAGAAACTGTTCACGGCCGAAGTTTACGACCAGAAATTGTTCACGGTCGCCGGAGGTTTGCGGCCTCGGCTCGGACGTTGCGGCTTGCGACTTGCGGCTCGGCTTGGTGAGATAAGCTCGGTGATCGCGCTTCATTAAAAAAAAAAAAAAGGAGGAGCGAAACTGTCGACGCCAGGAATCGAACCCACGGTCTCAAGTTCAACAACCAGCGCGTTAACCAACTCCTCTAGCCGATTACTTGTTCCTTTCCTCCGAATTTTAAAATATAACCCGTCTTTTTCGCTTCAAGTTTCGCATTTTTTACACTTTCAGCCCAAAATTCAATTCCTTTTAATTTAAATTTTATTTTCCAAAATTAAAAATAATAATAATAATAATAATAAATAAATTAATTAAATTAAATTAAAATTAATAAATAAAATTATATTTTAATTTTTGACTTTTATTTTTTAACTTTTGACCTTAAATTTTGACTTTGACTTCCAAGTTTGACCTTTGACTTTAAACTTTGACTTTTTTTGTTTAACTTTTAAATATTCAAATTTAACTTTTCGGTTTGACTTTTAAGTTTGACTTTTGAGTTTAACTTTTTAAATTTGACTTTTAAGGTTAACTTTTATAATCAAAGGGTTTGACTTTTAAGTTTGATTTTGGCTTCTAGTTGTGCTTTTTAATTGATTTTAAGGTCTACGAGGGAGTTGAACATGAAAGAGAGTCGTCAGGATATGTTAAGACAAAATTTCAACATTTTCGATTATATCCCTGGAGAAACCATCGAAACTCAGTTGTAGCGATTTATTACACTTACTACTGAGATGAATATAGCTGGGATCTTCTTGTCTAAATCTGAGATAAACAAAAATCTATTGAATTCACTCCAAAATCATGGGATATGGACGTGGCTATCATCAAGAAGACAAAAGATCTCAATCGTCTTAGTCTTGCTGGTGTAATTGAAGAACTTGATGCTTTGAAGTGTGGAAATACAATGAGATCTGCAAACCTTCTGGTCAATGAAGAGTCATGTTCTCATTCATGTGAAGTTTCATGTTCTCAATCATGTGAAGATATGATTAAATTTCTTCGGGAACAAATTGATTTATTAAAAAGAGAAGTTGAGGACCTGAGATATGAAGGATATCAGCTCAGGAAAGGACAGAAACCCTTGAAGGCTGAATTAGAGGCAAAAACCAAGGACTTTAGGAAGCTTCAGGAAGAGTATAGTAACAAGTGTGAAAATTATGACTATATTAAGAGACAACTTGCTACTGTAACTGAAGAACTTGACGCTTTAAAAATTAAGTGTGGAAAAACTGATGTCAGTTTCAAAAATTATATTGCGTCAAGTCAGACAGTTGAGTCCTTATATGAAACCCAATTAAAATTCAAAGAAAATCAAAAAAGGGTCTAGGGTATGATAGTGTACCTCCTCCTTATAATCATAACTACACATCCATACCTATGACATAGGACGAAACTTACAGGGAGCCACATCTTCGATATGGCAAACGAGCTGGATTTGTGTCAGGAGGAGTTATTAATGTTGAAAATACTGATGCTTCTGTTACATGTGCAGGTAAAGTAGCAGATGATGAGAACAAGGAGAGTTCTTCTGAACAAACAAACGACCCCTTGAACTCTAAATCTGTTGCTTCTAATCAACTTGCCGTTGGTAAATACAGGCCACCATTTCAAGCTAAACAGAGTGCCTGTTGCAACTGTGCGTGTGGGAAAAGTAAGAGACAAGGCAAGGTTACGCCACCAGGGGCAGGAAGAAATAACTTCACAGTGAAGAAAAAGACTTGTTTTCACTGTGGAACACCTGGACACATTGCCCGAAACTGTCCAAATCGCACTTACGTTCCCTACAACGCACAAGGATGGAAAAACGCACCAAGTGGGAGATACTTCAAAAGAAACCCTTCCAGGTCATGTTCAGACAATGGTGACTGGAATGCGCAGAAGGCTAAGAATCAATCCCACAAGGCCAAGAATCTAAATCCCAAGGGCAAGAAGGAAATGTCAGCCAACAAGCCCAATCCTAGAGATCCTCCCGTAAAGCCAAAGTCAAAGTCATCTCAACGGCCGACATCAAGATCAAAAGCAAGCACTGAGCCACCCATCAGATCGAAAAAGAAATGGGTTAAACCCAACTACAAATGGGTTTCAAAGGCTTAATCTCCTAATGCTTCTAACGTTTCTACATCTTCTATTTGTGATAAGCAGGATATGTCATGGGAGAGAGTATCGTGCGTTGATGACAAAGGTCGACCCAGTTTCAAAATGGACTGGGTTCCAAAGACCAACTGATCCCGCTCTGTGTCAGAGCAGCTATGGAGGCATATCATCATACTTCAGTTTGTTGGTAGTGGTTGTTCCAGGCACATGATAGGAGACATCTCTCAACTGTACAACATTCAGAACTTTGTTCGAGAGTATTTGTCCTTTGCGGGAAAGGAAAGAAGGGAAGAAAGGAAGGGATCACTCATGGGGTTAGTGCTTAATAATATGAAGAATTTTCGGATCTGTTCTGAGATTACGCGTGCTGTTCTCAGACCTTCTGGATGCAATTTCAGTCGGTGACTTACGGTTTGAGTTTTCTTCTCTATACTCCTGAGTTTATTTCTTAAGCTGATTCGCTTTAAAGACAAATTTTTGTTTTAGGATAGTTTAAATTTGCGCATTTACTTTCGTTTCTCTCCTATGCACAAATTTAAGGGGAGAAATAAAAACAAAACAAAAAAATTAGAAAATTTTAATTTAAAAAAAATCCAAAAACATTAGAAAATCAAAAAATCAAAAAAAAAATTGGTTATGAAATGTGCCTGAGGGAGATGTTTTGGGAAGTGATATTATCAAGTGATAACAGGCAACCTGAGTCTGCGTAACATACCCGAAGTTGAAGGGTCTATGCTCTGGTTTGATGCGTCGGTAGGCACGAAAGATTCTAAATGGACATGACTAGGCAGAGCTGAACTTAGGAAATTTATAGACTTGACAAATTTTGACCTAGTTAGATCCATTCAGCCTGACAATACGACGCTCGGAAAGGTTGAGCAGGGAGATATATATGGGAATCCACTCGCCACATTAAATGAACCCGTACTTGGAACCGTGGTTTAACTTTTCCTTGATGTGCGGATTCTATCCTTAATTCCGGTTGGATGGGGCGACTGGTAAATTCCGATAAATTAGGTCTGTAGAATATCATTTTCTTTCTTTCCGTCTGTTAGTCATATGTTGTCTCCTTTGCATGACTTCCAATCCGACCTGGTACATAACATTTGCAACTCTATTTCTCTGCAGGTTATATAGGTGAAATACTTCTTATCTGTTAGCCATATGTTGTCTCCTCTGCGTGACTTCTAATCCGACCTGGTACACAGCATATGCAATCTTCTTCTTCTCAACCCCTCTGAAGTAATAAGTAATAGAATTCTGAATCTATCCTCTCTCTGAATGGTTGTCTGCTCACCCGGTGTAAGGAGTACTCTGGAAGTTCTTGATGGCTGGGGCATATCAGGAAGCGGGAAACACGTTCCAGTACACTTAAAATTGAACTCATACAGATTGTCTATAGATCTCGCTGCTCAATTTAGGTGGACAACAATATCCCTGGTCGTCGTCAGATGAATGGTCCTTAAGATATAGTATCTAAGGAATTAGGATCAGATATAATTTTTAGGAACTTAAGTTCACCTTGACTTGTATCAAATAGTATGTCCTAAATCAGTCACAATTTTTCGTGTTTAAGTGGACAACAATACTGGCGATCGACCAGACAAAGACGTGAAGATAGAAGGTACCAACAAGTGGATAAAGGCAGTCTAAAAACTTTGATCCCAAATCACTCTTAAAGTTAGATATCATTTTTATTTTTGTTAAATTTGTCATAGTTTCTTCTAATTTAAATATTAGGGGAGAATTAAAAATTAAAAACAATATTAAAAAAAAATCAAAAATTAAAAATCCAAAAAATAGTGTTATTTCTGTTTTTTTTTTTTCTTGTTCAGAAAAATCAAAAATCCAAAAATATTTTTGTTTCTGTTTTAATTTGTGTGCTAAGTTTTCTTTTAGCGTTGTTTTGTTTTGAAAAGTGATTTCAGGTATAGATAAGACTCATGAAGTTTGTGTTGAAGATTTCTGAGCCAAAGCCTCGTCCGTAAGCATCGAAGAATTCTTATTGGAAGGAGCAAGAAATGAAGATTATTCTTTTAAATTCAATCTTTCAATCCCCAGAAGCAAGGTGAAGCTGAAATTGAAGATTATGTGACGGATTGAATTGAAACCTCATCAATCAGTCTGCTGCTATCTTAAACATGCTGAAGTGATCCAGAAGATTTGTTCTCTCTGAAGATTCTCAAGCTGAAAGCGCCATCTTTCAAGAATCAGTACGTCAAGCCTCCTCACCCAATGTGCGTTCAATGCCAAATTCTGAAGAAAACCTCAAGTGCTCAAGATAAAGTCATTCATTGAAGATTCATATGTTCATCCTGATGCTGTGAAGAAATCGAAGGTTAAAGCTGAAGCCAAGCTCCCATTGAAGATTAACAAGAAGAGCCAGCTACTTTTTAGGGGGAGCTTGTTGGGTCATTAAGAAAAGAAACCTATAAACCAAGGGGGAGATTGTTGGGTCAAAATATGGTTTATACTTTACTTTTCTGGGCAATTGTATTTTTCTGTAATATTTATGAATTTATGGTCTAGTTTACGGCTGAGTTTACGGCCGTAAACACCTTACGGCCGTAAACTCATTTACGGCCCATGTGTTATCCGGCCCATATTCCAAGTATAAATAGAGGTGTTAGGGTGAGGAGTAAAGATTGATGAACCCTAGAGAGTTTACGGCCGGAGAGACAGAAGAACTATTGTGTGTTAGTGTGTGTGTGTGTGTGTGTGAATCTCTTGTATCCGGATCATCATTCTATTCTACACTGAGATTCATCTTATTCCTCTTCTTCTTCTCTTCTATTTTATCTGACATCATCCGTTTGATTGGGATTCCGCACCATCAAACAGATCTGATTGATACACAGACAGATTAGAGACTTACAAATTGAACACATCTGTTGGGCTGAAGATTATTTTGATGTTGCGTCTTTTGGGCTCGATAGTTTAGCCATGTACACTCCGGTTTGGGCCTGTCCAACCGAGAGCCTTTTATGTATTGTATATAAGTTAATGCTTGCATGCATATTAGGGCAACGAGATAGAGGTTTACGATTTTAGAGATTTTACGATTAGCGATTCATCTAGAGTAAAGCAGGTTTCTTTAATCGTTCTTGTAATCTTTCAATCCTCTACAGTTGATGTTCTTAATCGAGCTCTTCTGAGGATTTTGTTTAAATCATTCGACACGTTTGATTCCATCTTGTCTTGTTCTTATTATTGCATTCTTACTGTTTTATATTCATATACTTGTTCAAAATCTATTCGATCTTTATAGATTAATAGTTATTTTAATCCCATCAATTGGTATCAGAGAAGGAGGCTGTGTAATCGATACACATCTTTTCTGTGAAAAAGATTTCCATTAGGGTTTTTCCGCAGTCATCGATATTTATTGAGTCGTCATCTTAATTGACGTATCTTGATATTTATTGTTTTGCCCTAATCTGCTTTATTACAAGTCTGATCTTTGAACAGGTTTTTACGATCATAATGGACGCGACGCAATCAAACCCTATTAATATTTCCAACAGCATCGGTTCGACGACAAAGATTCCAATCTTATACACCCATGACTATGAAGTATGGGCGCATCATTTTGAAGACTACGTGATTGGATCGGAGGACAATGGTTACCTCATATGGGAAGCCATCATCAATGGACCGTTTTCTCATTCTGCAACATCCAGAATCATTAAGACACAAAAAGAGTACAACGATCTACTTAAGGACGTGAAGGATATTGCACAAGATGAAAAGGACAAATTCCAGTGCAATATTAAGGCGTTAAGGTTGATCAGATTCGCCCTTCAGTCCGACACATTCAGACTGGTCAGCTCATGCACAACGGCGAAGGAAGTATGGGATAGACTTCGCAAACTGTATTCTACAGACGAAGATCTTGAACATTCTATCCAAACCTTGCTTCTATCTGAGTTTGGAGAATTCAGGCAAGGGGCCGAAGAAACGGTGACCCAGACGTTTGATCGCTTCAATCATCTTCTCAGCAAGATGATCAAACACAACATTGAAAGGAAGCTTATCGAACAGAAGGTTACTTTCTTGAACAGACTGAGGTCTGAATGGAGAGCAGTGGTTTCCACAGTCAAAGCCCATGAGCAGTTTAAATCATATTCATTGGCGAAACTGGTGGGTATTCTAAAGTCCCAAGAGAAAATTGTGGTGCAAGAGAAGAGCGTCGTTTCTAGTCTTGGTTCGTTGGCCCTCCTATCTAAAAGTAAAGCTGTAATGGAGGATGAAGAGCTCAATTGGGAGGAATATGACCTCACGTCTGAGGATTATGCCATGATGGTGTCCAATCCCAAGAGGTTCATAAAGAAGAGATTCCCCAGCAACAAAAACCGAAACTGGCAGGGGAGTTACAGCTCTGAAAAGGTGAACAATGAACCGAAGGCTGAGGAGCCCAAGAAGGAACTGAAGGCAGATGGCGATTCCGGAGTAAGCTGTTTCTACTGTGGTGGCAAAAACCACTATGCTAAGGACTGTGTTCTTAAGAAGATGGCTGAAAAGGACGATGTAAATGATGAGGAAGCCATGCTGCAGAAGAGACTGGATGAGTTGAGAAAGAAGAAGTCTACCGCTAACCCTTCTATTAATGCTCTTATTGTGCAGGGTTCGGTTAATGATGACGAGTTTGGTAGCACGGAAGTTTGGTCTACCGACTCAGAAGACGAAGAAGTGAGGAAGCCTACCCATGGAAAGGCTTATGTGTCTAAGGAGGAAAGCAGTGATGGAAAATGCTTCATCGTGACTGACGTATCTCAAATGAGGGGATACAACACCGATGGAGGAAGCGATGGACCGAAGGTACAGGAGGATATGTGCTTTACGGCCAAACCACTCAGCCAGCAGTTCAATGAGCTCGATGAACTGATAAAGAAGGTACAATCTGTTTTTGTTTCATCTAAAGTACCACCATCCTCATATGAGAAAGATCTAAAAAACGTTAATACAAGAATTTCTCATCTTGATAGTAGCTTAACTCAAACTCGAGTCACCAATTCTAACCTGACTGATCAAATAAGCAGGGTGGCGTCGAAGAGTGAGGAGCGGCGAATGTGGATTGAGTTAAAGGAGTCGGAATTAGTTAAAGTTAAAGACGAAAACATTTATTTGCAGAGAGACAATTTAAAATTGTTAAAACAGCGAAATGTTTTTTGTTTAATTGCTAAATGTTTATACTCTAATATTACTCAACTTCACTTGGATTGTGAGATAGGCCAAAGGATCCATCGCATGATTTTGCCCTTCCTAGAGTTTAAGGAGGATGAAATCGATGCCGAAGCCTACAATTGTGAGAGTGTGATATCGTCTGATGATGTCAATCCGACCTACATGTATGGACTGGACAAAATTGAGTCCTTCATTAAATCCAAAGACCACAAGGACATGCTCAAAAATCTTTTGGATGAAAATGACAGACTTAAACTGAGAACCGAAACCATGCAAAAATTTGACTCTTTAAACGCCAACGTAAGTTCAGAAAACAAAATCGATGTTGAAAATTCATCTGAGCTTAACGAGGACGAAAACATGAGTGAAATTTCTGTAGAGGACACGGTTGACTGCTCAGAATTTGTTAAAAGCAAAACTGAAAACCACAAAAATCTAATTTCTGAAAATTCTGTGGAGTTCGCTCGATTGTCCCAACAAAAGTCCCCGAAATTAGTAGAGAAAGCTGTTGTGTATCAAAAGGTCAGGACCACTCCGAATCAAGTATACAAGGTGACTGGAGTAACCGAACATCAAACAGCTGAACTCACAGCTATTGTTAACGAAGACAATGCTGATGGCTGTGATGAGTACTTCTGGGAAGCTCCAATTGATAATGCAAACGAAACCGTTGGATTGTCTGAAAGAACCTCCTGGATGAGCAAAGGAAGATACATCCCCGAACCATTGAACAAGCCGGATAATTTCAATGAGCCAAGTACCAGTGGTACGAAAGATATTCCTCAGGAGGATGATCGTTCGGCAAAAGAAGACATTCCCTCTACTCCCTCAGCTCAAAGTGGAACTTCCTCAGATATTCCTTCTACTCCCTCAGTGCAAACTGGATCTTCTTCAGATATTCCATCTGATCCCTCGGCTCAAAGTAAAACTCCTGAAGTTCAAAAGGAACCAGCCAAGGAGACAACGAAAACGAAAGCGAACGTTCATCATCAACCTAAGCAGATGAGGAATAAGAAGATAGAAAGGAACCAAAGATACAGCAAAAACCTTTCTGAAAGGAAACAATTCTGGCACTCCCAGAATGCATACTACTCACACCAAGACAAGAATCTGAAGTATGAAAACAATCCTGTAAGAAAGCCTGAATGTTCCAACAACCGAAAGCTAAGGTTCGGTTCACAAGAAAATACCAACCGAAGGCAAAGGTTCGGTTCTGAAAAAGACTTCAACCGAAACCAAAGGTTCGGTTCCAAGAACAACTCCAACCGAACGCAGAGGTTCGGTTCTGAAGTCAAAAGAGAACAAGACTCTAAGGTCAGTCCCTCCAATGATCAAAAGCAAAAGGGTCACCTAGAGTCACCAGCCAGGAAGTCCTCTCAATCCAAATCCTTTCTTTCTAATTCATCTCGTTCTTCTAATTCCTCTACTTCCACCGATTCATCTCCATCTTGCTCTAAAGCTAATTCCGCTTGTTCTCAAAAATCTCATTCATCAGCTGAACAAAAGGGAAAGCAGAAGGTCAATGAATCCAAACCAGAGTCTGAAACGAACTCACCCAATCTTAACAAAATAAAAGTCTTTACCATTAAAAAGAAAGATGAAACAAATCTCATAAAACGAACATATCTAGTTGACATCTCTCTTACAATTCCCGTTCCCATGAAAAGCTCACATGGACCCAAGAAACTTTGGGTTCCTAAATCTGCTTGATTTTTGTAGGTTATAAGTGGCGAGCAGTTTGACGAAGAATGGTACATCGATAGTGGCTGCTCGCGTCACATGACTGGGAGGAAAGAGGAGCTCAGGGAATACAGATCTCTTGCAAATGGTGGCAACGTCAAGTTTGGAAATAACTCTTTCGGCACCATAAAGGGATATGGAATGATAACAAATGGAGACTTCACTATAAGGAAGGTGGCTTATGTGGAAGGACTCCAACACAACCTCATCAGTGTATCTCAGCTTGTTGGAGGTACAGGTCTCAAAGTCTCATTCGATGATGAAGGTTCTGAAATCATAGAGAAAAAGACAAAGAAAGTGATTCTCAAGTCAGAGCGAAAGGGTGAAATGTTTCCTCTAAACATGAAACCCATCAAAGGAAACCCAGCCATATGCCTCTTATCAAAAGCTCAATCCGATGAAAGCTGGTTGTGACACCGAAGACTCTCTCATCTCAATTTTAAAGATATCAACCGACTTGTCACTGGAGGTCATGTTAGGGGTCTTCCATTGCTCAAGTTCGACAGAGAACATTTGTGTGCTGCATGCGAAATGGGGAAGCAGAGTCGTCAAAGTCACCCATCTGTAATCAACACAAAAGTTGTTGAACCACTTGAATTGCTTCATATCGATTTGTGTGGTCCTTCATCTATCGAAAGCATCGGTGGTAGCAAGTATATTCTTGTTATTGTTGATGACTTTTCACGATTTACATGGGTGTTCTTTCTAAAGCTCAACTCTGAAGCGACTCAAAAGCTGAAAGTGTTTATCAAGCAAATTGAAGTCCAGCTCAAGAAGGTCGTTCGCAACATCAGGAGCGACAATGGTCTTGAATTCAAGAACAGGGAGTTTGAAGAGTTTCTTGCAGAAAAGGGAATTAGTCACAATTTCTCAGCTCCCTACACACCACAACAGAACGGAATAGTCGAAAGGCGAAACCGGTCTTTGTGTGAAGCTGCCCGAACTATGCTAAGTTTCGCCTCCTTACCTCTTTATTTTTGGGCTGACGCTATTTCTGCTGCTTGTTTTACACAGAACAGGTCCTATCTCAACAAGCGATTCACGATCACACCATATGAGATATTAAACAATAGAAAGCCCAATGTGAAATTTTTCCATGTGTTTGGCTCAAGGTGTTTCATCTTTAACTCTAAAGAACACCGCAACAAGTTTGATGTCAAAGCCGACGAGGGAATTTTTCTGGGTTACTCGCTCACATCCAAGGCGTACAGGGTCCTAAACAAGCGTTCGAGAAGGATTGAAGAGACATACTATGTGACCTTTGACGATAGCTATGTCAAGAAGCTACAGGCCAAAGAAGACACTGCCAGGGAAATCTTTCCTCAAACTGGCCAAGTCACAGTTTCGATCGCCAATTTATACGAGAAATTTCTGGAGCTCTTTGACGAACCGGAAAAAGCTTCTCTCTCAGAAGAAGGTGCAGCTGATAATAAAGTTGATCATATGAAGCAGATTGTCGACGATGCTGCAAGAAGAATGCATGAAGGAGAATCGCCCACTGATGAATCTCCATCCAACAATGCTTCAGTCGAGGGGGAGCCAAGTTCTCATGTCGAGGGGGAGCCAAGCTCACAAGTCCAGGGGGAGCCAAGCTCTACAACTTCAACTGAAGGTCCTTCACCAACCGAAGGTGCTTCTCCAACCGAAGATACCCCTCCAAACGAAGGTGCTTCAACGCCTGAAAGTCCAGCACCACAAGAAACCCCTGAACCTCATGTTTCTCAAGACTCGTCAATTGAGGGGGAGCATGATGATATGACGCTTGATTACGATAGCCAATCTGAGCCAGAAGAAATGATCAACGTTGAACTAGACCCAGCCTTTGATCCGAATTACCCTCCTCTTACCAAATGGACCAGAGATCATCCTATCTCTCAAGTAGTTGGTGATGTATCTGAAAAGGTTCTGACCCGATCTCAACTGAAGGCAAAACAGACATCCTTATTTTCAAAAGTTGAGTTTTGTATGTTTAATTCATTCGTATCAAAAGTTGAACCGAAGACAGTGAACACTGCCCTCGATCACTCTGATTGGGTTCAAGCAATGCAAGACGAACTGAACGAATTTGAAAGGAACAAAGTTTGGCGCCTAATTGCAACTCCTCCAGATGCTTCGGTTGTTGGTCTCAAATGGGTTTTTAGGAACAAAATGGACAAGGAAGGTAATGTCATAAGGAACAAGGCTTGTCTGGTTGTTAAGGGATACTGTCAGGAGGAAGGGATAGACTATGAAGAGACTTTCGCTCCAGTAGCTAGGCTAGAATCTATTAGAATATTCCTGGCCTATGCTGCTCACAAAAACTTTGAGGTTTTCCAAATGGATGTCAAGTGTGCATTTCTCAATGGAGAACTCGAAGAAACTGTGTATGTGGAGCAACCTCCAGGGTTCGTGAACGAAAAGTATCCAAATCATTGCTATATTCTGGATAAAGCTGTGTACGGTCTCAAACAAGCTCCAAGAGCCTAGTATGAAACGCTTACAAAATTTTTAAAGATGTCTAAATTTAAACAAGGTTCGGTTGACCCAACCTTCTTTCGCAAAAAGGAAGGTAACCACCTTATGATAGTTCAAATTTATGTCGATGACATCATCTTTGGCTCCACGAATCCCAGCTTAACAGCTGAATTCCGAAAGCTGATGGAGACTAACTTTGAAATGAGCTCAATGGGTCCTATTAACTTTTTCCTTGGTTTAAACATAAGACAGGGACCCGAAGGCATCTTTATTAATCAGGAAGCTTACACAAAGACTCTCCTAGCGAAGTTTGGCATGATGGGAGACTCAAAAGTCAAAGTCCCAATGGCATTCGGCACCAAGCTTACCCCATCTCTAGACAAACCGGCTGTCGATATCACGCTCTATCGTCAAATGATAGGCTCACTGATGTATCTAACTGCTAGCAGGCCTGATATCATGTTTTCTGTGTGTTATTGTGCTCGATTTCAGGCAAACCCACGCGAACCTCACATGCTTGCAATGAAGAACATCTTACGCTATCTCAAGCGAACCACCTCCTTAGGTCTATGGTATCCATCCAACTCCGGCTTCTTCGTTCAAGCCTATTCTGATGCTGACCTTGGAGGATGTGGACTCGACCGTAAAAGCACAACTGGTGGCTGTCAATTCCTTGACGGGAAGTTGGTCAGCTGGCAATCTAAGAAACAAACGTGTGTGTCGTTGTCTACTGCTGAAGCGGAATACATTGCTGCTGCATCCTGCACATCCCAAGTGATTTGGATCCAGAGTCAACTTCAAGACTATGGACTCAATATGAAGAAGATCCCACTATATTGTGACTCTGAAAGTGCAATTAGGATCTGTCATAACCCAGTGCAACATTCTAAAACCAAACACATAGCACTGAGGTATCACTTCATCAAAGATCACGTGGAAGATGGAAACGTCGAAGTTCACTTCGTAAGAACCACTGATCAACTGGCTGACGTCTTTACCAAAGCTCTTCCTGAAGCATCATTCAATAAAATTTTGCAAGGGCTAGGTATGATGGAATCAGAGTCAGTACCTCACACTACCTCTCAACCTCAAACGTAAGAAGCGAAACCAACCGAACGTTCGGGTTCGGTTCAACCATCTGACTCGCTCATTACTTCAAAGGTAGTTTTTCTGTATTGTATATTTCTTGTACAATTTTGTTTTTCTTCGTGTTAAAAGTATTTATCTCTTGTATGTATAAATTCCTTAGTTTCTCAAAATTTTCCAAAACCGAAACCTACCGAAGGTTCGGGTTCGGTTTTCCAAAATTTTGTGGAACCGAAACCAACCGAAGGTTCGGGTTCGGTTTTCCAAAATTTTGTGGAACCGAAACAAACCAAAGGTTCGGGTTCGGTTTTTCAAAATTTTCCTAAACCGAAACCAACCGAAGGTTCGAGTTCGGTTTTTTTTTTTTTTTCCCACAGTTTTTTTTTAGTCTTATTTTTTTTCTAACTAATTTTTTTTATTTTTTATACATTTCAAAAACTCCAAAAATCTTTTATTTTTTTTGTGTGGTCTTTCGTTTGTGAGGATATATTTGCTGAATTACTTAAGCGTCCCTAGAAGCATGCTGCTGTATGTGTCCCAAGCCTCATAAGATTTTGAATAATAGCCTTCATGACCTGGTATACACAAACCTTGTCTTCCCAATAAGGCTAACACATTTATTCACATCGTGAGCTACCTCACTCTTTTCTCACATGAGTTAAGAGTTTCCTGCTTGGTCCTTATTTTCGCAGCAGAGGTACTATATTTTCTTACACCATCTCCATAACTTTTCTCCACTACATTCGTTTCATTATCGTAACCCTTGAGACTCTCAAAAACTACCACTGAGGTTTATGGTTACACAACATCTGTGTTTATGATCTTAGTTTCGTGCCACTACGAGCTGAGTAAAACCCAAAATTCAACACCAACGAATTGACGGTGACCAATTAATTTGCTCAAGTTTTCACCAATGAATTGACGAATGTACCTTCATGATATCTCAATTTTTCTTTTGCGTGATTCCCATGAAATTGTTACACACCATAACATTTCTTCCCAAGGGATCCAGTTTTAAATTTTTATCTGAGATTTTATATTCATTTTCTTTCTTATATCAAGAATAGAATTGATGCATCAAAGCGAAACCACCCTTAAATAGCCTAATTAAAAGAAGCCTTTCAACATTTATTAATAAGTGTTTGATCGTAATTCAACGGGATTCCACACTAACACTTTGAGGTCTCTCTTGACCTTGAAGGAAGAGATTCGTGCCCGGGATCATCAATTTCGTGTCATTATTGACATCACAGAATATCCTTAAAAGAGTTGCTTTGTTTCTTTTTCTTTTACACTCTTTGCACGAAAATCCTAGATTTTCCAAAATTCCGTTACTAATAATTTACAGGCTGGATTATTACTGGATGGTTAATAATGAAGTTGTGGTCAAAAACTATCCACGTGGGTCATTAATTCAAAACTGCCGTTTAAAAGGGATAAGACGAAAAGTTGCTGACTCGGCGGGAGTTAAAGGGATAAAAAATCAAACGACGGTAAAAAGGAGGCGCGCGTGAATTTGAAACGGCCGCGCTTTTCCTGACACTTATGGACGCGTGTGCGATATCGAAGCGTCATCTCTCTGGCATTAAAGGCGCGTGTGGAAATGGAAACGGTTCCTCTCTCTGAACCGGCGCTTATTGGGCGGCGTAATCCTAGGAAACTGACACTCTCTCTCCTACGTGATCATCACACGCCCCAACTGTCACCAATCAGTCACTCAAAAACCCGTTTCGTATTTCCATAAGAGATTTGAAACGACTTTTCTCTCTCCTATCACCCACTATAAAAAGCCGTCTACACCACCATTTACCTTTTTACAGCCTCCAAAATTTCCAAAGCACAAATACTCCCAAACACTCTCCCGTTCATCTTCTTCTCCAAACCTGCAACAATGGCTGAATCTTCTTCTGTTCATGCAACTTCACAGATTCTTCCCATCCGACCCCAACAATGTCTGGTCATTGATCTTAACCCACTGGCGTATGATTCCTACATGTCGCCGGTCATAGAATGCCTGAAGTATTCCCAGCTTGCACCTGCCCTATCCAGAATTGAAACTGTGCCAATGGTGGCCCTATCGCAGGTCTACGCGACGGCTTACTACGACAAGGTCGTTGACAGGGTATTTTTCGAGCTTGCAGAACACAAGACCTCCGTTTCACGCCAAAGGTTCTGCACTATGCTGGGGTTTGCCGTTGACCCTTCAAGAGTTCATCCGGATACGATTCCGATCGGCCATTTGTATAACATGTTTTACAACATGGGATACACAGAGGTTCTCACCTCTGTCGCCAAGTTTAAGAAGTCTTGCCTGCCGCCCCAGTGGAATGGTCTATTTACAGTCCTTTTCAAGGGCCTGTCGGAGAGGAGCTCAGGATCTGACGGTGCAAGTCGTCTTTTCCTGTCGATAATGTATCGGGTATACAACGGGATAAACCTGGACTATGGGTTTGTCCTATGGCAACAGCTCATTCAGAGCCTCTCTTCCTCATCCCGACACTCTGAGGTGTCGTTGGCCCGGTTCTGGATCTTGATAACAAGATGGGCCATGGACAAGTTTGATGTTCCAACTGTTGATGGTGCATCGATGTCTTCTATCGGTACGTTCCATACCAAGAAGATCATCGTCTCAGATGCATCAAAATTTTCCTTCATTGGCTCCATCCCGGAGACAATGTATGGTAATGTGCCCTCCGACAGTAGACTGATCCGGACGATCAAGGAGTTTAGGCCAACTGGTCCGAGGGAACTGACACCGGACATGCTAAGGTCGATTCATGATGCCGACAAACCGGTCGGCAGGGGCAAAAAGGCAGAGAAGGGGAAGCAAGTGTCCAAATCTCCAAAGGGACCTTCTCCCAAAAAGAGGAAACAACCGAAGGCTGCTTCATCCCCACAGCCGAAGAGAAGGAAGACCCAACAGAAGCGAAAGCTAGTTATTCCCTCTTCTTCAAGCGAATCTGAGGGTGGAAGTTCGGACTCTGAAGGATCTCAAGGAGACGAATCTCCTCAACGAGGCAACACACCACCTCGGTCCCCAACCCCAGAGATGGAACTTCATCAATCTCCAGTTCCTTCACCTCCACCAACTATTCCTATTTCCATTCCCACCATAAACCCCACTATTCCTCCAACCTCTTTCCCTATACCTCCACCCATCTTTACCACATCAACCGAAACACCACCAGTTACCGAAACCCCTCCAGTAACCGAACCACCACAAACCGAAACCCATACCACCCAAACTACCCATACTCAACCACCACCCAAATTTAACCCCCCACCCACTCAACCTAAACCAACCAAACCCACAACACCCCCAGCTTCACCACCCCCACCATCTCCAGAAGACGCCTCCGATGGCGACAACCAATACCTTGGTGGTGATCACATGAACTTCGATTCGGTCTACTATAGTCCGTTTCAAGTTCAAAGTGACGAGGAGGATGATGCTCCAGTGACAAAGAAGCATCTCCGAGAGCTAAACGAGAAGGTTGATCTACTTCTCGCCTCCTCCACCAACCAGCAGTCATCTCTTTCTGAAGCTGCCCTTCAGAAGATTGTTGACGCCTTCTCAAGGGCTCAACATGATTCGGTGGCCTCAGCAACTGCTGCAATCGATGCCTCCACCCGAGCCTGTGAGGCCGCGACCGAAAAAGTCGATAAACTATTCACCGACGCTTCCGTCCTGCTGAAGTCCTTGCAGGAGAGCGCCGACGCCACCAAGACAACTCTGGAACCGATTGTTCAACAATTGGCCAAGTTTGTCTCGACGGAGCTGTCTTCGTTCGCTACACTCCGACAACATATCAGCAACGACAACTCGGCACTTCGTGCCTCCATCGATGCCAGCCTGGCAAAGCTACAAGAGGATCTTGCAGCCGAGAATTCTCTGATGGACGTCTTGGTGAGTAAAACAACCGCCCTCAAGGTCAAGAGCACGCAACTTTCCAACTCCCAACAACAATTGGAAGCTCTTCGATCCGAAAGGGAGGTAATAAAGACGTGTGTTTCGGATGTCCACGCAGCGTTATCAAACATCCTGGAAGCACACGACCCCATCCTAAACCATTCGGTGAGGCGTACCCTCGCTGAAAAGCTCTCTCCAGCCATCGACCTTTTAAGCAAGATTGAGGGCCTACCGAGTTTCGTGTCCATTCCGAAACAAGGGGGAGATGAGAAGAAGGGATCGAAACCACCTCCTTCCTCCAAAGCTACTCACGCAACCGAACCACCCTCTGCTGATCATGCTTCGGGTTCGGGTGTGAAGAACAAGGGTAAAAACATAGCTGAGGAAGATGAAGATGAAGATGAAGACAAGGAGACCATTGCCGACATGTTAAAAAGAAAGAACAGTCGCAATGCTAAAGACGATGCCAGTCGTGTGGCGCGTGAGGCTGAAGAAGCCGAACGCAAGCAAAAAGAAGCCCACGATCTCCTTGAGAGCCGAAAGCTGCTCTTCCCTGCCTGGACCAGGGAACGTATGATAAAAGAGGCCATGGAAACTCCAAGCATATTATGGCTCGAGCCAGTTATATCATTCGACTGCAACAACACTGTCGATTCGCAGTTTGATATGCCGCTGACTCGAAAGGCGTTCATCTTCCACGCCTTCTTTAACATTTTTGAAGTCCCTCATCCCAACGATGAGCTTGACAGGGAGCTCATTGACTTCTACCTGGAGGCTGCTCGTCCTCAATATCTTACCTGGAGCGCCCAGAAGATTGTAAACGTTCGGGTGCTGAAGCCTTATGCCGTGGGGAGATTCACAAACGTTAAGTTCAAGCTCATTCGAGGATCTGCAAGAACTGCTCACATTATCTCCCTGGTGGATCTGCCCAATCTAAATCCTCATGATTGGATTGTCTTATACAATATCCTTTTGACTGATGAAACCGAATATGGTCCTATCATAGACCATGTCAAAAGGATGTTGGCCTGCTATATCATGGAGGTTGCCCTAATGGATCAGGAGGTCGCCACAG
This sequence comes from Lactuca serriola, assembly GCF_051521515.1. NCBI lineage: Eukaryota > Viridiplantae > Streptophyta > Magnoliopsida > Asterales > Asteraceae > Lactuca > Lactuca serriola. Next base: position 9,476,784 of record NC_136409.1, on the reverse strand, counting down.
TTTTCAAAAGGAAACCGAAGATAGCACCTGTGGGATCGGCCAGTGATCTAAACCAAATGCAAATGGGCAAGATTGATCCGAGGCGTAACTCAGTAATGTTCACTAGAGCCGAAGGACAGAAATGTCTCTTCGCTTTAGCTGAAAAACACCTTTACACCACAGCTTGCTTGGAGCACGTCTTATCAATTATCAAGCGGTGTAAAGAGAATTCGGCTGATGACATCAAGTACTTCAATGATATGATCAATTGGTACATCCGGTTTAGACAGACCATCCTCTCCATAACCAAGTGTCTGTTTAGCACCGTGAAGAAGAAGGTACCAGCTTCAGCTGCCGGCCCAAGTAAAAAGTGAAGGTCTCGCTCCAAATTGACGCAAAGGGGGAGATTGTTGGGCTGAAGATTATTTTGATGTTGCGTCTTTTGGGCTCGATAGTTTAGCCATGTACACTCCGGTTTGGGCCTGTCCAACCGAGAGCCTTTTATGTATTGTATATAAGTTAATGCTTGCATGCATATTAGGGCAACGAGATAGAGGTTTACGATTTTAGAGATTTTACGATTAGCGATTCATCTAGAGTAAAGCAGGTTTCTTTAATCGTTCTTGTAACCTTTCAATCCTCTACAGTTGATGTTCTTAATCGAGCTCTTCTGAGGATTTTGTTTAAATCATTCGACACGTTTGATTCCATCTTGTCTTGTTCTTATTATTGCATTCTTACTGTTTTATATTCATATACTTGTTCAAAATCTATTCGATCTTCATAGATTAATAGTTATTTTAATCCCATCAACATCAAATTATTCCTGGCTTGGCCAAGCGCTTAGGTGTCATCACTAAATCATCGAGGGGCCCACAGATATCGCTTTCAACCCACTTTGGATAAAAGGAGCAGATAAACTTTGATTCAATGCTTGCTTGCACTCACTCATCGAATCACACACAACAATATGTTTTATGACACCAAGTTACTAGTGCGTTTACATATTATCAATGTGTAACCAACTCGCAAGATACAACTCACACATCTCGGTTTCAAGAATATAAGATATTATCGTCTCACCAATCACTCGTGATAAAATCCATGAAGTGATCCAAGTGAGCGTGGGTTTAATCCAATGCTCAAATCATATTCATAAGCACTCATGAACGTTGCAGCAAACATTTGCTTATGTCTAATACACTTTAGACAATCCACACACCAATTCACGATAGTCTTCATTCATACCTACTTCCAACATATGAACGACTGTGGTCTGTTCGAATAAGTTGATTGTTCTGAACCAATGTAATTATTCAGGAAGTCAAAACATGCAAAGTGAAACACAAGAATAATACTAATCCCATATGGCCCCAAACTCTGGGTATAAATAAAACATTTTATTTAATCACCATATTGATTACTCATTATTTGTTGTTTCGGGTAATCAACTTCTTACTTGAATTATAACTACCCTTGTCCCATGCTCTCAGCATGCACACAATGTTTATCTACGGTCCTTACTTTGTGAAATAGATCAAATGAACACATTTCTAATCATACTCATTTCACAACTCCCAATCCTTATCATAAGTATAAGAATATCAAATTCTTGTTACTTATTCTAGATTCCAACATTTTATGCAATGATTCTTTCGTTAAGTCATAGCTCAAAATCATCAAGACTTGGCCAATCTCTATCAGAAACAATTCTATAGATATGATGTCTCTCACTCAAAGTACATTCCTTTGAACATCCTTCTTGCATAAAAGTTTCTAATCTAGACATAGATTCTCAATATCCAACTCCCAATATGGAAATATTTCCATATTTTGCCATACAACAACTTATTCTTAATAGAATCTTATCTATTCATAATAATGTCGATATGGTCCATCCAATACCATACTTCCAACTACTCACAAGCGACCAATCCTCAATGAGCTTTTGATCGTCCTTTGATAGTTGTTTAATTATTTTAGTCAAAACCGATTCTTGTCCTTTTTCCCTCAAAATGCGCTAGACACTTGGAAAATTTTAGAATGGTCAAATATAATAGCACTGGCAATCAATCCTATACCCGAAGCGTATGGGACACGATGCATAATGTCTTACATAAAGATATGATACTTTATCAATCTTTTGTCATAATATTTTATGTGTCTTGTTCTTACAATTCGAACTATGAAGAGGAATACTGAAATCATAATCGAAATTTAAGAACACACTATGTATCCTTTGACTAAATTTATTAAAATTTCTCAATCTAAGCTTTAGATTTTGAAACGAAGTATAATATTCTCTCCCTTAATTATAGCAAAACAACTTTTCAATCCTTACGACTTTGCAAAGTATAACTCTTGTTTTCTATAATTAATACTACTAACTTGCAATACTTGCCTTAATAATCATACAAGCACAACATTTATGCTCCTACTATCATGATGATTATTATCATATAAGCATAACACTTATGCTCCCACTAGCTTTGACATGTATTCAGTAAACAACTAAACTTCCAGAAAACAATACCTATTGAATTTCTTAAGTTCATATTTCTAATACTTAATGCTTGGATAATCTTTTATCTAAGCTTCTTAATCTTATACACATTTGCCTTAGATAGCTCATATGTGTGTCTAAACAATTCAGACTAATTGCCAAATCTCACAATTCAGATTATGGAAAGGGATACCGTAACCATAATCGAATTTGAGAATAAAAATTCACAATCACTATCTTCTTAAAATCTCTCTTAGTGAAAGCATTTCCTCACAGTCATCTTCATGAAGGAGGGAATCTTATGACACTTATATTTTAATGGTGTATGTGTTCCTATCCATGCGAATTTGTCAAAACCAAAGTTTGCGACAAATCCAAACTCATATGGACCGAACCTTCTCAATCTTGATCTCTTGCCTTATAGTAACACGGCTACCCGCCATGTCTTCCAAGTAGTTAAGCAGTTCACCCTTTCCTATCAATGTACTTTTCATTGATCAAAGTGCTTGCCTTTTATGCGTTCAAATGAGAACTCATAGAACTCACATGCATAATTAACTAAATTGGAACCACAGAGAAACAAGATAGTGTCAACACGATAGGTTGTAAACCTCAAGTCGTGTGCTAGTGATGATCGATAAGGTTTATTCTTGATTAGTTCTTGAAACTTTTCAAGACCATTAAGACTCCCACTGGCTCCTTGACATATAAGATTCTTTTGTCAATAAACATTTCTCGACAAACAAATATTCAAGAGTTAGTGTAGCTTTTATCAAGACAAAATACTTCACAAAATTGGTCCTAGTTGGTCTTTGTCTTATCCAAGACATCACAACTTTCCAATTTCAAATGTGCAAGAATAAGAAAACCTTTTCAAATTCTACATTTGATGAATGTTATAAACCTTATTAAGACTTGTCACTCAATGTTACAATCTTAACTCTAAAACTTGTTTTTGGAACGAAGTATGATTGGCTTCTTGATTTAACTATTTCTTCAATTCTCGATTCCTCTTCTTAGAGGATCAATTGAGATATGGTTCTTAATCATTAAGACCTATCATAAAACATAATAAAAGGTACTCTCCCTTCTTCTTAGAATAGAGAAACTTTTATCTTTCTGCCTACTTGATTCTTCTTATTCATTCGGCGATTGATTGAAACTCTTTCAATCAACTGAGAATTACACTTAATCTCATAAGTATAATCATATTTACATAACCTTAGTAATCATGACGAATATCTTTGTTACTCTTGTGGTGGACTTGATCAACACACAACCTTGTGTACTCGATCTCCTAGTCCTTCACTTGACGCTTTGTCAACGAATTAGTTTAATTTCCAAATATGAAATTTCTCATTCATCATGCAACCAAGTTGTATGATTCCAAGTTTCTGTCCAATTGAAACTTGGGCGATGAGAAACTTTCCCTATTTGGTAAATTCTTGACCTTTCCACAAATAACACAATTAAGAATCAAATCCATTATTGCTAATAATAGACACTTACAACCATCAATTATTCATACACGCCATTGCAAGGATAAATAAATAATATAAAATCAAATTTTATTTTATTGCGGAAAAATTTGTCCTTACAATGCAATTCAATTGAAAAACTTTGTTAATACATATTTCTTAGCAATCTATTCTAACTCCAAGTAGTAGCTCAAAATCTAATCTTCAAACAATGCGATCGAAAACCATTTCTTCACGATTAGATTCCGCTCACTTCTTCCCTTAAGCTTCCTCTCTTTTCTATGATCCTACAAAACACCAAATGTAATCTTATCACATCATGTATTAAGAATCTAGAATGGGAAATTAAAAGAGTTAGTTAATGGATTTTACCTAAAATAGAGCCATACGTTTTGACTCTCCCATCTCTTAGATCTCTTAGGTAAATAGGGCAGCTTCGTCTCCAATGCCCTTTCTCTTGGCAATAAAAGCAAATTGACTCTTTTGGAACAGCACATGGAACTACTTCAGACTTTGTCTTTCTCTTATGATCAAACTTTTTGATCATGGCATGCCTTTCGTTGTTATTGCCTATATCCATAGAGGTCTGGAAGGCGGATTCACCAATCAACTTTGCTTTTCCAGTACGTCAAACCATTGCTGATTCAGCAACAATGAGCATATAGGTGAGATCGATGAGGGTCACATCGTGGTTCATCATATAGTACTCTCTTACGAACTTACTATATGAGTCAGTAAGCGACTGAAGAACCAGTCAACAGCCAGCTCCACAAAGACGATGGATCCCAACATTCTTAACCTATCAACGTGTGACTTCATCTCTAGGACGTTTGCACACACTGACTTTCCTTCTTCATGTTTACTTGCCAAAAGGTAATCACCCCTCCAGTGTCGTTGAAAGTCCGGGGTTTAGCGTTCGCAAAGTCCTTGTAGGTGCACGTTTTAGTGGGTCCTTGATTCGTCCCGTTGTTTGAACTTCCGGAGCCTTGCCCATTGCCTCCTCCGTTGTTCCCTCGGTGAAGTTGTGCCATAGCTGCGGTGACCGCAGCGGACACGGCTGCCTGGAAAGCAGTGGTGTCGACTTCGGGCGAAGTTGGCTCGGGATTTCCGCGAGTAGCTCGGCGAGGCATCTTTCTGTCATGAAACGGAGAGATGTTGAGTGTATGTGGTCTCTGTGAGGTCGTGATCCTACTAACTAGACGTATGGTACGAACCTAAACATTACTATCATCAAGCATACAATCATAACTTCTCAACACATAACAACTTGTAATATCATAGCAAAACACATAAAAGTTTATTAATATTATCCGCGTTTAGTACAAGAAAATTTGCTCGTAAGAGCATACATAAGTGACACTAATCCGACAGCATAACGGCTCCATGAGTAGTGTAGTCACTTAAACATAGAGCCGGAGTACACAATATAGTTCCTAATGTCCTACCATGATAAGTCCATCCCTAATCGCGATGTGTTGCGTCTGGAGGTGGTGCCGAAGATGTGGATGCTCCCTGAAGACGAGCCACTAGGCGTTCTGCGTCCTGAAGTCGAGACTCCCACCTTACCTGCCTCATGTGAAACTCCCGGAGGACGTCACGCGTCTCCTGCTCCGCACGCTCGACCCTAGTCCACAACTGGCGCACTTGATCAGCAGTGCCCTGAGCAAGGTCGCCGGTGTCCCGTAATCGTCTCACCATGACCGGTAGGGCTCGGTCGGCCGGTCCTCCGTCCCTCAGATCAAAGAACTCCCGTGACATGCCAAACGGGGGTCGCTGTCCCTGATGTCTGCTCCATCTCCAAAGATCGATGCCCCAAGGAGGGGTAGGTCCAGTGGGACCCACACGATAAGCAAGCACCCTGATCGGGTAAGGGGGGTCGATGACCTCGGACTCTGCGTCCGAATCACCCCCTTCGCTATCATCGAGCTCCTCTTCGAAATGCTCTTCGTCTTCTTCGGGTTCGGCAGGCTCGCCCTCGACTTCTGCCTCCGGTTCCCCGTCAGATTCTTCGTCGGGGTCTTCCTCAGGTTCCTCTTCAGGCTCTTCCTCAGGCTCCTCCTCCTCTAGCCACCTGTTGTTTCCCTGATTAGGGAAATAGGGGTCTCCAGGGTGATGAAAACCAGCCATGCTGTCTGCGCGAGTACGTAAATATGCTAACACTATTCCTAGGTTCTATGACTATTGTACAGGCCAAGCAAACGTTCTCTTGTTGATGATAAAGGGTATAGTTTTAGGTTCCCTAGCTATCCCGATCTCATCAAGACGTGTGTTAGTTTTACTTTGGAGAGAATGTAGTTGATCAGGCTACATTCACTCCTTGGTATCACCAAGAACAGTCCCGAGTTAACGAGATACCAGCATTATTGTGTTTGATTCGGCGTTAGGTCCTTATCCCTAATGCAAGCAAGCGTGTTTTATTTACTTGTTTTGTTCAGAGTTATGTTAGTCCCTCTTTTTGGTTTATAGTTGCATATCAATGTGTGGCTCGACATGCTAGCTCACTATAAACAAAGCTCTGATACCAACCTGTCACACCCCCAAACCAAGCGGCGGAAACGTTCGGGGGCTGTCGTGACTCAATTGAATACCATAACATTGAATATATATGAAACGTAACAACATTCGTCACCATGCATTAATATTGTACAACCAGTAAAGTTTACATGAAGCACATTGTTTAACCATTACATTCCCAAAATAAATTGTTCGATTCGTACATAAATAAACGGCAAGCCATCACTGAATATGATTTCCTTTGATTCACTGGTTCCCTGAGAATACAAGTATTTTGAAAAACGTCAACATATGAAATGTTGGTGAGTTCATAAGTTTTATTTGAAAAGCAATGTTTCGTATCATTTGAAAACCACCAGAAAATCCGATATTTTCTGAAAAGAGAAGCTTTTGAAAACGTTTGTGAAGATCCATAAGTATGCTTGTTTGTTTCTATACTTGTAAAAAAAAAAGGTTGTTTATTGAAATTGTAGGTATATCGAATCTGTATGTATTGAAAACCCTAGGAAAACCCGATGTTTTCCTAATTTTTTTGAATTCCATGAATTTACATTGAAACCATTGCAACGCATGAAGTTATCATTACCAGGCGACATTGGATTATTTTTGAGCATGATTATCTGCTACAAACACGCGTTACACAAACGACTAGTCTATAGCAATACTAACGATCCCGTAGGCGTCGTCCGTACTAATCACGTTATCCAACCGCCCTGACTACGTGTAGTCCCACATCCGAAGAGAAAGAGGACACGAAGGCCTCGATGACTCCATTAGCCGGTTGGGGATAAAAAGGTACGAGGGGTCCCAGACCCGCCTCGCATAAAAGGTAGACTCTACTAGCGACACCAAAGGACCCTTGGGGACCAGTAGTATACAAGCCATTGAAAGTCCGGTTACGTCGTGTCGGATCGGTAAGACCCAACACTTCGTAAGATAGAAGTCTTCGGGCCTTAAGATCAGGTCGTTGGGCTAGCTAGGCTCAACAAACAAGATTTTACACTTGTGGGGCCCAAAGATGGTGCGTAGACGTCTATGCACACTCACATGTATAATGAATTCCCAATCGTTATTTGTATGAATCGTAGTGTTGAAGTATCATAGTGTCGTCGTGTTAGTAGTTTCGGATTTTTATTGGTTCGAGACCGAACCAATTCGTTTAACAACGACTTTTGGTGTTGTAATGTATTGTATTTTGTCGATAGTCGTGGTACCATTATTTGGTCAAATTGCATGTATTGAATTAGTCTTGAAAATTTTCTGTTTTCAGTCCCTCCTTGTTTGTAAAATTTACTTTTTGAACCCTTTATTTAAATACTTTCCGGTTTGGTCCTTAAATCAATTTTCTTGACATTTTAACACCAAAAATTATTGAAATAAATATTTTCCAGCATATTTTTCATAGAAAACAGCTTAAGTCCCTGAAATTTTAGTTTTCTCGGTTATAACCCTTCTTTTTCGCAAGTTTGACAATTTTGGCCCAAATTGTAAAATTTTTGCAACTTTGGTCCTTTTTAAATTTAAAAAGCATTTTAAACCTTTGAAAAGGACTTGGATCACTTATGGTCCACTGTTTTACAAAAAAAACACAGTTTTGGCCCTCCAAAACAGAAAATTTCGCATAATGGGCCTCATTGGGCCAAAAATGTCATTTTTAGCCCATTAAGCTTGAAATTTATGTTTTTAATCCTCTAAATGAGTATATTTCCAGAAATTGTTTTATTGAAACTGTTTTGACACACTTCATCCATCAGAATTCGTGATTTGTCAATTTGGGCCCTTAAATTTTGTATTTTTCACATTTTAAGTCCAAAATTTGTGTTTTTAGCCCAAAGAAATTATTACTAAGCCATGTAGCTATTTTTCTAGAAACACATTGTATGTAGAAATATATTTGATGCTAAAATCATTTAACATGAGGTATATCACGGTTTTGAGGGATTTTATGGCTAGATCCAACATTATAACACACACAAAAGCACACATATAAGCATGGAAATCATACAAAGCATACAAAACGCATATAGATCTACACTTTCACTTGTATTCCCCCCCCCCCCCCAAAAAAAAAAAAAACTCATAAAAACAGAAAATAGGGGGTATGAAGCTCACCTTAGGATGTAGTTTCGGTTTTTGAAGAGAATATGGAAGAACACTTGGTGATTTTTGGCCTTAGCACTCTTTCCTTGAAGATCTCGAGTTTGAGTGTTTCTAGGGTGTAAGATCATGATTTTTACATGGATTAGGAAAAGATTTTGATAATAAAAAGAATCTAAATCATAGATCCAAGCATAATCTTACCTTAGATGAAGAATTTGTGGAAATTTCTTCTTGAATGCTTCCTAATTTTCGAGATTTTGAGTGGAGAGGAAGGGATGTTCTTGAGAGAGCTTGAGAGATTTTTGTGAGTGTGTGTGTGTGTGAGTATGGCCAAGAGTGAGAGAGAGAGGAGAGGATAGAAGTGATTTTGAAGTGATGTTGCATGGAAATATGGACTAAATTGCATGGATATCTAAGGGACAATAATGAGGTGGCATACTAAAGTCAACTCTCTTCTTATCTTCTTGGATTTGGGCCTTGGGCCGAGATTTTTGGGAGGGAAAGAAAAAAAATTGGGCCTTTGCCCCTAAGACCACTATTAGAGTTAATCTTGGGTATTTATTGGCCTTATAAAATAAAATTGTGATTTTTATGCTTTAATAAGCTAGATTAGGTTAATCATGGATCAAAGCTTTCAATTTATTTCATTCTAGGCCCAATATGGCCCATAATATTGAAATAAATGAATGTGGGTCCAATTAGAGCCCAATTAGGGTTCTAAGCCCATGATAGTCTAATTGGAAGCTTATTGGTCCATTTGGATCCAATAAGGAAGTCCTAGTCCAAAATGGTCTTAAACTAGGACTTCTAGGGTCTCCAATTGTTTGATGACTATTTGTAGTACTTGTATAATGTATTTGATTGAAGTTTTTGAAGTCATAATCATAGGTGTTACACATGTTCTTAAGTTTTTGATTCGCATTAGCTTGAATGTATAGATTACATGACACAAAATTTCCAGTTGTGACAACACCCCTTATAGACCAGCTTCATGAATGAGGCCTACTAACGGTAAGACTGACTGTTTACTCATACATATATAATACTAGACTTTTAATGTTATATATAGTATAGGGTGTATTTTACACTTTTAAAATACTAGGTGGTCTAATTTAATAAATTATACTTTTAATTTAATTAAATGTGAACCAAAACTTTATGGATTTATTAAATCTCTTTTAATTATACACCTTAATTAATTAATAAAACCATAAGGGTGTGATTTGAACTTTTCAAAACAATACTAGGGTTTTAGAATTTAACATTTCTAAATTAAATTTTTAATCAACTTTTAAATTCCAAAACTTGAGGGCAAGTTTTTGAAACATTTCAAAACATTAGGGTTTAACTTATTTAAATTTCAAAAACAAAACTTTTAAGTTCAAATTTAAACTATAAAACCTAAAGGGATTAATTTGAAACTTTTCCAAACTTTGTCAAGAATATTCTAGATCACAAAATTCAAACAAGGCAATTAACAATTAATTGGTGGTTATCTAATTTGACCTAGTCCAAATTCTAGCAAGATAATTCATCAAATAATCCAAATAATTAAATCTAATCATATAAGGAAATAATTATCTAACTAATATGAATTTATCTTTAATTTTGGCAAAGATAATCACCCAATATCATAAAAATCTGATTTATAACAGTATAAAACGTTTTGGTAACTATCCCACAGCCAAATAAGCACAAAATCCCGATTTTCCCTCTTTCTGACCAGCTGACTCGTCGAGTCAGGCATGGACTCGGCGAGTTCATCTATGGACTCGGCGAGTTCAGCCCCCAGAAACCCTAAATTTCGATCTTAAGCAAGGGTAATTCACAATAGCATCAAATACATCAAACAAACAGTCATGGCTCTGATACCAATGATGGGTTTATAGCAAAACATCATTCCTATGGTGTACATGCAAACCCTAATAGCTTTTGGATCTAGTTTGTCTAATGAACATGTAATTGAATATCCAAAGCTATAAACCCTAGATCTAGCATACAATTAATCATATTAACATAAGATTGGGGTTTAGATCTTACCTTGATTGTTATGTAGCAATAACAATCTCAAATCCTCCTTTGAATTGGCTTTAGAAAGCTTTGAGTCACAAGTGTCACTCCTCTAATGGCTCACAAACACCAAGAGCAAGAGGATGAAGAATGATAAGAGAGAAGGCACCCAAAAACGTGTAGAAACCCTAAGGAAACTCTTCACCACGTTTTTGGTGCTCTAGGGATCCTTAAATAGTGAGGCTATTAGGGTTATCTAACAAGGAAACCCTAATTTGATTGCTTAGGCCCTAAGCAACCCGTGGGCTCCCTCCTTAGAGGCCTTGGACGATTTCTAATGGGTTTCCCCATATAATTCGTCCACTCCATCCTTTGTGGAGTCCATTAGCCCAATATTCAACTATCATACAATTGACAGTTCTAGTCCCCTTTATTTAATTAATATCTTTTAGCCATAAAATCAATTCTTATTAATTATTGACTAATATTAATTAAACAATATGATTTCTCCTTTAATATATTATTCTTATAATATTTTAATAAATCATAATTACTCCTCTCTCTCCATAATTCATCCTATCAAGTTGCTTTGGTGAAGGCAACCCAAAAGGACCATGCACCATCGGGTCAAGTACATACCAAAATAGTTATGGGCTTAGACACTAATCCAACAAACTCTACAAGCGGTAGGTGGGAATCCCAACTCCCACTGAAATCAATGACACACGCCCTCTACATATCCTCAAGGGTCTGAATGGTCCGCTCGCTCTGACCGTCAGTCTGTGGATGGAATGTTGTGCTAAAGTGCAACCGCGTGCCCAGTTCCTCGTGGAACTTCTGCCAGAAATGGGAGGTAAACCTAACATCTCGGTCAGAAACAATGGAGACGGGAACCCCATGGCGGGACACGATCTCGCGAACGTACATGTCGGCCAACTTCTCAGCCAACAAACTCTCCCGAATAGCCAACAAATGGGCACTCTTGGTCAATCGATCCACGATGACCCATATAACATCAAATCCCTTCGCCGTCCTCGACAACTTGGTAATGAAATCCATCGTGATCTGTTCCCATTTCCACATAGGAATCTCTAAAGGCTGCAGCTTACCATGCGGCCTCTGATGTTCGGCCTTGACCATCCTGCAGGTCAAGCACCTCTCGACATACCAAGCAATTTCTCACTTCATACATGGCCACTAGTAACTCAAACTCGGGTCTCTGTACATCTTGGTGGCCCCCAGGTGAATAGAAAAATGAGACTTATGAGTCTCCTCCATGACCATCTGCCTGACCCCACCAGACATCGGAACCCAGACCCGACCGCATCGGGTCAATAATCCACAGCTATCCTGCACAAACCGGGTATTCTCACCCTTGATCCTCTCCAGCTTCCAATTCTCTGGTCGCATGCCCTTAACCTGGGCATCTCTGATCAAACTCACAAGCGGAGAATCCACCGCTATCCTCATACATACCGCTGGGGTGGAAGACCCAGCTGACTTGCAGCTCAAAGCATCCGCAACCACATTCGATTTACCAGGGTGGTAAAGGATCCCGTAATCGTAGTCCTTGACTACATCCAGCCACCTGCGCTGCCTCATGTTCAGGTTTGACGGATCCATGATATTTCTCAAGCTCTTGTGATCCGTGTATATGGTACAACGTACCCCATAAAGGTAATGCCTCCATATCTTGAGGGTGAACACCACCAGTCCCAGTCAAATCAAGCGTAGGGTATCGCGTCTTATGCAACTTCAACTGTCGCGACGCATAAGCTATCACTTGTCCCCTCTGCATGAGGACTGCCTGTAAACCTGTGATGGATGCATCACAGAACACCACGAAGTCCTCAACTCCCTCCGGGAGTGTCAAAACTAGAGCCTCACACAACCGCTGACGGAGGGTCTCAAACGCCCTCTGCTGCACAGGGCCCCATCGGAAATCCACCCCTTCCTCGTCAGATGAGTGATGGGTACTGCAATCTTGCAGAAATCATGTATGAATCTCTAGTAGTACCCTGGCAATACCAGGAAACTCCTAATATCTGAGGGAGATTTCGGAACCTCCCACTACATAACTGCCTCGATTTTGGCCGGGTCGACCAAAATCCCATCCTGGTTAACGAGGTGCCCCTGGTTAACGAGGTGCCCCAGGAACTGGACCTCTCGTAACCAAAACTCGCATTTCGAGAACTTGGCATAAAGTCGTTATCACCTCAGAACTCCCAATAACTCCCGCAGATGCTCCTCATGCTGCTCTCGGGTCTTGGAATACACCAAGATATCGTCGATAAATACTATGACCGAGCGATCGAGCATTGGTCTGCAGACCCGATTCATCAGGTCCATGAATACTGTTGGCGCGCTGGTGAGCCCAAACGGCATCACTACGAACTAGTAATGTCCATAACGAGTTCAGAACGCGGTCCTCTCCATGTCCTCCTTTCTGACCCTGACTTGATGATACCCATACCTCAAGTCTATCTTGGAAAACCAAGACGCACCCTGCAATTGATCGAAAAGATCATATATCCTCGGGAGTGGATAATGGTTTTTCACTGTTAACTTGTTCAACTCCAATAATCAATGCACATCTAGTGCGATCCATCCTTTTTCCTGACGAAGAGTATCGGTTCTCCCCACGGGGAACTGCTAGGTCGAATGAACTGCTTCCCCAGCAGTTCCTGTATCTGTGAAGATAGCTCCTACATCTCTGGTGGTGCCAATCAGTACGACGCCTTAGCGATAGGGGCCGTACCTGGCACTAGGTCAATCCTGAACTCGACCTGCCTCTCCGGAGGTACTCCGGGTAATTCCTCCGGGAATACATCAGTAAACTCTCTAACCACGGGGACCTCTGGAACTGGAGTCTGATCCCTATCCCGCATATCCATCACATATGCTAAATAACCTGCACACCCATGTTGAATGTACTGTCAAGCCCTGGCAGCCGAACAAAATCCTGATCCTACTCTGGTGCCCTCGCCATAAACAATCAGTTCTCCCCCACTTGGGGTTCGAACTACCACTCTTTAGCCCTCGCAATCTATCATGGCACCAAAATGGCTAAGCCAATCCATCCCTACGATCACGCACACCTCCCCCATAGGAATCAGTATCAAATCTATCGGAAAGGACACTCCGAAGATCTCCAACTCGCAACCTCGATAGATCGAGGAAGCAAAAACTCTGTGTTCGTTGGCGATAGAGACTCGCAACGGACACTCTAGCTCGCTCACTGGCACACCAAACTCCATACTAAAGGTCTGAGATACGAAATATCGACTCGCCCCTGAGTCAAATAAAACCAAAGCATGCAAGGAATTCACTAAAAATGTACCTAATCACAGGTACAACAGATAAGCATAAAACAGATATAATAAATGAGATAGAGGATAGAAACGTACCAGCAACCACATCTGGTGCTGCTCTGGCCTCCTCCGCTATAAGCTGGAAGGCATGCCCCTGAGCCTTTGGAGGCTCTGCCTTAGCTGGCCTCCCATCTATAATCCTCAAGGTAGCTGGAGCGGGTGTCTGCGCCGACTTAGCGACAAGCAACAGACAGTTGGCCTTAACGTGGCTAACCTGGTCGCAGTGATAACATAACCTCATACCCTGAATTGGGACAGCCTGGCGACAGTCCTTCGCGTAATGCCCCTCATTGCCACACTTGTGGCACCCACTACTAGCTCGATACACACCAGAATGACCCTTGTCACACTTCCCACAAGTGCGGCTCTGCTGACCCCCGGTCCTAGTATTAGTAGTCTTAGACCGCTTTGGCACTGACTGAGACTGTACCGAGGCTTGCCACTGCTCTCTCAACTATAGCTCAATCTCCAACTCACGCCATCTGGTGGCCTCCTGCAACTCTAGAAGAGTATTACATCGTTGGGTAGACACAAGCTGACGGATATCTGTCTTGAGTATGCTCAGATAATGGGTCATCTGGGCCTGCTCGGAAGCAAACTCTGGGTAAAACATCGCCCTCTCTGTGAACATATGGGTGATCTCCATCACCGATTCCCCATCCTGTCTCAAAATCAGAAACTCTTGTGCCAAACGTTCCCACTCGACCCGCGGAATGTAACGGGAGCGGAACATGTCCCTGAACTGCTCCCAAGTAACAACAGCTCTCTGATCATCAGTGTACGACCCAGTCGCAAGTCTCCACCAGTCCTTGACCCCGGACCTTATCAGGTTCAGAGCACACCTGACCTTCTGGTCAGTAGGACACGAGCAGGTGAAGAAACACCCTTCCACATCTGAGATCCACCTCATAGCCTTGATGGGATCCTGCGTCCCATCAAAAGTAGGGGGCTTCGTGTTATCGAAGTCCCTGTACTGAAAGCCCCTACCAACTCCTCCCCTTGTCACGGATACAACTAATGCAACTGCTGCGGCAGCTGTCTCTGCAAGGGCTGCGTAGCGCTCATCAAAGTACTCTACCATGGCGGTCTTAATCGACCTGAACATCTCAGGCAGTTGTGCCCGGAACGCAGCAGCAACCTCATCATGCAGGATCTCTCGAATCCTGATATCCAACTCCTCTGTACCCATCTGCACCACTGGCTCAGTGCTGTTGGCCCCTCCGTGCCTCGGTCTCCTGATCCTGATCCCGAACCGGATCCAGCCACAAAGCATCTCGTCATCACCATTCTGAAACATACCACAAGATATTAGATAATGAACATAAGTAACTGGGAGCCAACTCCCGACTAACCCTAGGAGTTGTGACTCCCTTGATACGCATATGGGTCCTGTGCTTTCAGTAGTACAAGCCCATACTACCTTCCACACCTACCCATATTTGTCTCAAGTATCACCACAACGCCCTAACTGCATACACAACATGGAGACTGCTTAATCCTAACTCCTAGAGGAATGCTAAATATCTCATAACTAGCCTCCCGGCCTCACACAACTCACCCATCCATGAAACTTCCACCAAACCTGCAATACTAGTGTATGCTAGCCATATATAACGCTGGACCCTATAGAATTTCAAATATCCAATCCTACCCTAAGCCCCAATCAATAAGAACAGAACATAGGGCTAAATCAAACATTCTCAGGCTATATGATCTTAATTATGTACGACCGTGATGCATACACTAAGCAACTACAGTAATGATGTCAATTTCATATAAGGAGAACCCCAGGTTATGAGGCATCATACAATCAGGCAATTCTATCATGCAATTCTTGAAGATCCCTAGCTTAGTACTATCATGTTGTTTTAATCACATTGCAACATCAAATAACTGTATGGTATTTTGGGATCTACTTACTGGCTCCGGCTGATCGTACACCCTGCATCCTCCTTTACTTATTTTGAAAACCTTTTGAAAAAATCATTTTTGAAAGTCCTTTCCTTGATTTGAGACTGTAGTTACACAAGTGTTCCACTAATTCACTCAAACCAAGGCTCTGATACCAACTTGTAACACCCAAAAGTTCAAGCCAATTTAAAATTGTTTAAGCAACCCAAAACCATTAGTTATTACAAACTTGTTTTCAAAATGTATAATATCAGAGTATCCCAGAAACAAAAACATAAATATGAGGAGCTATACGATCATGCCTTCGCCTTGCCGTGATCCCCTGATGTACCTGAAACAATAAACTGAAACTGTAGGCCCGAGAGCTTAGTAAGTTCCCCTAAAATACCGATACACTGCACATAACACATATATAAACAACAACATGTACTGGGTCCACAACTTTACAGACTGGATTAACCCCCTGGGCCCACAATATGAGTTTGGATTGCCTTACAGGCCCACAGCTCACATTTGGCTTGCCATTGAGCCTGCAATACGAGTCTTCCTCAGCTCGTAACTGGAATTCCCTCGAGCCCACAACATGAGTCTCCCTTAGCTCACATCTTGAATGCTCTTGGGTTTGTTGGTTACCGCACAGAGCTGTATCACCTCAACCCATACCACATAACATGTCCGCATATAAACATAACCACTGTGCATGCAAATAATCATATAACAACACAGGTAGTCCTACAGATCTACCTAACTGACATAACCACTAACATGCAACACTAACTCATATTCAACATCTAATACCACTAAAATAACATAACCAATGGGCCGGCATTGGTGCCTTAGACCCCTTAGTATAGTGAGGATAACTCACCTCACAACTGTCGTCTGAAACTAGAAAGCTTAACTCCCGGATCACCACCACAAACTCCACCACCTATATCCGACACATCACAAAGTTCGTAGGTTTCCAAGATACTTCCAGAAGTCCAATAGTCAACCCTTTCCCAAAGTCTAAGTCAACTTTCAAGGTCAACATTCCATGTTGACCTCAACTCGTCGAGTACCCTTAGCTACTCGCCGAGTTCCTGGCATGACTCGCCAACTTGTCGAGTCACTTGAGTGACTCGTCGAGTTCCTAGTGTCCGTGGCCGTAACCCCTCGGCCAACCCACCGAGTTTTCCATTTACAGCTCGTCGAGTTCATACGTGTCCGAAGGTTGGAAAAACTCTAACCGACTCGCTGATTCCAAGGTAAATCTTCATCGGACTCGCCGAGTTGTTCATCCAACTCATCGAGTACAGGACCATCTTCATGTGGCTCGTCGAGTTGACTAAGCAACTCACCGAGTCTCTTCAGACCTTCATTCATACAGGTACTTTTTAAGCCATCCAGCGGCTCCATATTGCAGATCCAAGCTTCTAAGGCATGTTTATCACGTAAAGTTGCAAACTTTACGTGCATGCAAGGCCCTAGAGACTCTAAATGACTAATCTAAGCTTCTAATGGAGCTTTACACCTTAGGAGAGTCTCATTCTTGCAAAATCTAGAAACTTTATGGACTTAGAGACCCAAGAGAGTTCAGATCTAAGGTTGCAACCTTAGCTCAAACATAAGAAAGGCTTCCTAATTAGTTAGAAAAGCCCTAAACTCCACCTAAAATAGATCTAGAATGAAAAGAGGTCAAGGTAACAACTTGATACCTTCTAAAAGATGCTAACTGAGGTAGATATCAGATCCCCACATGTTCCTTTCTTCTAGCCTCTTGCCCTCCAAGCTCTTCTTACAAAGATCCACTTGCCAAAGCTTAAAACACACAAGAATGAAGCACCACACGGATTAGGGTTTTCTGGACTCTCAAGAGACTGTAAAGAGGCTGAAGGATGCTTATGATTCTTTAAATAGGGTGCAAAACCCCGGGATTTAGGGTTTCATCTTCCAGTTCCTACTCGTCGAGTTCCTTCTTGGACTCGGTGAGTAGGTCACTAAAATACGTGGACCAACCCGCTGCTACTCGACGAGTAGGACAACTAACTCGTCGAGTAGACCTCGAAAACAAAGAAATTCTTATTTAAATCAATACCCGAGAATCGGGGTGTTACAAAAAGTGTCATTTTATTTAAAAATGGGCTGAAAATGTAAATCCTTACAACAATGAGCCAAAAATAATATTTTATATATATTTGGGCCATAAATGTAAATTTTGTGACATTGGGCCTAATATATCCACGACATGTCCATTTGGGCCTTTGTGTCCCATTTACATGTTTTTTGGGCCTAATGTGTTTATTACATGTTAATTTGGGCCTTTGTGACCCATTAACAGGCTTAATGGGCCCAGTCTATACATCACATGCTTAGTGGGCCATAAATGCTCCCTTACATGTATGTTGGGCCTTATACATTCATATACCTATTTTCTGGGCTTTGCAAATCTTAATTGTATATACAAAAACATTATACATAGCGTAATTCAATACTCGTGTGAAAACAATTAATGATCTAGTGAGACATGTTAGTTGACACCTCTAGAGTGTATGATCGTAGTCTGTAGTTATAACCAGAGTCTCCTGGAGGGAGAGCGAGAGTTTGTGTATAGATTTATACGGTGTAACACCCCACACCTGAGCTGTTCGCTACAGTTAGACTAGGCCAGTCTAGGGTGACAAACCTTACCGTAAATCAAATCGGCGCCTAAGAACGCCACGATAGGCGAACTCGTCAAAAATCAAGTATGGTTAAAACGGCTCACTTAGAAATCCTCTCCAACATAATTTAATAGAATACCTATAAAATATTGTGGATACAAAAACATACATATACTGTTATTCGATCTTATGGTTGAGACCATAACACTTTTATAAATAGAAAATATCGGATTTTCTGGGGTACCCGTTAAACAATATCTTTTATGTACTACAGAAAATACATGGTTTTATCTGGATCACATTTTTTTATACATTCCATATACAGAAAACACACATGTATTAATACTTGATTTTGATACATCACGTTCAAACCATTTTCAGAAAATATCAGATTTTCTGGTGTTTACAAATAAGTCAAAACTTTTCATTCAAATATGCTTATGAACTCACCAACTTTATATATGTTGACATTTTTCAAAATAACTTGTATTCTCAGAGAATCGTTAAGCAGAAAGGTCAGCAGGAAATAGTGGAATTTGTTATGTTTGTTATCATCATACATTAAATATTTTGAACATGTAATTTATGATATTGTACTTGATGTAAACAATGCTGGTTGTATCTTGATATGTATGATGATGGTGTTGTCTTGTTTCAGTTATATACATATGTGATGATATTAAAAGATGAAGTCACGTGCAAGCCCCCGGACGTTTCCGCCGTCTGGTTCGGGGGTGTGACAACAAAAAATACCTGTTCCAAACATTCAAATTCTCGGCCAAAAAAACCAGTCTTGCGACACCCGGTCATTTATTTCTTTTCCCAAAAATCCTTCACACAAAACGTATATAAGATAGGCTCTAACCGCATCATCGTCAGTAGCTTTTAAGAAGGGATGATTTAAAATAAAACTTTTCAAGTCACAGATTATCACCGAACTATTTGTATGGTTCGGAAATAGACGTTCACGCAATAAACATCTTTTTTTACTACTAACTTTTTTTTTCTGAGACTTTTTTGTCAATCATTTTGGGATACACGCCAAAATTAAACCCGGTTATCAAACAAAACTCTTCCGAGCCATAAACTATTTTCGTATCCCCCAATCTAAAATATACTGTTTTATGCCATCTGGGATAAAACGGCGCCTGACCGTATTTGATGAAGAAACATTTTATGAAACATCAATCTGTCCCCTTGTAATTGAGGGACGTCTAACAAGTAACCAAACACTGTTTGTCTAAAACTATCGCATCGTACACCATGTAGCACCTCCAATACTTCCTAAATGTTGCACTCCGATCATTTTAAGTTGACAATAGTTTTAACATTTAAATTTTTATTATCATGTTGAAAAAACAACAACATATTAGAAAACTAAACAACTATTTTCTTTAAAAATATTCGGATATTAAATGAAATAAATGATCCAACATTCAAATTACAAACATAAACAATGCATAAACCAACATTCAAACACTAATTTCTATATTCTTGCTGAAAAACAAAAATACCACATCAATCAAGTAAACAAACGTTAATTTAAAAAACTAAACCGCAAGTACATTAAAAAATGCAAATGTAATACCACATCAATCAAGAAAGAATCATTGTCAACTTATCAACAAAAATTTACTAAATGTACAACAACCCAATGTACACTTTACGCAATGTATACTTGTATATTCATACAACCACTAACCAAATAGCATCAAAACTTCAAGGCTACTAATAAATACTAGTCTATTTGTCAAATACAACACAATTACCCAATAGCATACAATATAACATGTTTTTTTTTTTTTCAAAAACTAATATAATAAATCCTAAATAAACAAAACCTACACTTGATAAATGTTGATTAAAACACAAAATGAGTTAAGATCTTACATTTTTTCGGGATTGTTAAAGAAATCGTCCATGATAGCTCTAAGGAAATTGCAAAGAGAAAGAGTTTCTCCAAGAAAAAGAATGAAAAATGAAGGAAAAAAAACGTTTTTATAATGCCAACCATAAAATCGGAGATGGACATCACAAAATCGTAGATGAACTTTTTCCATTTGCGAACATATAAGTGCGTAAAACACAACTATGCTTTAGGCATTTGTATGTTTGCAGATGGGAAGTGCAAAATCGCAGATGGACTTTGTCATCTGTAATTTTAGTGGCTAATTTTGTAATTTTAATTTTAATTTTTATTTTGCTACTTTCCGCAAAATGTAATTGGCTAAATTTACAATTTTCTCTTAATATAATAGTACTATAGTAACGTTTTTTGCTGGTAATTATGATTTTTAGCCGAGTCAAAGTGGTTTTTGACTTTTAAAAATGATTTTTTGAGGCTAGTTTCGAGTGTGAATAACATCAGTCTAAGGACCATTCTCTTAATAAAATGACAATAAATAGAAAAAAAAATGTCAGAGTTCCAATAAACACCCACGTTTTCCAATTTTTTTTTTAATACAAAACCCTGTTATCCTCTTTCTTTTTCCTCTTTACATTTTACAAGTCTGGAAAATATCGACTCGTTCTGTTCGAGCGAAAGATAGCAGGAAATTGAAAGCAAAGAGTAGCAGCAGGTATTCTCTTTTATCATGTATCTACGAGCATTTTCTACACGATTCGTGTTCTTCTGCGCTTTTTTTTTTTCAAACTAAACCTAGATTATGACATCCGCACTTCGTGATTCATAAAATATTGTATGAATTTGGGTTTCTGTAAGATTATTGGATGAACAGAAGAAGAAAATGTATGTGGTTTCCGAATTAAACCAATGTATGGTAATACTGGTCGCAAATAGAACCAAATTACCATTTGTTAATAGAGAGATGTTAAAAGGGGTTAAATGAAAATAATGACTACAAACTTTGTTTTCATTTATGATTTGATCTTTGAAGTTTGAAGAATACGAACAAATTGGTCGTCGTTCTAGATTATTGTCCAATCTAATCATTTTAGTGTTTTGTAATCAATGAACGGGAAACCATTTTTCTTGATTTAGGTTGTTATCTTCATGTTTAAAACTGTCAAGAGATTATCTTTAAATTCATTTCACACGTTACATAATTGGTCCATGGGCCAAAGGTATTAATGAACTTAATCAAATCCAGGATGCATGTAATTGCACAACTATAAAATTTCATAATATCCACTTTGTTAAATTGTTGACTACTATACTATGTAAGTTCTACCACAAGTAAGACTAAGATCCATTTGCCAAATCAGGGTGCTGATTTCAGGTCTTGTTGCCATGACAAAATAGAGATGTTTGCCTTATGATGGGAGCTGAAGCTACTTCAATTTTCAATCTAAAAGTCTTAACAGAAAGCAATAACACAAAGTTTCTTGTGCTATCAATTCATGACCTGTAATAGTATAATTGTTTTCAATTCTAGATGTTGAACTACCCAACTAAATCTACTATCACTCCCATAAAAATGTCAACATGCATACAAGTATACAATTGCAGTAGCACGATCTCAGAGTTTTTTTTTTTTTTCTTTTAGTGTGTTTGGCTTTCTTTACTCGCATATGTTGTTCATCATCAGTTAATGAAGTTGTATATACATTGAGCATTTTGTCTTTTCTCAAACTGTAACACCAGTGATTCATGATGCAAATAGGTTAGGAGGTATTTTACTTTGACTCGGAGGCGTTAAACTTATTGATATTATGAGGATAATTCATTGTTGAGGTTGAATTATTTGAAGAATAGAAAGTACAATGCTATTATTGAGAAAATTGTGTTGTGATATTTAACTCATCTTATTTGTCATTTTGACCTTAGTTGGAGTATTATTGGGGATTAAAATTAGAAGAGCCTTGGAGTGCTAAAAGTGGAGTTTTAGCTAAAGATTCAGCAAACATACCCCAAATTACATTCTTTGTCCATGAGTCATGTAATCAAAATCAAACTTCAAAAATTTTCTAATCATCCAAATATGAATGACAATCAGAAAATGAAACAAGAAAATTGAAAAATGCACAACTTACATTAATGAAAGACCCTTGGTTTTTGCATAAGTTACACTTTCTAGCCAAGCTAACTTCCCTCAAATTTTAAATAAAGATGCCATCAAATCAGTAGCGAAAATCCCTAAGTCAGATATATTTCTGAATAAATGCGTAGTACAAGAGAGAGTGAGGGTCTTAAATGTAATGAAATGAAAACAAATAAAGAATTAGAAAAAAATCTCACCAAAATCTTTTTAATATTTCTTGAGCAATGAACCACTATCACTGTGGTCTAGTGGTGATCCTTTGGTATGAAATACTTCAAAAGGCAATGAACCAAGTTCGAATCATACATACTTCAACTTTGAGATGACATTTGGTTAAAAAAATTATATCCAAGTCTCCAACAATGGAATGTCTTAGTGGCATCATAAACAACCCTAATTTTGCATAATTCATAGGAATTCATAAATTGTTTTTGGAAACCAAACACAATTTTGTAAATTAAATTAAGTCGTAAAGTCTGTATTACGATTTTACAAAATGTATAGCTATATATGATATCTTCTAAAAGAGTACTTGTTTTGGGATAATAAACATCACATTTGGTCGTTGTTTCTGTGATCAATCATGTTTAGGCCATGTGATATTAAAGGTGGTGCCATTCAACTTCTAAAAAGAATCCTTAATATTCCTTTAGCATTCTATTCAATTTCACGTATAAAAACACTAAGCAAAATAATTAAATTTCAATGGTATTTCAGAAACTTATATACGTACATTACTAAAATTTAATTTTAGTTTTACAATTAAATTCATATAATCACAACATATATGGTACAATAATTAAGCAACACATACCTGCTACCTACCCACAACCCACCCCTCAATTCGTTGTCTTCTTATTTATTTCATGACAAGTCTATATCAAAATTTAAGAAGGTTTTTTTTTCACACTTCAATCACGTCAGTATATGGTACAATTATTTTCTCTTGCTTGTTGGTGATTTTGATCATCAATGTTATTTAAGTGTAATGAGATTACTTTGTGTTGACCAAAAATGATCTTGATAAATATTAAACAAGTAAGGAAGGTGTGGAGTACACACTTGTTTAAGTTTGATCAAGTTTCAAAATACACTGTTATTTAGGGGCGAAGCCCCTGAACGAACGGGGTCCGGGGGCAGCGCCCCTGGGAGCGGGGTCCAAGGGGCGGCAGCCCCTGGCGGGGTCCAAGGGGCAGAGCCCCTGGCTGGCGGGGTCCAAAGGGTTTTTATATAGGGTATGTTACTATATTAAAAAAATGAATCAGAAAATTGATTTTCCAGATAATTGACCATTGGTTTGACCCTTATCCATATATCCGTTTTATGACAGTTTTTATGGTTTTATGACAGTTTAAAACTGTCATATGACAGTTTTCAGACAAAGTTGTTAAAAGTTGGTTTTGGTCTCATTTTCTGGTACATACGAAAATATCATCAAACATTCTTTGTTCTTGTCTCTCTGAGTCTTATCCAATTGAAGATTTGGGAGTACCACCAAATACTTCGATTTGAAAGTGATAATTATAATTCTCAGAATTTCCAAGCCTTTCTAAACCCAAATTTCTAACATTGCTGTCCTTTTTTATGCTCTGCTTTTTATCTTTGACAAACAAAAACCCTTTGCCAGGCTTTTAGTAAATAAAGGAGAATACCTTTGTGTGAATGTCGATATATATTTGGGGATATTTACCGAGATAACCAAAATAAGATCCGTCATCACCAAATAGTAATCACACTTTTGTAAAATTACTATAATTTGTGAAATTGTTTTTACTGGACATCTCAGTAAACATTGAATATTTTTGCAAACTAATGTAATTTGGCTAAATTTTATATTTTGTAAAGATCACTATTTAATTATGTTGCCATCATGGGTAAAAATTGAAGTACATTGCTCAAATTGGTAAAACTCCTTTACACATATATACATACCCACCCGACCACCCCTACATGAAACAAACGTATGTCTTTGAAGTTCCAAGTTCACAACTCTTTTCAACTATCAATTAGCGTGTGATATAATAAAAAATGCATTATCTTTTGGAAAGAAAATAAAAAATTATGTAACACATTTTCTAAAGATTTTCTTTTAAACGTCACATGAAAAAAATATTGTATTTGATTTGAATCAAATTCATAATATATGTTACTATATGGCTACAAAAAAGTTTATATCATTATATTCTTAATATATTTTTTTAATACTTATAATCCGATTGAATTTTTCTTATATAAATAGAATTTTCTTAAATTTTAATCAAAAGTCAGACAAATAAATAATTAATAGGAATCACCAAAACCTTTTGTGATATTTCTTGAACAGAAAAAAAAAATAGAATAAATACCAAAACCCTTTCAATTATTAAGCAACACATGCCTATTAGCCTATACCTACCCACAACCCCACATGGGCCCCACCTCTCATGACAAGTCTATATCAAAATATATGAAACTATTTTCTTCACCGTCTCAATTATGTCAATATATGGTACAATTGTGTTTTTTATCATTGACAAATATCATTGACATATTTTTAGTCTATATTATCATTGTTGTTCTTTAGAAAATTTATGTCGATATATAGTTGAAGATATTTACTAAGATAACAAAAATAAGATTTGTTCTCACAAAATAATTAATAATCACAGTTTTGCAAAATTGCTTTAATTTGCGAATTTTCTTATCTGGCCATCTTAGTAAACATTGACTACTTCTGCAAATTAATGTAATTTGCCAAAATTTTAGGTTCGGCACAACATTGCAAAATTCACTACTTAATTAGGAATTTCGTAAATGTAATTGTTATATTACGAATACACATTACTTTGCAAAATATGAGTTCTCTAGAAGTTTTGTACCAAGTATAGTTTATAAATAATTTTTTTATATAAAACTTGAAGCATTTTGCATCTAAATGGGGTAAATATTGATAAAATGAACTCCTACTCCCCAATATGTTTGTATTCAAAAGGGGTGTGTTACCATCCCACATTGGCCGAAAGCAATGACTTATAAGTCTAGGTGTTTAAGCTGCCTTTTTGTCATGGAAAATATTTTGGAAGTGATAATTATATCATGGAAAATATTGAAATACTAGGTATGGACTTCTCAAATTTTATGTGTGGGATATCTCAAAAGTTAGGTATGGACACCTTCAAATTACCATCGGGCCCTTTCCCTCACAAAAGACCTATATAATTTGCTTTTTGTCATACTTTTTATCTTTCTCAATAAGCAGTATCATCCTCCAAAAATTTTAATTCTTGTCTTTACAAGGAATAAGAAAAGAGAAGCATTCACTTAGAGGTATTCTCCTTTATTCACCGATTCACATACACGTACACATATGGGATTGTCTTGTTTGATACAATCAGTGGTTTCGTTAGTCCAAAAACACTTAACCCACAATGTCTCTTCAGTTTTCTCCTTTGATTTTCGAAATATTATATTGGTTTGTGTATGAACATTAAGTGATGGGAAGAAACACGCACTCACTAAAAACTCATATTTCTTGATCAAGATTGGAAAATGGAGAAACCCGATTGATCCTTTTGATTTTTTTCTAATGTAGGTTCTGATTGTTGTTAGTATGTTAATTTTTTGGTTCAATTTTTTTACAAAGTAATATTTTTTGATTTAATGTTTTTTTAGAAGAAATAAGTATTATATATATATATATATATATATATATATATATATATATATATATATATATATATATATATATATATATATTATTTCCTATTTCATCTATATATACAACCAATACCATCCGAACCAAACTCAATATTTCATCATTTATCAACAATCTATTTAAGTAAAAAGATACTTTATTTAATAGCTTCAAATATATACTTAAATATATCCATATTATAGTCAATTGGTATCAAATCAAAAAATAAAAATATAAAAATATTATTTATCTTCTTTGTAATAAATCTAATATCAATTAGAAGATCTATTTTATCACATGTCAACCTCTCATAAGTTTAATACTTGTCATTTTGTGATATTTTTTAAATAAATAGTATCTACATGTCAATTCTTAGATTTTTTTTTAAATTTAAAAATTAAAAAGCCACATAATATATATATATATATATATATATATATATATATATATATATATTAAATGTCATAAATATGATACAAAATCGCAGTTAATACGTTTTTTTATTTCTTATTTTAAAATTTTATTTTAAAAAATATTTATTGTTTACATTTTAATATTTAATTTTTTAATCAACCAATGTATTACAGGTTTTACACCTACTATAATATTATATTTTAAAAGTTTGAAACAAAAATAAAAATAAAGGACTAATGGCAACGGACCATGTGGCAGCTTACACCAGAAAAGGCGGGTGTGGTTTTTGGATTTTCAGCGATTCAAGTTGCAACCAGTTGAAGGTATTTATGTGTATTTTTATTTTTTTTAGAATACATGCAACAACTTACCATTTCTAGCAATAAAAAAATCTTAATGAGTTATCATGAATTAAAGGGGTGTTTGTTTTAACTTTAAAAAAATCTTTTAGTTTTTAGAAAAAGATAAAAAGTTAAAAGATGTTTGATAATCTTGTAAAAGTTATTTTTTAATACAAGGAAGTTAACTTTTTGGAAAAGTCAGTTAAACTTGACTTTTTACAATCTTTCCTAAAATGACTTTTGTCCTTTTAAAAGGTAAGTCAAACACCTCTTGAATGCGGTTAAAAATATTTTGGATCAAAAATGAAAAAAATAAAAACTTAGACCATTATGGATTAAACTTGAAATTTCCAGAATAATATAATAACACGTAACAATCTTTTCGATATTTATTACATAATAATTATCTATTTTATGGACAATAATTATAATGTACAAGATTTTTTTAAAGCGTATGGAAAGACCTATCTTCTGCTAAAAAGATACTTTGTGATATTATTTCATAAAAATTAAATTGCAAATTCTATTTTCTTATTAAATTTTTACGCATTCGTTTAGTGATATCCCAAAAGAAAAATGTTATCTTTTTGTAGCCCAGAGGTGTCGGACACTATAAATCATTTTATCTCTCCTTTTTTTTTTGTAATCTTTTATATATATATATATATATATATATATATATATATATATATATATATATATATATATATATATATATATATATATATATATATATATGGGTAAAGGGAATATGTGGTTGTTAGGTATGGAATGTTGGATATAAAACCCTCAATGAATCGTTTTGGAAGATCTTCTTTAGAATTGCATCCCAAATTTTTCGTTTTTCTCACCTGGTTGTGCCATATATCTATAATCTATTAAATTTTAATAAAATATGAGTACTAAATCCTTATTCTTTATCACCACTGCTCTGTTAATCGTTTTATTCTGCAAATTGTGCTTGAAACCCATAGTCATGAATCGTTAATTCTTAAATTTAAATCAAGTGTGTAAAGGTATGTGATTCGTTATTCAAAATTTAATGATAGAAATTTAAATAGCTAAATATCCTTTGAAATTAGTAATGAAATTTGCACATGACATAACAACACATATGTTAGCCATAAATGAAGAATGTGTCGAGGTGTTATCGAAGTAAAAAAGTTAGCATTTATCTTTTATTGAGATTTAATATGATGATAGTTTACATATATATTAGACACGATCTTGAAATTTTTGGTAAAAGATTTAATAGAATTTCCTTCAAAATGACGTAGTATCCAAGGTTCCACACCTAAGCTTACATGCATAACAGCCACATATTCCCTTTACCCTATATATATATATATATATATATATATATATATATATATATATATATATACACACACACACACAAAAGGTTGTTAAATCGCGGCTACGATCATACTATGCCACCTAAGTAAACCGATCCCTTATTTAGGTAACATCAAAGTAGGATTATAGGATCAAATCATTAGTATTTTAGTTTAATTTTTTAAATTCTAATTAAGGTCATTCGTAATACCCAACACTAATCAATATAATGGTAAATATCACATCATCACTACATCCAATCATTAAACACATGAGATACCTATCACTAACACAAAAAGTCTACATTACTTTTAATTAATTTTAATTCAAAAATACAATAAAAACTTAGAATTTTTTAACTACTTTTTCATTCAATGAAAAAAACATTACATTACTTAAAAATGAGAATAAAAAAAGACAAACAAACATAAGAATTCAAAACATTAAAAAAAAAAAAAAAAAAAAAAAAAAAAAAAAAAAAAAACTATTCTTCATTTATATTTCGTTGGTACAAATGTTCTGTGATATCATCTCGAAGATTGAAACACGTTTTACTATTATGAGTGTCAACTACTTGAGTTAAAAATTCAGTCGTTCCGGCTTTCCGGGTACAAATTATTCAATCGGGACAACTGCATCGTTTGGATCATACATGCAAATCGTTATATCTTGATTTTCAATAATCATATTATGCATTATAATACATGTACTTATCATTCGTTTAGTTTTATCCATATCACAAAGTTATGTAGCGCATTTAATTACATGTCACGTTTGTTTGAGGACTCCAAATCCTTATCGATATCCTTTCTAGTTGATTCTTGACTTTTTGTGAACAACTTTACATTTTCAGTTCAAGGTACTGAGTATGCCTTCATAATGGAGAATAATCATGTTATATCTCATCTCAAATGTAGTAACCATATTTGTACGGATGATCGTTCACCATAAACGACATTTCAGTTGTTTTGTATGTCCATATATCGTTGAAAATAGGGGACTGGCCAATAAAATTAGGGTCATTGTTAGACCCCGCAACTCTAAAGAACGAATGTCATATCCAAAAATCATTAACAACTTCTATTATTATAGTTGGATGACCTATATCACCTCTTATAATTGACCGCGCCACACAGTTGGACATTTTTCCACATAACTGATGGGTTTTGAGCATTCTAACACTCCTATGGTGTACATGCAACCCTAGAAACCTTGGATCTATGTTTTCTCTATATACATGCAAATTTGATTTTCTAAGGTTCACTTCCCAACTAGCATAGCATGGGGTATATGTAATATAAAAACTAGTAGGAATACATACCTTTATTTTTGCTTAGATTCCTTGATGACTTTGTGAGCCTAGCACCCCAAATATGATACCTCAAATGCTTCACACAACACCACAAATACTTAGAATAACTTGAGAGAGTATAACACTTATGCAATTTCGGCTAGCCCTCTTCTTCTCTTTCTAGTGGCCGGAAATGCTCCATAAAAGGTTCCTTTATAGTGTGTCATAAGTAGGGATACACCATGTAAACCCTAAATGACATGGCTTTTCATTTCTTATAATCCATGGGTTTATTATGCCCATGGACTATCCATGAAGCACCACATAGGTTTAAATCCAATTCCATAAACCATGGATCATTAGCTCACTATATAAGAATGGATGATTTACATAATCAACCTCATATATTTAATTAGTCTCCTTTTGATCACTAAATTAATTCCAAATTAATTCTAGACCAATACTAATTGAATAATAATATTAATATATTAGAAGTTATAATATATTAATAACCTTTAAGTGTCCTTTCTCTCATTATAGTCTACCCAAGTATTGCAATGTCATGCAACCCAAATGGAACATGCTGGGTCGGGTCAAGTACATACCAAATAAAGTTATGGACTTAGACACTACATCCAACAGTCTCCCACTTGGATAAGTCTAATAACTTTATTTGCATATATGCCTTCAGAATCCGACTAGCAATCGTATCTCTTTCAAAGTCTCTCGAAACTGAGATGATGATGATACGCCATTTAAGATAAGTGATCATATAATCCTCTGTTCTCAAGATATCAGCCGGACAAATACATGAAATATAGTCTTGCTCATTGTCCAGCATTTGTTTCTCGATTTTCGATTTGTTTCGACATAGAACTAAATTGAACACATCAATTAGGTTCTGACCGGGCTCGGTACATAAGTCAAAACCAAATCATCGAGGGGCCCAGATATCGCTTCTAATCATATAAGGAACAGATAAACTTCAAATCATATGCTTGTACTAACTACTTGTTGAATTATGCACAAAAGCACATTTTATAACATCGAGTTACCAATGTGTTTTCGTACAATCAATGTATAATCAACTCATATCTCTAGGTTTGAAGAGTTATATGATATTATCGTCTCACGATCACTCGAGATAAATTCCATGAAGTGATACAAGTGAGTGTAGGTTGATTCCAATAATCAGAACTTATGAGCACTCATGAATGTTGCAGCAACCATTTCTATGTCTAATGCACCTTAAACAATCTACAAACCCAATTCATGACAGTCTTGATACATATTTACTTCCAACATATGACCGACTGTGGAGATTTTGAATAAGACACACACACAGACACACACACACACACACACACACACACACATATATATATATATATATATATATATATATATATATATATATATATAATTATTCTGGAAGTCAAAACATGCAAAATTGAAACAATAGTAAACGATCAACATAAGATAGTAACACTTTACTCATAAATAAATAACAACTTTTATTTAATCATTAAATGTCAATTACATTTTACAAGTTTCAGAAAACTATCTAATTATTAAAACTAATATCATCCTTCATCCCGATGCGTCTTGCATGCTGCAAATGCTTAACCCTAGTCAGTCCCTTCGTGAGGGGATATGCTGGGTTCTCATCTGATGATACCCTCTTTGCCACGAGGATTCCTTCTTCTATTCAATTTCTAACGAAATGGTATTTTCTATCAATGTGTCTGGATCTGTCGTGATCCCTTGGTTCCTTGGCTAAGGCAACCGCACTTTCAATGTCACAAAAAATTTCCATCGGCTCCTTTATAGCTGGTACAACTCCAAGGTCTCCAATGAAGTTCTTTAGCTATATCGCCTCCTTTGCTGCCTCGCTTGCTGCAATGTACTCTGATTCACAAGTTGAATCAACTAATGTCTCCTGCTTGGAACTTTTACAAGTAATTGTTCCTCCATTTAGGATAAAAGACCTGGCCTGACTGAGATCGGAAATTATCCCTATCAGTCTGAAAGCTAGCATCGCTATACCCTACCACTTTCAATTCATCACTTCCACTAAGGGTAGGGACCCAGTCCTTAGTCCTTCGCAGATACTTGAGAATGTTCTTTACCGCAGCCCAGTGAGCCTTGCCAGGGTTCCCTTGATATCTGCTGACCATGCTCAAAGCAAAAGCCACATCAGGGCGAGTACAAGTCATAGCATACATGATTGAGCCCACAGTGGAAGCATATGGTACATGACTCATTTAAGCTATCTCAGCCTCTATACTCGGACTCTGAGTCTTACTCAGTTTGGCGTTACTCTGGATCAGTAATTCACCTTTCCTGGAATCCTGCATACTGAACCTCTTAAGTACCTTATCCAAGTAAGTACTCTGACTAAGTCCACTTAGTCTCTTACTCCTGTCTCTCAATATCCTTATCCCTAGGATATAGGTAGCTTCCCCAAGGTCCTTCATAGCGAAACACTTCCCAAGCCAGGACTTAACCTCCTACTAGGTTGGGATGTTATTTCCTATGAGTAGTATGTCATCCACATACAACACCAAAAAGCTAACTACTCTCCCACTATCCCTAACATATACACATGACTCCAAACTCTTTGACTTTCTCATCGAAGCAAAGATTCCATCTGCGAGATGCTTGTTTCAACCCATAAATGGATTTCTCAAGCTTACACACCCTATTAGGGTACTTTGCATCAATAAAACCCTCTGGTTGAGCCATGTAAACATTCTCAGCCAACTTTCCATTAAGGAAAGCGGTTTTGACATCCATTTGCCATATTTCATAATCATGAAATGCAACAATGGCTAGCATAACCATAATAGACTTAATCTTGGCTATTGGAGAGAAGGTCTCATCATAGTCAACTCCCGGAGTTTGAGTAAAGCCCTTCGCAACCAGTCGCGCCTTATAAGTGTGTACCTTACCATCCATGTCGGTCTTGTTCTTGAAGATCCATTTGCACCCAACTGTCTTACGACCTGGTACATTGTCAACCAAGTTCCAAACTTGATTGTCATACATGGACTGAATCTTGATGTCTATAGCCTCCTTCCATTTAGCAGACTTAGGGCCTGCCATGGCTTCCCTGTAATTATTAGGTTCATCCAAATCTATCAGTGTACTATCACTGATAAATGTATCACCTTCAGTAGTGATGTGATAACCATAATAAATATCAGGTTTGTTCCTTACTCTAGTGGAACGCCTTGGATGTACAGATTCATCTATGGGCTCAACAAGAGTTTCCTCCTCAGTTTGGTCCATAATGTTTGAGGTTCCTTCACCACTTGACTCTTGAAGCTCTTCAAGGTCAATTTGCCTCCTACTGTTTCCTTGGCCTATGAATTCTTTCTCACTAAAGACTCCTCTTTTTGCTACAAAGACCACATTATCACTGGGTCTGTAGAAGAGGTAACCAAAGGATCTTTATGGGTAGCCGATGAAAATACACCTCTCACTTCTAGGTTCAAGCTTGTCGTGAGTCTCACGTCTCACAAAAGCTTCACAACCCAAAATCTTGATGTGGTCTAAGTTGGGAACTTTCCCAGTCCACATCTCGTGAGGTGTTTTGGAAACCTTCTTAGTAGGGACTAGATTAAGGATATGGGCAGTTGTCTCTAAGGCATACCCCCAGAATGAGATAGGTAATGAAGCTCGAATCATCATGGAACGAACCATGTCCAACAAGGTTCGATTCTGCCTCTCAGCTACACCATTCAATTGTGGTGTCCTAGGAGGTGTCAATTGTGAGACAATCCCACATTCCTTAAGATAGTCAAGATAATCTAAACTAAGATACTCTCCTCCCCGATCAGATCGGAGCATCTTGATGTTCCTGCCCAGTTGATTCTCCACTTCCTACTTAAACTCTTTGAACTTTTCAAAGGTTTCTGACTTATGCTTGATTAAGTAGATATATCCATATCGGTTGTAATCATTAGTAAAAGTCACATAATAGCGATTAGCATCCCTTGTGGCAACTTTGAAGGGTCTACACACATCTATGTGTATGAGGTCCAACAAATCCTCACCCCTCTTACAAGTACCAGTGAAGGGTGATTTTGTCATTTTTCCAAGTAAACAAGATTCGCAACTATCATCTGATTTTAGGTCAAATGATTCCAAAACTCCAGCCTTTTGGAGTTGGCCTATGCGCTTCTTGTTGACATGTCCAAGACGACAATGCCACAAGGATGCTTTATCCAAACTATTTGAAGAATCAATACACAACACATTATTTCCTAGATTATCTACAACATTCACAACTTCATATACACCATCACAAGGTAATGCTTTAAAGTAAAATACATTATTGTAATAAACATTAATAGCACCATTATTATTATCAAAAGAAAAGGTAAAACTTTGTTTGTACAAGCCATGGAAGGAAATAATATTTCTCGCCATTTCAGACGAGTAACAACATTTATTCAAATCTAACATTAACCCATTATTTAGCAATAAATAATAAACTCCTATCTGGGTAACATGTGATGCTTTCCTATTTCCCATGACTCAGTTTATCTTCCCGTGCTCCACTTTCTCACTTCTTCTTAGGCCCTACAAATCAGTACAAATGTGAATATCACAACCTGTATCAAGCACCCAAGAGTTAATATTTAATGAGTTATTAGACAATATAATGTAAATACCTCCATGGGTGGGTTTAACTTTCCCATCCTTTACATCCTGCAAGTACTTGGGGTAGCTTCATTTCCAATGTCCCTTATCCTGGCAGTAGAAGCACATTGCTTCCTTTGGGTTTGAAGAAGGAGGAATGGAAGCTTTCTTGGTTCCACTTGAAGAGGAGCCTTCTGATGGGTTTTGAATATTCTAACACTTCCTAAGTGTACATGCAACCCTAATAAACCTTGGATCTATGTTTGTCTAAGATACATGCAAATAATTATTTTTCCAAGGCTTATATCCTAACTAGCATGGCATGGGGAACTTGAATCAAATAAAGCTAGTAGAAACACTTACCTTGTAGTTGTAGTTGATTCCTTGGAGTTTTAGAGCCTAGCACCAATAATGTGGATGCCTCAAATGAAAGTCACAAATCACCACAAACTTGGAAATTTGAGAGAATAGTCACACTTCTCTTGAAATCGGCCCTCACCTCAACATGTGTCAACTAGTATTCACTAGCTTGATTTCAAGAGCCAAAGCCTCCTTTATATAGTGTGGTGGATTAGGGTTACATCCATGTGAACCCTAATACCCATGTCTCTTCATTTCCATGAGATCCATGGGTTAAAGCTCCATGGAGTATCCATGGACTTCTCCATCCAAGCCTAGCCCATTCCAAATAAGCATAAGCCCACACTATATAAATATAGAAGCCCATATTTAATTAGTAATATCTTTGATCACTAAATTAATCCTAGATTAATTATAGATCACTACTAATTAAATAATATGATCTTATATTAATATATTAGAACTTATAATATATTAATAAATCATAACTTGTACTATTCTCAAATATTATCCATAAATTGTTCGGGTGAAGTGCAACCCAAATGGACCATGCCGGGTCGGGTCAAGTATATACCAAATATAGTTATGGGCTTAGACACTATATTCAATAGTCTCCCACTTGGATAAGTCTAGTAACTATATTTGCAAGTATAACTTCAGGAACCAATCCGCAATCGTAGCTCTTTAAACTCTGTTGAACTAGAACGCGCCATTTAGATAAGTGATCATATAATCCTCTGTTCTAGATATCAGCCGGACAAATACATGGAACATTGTCTTGCTTATTGTCCAGCATTTGTTTCCCGATTTCCGATTTGTTTGACATAGAACTCAACTGAACACATCAATTTAGTTCTGACCGGGCCCGGTACATAGGTCAAAACAAAATCATCGAGGGGCCCAGATATCAGCTTCTAATCCAAGAAGGAACAGATAAACTTCGACTCATATGTTTGTTCTACCACTCATCGAATTACACACAAAAGCACGTTTTATAACATCGAGTTACCAATGCGTTTACGTACAATCAATGCATAACCAACTCGTAAGTAACAAATCATATCTCTAGGTTTGAAGACTTATATGATATTACCGTCTCACGATCACTCGAGATAAAATTCCATGAAGTGATTCCAGTGAGCGTGGGTTGAGTCCAATGCTCAGAACTTATGAGCACTCATGATTGTTGTAGCCATGTCCAACACCTTAGACCTCTGCAACCAATCATGACAGTCTTGATTCATACCTACTTCCGACATATGACAGACTGTGGAGGTTTGAATAATATGATATACCAAACATAATTATTCTGGAAGTCAAAACATGCAAAAGAAATATAGTAAAAGATCGACAAGAGATAGCAACACTTTACTCATAAATAAAACACCTTTTATTCATCATCAAATGTCAATTACACTTTACAAATTTATGGGTTATCTAACTACTAAAACTTATATCATCCTTCAGCCCTATGCTCCGAGCATGCTGGAGATGCTTAACCCTGCTCAGTCCCTTCGTGAGGGGATCTGCCGGGTTCTCATCCGATGATACCCTCTTCGCCATGAGGAGTCCTTCTTCAATCCGATGTCTGATAAAATGGTATTTTATGTCGATGTGTCTGGATCTCCCGTGATCCCTTGGTTCCTTGGCTAAGGCAACCGCACTATTGCTGTCACAGAAAATCTCCATTGGCTCTTTTATAGCTGGTACAACTCCAAGGTCTCCAATGAAGTTCTTTAGCCATATCGTCTCCTTTGCTGCCTCGCTTGCTGCTATATACTCTTATTCACAAGTGGAATCAACCACTGTTTCCTGCTCCGTTTAGGGTAAAGACCCATCCTGACTGAGAGCGGAAATTATCCCTATCAGTCTGGAAGCTAGCATCACTATACCCTACAACTCTCAAGTCATCACTCCCACCGAAGGTAAGGACCCAGTCCTTAGTCCTTCGCAGGTACTTGAGGATATTCTTTACCGCAGTCCAGTGTTCCTTGCCAGGGTTCGCCTGATACCTGCTAACCATGCTCAAAGCAAAAGCTACATTAGGTCGAGTACACGTCAAGGCATACATGATCGATCCTACAGCTGAAGCATAAGGAAATCGGCTCATTTCTACTATCTCAGCCTCACTACTAGGGCTTTGTGTCTTACTCAATCTGGCGTTACACTGAATAGGTAACTCACCTTTCTTGGAGTTATGCATGTTGAATCTTTTCAACACTTTGTCCAAGTAGGTACTTTGGCTAAGTCCAATTAGCCTTTTACTCCTGTTTCTCAAAATCTTTATCCCTAGGATATAGGCAGCTTCACCAAGGTCCTTCATAGCGAAACACTTCCCAAGCCAGCACTTTACTTCCTGCAGGGTTGGAATGTCATTTCCTATGAGTAGTATGTCATCCACATACAGTACCAAAAAACTGACTATGCTCCCACT
This sequence comes from Lactuca serriola, assembly GCF_051521515.1. Classification (NCBI taxonomy): domain Eukaryota; kingdom Viridiplantae; phylum Streptophyta; class Magnoliopsida; order Asterales; family Asteraceae; genus Lactuca; species Lactuca serriola. The sequence goes on along the minus strand of NC_136409.1, from coordinate 9,439,780 downwards.
AGCCTTGATATAGACGCAAGATTCATCTTCACTCCTCGAAAAGCCAAATTCCTTGACTTTCTCATCAAAGCAAAGATTCCACCTACGAGGTGCCTGTTTCTATCCATAAATGGACTTGTCGAGCTTACACACTCTATTAGGGTACTCGTTGCTGACAAAACCCTCTGGCTGACTCATGTAAACATCTTCAGCCAACTTTCCATTAAGGAAAGCGGTTTTGACATCCATTTGACATATTTCATAGTCATGAAATGCAGCTATGGCCAATAAAACCCGAATAGACTTAATCTTGGCTACTGGAGAAAAGGTCTCATCATAGTCCACTCCAGGAATTTGAGAGAAGCCCTTTGCAACTAGTCTAGCCTTATAAGTGTGTACTTTACCATCCATGTCGGTCTTCTTCTTGAAGACCCATTTGCACCCTACAGTCTTACGACCAGGTACATTCTCAACCAAGTTCCAAACTTGATTGTCATACATGGATTGTATCTCGCTATCCATGGCCTCTTTCCATTTAGCAGCCTCAGGGCCTGCCATGGCTTCCGTGTAGCTGTTAGGTTCATCCAGACCTACTAGTGTCTCATCACTAATAAGTGTCTCACCTTCCGCAGTAATATGGAAACCATAGTAATGCTCAGGTGCATTCCTAACTCTCGTGGAACACCTCAGAGGTACAGGCTCATCAACTGGCTCAACAAGAGTTTCCTCCTCAAGTTGAGGGCTAGTGTTTGAAGTTCCTTCACCGCTTGATTCTTGAATTTCTTCAAGATCAATTTGCCTCCCACTGTCTCCTTGGCTTATAAATTCTCTCTCTCGAAAGACTCCTCTTCTTGCTACAAAGACCACATTGTCACTAGGTCTGTAGAAGAGGTAACCAAAGGATTGCTGTGGGTAGCCGATGAAAATACACCTCTCGCTTCGAGGTTCGAGCTTATCATGAGTCTCGCGTCTCACGAAAGCCTCACAACCCCAAATCTTGATGTGGTCTAGCTTAGGTACTTTGCTAGTCCACATCTCGTGAGGAGTTTTGGCAACTTTCTTTGTAGGGACAAGATTAAGAATATGGGCGGCAGTCTCTAAGGCATACCCCCAGAATGAGATTGGTAGCGTAGCTCAACTCATCATGGAACGAACCATATCCAACAAGGTTCGATTACGCCTCTCAGCCACACCATTCAATTGTGGTGTCCTGGGAGGTGTCAATTGTGAGACAATCCCACATTCCCTAAGATAGTCGAGGAACTCTGAACTAAGATACTCACCTCCTCGATCGGATCGAAGCATCCTAATGTTCCTGCCCAATTGATTCTCGACTTCCTGTTTAAATTCCTTAAACCTCTCGAAAGTCTCTGACTTATGCTTGATTAAGTAGACATATCCATATCTACTGTAATCATCAGTAAAAGTCAAATAATAACGATTAGCATCCCTTGTGGCATGTTTAACGGTCCACACACATCCGTGTGTATAAGGTCCAACAAACCTTCACCCCTCTCACACGAGCCTATGAAGGGTGACTTTGTCATTTTTCCAAGTAAGCATGATTCACAACTATCATCTGACTTTAGGTCAAACGACTCTAAGACTCCATCCTTTTGGAGTTGGCCTATGCGTTTCTTGCTTATATGTCCAAGACGACAATGCCATAATGATGCTTTATCCAAGTTATTATTATTAGTAGAATCAATACACAAAACATTATTTCCTAAGTTATCTACAACAGATACAGCTTCATACACACCATCACAAGGTAATGCTTTAAAATAAAAAACATTATTATAGAAAACATCTATAGAACCAACTTCATTATTAAATGAAAAGGTAAACCCTTGTTTGTACAAAGCATGAAAGGAAATAATATTTCTTGCCATTCCTGGCGAATAACAACATTTATTCAAATCTAAATTAAACCCACTTCTTAGCGATAAAGTATAAACTCCAATCTTGGTAACAGGTAAAGCTTTCCTATTCCCCATGATCAAGTTTATTCTTCCTTGCTCCACATTCTCACTTCTTCTTAGTCCCTGCAAGTCACAACAAATATGAATACCACAACCGGTATCAAGGACCCAAGATTTAGAATGGGGTGAGTCATTAGAAATGATAGTGTAAGTACCTGCATGGTTGGGTTTGACTTTCCCATCCTTCACATCCTGCTGGTACTTTGGGCAGTTCCGCTTCCAATGAGACTTTTCATGACAATAGAAGCATTCAGCCTCTTTTGGGTCAGAAGAAGGAGTGACGAAACCTTTCTTGGTTCCACTTGAAGAAGAGCCATCAAGGGTCCGAGCCTTGGTACCCTTCGAGGATCTCTTTCTCTTCCTCCATCGACTTTTCCCAATTGCCAAAACCGGAGTTGAGTTTGGAGTAGGAGTAATAGCAACCGACTTCCCCTTAAGACCTGATTCTGCGGTCTTGAGAAGTCCCTGAAGTTTGCTGAGTGTGACCTCTTCCTTATTCATGTGATATGTCATGCGGAATTGATCATAACACGATGGTAAGGAGTGCAAAATGATATCTATTGCAAGATCCTCAGGGAAGTTCACATTAAGCTTCAACAAACGATCCACATATCTTTGCATTTTCTGCATGTGGCTCGTGACGGATTCCCCATCCTTCATCATGGTTGTTATCATGGAGCAGATGATTTCATACCTCTCTTGTCTTGCACTCTGATGGTATCTTTCCATCAAATCTTGGTGCATTTCATAAGGGTAGAAATCCTCATAAGACTTTTGGAGTTCCGCTGTCATCGTGGCCATCATGATGCAAGCCACTTTCATAGCATCCCTTTCATGTGCCCGAAATTCAGCGATCTCCTGAGGAGTTGCAGTGGCCTCATCAATCTCCTTAAGCTCCTTGTCAAGGACATATTCTTTGTCCTCGTAGCGGGTAATCATCCTGATGTTTCTGATCCACTCATTGAAGTTGGATCCATCAAAGTTGACTTTCCCAAACAAGTTCATAAGGGTAAAGGAGCCATTAGGATTAGAGCCAGAAGCAGCATTGTTTGAAGACATCTAAAAAGAAGAGAACAAGATTAGTTTAGATACAAGAGAGTCCTTAATAAAACATCCAAATGTAATATCAAGGCTAGGATCCAATCACAATATAATATAACTTAGAAGAGGTATGCCGTAATCTAAGCTATACCATATTTGAAAGGTAGGTGAATGACGATTCACCAATTTCCACCACGAAAACCGAAATATTTAAGTATTAGGTTTTTGATTGGTTCTTAGAAATTCCTAGATTCTTTGAGATTCAATGAAATTTTCAAAGGCATGTTTCAATCTCGAGTGTGCCCTCCAAGTTTTGTGACTGGGATGCCGAGGATCACAAAACGAGGTGTGAAGTAACCATGCAAATCACTTGGTACCCTTTAAAGTTTATCACTCAATCGATGTGCCAGTAAACCGCACACGCTCCATCGATACTATAATAAACCTTTAAGTCACCCTTTACCTACCTTGTTAAGTCCAAGTTAGTGTGCCGGTTAACCACACACGCTCCACCAACGAATTAAACAAAGTGTAAAGTGTAATTTCATGGATTAGCACCTTATTCACATTTTTCCTAAAGTAACTAAGACTGGGAATTTAATAAAACATTTAGTTACTTTATAATATTCATCATACTTTGAATGAGAATTTATAAGTCCTTGTCTTACCCGTTCGGCTAACGACCCTCCACCAGTCAAGCAAGCGGTGGGTGAGAGTGGACACCCATTAAGTCACCATTTTATAGGCAACAACCTTATACCCACCTTATAGACCGGCTTCGTGAATGAGGCGTACTAGCGGTAAGACGACTTTGTTCTTATACATATATATAATTATTAAATCATAATAATATAAGTATAAGGGTTGAATTTTAACTTTTAAAATTCTAAGGGTTCGAACTAAAGTTTTAACTTGACTTTACTTGTTCCAAAACTTGAGGGCAAGTTTTGTAAACTTTCAAAACTTTTCATATCTTGTAACTTATGAGTTTAATAGAGTAATAAAATGAAGACTCTTCATTTTTCTAACTCTTGTGTTCTTTTAATGGTTTTCAATCCAAGAGACTTTTGGTTTTCCATAACTTGAGGACAAGTTATGGACTCCATTAAATAACATTATGATCAAGAATTAATCTACCACATAGGTTACAAATAATTCCTATGATCATCTAAACATCATAAGAACAAGATCATGAACATGAACACTTTCATATATCAAAATCACACTTTAATCTTTGTAATTTTGATAACTAGTTGTTGTAAATGAGTTAGAAAAGACATTACACCTTCTAAAACAAGTTTTCAAGTACCAAAACAGTTTAGGGTAATGTTTCTAATCCATTTCCAGCAACTAAAGTCGAAAAACTGCACTCTGTCGACCCTACTCGTCGAGTGCATGAACCTACTCGGCGAGTAGGTTGAAGATACAAGTGGACTTGGCGAGTCCCCCCATGGACTCGGCGAGTCCATCAGTCAGACAGCAAGATTTCGACTTTTTCAAGCATATTGCAACAAGTATCAAACAAACAAGCATAGGCTCTGACACCACTGATGGGTTTTGAGCATTCTAACACTTCCTAAGTGTACATGCAACCCTAATAAACCTTGGATCTATGTTTGTCTAAGATACATGCAAATAATTATTTTTCCAAGGCTTATATCCTAACTAGCATGGCATGGGGAACTTGAATCAAATAAAGCTAGTAGAAACACTTACCTTGTAGTTGTAGTTGATTCCTTGGAGTTTTAGAGCCTAGCACCAATAATGTGGATGCCTCAAATGAAAGTCACAAATCACCACAAACTTGGAACTTTGAGAGAATAGTCACACTTCTCTTGAAATCGGCCCTCACCTCAACATGTGTCAACTAGTATTCACTAGCTTGATTTCAAGAGCCAAAGCCTCCTTTATATAGTGTGGTGGATTAGGGTTACATCCATGTGAACCCTAATACCCATGTCTCTTCATTTCCATGAGATCCATGGGTTAAAGCTCCATGGAGTATCCATGGACTTCTCCATCCAATCCTAGCCCATTCCAAATAAGCATAAGCCCACACTATATAAATATAGAAGCCCATATTTAATTAGTAATATCTTTGATCACTAAATTAATCCTAGATTAATTATAGATCACTACTAATTAAATAATATGATCTTATATTAATATATTAGAACTTATAATATATTAATAAATCATAACTTGTACTATTCTCAAATATTATCCATAAATTGTTCGGGTGAAGTGCAACCCAAATGGACCATGCCGGGTCGGGTCAAGTATATACCAAATATAGTTATGGGCTTAGACACTATATCTAACACCTTCAAGGGACTTTCCCTTGGTACCCTTCGAAGGGGTTTTCCTCTTCTTCCCCTTTCCCTACCCAATTGCCAAAACAGGGGCTGCAGTAGGAGTAGAAGTAACAACTGATTTAAGGCCACTCTCAGCGATACTTATAAGTCCTTGGAGCTTACTTAGTGTTACTTCCTCCTTATTCATATGATAAGTCATACGAAATTGATCATAACTTGGAGGTAAGGAATGGAGAATGATGTCAATCGCCATGTCCTCAGGAAAATCCACATTAAGCTTCAATAGCCGGTCCACGAACCTTTGCATTTTCTGCAAATGACCGGTGAGGGACTCTCCCTCCTTCATGCGAGTTGTTATCATGGAGGATATGATTTCATATCTCTCTTGACGTGCACTCTGATGGTACCTATCCATCAGGTCTTGGTGCATTTCAAAAGGATAGAAATCTTCATAGGATTTCTGGATATCTGCTGTCATGGTGGCCAAAATGATACAAGACACCTTAGTGGCATCTTTCTCATGGGTAGTGTACTCAGCAAACTCCTCAGGAGTAGCAGTCGACTCATTAGGGAAAAGGAGCCTGTAGGGTTAGAGCCGGTAGCGTTGTTGGAAGACATCTGAAAAGAAAGAAGAACAAATTTTATTAGATAAAGTGTCCTTAATAAGTCACCCAAATGACATATCAAGGCTAAGACCATACAACCTACTTATAACTGGAAGAGGGATGCCGTAATCCAAGTTATAAAATAGTTGAAGGTAGGTAAATGACGATTTACCAATTTCCACCACCAGAACGAAATTATTATTAGGTTTTATTTGGATTTGAAATTCCTAGATCTTTTCAGATACATTGAACTTTTCAATGGCATGTTTGAACCTGGATTGTGCCCTCTTCAAGTTTGTGACTGGGATGCCGAGGATCACAAACAAGGTGTGAATAACCATGCAAATTGACTTGGTACCCTTAACTTTATCACCTAATCGATGTGCCAATTAACCACACACGCTCCACCGATCTATAATAAAGTCAAGTTACCCTTTGCCACTCTTACTAGTCCTTATTAGTGTGTCGGTTAACCACACACACTCCACTAACGAATTGGTAAGGTACAAAATGTAATTTCATGGGTTAGCACCATTTTCACATTTTTCCTAAAGTAACTAAGATTGAGAATTATTAAGTATAGTTACTTTATAATTTCATTATACTTTTAATGAGGATTAAGGTACTATCCTACCTTTTCGGCTAACGACCCTCCACCAGTCAAGGAAGCGGTGGGTGAGAGTGTACACCCATTAAACTACCATTTTATAGGCAGTAACCTTATACCCCCTTATAGACCGGCTTCGTGAATGAGACCTACTAATGGTAAGACTGACTTATTCTTATACATATATATAATAATTAAACTTTTAATATTATAAAAGTATAAGGGTTGAATTTTAAACTTTTTAAAAATCTAAGGTTTAATTTGGAATTAAAGTGTTATGATGTAAGACTTTACAAATTCCAAAACTTGAGGGCAAGAATTGAAACTATTCAAGACATTTCATTTTATAACTTATGAGTTTTAACGGTTCATAAAATGAAGACTCTTCATTTTTATGTAACCACCTTTCGTTAATAACATTTTAAAGAAGTGAATTTTGGTTACCCATAACTTGAGGACAAATTATGGACACCATCATTAGGCATTAGGATCATGAATTAATCAACCATGCAAGTTACAAATAATTTCATATGGTCTTTTAAAACTCATAAGAACAAGTGTTCACATCAAACAATTTCAAGAACTCATTTTAACACATATTAAACTTGAAATTTGATAATAGCCTTTGGAAATGGATTAACATAATCATTACAACATTAAAAAACATATTTTACATGTCCAGAATAGTTTGGGGTAATGATTCTAGCCCATTTCTAGCAACAAAGTTTGAGAAAATGCTCAGACCACTCCTACTCGTCGAGTGCATGATACTACTCGACGAGTAGTATGAATTTTACCTTGGACTCGTCGAGTCCCCCCATGGACTCGGCGAGTTCAGATGAACAGTGAGCAGATTTTCGATTTTTCATACAATTTGCATCAAGTATACAGAAAGCAAACCTGGCTTTGATACCACTGATGGGATTTGAGCATTCTAACACTCCTATGGTGTACATGCAACCCTAGAAACCTTGGATCTATGTTTTCTCTATATACATGCAAATTTGATTTTCCAAGGTTCACTTCCTAACTAGCATAGCATGGAGTATATGTAATATAAAAACTAGTAGGAATACATATCTTTATTGTTGCTTAGATTCCTTGATGACTTTGTGAGCCTAGCACCCCAAATGTGATGCCACAAATGCTTTACACAACACCACAAATACTTAGAATAACTTGAGAGAGTATAACACTTATGCAATTTCGGCTAGCCATCTTCTTCTCTTTCTAGTGGCCGAAAATGCTCCATAAGAGGTTCCTTTTATAGTTTGTCATAAGTAGGGTTACACCATGTAAACCCTAAATGACATGGCTTTTCATTTCTTATGATCCATGGGTTTATTATGCCCATGGACTATCCATGAAGCACCACATGGGTTTAAACCTAATTCCATTAACCATGGATCATTAGCCCACTATTTAAGAATGGAAGATTTACGTAATCAACCCCATATATTTAATTAGTCTCCTTTTGATCACTAAATTAATTCCAATTTAATTCTATACCAATACTAATTAAATAATAATATTAATATATTAGAACTTATAATATATTAATAGCCTTTAAGTGTCCTTTCTCTCATTATAGTCTACCCAAGTATTGCAATGCCATGCAACCCAAATGGACCATTCCGGGTCGGGTCAAGTACATACCAAATAAAGTTATGGACTTAGACACTATATCCAAAAATAACATAAGATGGGCTGGCCTTGGTGCCTTAGACCCATTGGTATGGTGAGAAGACTCACCTCTGATGAATGTTGAACTGGAACTATAGTCAAATATGTCCCACATGCTGCTCTAACTCAACCACCTAAAAGCATCATAAGATAAGCTTGTCATAAACCCAACCTAGTCTCATAGTCAACCCTAGTCAACCTTGGTCAGGGTCAAGGTCAATAGTCAAAGTCAACAGTCCATGTTGACTTCAACTCGTCGAGCGCATCTAGCGACTCATCGAGTTTCCTCCGAGTCCAGAAGACCCAGTCAAACCCTAGAAAACTTGTCGAGTTTTCTTGATATACAGAAAACGGGGAAATCCATCTCGACTCGTCGAGTTGCTACGGAAACTCGCCGAGTCCCCTTTCCTGTTTGCTTGCTGTGATAATACATCGAATACATGGATTCCAGGCCTTAGATCTGAAGCCCTAAGGTGCCTAGAAGGATAAAGTTTCCAACTTTACCTTCTAAAACCGTTCCAAATGCTCTAAGGTCCTTAGTAAAGGTTGGAAAGCTCCAAAGCCTTGTCATTTGGTCCAAGACCCATGGGATCTGAAATCCCTCCTTTCCAGAAAGGTTCCTAGTCCTAAAAATGTTCTAAAGATGGAGGCTTTATGGACATGCATGTCCAATGCATGTCCCTAGGTCAAAATGGCCAAAAAGAGGGAAATACGCCCTAAAACCCTTGCATTGGTATCCTTTCTTGACCAAAGGCCAGATCTAGCACACCTTGGGACCATTTTGCTCTGGAGATTCATAAAGTTGCAAACTTTATGAATCCCATGCATGCATTCAACAAGAAGGGTAGGAAATAGAGAGTAAAATCGAGATCTAGCCATATTCTTTGATAAAAATCGAGTCTCGAAGACTTACAACAGCTCACAAGATGATTAAGCTCAAGGATGGTTGCTTGGTTTGTTGGATCTCCTCACTATCTCCTTCTTCTTAAACTTCAAAGGCCACTATAGTTCACAAAAATGGAAGAGAATGGGGACTAGGTTAGCACTAACGTTCTTAGGGTTTGGAGGCTAATGAGAGGTTAAGCTCAAGGCTCATAAGGATATTATATAGGGTGCAAGCCCTAAAATTAGGGTTTTGTATTTATAGCACCTACTCGTAGAGTCGGCCTTCCAACTCGTCGAGTAGGGTGTAGATTCTACGTTCCTGAAATGACTTCTACTCGACGAGTTGGATTCCCAACTCGCCGAGTCCACACCAAAACCTTAGATTTTATATAAATTAAGTAATATTTGGAACAGGTGTTACATCCTTATCGAATACGGACTCTATCCTCTTGATGTCTATCTTCTAGAATAATTATACTCATCTTTTGGCTGAAATCTTCTCCTTTAAACTCCAAACCTCCAAAGTTCCGACCCTTGTCGCTTTTGGTCCTTTTTCTTCAAGAATGCTTATTTTGACTGCAATATAATTCACGCTTATAAGTCTCATAAATCTTTGCAAATAACCAAAATATTAATAAAATTATATTAAAATATTGCCTAAAAATGTGTAAAGTATAACATAAAATTATTATTGTTAAAAGGGTTAGAATGTTGGTGATTTTAGATCACTTGCAATTAAATATAATTGGAATTTATTTTAGTTTCAAATAAGAGCAAAATACTCCAAGTGCACATTTGCGTAGTACGTGTTTGAACCTGAGCACAACTAAATACGATCAAGGGCTTGTTTCTTGAGTGGTCTAAGGGCCATCCCCTTGGTGGTGGAAAACATGTTTAGAAGTGGTGAGTTAGACTATAGGGTATGGTGCGGTTTGGGACCGCACCTTGGTGCCACATCAGCAGGGAACACCGCCCCCAGGGTGCGGTTTCCTGCCATTGAGACCGCAGTGCGGTCCTTGAAGACCGCGATATTTGATTAGTTGGTACCGTTGAACGCAATTTCCCCCTTTTTTTTTTGTTTTTTTTTTTTTGTTTTTTTTTTCTTTCCTTCCTATATATATACACATATCAAACTCAATTTTTTTCACAATACAATCTTTTCTCTCTCAAAAAAAATTTTTTTTTTTTAAATCACCACTCTCCAAGTTTCCCCTTTATGTTTTTTAAGTTTATAGGGTTATTTAAATGTCATGTATGTGGTTTTTTTTTTTTAGTAACGCAATGTACTGTTTTTTTTATTTATTTTCAAGTAATGAAGAATTATGTTTTTTTTTATTAAAATAGAAGGTATATTAAATTAAATTAGTTAAAAAAAAAAAAAGTTTTATTAAATTAAAATACTTAAAAAAAAACAAAAAAAAAAAGAAATGCAAAGTGTGGCACCACACCCTTGGTGTAGCAAGAAACCACACTTAAGTGGTAAAATGTGATGTGGCGCTTACGTGGCGCTTACATGGCGAGGGAGGGAGTGCGGTTTCGGTGGCACCACTCCCTCCAGCCTTAGTGTAAAAGTTAAAACTTACACTAATACTAATAGTTGCACTCTTGACGGAGCGTGTTGTGCTCGGGTGACTATTGTGTGTAAAGTTGCGGTTTTCGGTTCACAGACTTGTAGACATATGAACCCACATACCTGTTAGACTAGTGGGGACCCACTGAAACCCTACAAAATTTTTAGAAAAACAGTTATAACTTTCTCATTACCGCAAATAATTTATGACTTATTTTAGAAAAATGGTTACAACTTTCTCTTAACCACATATAACTTTCTAAAATCGTACTTTGTCATACTTATCCTTTTTCACGAGTATAAATAAAGGTTATGCTCTAGTTTTAAAAAACTAATGAATATAATATAACTCTAAATATGCATTTGGTTCTTGTTAATTTATTGTTCCTAAGAACAAAAATGTTTTGTAATCATCTTTATCATGAGAAAATATTTATGAACCCCACAGATAAGGTACAAATAGTTGTCAAAGAAAACAATAAACACAATTAGATCACTATAGATGCAATCTACTTCTGCAAACACCATAATCTTAAATTCCACCAACAAATGAAAAAGTGATATATATTTTTTAATTTTTCTAAAACAGTTAAGAAACATTGTTTATTCCCTTTTCAGTTATATTAAACTTTGATATGGAGGATATCTACACTAATCAATAAAAAATCTTTTTTTCTACATGTTTCACTCCCATTTATTTTTTTCATATGTTATTTTATGATTTTTTTTTCTATTTTATTAAATTTTACATAGTATTTAAATGTAATAATAAATGGATATAAATTTTGTTAATGCAACATTCCTTATAATTTCAAAATTCATAAATTAAAGCCCAATTCTTTCATTTGTTTATTTACTTAAATTATTTGTTTAATTTTGAAAGAGAAATAAACACTTCAATTTCAATAATTCAATATTTTTCTTATTTTTCTTATAAATTCAACTTCCTAAATGATTAAATCCTCGTATTTAACTTTTTTTTTTAATAAATTTGTGTATTATACGAATCTCATTACTAGTTTATGATATTAGTTATTTAAATTAATGGTTATTAGTATTTTCCTAATTTTTTCATTGTATGGAAATTACATAGTTCATAACTTCGTATTTCATTTTCACCTTTTCTTTTTAAATTAAGAAAAGGAAATTCTAGTCATTTAGACGGGTTAAATGAAAAGGTTAGGGTTTAATGGTTTATGTTAAATGTTAGGGATAATGACTTAAAAGAGTAAAATACTTTTCGATTTACACATTTAGGCACTAATATATACTTTTCGATTTGTACACATTTAGTCACTGAGTTTTTTTTTCATCCATATTACTACTTAAACTTGTTTAATTGTATACATTTAGCCCTTATGACCGACTATTTCAAGTAAGCCGGAAAAAATGACTTCAAAAGGGTAATATATTTCTCATTTTGTACACATTTAATCCTTAATATTTTTTTGCACGGTTAGTATTTAATATTTTTTTTTGTTTGAAAATACGTCATTGTTTTTTTTGTACACATTCAGAAATGATGATCATTTTTTAGGTTTTTCCACAACATCCTATGCGGGAAAATCAATAATAAGGTGTCGGAGAATGTTCATGCTTATGGCCACCATTGCCTCAGCTACTTGGTTGCTTAGTTCTTGTGGTTTGATTTAGGTCTTGTGTTCTGAACGTCGAAACTTTTTCAAACGATCATGAATTTTAACAATCTTTATCTCCACACATTCGTATTTGAGTATACTACAACTTTTATTTAGATTACTCTCTTTAAAAATTAATATATTTTTACTTATGATCTTTATATCCATGCATTTTTGATGAATGTATGTAAGAACGCTTTTCTTATATAAAATCATAATTAAAAATATGTTGTTTTTTAATGAGAATAATATAAACGAAAGTTGTAGTAGACTCAAACGAATGCATGGATATAAAGATCGTTAAAATTAGTGGTCATATGAAGAAGTTATGATGTTCAGAACACAACACCTAAACCAAACCGCAAGAACTAAGCAACCAAACAACCGATGTCGCAGTGACCATAAACATGAACAACCCTAAACACCTTATAAATAATTGTCCCGCATAATGTCATGAGAAAAACATAAAAAACGGTCACAACAATGACTTATTTTGCAACAATAAAAATTTGAAGGACTAAATATGCAAAAAAATATTAAGGGTTAAATGCGGACAAATCAAGAAATATATTACCCTTTTAAGTCGTTTTTTCCGACTTATCTGAGCCGGTCATAAGAACTTAATGTGTACAGTTAAACAAGTTGAAACGATAAATATGAACGGAAAAAACTCAGTGATTAAATATGTACGAATCAAAAAGTATATTATCAAGTCATTATCAATAATGTGGTCACTATTACCTATTTGCCCTCTTATCGTCTGTCTCAATACAATTACCTATCTGCCCTTTTATCGTCGTCTCCCGGCGGCACGGCCTCTCCCCCCTTCGTCGCCACCGCTGTTCATCGGCATACCCACCCAGTCGCACCCTCTTCTCCCACCTCCTGACCACCGCCATTCATCAACGTCGCCATCCAGCCGCACCTCCTTCTCCTTACTCGTTCACGAATGTAATTCAAATATAAATGACTAACATTCAAGGAAACTGCTAATTCCAAGTTTGTCGAATTTAACATCAGGGATCAACAGACAACATGGTAAAAGTGACAGAAAGAGTCTCCATCCCAAATACGGTGGAGAAGCAAGTATTTTATAATAAGAATAATTTACATATACAACCCTTAGAGAATAAGGAAAAGTACAAGAAGATGAAAAATCACATTAAAGAATGGAAACGTATGAGAGACCTATGAGTGTCTAACATCCCCCCTCAAGCGAAATGGTGGCGGTTTGATGCACAACATGTCGCAGAAGAACTCAAATTGATGTCGGGGAAGACTCTTTGTAAAGATATCCGCCACTTGAAGCTTGGTAGGAACAAATTTGGTGTGAAGTTTCCCAGAAGAAACAAGTTCACGAATGAAATGATAATCCAACTCAATATGCTTAGCTCGTTTGTGAGAGACCGGATTTTGCGTGAGAAATAAGGCACTTTTATTATCACACAAAAGCGTTGGTCGATCCGGAGGTAGAGCATGCAGCTCCTGCAGTAAATGAGTGATCCATATTATTTCCGCAACAGTGTTTGCTAAGCGATAGATGGTGGGTTGTTTCTTAGCACTCCACGATACAAGGTTGCCGCCTAGAAAAATAGAGTAGCCATAAGTAGAATGACGTGTCTCAAGACACCGAGCCCAGTCCGCATCAGAATAACCAAGAAGTCCAGGGGAGTTATGGCGAGAAAATGTGAGGCCAAAGGACATAGTGCCCTTGACATATCAGAGAATGCGCTTGACACTCTGAAAATGAGAACGCGTAGGACTCTGAAGAAACTGACTAACTTGATTTACCGCATATGAAATGTCAGGACGTGTGATGGTCAAATATTGCAGCGCACCAACAAGAGACTGATTGTGAGTCGGGTCATCAAATAGCTCACCACTCGTGACAAAGGCAGCATTGGAAGCAAGCGGGGTGGTAGCTGGTTTGGCGTCAAGAAGAGCCGCTCGCTGAAGAATGTCATGAGCATGCTTAGATTGACTGAGAAATAAGCCAGTATCATTATAGGTAACTTCAATCCCGAGGAAGAAATTAAGGCGGTCGAGATCCTTGATAGCAAACGTATCGTGTAATTTGGTGATAAAAGACCGGATGACAGCCTCTTGATTTCCAGTCAAAATTAAATCATCGACATAGACAAGCAAGTACAAGATGCATGAGTCCCGTTTGAATACAAACAGAGAAGTATCCGCCTTGCTACAAACAAACCCACTAGCAATAAGAAAGGTTCTTAGCCGATGAAACCAAGCCCACGGATCCTGTTTAAGCCCATAGAGAGCTTTGTTTAGATGACACACATGATGAGGAAAAGTTGGATCCTGAAAGCCCGGTGGTTGCTCCTTGTATACCAGCTCATGCAGCTCACCATTAAGAAAAGCGTTGTTAACATCAAGTTGGTGGAGTTTCCAGTTGTTAAGAACCGCCAGTGAGAGCACAGTTCGAACAGTAGAGGCCTTAACCACCGGACTGAAAGTTTGAGAATAATCAATCCCCGGGACTTGACTGAACCCCTGAGCAACAAGACGAGCTTTGTGTCTTTCAATTGAACCATCGGCATGATATTTGGTACGGAATAGCCAACGACAACCCACTATGTTATGATGTTCACGTCGGGGAATCAATGTCCAAGTATTATTCCGGTGAAGAGCTTCCATTTCTTGATGCATGACAGTCAACCAATGTGGATGTTTTACAGCGGACTTGAACCCTTTTGGATCCGTGGAAGCAAAAAGCGCTGAATATAGCGCATGGGAAGAAGTGTGGGACAAATCGGCCCAATGCTTTGGTCTGAAAATCCCAGCCTTGGCTCGTGTGGTCATTGGATGTCCCGTGGGTGGAGGAACAGGGGTCGGAGTATCAACGGATGAATCTGACTGCAAAGGCATAGCATGTTCGTCAGAAACAATCGTGGGCTCGGGTGTAGCATGCTCGTTATGGAAGGTAGTGGGCTGAGTAAACACATAGTCTCCCAGAGATTCAGAGGAGACAGGTAGGCATTGTGTCTCATCACAAAGGTCGCAGGCAGGCAATGGCGAAGAAGAGGCCGGAGTTGACGGCGATGCTGGCGAAACAATCGGTGCAACAGGGGAACATGGGTGATCATCCAAGAAATTTGTCAAGGTTAACATGGTTGCCGGAAGTTGAGACGTAGCACCAGAAAAAGGAAAGCATTGTTCATCAAATTTGGCATGCCGAGTGATATAAATACGTGATGTCGCAGGATCAGGACATTGATAACCTTTGTAACGAGAGCAGTAACCAAGGAAAATGCGCGGGAGGCTTCATGGAGAGAGTTTGTGAGCGGCATAGTCTCGTAAGTACGGGTAAACACGACAACCAAATGGCCGAAGGTGATCATAAGTTGGAGCCCGATTAAATACAAGCTCAAAGGGGGATTTATTTTGCAACACCGAAGTAGGTAAGCGATTAATTAGATAGATTGCAGAACTAAATGCGTGAACCTAATACGATGGAGGGACGTGCGCATTAAATAACATTGCCAGACCCATTTCAACAATGTGTCTGTGTTTGCGTTCGACCCGAGCATTCTGTTGAGGAGTGTATGGACAAGAAACCTGGTGAAATGTGCCATTATCATTAAGTAATTTGCAAACACGATGATTCAAGAATTCGGTGCCGCCATCACTCTGAAAAACCTTTACTTTGCGAGTGAATTGTGTTTGAACAAACTTGAGAAATACATCCAAGATTGCATAGAAATCAGATTTGGTTTTAAGAGAATAAAACCACGTAAATCTAGAATGATCATCCATAAACACAACATAATATCGGTAAGCATCAACAGAACATTCAGGTGAGGTTCTCCACAAATCACAGTGCACCAAATCTAATATGTTTTCATTTATAACAAAAGGTAATCGATGTGCCTTAGCAAGTTGACAAGGAGAGCATACAACCGGGTTTGGTAAAAGAGAAGTAACCAACAAACGACCCTGTTTATTTAAAAGTAAAATGGTGTCAACGGACACATGTCCTAACCGAGAGTGCCACAATTCAAAGGACGCCTTCAACTTTGACTTGGTGGAGGCAAAGAACGACCGAGGACTGGTAGAGAGAACATATAAGCCACGTTCACATTGACCTTGAGCGAGAACTTGTCGCATTGATCGATCCTGAATGTAGAAATAAGGTTGAGAAAACAAAACATCCAGATTATTATCGATGGTTAATTTACTAACGGATAAAAGATTTTTGGTAATCTTAGGAATGACCAATACATCCCGAAGCCTAATATTATTATTAAAAGAGGAGTCGCCAACATGTAAGATGGGAAGAACCTGACCATTCCCAAAGGTAACCTGGTTGGTGCCCGAATAGGGTGCAGGTTGAGTCACCGACGAAGAACTAGATGTCATATGGTCCGTCGCACCGGAATCAACATACCAATCTGGTCTGGCGGAAGAAACATGACATTGGGCATGAAAAGCTTTGGCGAGATTAGCATCAGAGGCGGGATCATGGGTGATATAGGTGGCAAGACGAGGGCATGCATTAGCATAATGACCGTTTGTACGACACAATTGACAGTGCGGAGGACGGCGACCACGTCCCTAACCGCCACGGGAGGATCGACCACCACGACCCCAGTTAGAGATAGTATCACGAGACAGAGCGGTAAACGCAACAGGTGGGGCGATGGGCCCATGAATGGACTTGAGAAACAATTCGTGCCCCTCTGCCTGTGCAAGAAGATCCCGAAAGAGAAGGGGTGACCGAGAGGCTCGAGTAGTAGTTGAAAAAGTTTCAAAGGATCCACCAAGGCCACACAAAAACCAATGAACCTTATCAGATTCTTCAACGGGATAACCAATCGCCGATAACTGATCACAAATGGTCTTAAATTTACGACCATAATCAGTAACAGAAGAGGCGCCTTTAGACAGTTGGCGGAGCTGATCGCGTAGGTTTTGAATGCGCTTGACAGAAGAGTTGTTGTAGGTGGTCTCAAGGGCAACCCATATTTGTCAAGCTGTGTCCAGCCCAATAATTTTAGAGAAGGCCTCTTCAGTGAGAGAGGCATGGAGGATGATAACGATGCGCTGATCAGCAGCAAGCCATACCGAGAACGCCAGATTTGGTGAAGATTTGTCATCAACGAGGAGTTCTGTGGGTACAGGAGGTGCCGTCAATGTGACCCATCAGATTTTGATGTGTGAGGAGAGGAATAAGTTGACTCTTCCATAACAAATAGTTTGAGGGGGAAAGGCGAATAGTAATGAGATGCATAAGAGTGTTAATAGGGAGGAGAGTATCAGCGGAGGTGGAACCTGCCATGGATTAGAAGACAGAAAAAGAACACGTACAGAGAAGGAAATGAGAAAAAATAGGATCTTTAGACAAATGATACCATGACAGAAAGAGTCTCCATCCCAAATACGGTGGAGAAGCAAGCATTTTATAATAAGAATAATTTACATATACAACCCTTAGAGAATAAGGAAAAGTACAAGAAGATGAAAAATCACATTAAAGAATGGAAACGTATGAGAGACCTATGAGTGTCTAACAAAAAGTATTTGACATGAGGGAAGTGATCTTCAGTTTGGTAAAATCATTTGACATCGGGTTTCTTATATATATATATATATATATATATATATATATATATATATATATATATATATATATATATATATATATATATATATATATTTTCGTTTTTCGTTTTTCGGTTTCACAGGGATCAACAAACAACCTTGTTTTTCAATCTTGAAATGGATGCTCTCTTGTTTGGTTTGATTGGTTGGACGCATTTGTTCATTCGATGTTGGGCTTGCTAAATTAATTTCTATTAATTTTGCTTTGATTTTGAACCCTAGTACTTTCTTTGATTCACATATCTACAATTTGTATTTATTTTGTGTTGTTTATGCTTATGCTTTTGCTAAATACAAAGTATTCGTTTGCGTGACTTGAGTGGGACTGTGTGCGGTTGATTCTCAACCGGTTGTTTTTTTTGTCATTGTCTTTCCCTCCTATCACTCAAGAAGATGAAAATCATTGTATTACTGTTGATTTGGTAACATAGTGAAATCAAAATCAGAGTTATTTATTTTGTTATTATTGCATCATTATTTTTATAAAAAAGTTATTCTAAGTATTTTAATTTTTGTATATTTAGAACTTCATTTAATAGAAGTTATCAAATAATTTTTGTATAACATGGGTCATTCACTCTTTTTAATCAGATGGTTCAAAGATATGGTTGCAAATCAATAATCATGATGATCTCTAATAATATAATTACTAAAAGTATAGAACCAAAATAATCATCTTAGATTTCTAACCAGTTGGAAAGTTGTAAAGATTTGAATATATTTTGTTCAAATTCATCCTATTTAACAGGTTCTATGTTTGGGTTATTAGCAAAAAGAAATACAAGATATTTTCAACATTTTATCAATTCATTTCATGCAGCATGTTCTTTTAATCTCTAGTGTAACCAACTACTATTTTCTAGCATTTAATGTAACAAGCATACAATTCTTTTATCATTTTATTTGATGTTTTATATTAAATGTTCAAAACATTTTTGTTACCTGAGATACTTAAATTATGTTGCAAAAATTGGTTGAATGGTGAAGTTTTGTATCTTTTTGCAATTAGGATTTAGGACTACATATTTACCTAAGGATTTAAATATTAAAATAACCAAATTGGTTTCTAAACGGATGAAAACTACGACCTCTGCCGTCATGTTTAAAATGTCAAAACATTGTATTTATATCATTTTACATTATTAGACTAATTCTTTTTACATTGTAGATCATCAATATATGCTAACAACCTTACAAATTGCTCAGTGATAGATTTCCATTAATTTGCTAATTCGGTTGCTTCTAAATATGTAGGAGCTACTAAAAGCAAAAATATCGAGCAATGTCGGACCCAACGGGGATTGCTGGTGCCATTATTAACCCAATTGCTCAGACGGCCTTGGTTCCCGTTACGGAGCATGTAGGCTACATAATTTCCTGCAGAAAATATGTGAGGGTCATGCAGATGAAAATGAGAGAGTTGAATACCTCAAGAATCAGTGTAGAGGAACACATTAGCCGGAACACAAGAAATCATCTTCAGATTCCATCTCAAATTAAGGATTGGTTGGACCAAGTAGAAGGGATCAAAGCAAATGTTGCAAACTTTCCGATTGACGTCATCAGTTGTTGTAGTCTCAGGATCAGACACAAGCTTGGACAGAAAGCCTTCAAAATAACTGAGCAGATTGAAAGTCTAACGAGACAAAACTCACTGATTATCTGGACTGATGAACCTGTTCCCCTGGGAAGAGTTGGTTCCATGATTGCATCCACCTCTGCAGCATCAAGTGATCATCACGATGTCTTCCCTTCAAGAGAGCAAATTTTTAGGAAAGCACTAGAAGCACTTGAACCCGTCCAAAAATCCCACATGATAGCCTTATGGGGGATGGGCGGAGTGGGGAAGACCATGATGATGAAGAAGCTGAAGGAGGTTGTGGAACAAAAGAAAACGTTCAATATTATTGTTCAAGTGGTCATAGGAGAGAAGACAAACCCTATTGCTATTCAGCAAGCTGTAGCAGATTCCCTCTCTATAGAGCTGAAAGAAAACACTAAAGAAGCAAGAGCTGATAAGCTTCGTAAATGGTTCGAGGCTGATGGAGGAAAGAATAAGTTCCTCGTAATACTTGACGATGTATGGCAGTTTGTTGATCTTGAAGATATTGGTTTAAGTCCTCAGCCAAATAAAGGTGTCAACTTCAAGGTCTTGTTGACGTCAAGAGATTCACATGTTTGCACTCTGATGGGAGCTGAAGCCAATTCAATTCTCAATATAAAAGTTTTAAAAGATGTAGAAGGAAAAAGTTTGTTCCGCCAGTTTGCTAAAAATGCGGGTGATGATGACCTGGATCCTGCTTTCATTGGGATAGCAGATAGTATTGCAAGTAGATGTCAAGGTTTGCCCATTGCCATCAAAACCATTGCCTTAAGTCTTAAAGGTAGAAGCAAGTCTGCATGGGACGTTGCACTTTCTCGTCTGGAGAATCATAAGATTGGTAGTGAAGAAGTTGTGCGTGAAGTTTTTAAAATTAGCTATGACAATCTCCAAGATGAGGTTACTAAATCTATTTTTTTACTTTGTGCTTTATTTCCTGAAGATTTTGATATTCCTACTGAGGAGTTGGTGAGGTATGGGTGGGGCTTGAAATTATTTATAGAAGCAAAAACTATAAGAGAAGCAAGAAACAGGCTCAACACCTGCACTGAGCGGCTTAGGGAGACAAATTTGTTATTTGGAAGTGATGACATTGGATGCGTCAAGATGCACGATGTGGTGCGTGATTTTGTTTTGCATATATTCTCAGAAGTCCAGCACGCTTCAATTGTCAACCATGGTAATGTGTCAGAGTGGCTAGAGGAAAATCATAGCATCTACTCTTGTAAAAGAATTTCATTAACATGCAAGGGTATGTCTGAGTTTCCCAAAGACCTCAAATTTCCAAACCTTTCAATTTTGAAACTTATGCATGGAGATAAGTCGCTGAGCTTTCCTGAAAACTTTTATGGAAAGATGGAAAAGGTTCAGGTAATATCATATGATAAATTGATGTATCCATTGCTTCCCTCATCACTTGAATGCTCCACCAACCTTCGAGTGCTTCATCTCCATGAATGTTCATTAAGGATGTTTGATTGCTCTTCAATTGGTAATCTTCTCAACATGGAAGTGCTCAGCTTTGCTAATTCTGGCATTGAATGGTTACCATCTACAATTGGAAATTTGAAGAAGCTAAGGCTACTGGATCTGACAGATTGTGGAGGTCTTCATATAGATAATGGCGTCTTAAAAAATTTGGTCAAACTTGAAGAGCTTTATATGGGTGCTAATCGTCTGTTTGGAAATGCCATTAGCTTGACAGATGAAAACTGCAATGAAATGGCAGAACGCTCAAAAAATCTTCTTGCACTAGAATCTGAGTTGTTTAAAAGCAATGCTCAACTGAAGAATCTATCCTTTGAGAATCTTGAACGATTCAAGATCTCAGTGGGACATTTTTCAGGTGGATATTTCAGTAAAAGCAGGCACTCATATGAAAACACTTTGAAGTTGGTCGTTAACAAAGGCGAACTATTGGAATCACGAATGAACGGGTTGTTTGAGAAAACGGAGGTGCTTTGTTTAAGTGTGGGGGATATGAATGATCTTTCAGATGTTATGGTGAAGTCCTCTTCGTTCTACAATTTAAGAGTCCTTGTCGTTTCAGAGTGTGCAGAGTTGAAACACCTCTTCAAACTTGGTGTTGCAAACACTTTGTCAAAGCTTGAGCATCTTGAAGTCTACAAATGCGATAATATGGAAGAACTCATACATACCGGGGGTAGTGAAGGAGATACAATTACATTCCCCAAGCTGAAGCTTTTATATTTGCATGGGCTGCCAAACCTATTGGGTTTGTGTCTTAATGTCAACACAATTGAGCTACCAGAACTTGTGCAAATGAAGCTTTACAGCATTCCGGGTTTCACAAGCATTTATCCGCGGAACAAGTTGGAAACATCTACTTTGTTGAAGGAAGAGGTACATATATATGGTTTATGTTAATACATTTTAAACAATCTTTTCAACTAAAAGTTTCAGAATATATCTGTAATCTGATTGTATGAATTGTTAGTGTTTGGATGTGGCTATTAAAGGATGATTATTTGGCAGGTTGTGATTCCTAAGTTGGACATACTTGAAATTGATGACATGGAGAATTTAAAGGAAATATGGCCTAGTGAGCTTAGTAGAGGTGAGAAAGTTAAGTTGAGAGAGATTAAAGTGAGAAATTGTGATAAACTTGTGAATCTATTTCCACACAATCCCATGTCTCTGCTGCATCATCTTGAAGAGCTTATAGTCGAGAAATGTGGTTCCATTGAAGAGTTGTTCAACATCAACTTGGATTGTGCCGGTGTAATTGGAGAAGAAGACAACAACAGCAGCTTAAGAAACATCAAAGTGGAGAATTCAGTGAAGCTAAGAGAGGTGTGGAGGATAAAAGGTGCAGATAACTCTTGTCCCCTCTTTCGTGGCTTTCAAGCTGTTGAAAGCATAAGCATAAGATGGTGTGATAGGTTTAGAAATGTATTCACACCTATCACCACCAATTTTGATCTGGGGGCACTTTTGGAGATTTCAGTTGATTGTATAAGAAATGATGAATCGGACGAGAGTAACCAAGAGCAAGAGCAGGTATGGATTTCAATTTCACTCTCTTACTTAATTAATGATTAAGCCCTTGCTTTTTTAATAAAAAAGGGACAAACCATTTCTTGACGTAATGTTGCAATACAAGTCATGTATAAGAGTGACTAACTTTTTTTTATTTATAAAATAACTACAAAACATGTTTTTTTCATTATAGATCATGTGTAATTAATGATAAATCATTAGAAATGTCACTAATTACTTTTTAGTATTTATAAAATAAATACAAAACATGTTTTTTCATTATAGATCATGTATAAATCATTAGAAATGTCACTAATTACTATTTAGTAAATAATAACAAATTTAATAAATTATCAACTAAAAATGTCATTCCCTAACCCAAAAAAAAAAAAAAAAAAAAAAAAAAAAAAAAAAAAAAAAAAAAAACTATTTGGTCGAAAAAGCCCGTATTTCGAAATAACTAAAATGAAAATATTTGACATTCACTAAGAGCAATTTTTTTCTAAACAAGATTGCAAATGATTAAAACTAAAAAGAATTTTATATATGTTATACAAAATTAAAATTTGAAATTAAGTTTATAATTCTTGTATCACAAAGGGATATATATAGTACAATATTATTTTTTTGCAGTCATGTATAGTTGTATCTGTAAATGATTTGTTAAGATGGTAGGAGTGAAAACCACTCAATCTAATAGACTCATTGTCACATCAGCTTTACATCTCTTTTTCTTTCTCCTCTTTTTTTCATCTTTTCAAACTCATAACACATAAAAATAACATCTTTTCCAACACACTCAACTCACTGTCACATTATTATTTTTAATTTAATTAAATTAGAAAATATAAAAGTAAATAAAACATAACATTTTTTAATTAAAAAAACATTAATACAAATAAAAAGTACACGATAAAAAAAGATAATTAGAAAAAAACATAATAAAAAAAAAGAAGACAACAACATTAAAAATAAAAAAGCGACGATTAAAATTGAATAATAATCAAGAAAATTTTAAAACTCCTAACCATATTTTTATGTAATTTGTCGTTTCCGTTCAAACACCATTCGTAGAATCCCTACTGTCAAGTGATCATGCGGGTTGAGAAAAAACTACATCTCTCTTTCATGTATCTTCAGGTCCAACAATTTAGCTTTCCTTTCTTCATTTTTTTCGTGTAAGACGCAATCTTTCATCCCTATATCGTTTTCTCTCTTTCACCTCTACTTTGTTCACAATGTGGATGCCAATAATTTCGTTGACCAGATCAACGATTTAATTTGGTGTTGATGCTTCAGATGCTGCTTTCTTTCCTTTTCGTTGTCTCCGAGGCGGTGAGCTTGTTTTTAAATAGCGTAAAGCGCCCCAAAGCGCTTTAGGCTTTGGGAGCAAAAGCGCTAAGCGCTAAGCGAAAACGTCCGCTTAGAGCACACGAAGCGTCCGTTATTAAAATTTTGAAAATTATGGAAATTATAGATATATAAAAATAGCCTATACCGCGTATTGCATAAGGCATCAATTTCAAAACTGGCATCATGCATGGTGATAAAAAAAAAAAGGATGAAGTATTTTCTTAAATCTTAAATTTCTAATCCTTAATCATAATTTATAAAAACTGAAAAGTAGCAAAATGATCGTCATCATTGCCAACTTGGACAACATCATCTCCTCTACCATCACTTCCGGTAAATTCTTAACTGGGTCATTTGATCCACTCTTTATAGAACCCATTCTGTAAAATAAGATTATATCATAATAGATTAGTATACTACAATACATCACTACACAAGTCAATGGAATTAGATAATCAATCAGATTGTGCACAACTACAGATTTAGTGATTACAGAAAAATGATAGTCATGCATGTATTGTTTCGTTTCTAGTTTCTACACATGCAACATATCAGTTAAGACATAAGAGTACATCAAGATCAAGTGATTAACATAACATAATAGATGTTAGATAACTTGATTAAGTGTCAAACATCTAGCATAATTAATTAATTGATTACAGAAGAAGAGTAGAATAGTAGATCACTAAAAGTTATAGAATCGGTGAAGAAGAGATGGAGAAGCATAAAAGATTTAAGAAATTGTACCTTGTTTCGATCTTGATTGTTGATTCCAACAGTTCAGAGGATGAAGATGAAAATGGAGAAGAAGAAGCGTTTTCCCGCTACTAATGTTGTCTTTATTGAGCAACGTATGGAGTTTCACTTTAATAACCCAATGTATCTAATTAAAAATAGACTAAATCTGGCCCAACTAATTAAATAAGCCCATTATGCCTAAAGCGTGCGTAAGCACCACTTTACCTAATCAGAAAAAGCAGCAAAAGCGCCGATTTTAAGAGTCTGAGCGCATGAGTAATACAAAAGTGTTTTAGTTTTTCCGCCATGCACTTAGCGCTTTAAGCGGCCTGAAGCGGCGCTTTTTAAAACCAAGGCGGTGAGTTCAATTTTTAGTGTTGTTGGTCGAACCCTGGTGGAAATTGTGCATCTGACGATGTTGTATATGCATTGGATGAAGAAGTTTTGGTTCGTTTTGAAGAAGGAGGCGGGGATTCTTTCTCGGTTCTTTTTACTTGCAACCATTTTACATGGTATTTCAAAACATCCTAAGCTTTTTCCTGAGAAAAAGCTTTCTGGTTACTAAGCCTCTAATACTTGCTTTGTGCATCTTTTAGAGCATCTACCTCGGATCTCCCGCTAGCAAGACTGTTCATCTTACGATTAAAGATGCATTTGAAATCGTTGCATTTTTTAAAGATGTTTCCAATTTGAATTTACTTGATGTCATGTTCGATCCATACCACCCAACTGAACATTAAGATGTTCTAAAACCCGCTCCTAAAATACATCCAAACTTTGGTGATTTTTACGCTTTTTATCTTCAAAAACATCAACATAAACCCTAGCCGAAGCCACCTCTTCCTTTTCCACCCATTTTTTTTACTTTTGGCGCTATGTGTAGTTGCGTTTGTGCCCGATAACTAGTTCTGCACCTCGATATATTGTCTAGGAGCGGGATCGTCACTAGAATCTAATGATTCTAAGCTTTGAGTATCACGATAATAGGACACCTCGAGCGGAGAACTTTGGAATCTAGTTTCAGGAATCCCTTGATGATACTGCATGTATTATTGAGTAAAACGCATATTAACATGTGTAAGACGAAATGAGTTATAGCTTTGTTGCACTGGGTTTTGTTTGATTTGGATTTTGTTGATAGTGTTGGTATTGTTGATAGTTTGGGTGGTGTTGTAGTTTGGGTTTTGTTGGTAGTTTTGGGATTCTGGAGAATAAAATGGAATTTCTTGACTTGAACCGCCTTGCTTCGATTTGTGTTTTTGACAGGATCGTCTTTTTTGATTTTCCTATGGAATCCATTGAACGGAATTGAGGAGGTGCGTAATGGAATAAGATATATGAATTAAGAAAATATAAGAATTGATGAAATTAGATTGACGAATTGAGAGAAATATATAGGTAAAAAGCTAAAAAAAAGAAATTTATTTAACTCTTGACCTATCAATAGATCAAAGAGGACAATTGATATAACCCTTCATTGAGATTCTTCACCAAACTCACGGGCTACATAACCTGCCAAAGAGATAACTCGTTGTCCCATTTTTTTTGCTCGATACAAGCACCTGACGGTACTGTCAATACCGCCTACCTATTTTTCGTCTTCCTGAGCTACTTTTCCACCCTTATAGGTTTGTAGTCCACCCATCCTTTATTCCTTGTACCAATATGGGATGGAAACATTATTCATTAAGCCAAAAAAATAACATATAAGGGGTGAGTGACAAAGGTAAGTACTAAAGAGGACCAATCCATTTTTCTTGTACACACAACACACACAGGGGCAAATGTAGGATTTCATAGTAGGTGTTGCTGGTGGCACATAGGTGCTGCCTGTAACACCCCAAAATTATAGGGTAAAAGTTTCATTTTTAAATTGACCATAAACACCATTTATCCTTTTCAATCGTTTAAAAGTATAACAGAGTAAGAATAGTTATCAGAGTACAATCCCAAAATCATAAATTTGCAGAAACATGGGTGGATACGCTGCGATCAAGTCGGGCCCTTCCTTTTCGAGCCGGAAGTACATGAAACCATAACTATAAAACTGTAAGCACAAATATTAGTGAGTTCCCTAAAATACCACATATCATACATACAATGGGCCCCGCCCGACACAGATCTGTCAGTAACATGCGATGTGCCCCGCCCAACACACTCTTGAGTCCTCGTCTGGCATCATCAGGCCCCGCCCAGTATACATACAAACACATACAATACATCCAAGAATTATTAAGATATACATCACAGAGTACACTCATCAAGCCCCGTCTGGCATCGTACCATGCTCGGAATACATACCACATACCGCACATGCAATAGTCACACGGACAACTAGCATCCTAATCATAATAAAACATAGGCCGACATTGGTGCCCCCGACCCGTCAAACATAGTGAGGAGACTCACCTTAATCCAAGATAACCGAGATGCATGCTCTGCTGCTACCGGAAGCCTCATTGAACATAACCAATTATCTTTAATCAACAATTAAGATAAATTCTCAAAATCAAAGGCCTAAACAATATTCTATCTTCCTAAAGGGTAAAAGACCATTTTACTCTTTCCATAGTTGGTCCAACACCTCATGACCCAACTCCTAAAATGCCGAACGCCCAAAATGAATTTCTCAGGAGTGCGCCCCGCGTACAGCCCGTCACAGCACAATGTACAAGTCGTCGATGCCTGATCCATGCATTACGCTGAGCATACTTCTATATACACCCAACGTCCTCATCAGAGGGCCAAAACTCAAAATAAGCTCTTAATGGTTAAGACAAAAGCGTCGAAACACAGTTCTGACCCTTAAGGGGTGTGTTAAGTCTAAGGGCGGAACACAAACATAAAACATAAGGGGGCCGAAACTAAAACTTGAAAAAAATGTTATTTAATTCTCTAGTTAATGAAATATTTGACAAAGGAATTATGTTGACATTAGTAAGATTGGTTTACAAAAAAATTAATTGTATTTATTGACAGTAATAATGATGACTAACACCAAAAGTCAAATCTTTTTTTATGGTTGGGGTTTTTAACCATCTTATAGTCAGCATGTATAAAATAACACCACATAATTAGAAATTGTTAACAAATATATTGATTCTAAATTTTATTTAACTGTAACATCCCAAAAATACAGGCCAAAAAATTTATTTTTAAATACGTAATTATAAAACCAACAGTGTAATAAAACATTTGTAATATCATGTCATGTCAAAACCAAAGTAGAAATAATCAAACATGTTATCATAAAACAATATCAGAGTGTAATCCCAAGGATCTCATGTGCGGAAAACCATAGTGTGATGCGCTGCGATCAAGCCGGCTCCTTTCCTTTAAACATGAAGTACCTGAAACCAAAACTGAAAACCGTAAGCACGAAGCTTAGTGAGTTCCCCAGAGCATACCCCACACAATCCACATAACCATATAATCCTCATTAGCTATAACAGCTACATAAACCATATCAATCAGATAACTATATCAAACACATATACATATCAATCACATAGCCATGCATATAAACATATACGGATGTCGTGGGCTCCCCCCAAGGTCTTACTCCAAGATGCCATGGGCTCCCCCCATGGTCTTACACCTAAGTGCCATGGGCTCCCCCCATGGTTTTTAATAGGAAAGCCATGGGCACCCCCACATTGTCTTACATCCCTGTGCCATGGGATCCCCCCATGGTCTTTGCCTGAAAAGCCATGGGCTCCCCCACATGGTCTTAAATCCAAGTGTCATGGGCTCCCCCCATGGTCTTTCATGCAAATATCACATAAACAAATAACATAGCACATAACATATAACCAACTAGCATCCCACATATCGCTACAACTGGTGTACTACGTATCATAAAATGGGTCGGCCTTGGTGCCTTAGACCTATTGGTATGGTGAGGAGACTCACCTGGCACTGCTGAAGTCCCGCAGACTCAATCACACACTGTTGGAATCCCGTAGACTCAACCCCAACTGTTGGATGACAGAGTCTCGAACTGTCAACATCAAACAATATCCAATTAATAATTGGGCTCCACTACATAACCATAAGTACCTACTTTGGATAATTACTACATTACCCCCAATCTTGGCTTATATAAGCCCAAGGCCCAATCCATAGGCCCAAAGTCAACTAGGAATCAAAGCCCAACATATAGCCCAATTTTCCAAATTGGGCCAAGGCCTATACATGGTCTTATTCTAAGGCCCAACATCATATAATCATTAAGGACCAACTATGGCCCAATTTTCCAAATTGGGCCCAACCCCTTACATGGGCCTTACCCTAGGCCCATTAAATTATTTTAGTCCATATGGTTATTCTTGGATGACCCATTAATAATCCAATCATCAAGGCCCAAAACAAAGGCCCAACAATAAACCCAAGTGAAATTAGGGTTTCACATAAAATGATGATTAGGGTTAAGTTTCCTACTTAACCCATTAAGGACTTAATCCATTAAGACCAATATTGTTTAGATTAATCTTTTCCAATGATTATTATTTAATATCTAAAGTTATTAAATAATTCTCGTGTGTGTGACCCGATTAATTCTTAAAGTTAGGTTTTCATTGGCATTAGGGTGTTCCAATCCAAATATTAGCCCATTTATCAATTTGTTGGCCTTTTATGACAATTGGGGCTTTATTGGGCCTAATAAGCCCATTAAAATCTTATTAAGCCCATATGGGTTTTATTGGATCCATTAGAGTCCATTAAGCTTCATTGGGCCCATTAGAGCTCCTTTGATCCCATTAGGGTTTCTAGAACCCCAAACGAATCTATCACAAGAGGCAAAGCGCACCGCCACCCGACACGACGGCTAGTGGTGGTATGAGGCGGCAGCCACCACCCTACGGTGGTGGTTTTGAAATTTCATTTCATTATTCTGACACTATTACAATTACAAAGTACAATATCCAATACCACACACTCACACTAATGCTAACACACACACAACCACCTAATGGTGGCCGGCGGTGGCGCACGGCGGCAGAGAAGCTACAACCGGCGGCAACCACCATGGTTGGCTGCCATGGTGGTGCACATGCTCGGCGATACAACATCCCAAACACACTTAAACAAGCACTTAAAACACAATCACCCACTCACACAACTCACAACCACTAAATGACACATGGCGGCGACGACAGAAGCACAAAACAACGGCAGCGGCGGCTAAGGGCCACTTCCGGCGACAACAGTAGCATGAACGACGTCGAACACTTGAGATGGTCGTTCACAGCTTGACATTCTTCTTCGATCACGGCCCACGCTTGGTCTCGGTGGGGGTTTCCCAGTCGCACACGGCATTACCGCGACATCAGGCGGCGGAGAGACCATTCTTGTCGACGCGATAGCAGGTGGAGCAATAGCGCTACAACGGAGTGACTACATCCACCGGAAACAGCAATAGCGACACCCGCAGGTGTGTTCCCTCCATCCGTCAACTGTCATGGCAGTCCAAGGCGGCCTTCGTCTTCAGCAGCAGTGGTTCACGCCTCCAACGGAGTAGAACGACACTGGTCATCTTGGTTCTTCGTCTTCACCGTTAATAGAGAGGATGGGGGCTTCCGGCTTCAATCGGTGGAGGAATGGCGGCTAGAGAAGAAGGGGTGATAAGGTGGCAGCTGATGAATATGTGGAGTGTTAGGGTTAGGGTTCAATGATTGCAAGGCTATATACCCGGCTCATATGAAACATATTCCCATATTGACATAATCGGCCCCTCCTCCTCCCATTCCTTACAAAATGAGTCCTGATTTTTACCCTTTAAACCCTGCCCTCTAAAACCTTTACAATTTAGGTACAAAATTTACCAAACAGCCCCCAATATCTTAATCATGACATATTCAGCCCTTCCACCTCATTTCCTTTTAAATTAAATTCAAATAATTACCACGGAGCCCCTGTCTTCATAAATATTTATAAAATGAGTCCCAAAGTCATGCTTTTAATCCCCGACTTCTAAAAATGTGGCAATTCACTCCTCGAACCCAACACCCTGCATAAATAATTATTTATTTTAGGCTACCATTCGTTCATTAACTTATTTATTTAACTAATAAATAAACGGGTGTTACATTAACTTTTTGTTATATATTCATTATAGGAAATAAAATAAGGTGTGCCTTCAATTTATAAAAAAGATGAATAGGAAAACAAATAATAAACACACAAAAGTTGTCAAAAGAGCTTTTAACCTTTTCAGAATTCATGTTCACGTGTCTATGTTTAGATCTCATTAACCTTTACTAGTGAGAGTCTATTCTTATCTTCATTGGAGAGAGAGAGAGAGAGAGAGAGAGAGATAGGAAATGGAGTCACGTATAAGTCCACCGAAGAGGAGATTGAGATGTGCACGAAGGTCGACGGTCGGCGATGGTGAGCAGTTCGGCAAGGGGCGGAGACTGCATGAAGGTAAGCAGTAAGGCAGAGAATAGAGAGAGCAGGCACAAAGGTCTCTAGTTTGGTTAACAACGGATGTGTGTACTTTGCCATCGAAGATATCTAATCGTGGTAGGGATAATTGTAACATTCATAAAATTTAAACTTTTCAAAACAACCCTTTTTCTAATGAAGTGTTTACAAAAAACATTGTATCCAAAACGTTATTAAAAATCAGAATCGTGTTCGACATAGGTTCCAAAACATTGACATTATCAGAGTTTCCCATAAATCATAAGTAAAAAACGCGAGGATATGTACGGTCACGCCTTCACCTTGCCACAATCCACTTGAGTACCTAAAAACATAAAGCAAAACTGTATGCACGAAGCTTAGTGAGTTTTCCCAAAGTATCAACACACAACACAAAACCAGAATAATACAATAAAGAACATGTATACAGAGCCTTCAGCATGGCTGGAACACCCTACCGGCCTACAGTCCATCTGGTACGCCCACAGCGCCTTCAATCTGACTCGAGTGCCCCACCGGCCTACAGTTTATCGGGTACGCTCTTCGGCATATACAAAGCCTTCAATCTGACTGGAACGCCCCACCGGCAAACAGTCTATCTGGCACGCTCACAGAACCTACAACATGACTGGTACGCCTCGTTGGGCCTTCAGCCTATCTGGAACGTTCTCCTGGCCTTCGGTCTAGTATGCCCCACTGGCCTTCAGTCTATCCGAGACGCCCTGGGTTTGTTTTCCTTCAGCACAAAGCAGGACCACCTCAACCTAACCACACATAAACTGTGTCGAAACATACATAACAAATAAGCATACATATAGTCAACCAATAAACAAATAGATAGATCTCGTAGATCACTAAGCATAGCATCATCCTATATACCAGGATATCGCTCTAACATATCACTACATCATAGCAACATCCTATCTACCAGGATACCGATCTAACAAATCACCAAAACATACAAGCATACGATAAACCACTATAACAATCCAAGGGGCTAGCCTTGGTGCCTTCGACCCATAAGTATAGTGAGGAAAACTCACCTCGACAGTTGAACCCACGAATAATCTCTGATTGTAGATGCGCTAGAAACCATGCGCTATCAAACAAACAAGACCCAATTAACAATTGAGTTTCAAACCAAATCAATTAATCCATAAATGGTCCAACTAATCAGGCCCCTTAATAGCCCAAGGCCATTGGGCCCACTAAGGCCCAATAAGGAAAGCCCAATAAATAAATACAACTCTAATGAAAGTCCTCAGCCCAACCAATAAAGCCCAGAACTCAACCAAAACCCAAAAATCAAAGCCCAAAGGTCTAATGATCCAAAAAGCCAAAATCCCATCTGATTAGATGTACGCACGGCGTACTTCGTTGGTCCAAAAACGGGCATCATAGCTGGAACACACAACGTTCACAGTGGTATGCACAACGTTCCCGGCAGTCACCCAAAAGTCATTCCAATGACTTAATCCTTTAAGCCAAACATCCAAAACCTCAGAATAGCTAAATATAAGTGACTTTATCCATAAAGTCGAAGGCTTTCAAGGGAATTCTTAACTCATAAAGTTTCCAACTTTATGACTTAACATAACTCAATAGGACCCAAATCAAAACTCGAAGCCCCAAAATTCATCAAATGACTACCAAATCATGCATGGAAGGTTCATACCCATCAAGATCCAAACTTTATGACTCCATAACCTCAACAAGGACCAAATATGAATCTCAAAGGTTCTAGAGTAACTTCTACTCACAAAAACCACCTTAAAGGTACCAAAACCATAAAAAACAAATACCACTTAGCTAGATCTATATGAAAGAGTTGTCAATGTTGAGACTTTATACCTCCAAAAGATAGATCTAGGTGCACAAAGCCTGGATCCACAAGCTTCATGTCAAGCAATGACTCTTTAAGAAGTTCCTTCTTCCTCTTCAAGCACAAAAAAACACACAAAATCACCATGAAGCTCAAGAAGTACTCAAATGGAGGCTAGGGTTTTGTTCTTAGTGGTTAGAGAGGATAGAGGCCAGAGGAAATGAGGGTTGGAGGTGAGTTAAGGTCTTTAAATAGGGTCAAACACCCTAAAGTAGGGTTTTAATCTGGCCTGACGAATGCAACCCGTTCCCTTAGGGAACGCAGGGCATTCCCAAATGCACCCACATCAAAATTCCTGTATGCGCCATGTGTACCTCCCTTGTACGTCATGCGTTCCCGGTTTGGTCTAAACCCTTATAACTTCAAATGATCATAACTTTTGCATCCCTTATCCGTTTTTTACGTTCTTTATATCCACAGAAAGGTAACGAGAATCCCTACACTTCTATAAACTTTATTTAGTCTGGAAACCAACCAAATTAAATCCAAAGTTCATAAAAGGCCTGAACCAATGCGTTTACTGATACCATTGGGCTCCAAAACACAAACCGAAAACCTGGATAATCCAAACTACACCATCCACCTCCAAATGAGCCCAAAATCAATTATTCAAGGGTTCTCATCCTGCTAATACCTACTCCTAGATCACCACCCCGCAACGGAAAGCTCAGATAATCCTTTGAGTAGAAGACTTGACGCTGCAACGGTTAGACTCAAACGACAGCTACACAACAGGGTCAAATCTGTTAATCTGAGATCATTTAATCCAAACTGCAAGTGACTTAGCATTTCCCGAACAACAAGGTACTCCACCCACACGAATCCCAAATCACTAATACTGCCCAAAACATTGTGCTGCCTCCTAGCTGCTTTCCAAAAGCAGCCGACGCCTCCTTGGTCCCAACTTGTCTACCAACTATCTGAAATGCAGGATTCCTGCCCAACTACTGAGTCAAAAGGAATGACACTTATCCATCAAAATATCTCTTCAACTCCTAATGATGACGATTCCATGAACACAACGAGATACAAAATACTGACTTCCTCAACTTTCAGACCGATACACTGCTGCTATGAGCCTGAAACCTCATCAATTGACCGACCTTCACCAAGGTAGAACCATTCTGGATCACAGACACATAAGCTAAATCTTGAACCCTCCAGTGGATGCTTTTGAGATACTGATTTCTTAACCTATCTCATTCTGAATACAGACCTTGCACGGATACACTCGCGATCGCGAGTTTCCACCAAGAGCCCACTCGAAAATGGCAACTCATAAAACCTTCTCGCAGAACCTTCCCTAAAACTGATGAGTATCCATTTGAATCTACCCCTCAGTCCCTAACTGGGGCACTACCAGAAACACACAGAATGATCCTCAAAACACACCGACCGCGTACTTTAACCAAAAACCAAACCATTTGATGAACCAAAACCTTAAAAACCCTTGACTCTTTGCTATGCCATTACCAACCACTGCTCCCTTTATCTAACCAACAAATTTGTGACTCGTCCGACTCCCATCAGCGCGTCAAAATCGAAAGTGCTACAAGTAGAAGAAATGAATCACCATGATCACTAGGCCCACAGCCTATGACTGGAATGCCCCCGTTAACACACCAACCTTGTCGACACTCACACAACACTGATTGAGCACAACATAGCTGCTACCAAAGCAAAACCTTATGAAAACAAAGTCGCGCACGACCTGCGGATAGGATAACGGTTGCACTCTTGGTCCAATTCGAAAGCTAAAACCCAAAAGAACCATGCACATAATTCGAACCAAGAGCCCTAATGCCATCTTGCCCAAATCAAATGGAACACCCCTATACATATACTCAGGAAACCCATAATCTCATCCATGGAGAAAAGAAACACCATAAATAATCAAACTGTCACCTTAATCAAAACAGAAAACATCATCATGATCGGTCAAAACAAGACCCCATACTTAATTGAGATTGAATAGATTCCATCACTATATAACTAGCTCAAGAAGACTTCAAAGATGATCCTGCATGTTACCAAAACCTGGGTCTGCTATGAACCGAGTTCCCATTCCACCATTGAGGGTAAACATACCTGAAGACCGAAGGAACATGGAATATACTGAACTTGATGACAAGTTGGCCCGACCACTGAATCTCGGCTGACACAACTAAACTTTCAAGGGAACCTCCGCTGAATAATGAACTCCATGACTAGTGGTCAAGGACAAACTGACACTCAAACCAGAGAATCAAGACCCACATGGAACTCAACATAAAGGATCCATCGATCAACATCTGCCTAACTAATCCTAAGACAACGATCCAAAACAACGAACTGGAAGATCCCTCAACGAATAAAATACTCGACATGAGAATCCCAGTTCTCCCTTACTTAGGGCTTGAACTACCACTCACTAGTGCTGAAACCAAAACATAAATCAAACCAGCGTAAGCAGGTACTATCCTTTCTAACTTTGGAAGTTACGAGCCTACTCACTCTTCTCCGGACTTGGAAAAACTGAAAGGGCATAACCCTGGCCACAGATAACAACATTCCAATCCATCAATCAACTATCCCACTCCTAACTGCAAATACTTAAGCCGATCATAAACATCGCCCCCCTCTTGAGTCCCACGACTTGAATACCTGACCTCGAACAAAACCTCCGAGGCCTCAAAAGTCAAACCTATAAGCCCACTAGATTTGCACGAAACAACCCATAACGATAACACTGTTGGGGCTCAAAACAATTACTAGGACCATCCTCATGTTTGAGCAGCCACAACAAAAAGATCGACATGAATGGAAACACTGCCACGAATCATGGTATCCAACCATGCAACCTTCCCCGACTAGCCCTTAGAATCCCCAAAACCTTCCTTGATTCGAGTATGGATCATATGCTTCAGTACTACGGGCCCAATACTACCTTCCACACCTATCTATACTTTCCTCAACAATCATCTCGGGTCCTCTAAAAGCTAGTCACAAGATACTCCTGAAACCTGCTCAACTGCGAATTAACCGCACTAAAATACACCCTAGGCTATCCTAGAATTCCACACTTCTAGGCCATCAGTTGTTGAAGAACTCCTCACAATGTCAATTAGCTATCTCATGAATACAATCACATGTAACAAAGCTCAGATAATCCTTCGAGTAACAGACTCATCCCTACAACGGTTAAGACTCAAACGAGTTGCACAATAGGGTCAATTATGTCACTCTGAGATTATCTAACCTTTTTTACATGTGACTTGACATATTCACTTAATGGCTAACTCACACCACTCATGAGTTCCAAAAAGCACAAAGCAAGCAACATTCATGCATAGGATCCAATTGGCACTAAAATGCAATAAAATCTAACTGATCCTCCTACCAAATCCTCGATCTCAAACTCCCAACACCACGGGTGCACCTTCGCCCTGCTCTCACTCTCTCAAGAGTGGCTGATCATTACTTGCGCTGACCGCTAATAACTGAACCCATTCTGAAGAAACTATCGCCTCCTAATCCAATAACGAAACTGGCCGGCTAACCCCATACGACTCACCATACCACTAATCGTCACACGACTCTCCATTGGTGCCAGATGACTATCGCATGAATACAATCACATGCCCCACGGTTCAAACAATCTTAGGCTAAAAGATTCAATCCCATAACGATTGGACTTAGACAAGAGCTGCGCAATAGGACCAAACCCCTTAGCCTAAGATCCTTTAAACCATGTAGCATGTGACTTAGTGTATTCACTCAATAGCCAGTACACATGCAAAAGAGTCACACAACAGCCAAACAAGAGAACTCTAAGGCACCACATAATCAGGCAATTCTATCATGTAATTCTTGAAGATCCGTAGCCTATTACTAGTATGTTGTTCTAACATAACATAACATAACATAATCTCAAATAATTGTGTGGTAATGTGGGGTCTACTTACTAACTCCGGTTGATCGTACACATCACATCCTCCTTGATTATTTTGAACCATTTGAAAATTGTTTTATAAATCTTTTTCCTTAGTTTGAGACTGTATTCACACGAGTGCTCCTCCAATTCACTCAAACCAAGGCTCTGATACCAACTTGTAACATCCATAAAATTTAAAGTTTCCAAAACAAACCTTTTTCCAAAGAAGTGTTTACAAAAAACATTGTATCCAAAACATTATTAAAAATTAGAATCGTTTTCAACATAGATTCGAAAACATTCACACTATCAGAGTTTCCCAGAAATCATAAGTCCAAAATGCAAGGATGTGTGCGGTCACGCCTTAACCTTGCCACAATCCACTAAAGTACCTGAAACCATAAACCAAAACTGTAAGCACGAAGCTTAGTGGGTTCCCCTAAAGTATCAACACACAACACAAAACCAGAATAATACAATAAACAACATGCATACATAGCCTTCAGCATGCCTGGAACGTCCCACCGGCCTACTCTCCATCTTATACGCCCGTAGAGCCTTTAGTCTGACTAGAACACCCCACCGGCCTACGGTCTATCTGGTACGCTCTCGGGCATATGCAAAGCCTTCAGTCTGACTAGACCCCCGCCGACCTACAATCTATCTAACACGCTCACATAACGAGGGTTGTTCACTATTTGGATAAAACCGAATTTTCTAATTGGATTGGACAATTTGGTTCGGATATTCGGATTTTTGGATTGGTTTTCAGCAAAACCGAATTATTATTTTGGATTTCGGATTGGTTTTGGTTTATAAACTAAGGAACGAATAGTCCAAAAAACCCGAATAACAACTTATTATCTATTTCTCATATGTATCTTTAACTATTTATAAATTTACTAAATTATTATTTTTAGTTATTCGAAAATTTCATCGAATATAATACTTTAAAATTACTTCCTATCAAAAGTTTTTTGTCAATGAAATATTAACTATAATATATTTCTTAGTATTTTTTCATAAATTATAATTTATAAAAAAAAAAAGTTTCTTTATAGATTTTGCTAATATTCAAGTTATATATTTTTCAAAATGCCTTACCTCTTGAAAACCGAATTGTAAAAACCGATCCAACTGAATTGCAATTTGGTTGGATCGGATCGGATTTAAATTTAGTTTGGACTATTCGAATCAATGTTTTGAAAACCGAAATCTATTCGGATTTACTTGATTAGATCGGATCAAACCGATCCATTCAAACGAACACCCCTAGACAGAACCTACAACATGACTTGTAACGAACGAAAATACAACCAATTTAAAAATTTTCAAAAACAGCTCGATTCCATTAAATCTTTACAAAAAGGTTTTCAATACAAAACACTTAACGTATTCCCAGAATCACATTACTACAAAATCATGAGGAGCGGTACGATCACGCCTTCGCCTTGCCACGGTCTCCTGAAGAACCTGAAAAACATAAAACCACAACTGTAAGCCCGAAAGCTTAGTGAGATATCCCCAAAATACCAACCACATACACCACACACGCATATCATGCCACAACATATATGATCACAGAACAGTCATGCACTTCGGGTCTACTGTGTGACTGGTCCGCCGCACCGGCCTACAGTCCACCTGGTCCACCCTCTGAGTCTAGCCATAAACCTCGAGTCTACAGTATGATTGGTCCGCCCGCACCAGGCCTTCAATCCACCTGGTCCACTCTCCACATACATCGAGTCTGCAGTGTGATTCGTCCGCCCGCACCGGGCCTTCAATCCACCTGGTCCACTCTCTGAGTCTACAGTATGACTGGTCCGCCCACACCGGGCCTTCAGTCTGCCTGGTCCACTCTCCGAGCCTCGGCACGTCTGGTTCCCCCTCTTGGGGCCTACAGCCTATCCAGACCACTCGCTGGGCCTTCGGAACAACCGGTCCGCTCTGGGTATCTTGGCCTACAGCACAAAGCAGGACCCGCCTCAACCCAACTCCAGTCCAACAACCATGTGCACATATACATACAATCATATAGCAATTCACAGTCAACAAGCAGATCAAACAGATCACATAACATATCATCATCCTAACCAGGATACTGACCTAACAGGTCACTAGCATAGCATCTCCCTATCTCTCAGGATACCGATCTCAATCAGGTCTCTAACATATACCATCCTAGCTCTCAGGATGCAAACATATCACAACAACAACATAACAACAACTACCCGGATCTCAATCCGATAAGGGTCGGCCTTGGTGCCTTAGACCCTGTTGATATAGTGAGGATAACTCACCTCGAAACTGTCGGATGAAAGGATAAGATCCCGCTGCTCGAAGCTCCGACACGAACTCCTCCACTGAACACCAACACACTCAACTCAATAAATACCCTTAATTACTAAAATACCCCTGAAAGACAACTGGTCAACCCTTGGACAAAGTCAAGGTCAACCCCTGACTGACTCTACTCGCCGAGTCAACCCGATGACTCGCCGAGTCCCCATACTCAGAACTTCCCACAATCCACGACCTAACTCGCCGAGTCACTCCGAGACTCGTCGAGTCCAACAACTCTGAGTCCACTCGCCCACAACTCACCGAGTCATCCCTTGACTCGCCGATTCTCGACTCAACCAGAAAATATTGGGACTCTTTGACAAGACTCGCCGAGTCCAAGAACAGACTTGCCGGGTCTAAGGCTATCTTCAACCTACTCGCCAAGTTGTTCATACAACTCGCCGAGTTCAAGGCCATCTTCATCCAACTCGCCGAGTTGTTCTTCCAACTCGTCGAGTTCCGGCTCATCTTCAAGCAACTTGTCGAGTCCACCCATGTGACTCGCCGAGTACCACCGGTCTGAATCCATTCAGAAGCACTCCAGGCCATGAAATTGATCCAAAACATAGATCTAGCCTCCTACAACCCATCCATCACGTAAAGTGGCAATCTTTACATGAATCCAAGGATATCTAGGCCTTAACACTTTAGGGCTAGGGTTTGGGACATGATAGCTTCACTACACACTCAAACACAGGGACTTTCAGGCATTCCAACCCTTCTCCATTATAGATCTGAGGTAGCAACCTCAGATCTAACCTCTAAACTCCAAAACACCAAAAGATAAGCTCCCCACAAACCCTAAAATGATGAATCCAAGAGTAACAGCCCAAGGACGAGATATTACCTCCAAAAGAATGCCCCAACTGCAATGGAATTCGAATCCAAGCAAAGCCCCTTGCTCCAAGCCTCTTCTTCTTCAAGATCTCTTCAACAACCACCTCTCCAAGCTCCAATTCACTCAACAATGGGGTTTCTCCACGAAATTAGGGTTTCTGGGACTCAAGGGGTGATAAGGAGGCTTGGGAGGAAACATAATGTTCCTTATATAGGGCTCAACTTCCGGATTTAGGGTTTTCTCCATTCAGATCCTACTCGCTAAGTCCAATATACTAACTCGCCGAGTCGGCCACTTAACACGCGACCAAGTCGCGACTCTACTCGCCGAGTCCACCCATGGACTCGTCGAGTCTATCTTTCCCAATTTACCCTTTTAGCCCTTCAACTCTAATCTTGATATTTCGGGATGTTACATGACTGGTATGCCTCGCTGTGCCTTCCGCCTATCTGGGACGTTCTTCGGGCCTTCCGCCTGATTGATACACCTTACTGACCTTCAGTCTATCCGAGACGCCCTAGATTTGTTGGTCTTCAGCACAAAGCAAGACCGCCTCAACCCAACCACACATAAACCGTGTCTAAGCATACATATAGTCAGCTAATAAACAAACAGACAGATCTCGTAGATCCTTAAGCATATCATCAGCCTATCTAACAGGATACCGATCTTGTAGATCACTACAACATAACAACATCCTATCTACCAGGATACTGATCTAACAAATCACTGCATCATAACAACATCCTATCTACCAGGATACTGATCTAATAGATCACTACAACATACAAGCATACGATACACCAAGATAACAATCAATAGGGCCGGTCTTGGTGCCTTCGACCCGTAAGTATAGTGAGGAAAACTCTCCTCGACAACTAAACCCACAAATAATCTCTTACTGCATATCCGCTAGAAACCACGCGTTATCAAACGTACAACACCCAATTAACAATTGAGTTTCAAACCAAATATATTAATCCACAAACGGTCAAACTAATCATGCCCCCTAATAGGCCAATCCCATTGGGCCCACTAAGACCCAACAAGGCAAGCTCAATAAATAAATACAACTCTAATGAAAGTCCTCAACCCAACTAATAAAGCCTAGAACTCAACCAAAACCCAAAATCAAAGATCCAAGGTCCAATGATCCAAAAAGCCCAAATCCCATCTTATCATACGTACGCACGACATACATTGCATGTATGCACGACGAACGTCGCTGGTCCAAAAACGGGGATCATAGCCGGAACACGCGACGTTCCCCAGCGGTACGCACGACGTTCCCGATGGCCACCCAAAAGTCATTCCAATGACTTAATCCTTTAAACTAAACATCCAAAACCTTAGAATAGCTAAATATAAGTGACTTTATCCATAAAGTCGAAGGCTTTAAGCCTTTGCATGGCTTAATGAGGCTCAATCACCAAAGATGAACTCCAAAGGTTAAAATCAATCCAAAAATGTCTTAAA
The DNA here is from genome assembly GCF_051521515.1 of Lactuca serriola. Taxonomy (NCBI): domain Eukaryota; kingdom Viridiplantae; phylum Streptophyta; class Magnoliopsida; order Asterales; family Asteraceae; genus Lactuca; species Lactuca serriola. The sequence goes on along the minus strand of NC_136409.1, from coordinate 9,398,285 downwards.
ACTTCTTAATACCTTAAGACCTCAATCCAAACTTCCATATCTGATTTCAAAGGACTTCTTAAGTCATAAAGTTTCCAACTTTATGACTTAGCATAACTCAATCGGACCCAAATCAAAACCTTAAGCCCCGAAGTTCATCAAATCACTACCAAATCATGCATGGAAGGTTCATACCCATCAAGATCCAAACTTTATGACTCTATAACCTTAACAAGGACCAAATATGAAACTCAAAGGTTCTAGAGTAACTTCTACTCACAAGAACCACCTCAAAGGGACCAAAACCATAACAAAATACCACTGAGCTAGATCTACATGAAAGAGTTATCTAGGTTGATGTAACATCCCAAAAATCGAGACCAATTTTTTTTAAATTATGTTACTTATAAAATAGTTCACATAAAAACATCAGCGATATCATATCAAACCATAAAATCACAGTCACATGTCTCAAAAATCATATCATCAAATACTAATAATGTCAGAGTACAATCCTAGGGATCTCAAATGCGGAAATCATGTATGTACAATGTCCTGCTACCCTGCCGGCTCCTTCCCCTTTGACGAAGAGGTACTTGAAACCAAAACTGAAAACCGTAAGCACAAAGCTTAGTGAGTTCCCCCATCATACCACATACCATACAACATACATACTGTCGGGCGATTCTTGGGTGCCCAACCTACCAATGTCAAGAACTTCTATCCTACTCATCGAGTCTTTCAAGAACTCGTTGAGTTTCCCTTACACAGAATCGGGACCTTTTGCTTATGACTCGCCAAGTTCATCCTTGAACTCGTCGAGTCCAGCTTCATACGAGTTGGAGTGTTTAGTCCTTGACTCGTCGAGTTCTTCCTTGAACTCACCGAGTGCATTATCATATAGTTGGGACATTGCCTTGAACTCGTCGAGTTCATCCTTGAACTCGTCGATTCCTTCGATCTTCAAGTCCATAATCACGTCTATCTTGTTGAGTCCTCTTCTAGACTCAACCAGATTCCTCTGAAACAGAAAAGGTTAAGGAACCATTACCTGGCTCGCTGAGTCCCCCAAAGTCCATGACCATACATTCGATTTCCATTAGGCTCATTGCATCCAAAGCATAGATCTGACCTCCTAGGGTCCATATTACACGTAAAGCTACGAACTTGACGTCCATGCCTAGTGGATTTGGCTCAAATGACCTTAAAATGGGGTTATATGATGCATGGGACTCCCATGGCCCTAAAGTTGGCACCTTTATGCCATGGGAACCCTCAATGGTTCCAGATCTGAAGTTAACACTCCATAATATGTTCTAAACCCGAAGGTGGCTTAGAAATGCCCCAAAAATGGCAATATTCAAGCCTTAAAGGAGATCTGCCAAATGATAAGTCAAGGTTCAAGCATTTTACCTTGAATAAGCCGGAAATGAAGCAAAATCTCTGGATCCACTTGCTTCTTCAAGAACCCCTAGGCTTCCACTTCTTCTTTCAAGCTTCAAACAACTTTAAGCACTCAAAAATGGGTCAAGAACACTCAAAAAGCTTTAGGGTTTCGAGTTAGGGCTTTCTAGAAGTGAGAGGGATGATGGAGGCTGAAATGAGGCTAGAAAAAATGTTTAAATAGGGGGCAAACCCTAAATATTAGAATTTCATCCAAGCAGCCCTACTCGTCGAGTCGGGCTCCCGAATCGTTGAGTAGGTCACTTAAAACCCACGTCCATAATCTAGTCTACTCGACGAGTTGGGCCTCCAACTCCCCAAGTCCAAGTGCAAAACATGAAATTACTTAAATTGAAATACATACCAGGAACCGGGTGTTATAAATCTCCCCTACTTATTTTAGACTTCGTCTTCAAAGTCTGCTGCTAAATCCGGTAAAAGCTCGGGGTAGTGCTCTCTCATCTCATCCTTCGGCTCCTAAGTCCATTCCGAGCCCTTACGGTGCTGCCATTGCACCTTCACCAATTCCACCTTCTTGTTCCTCAAATCCCCCGACTTCCTGTCGAGGATAGCTACTGGCCGTTCGATGTAGTTCAGATTGTCATCCACCTGAATATCCTCTAGAGGCACCACTGCTGAATCGTCTGTCAGACACTTCCGCAGCTGGGAGACTAGAAAAGTATTGTGAGTCTAACTGATTTCGGCTGGCAAATCCAACCTATATGCCACCCTGCCCACCCGGGCTACAACCCTGAAAGGTCCAATGTACCTGGGGCCCAACTTGACCCACTTCTTGAACCAGATGACACCTTTCCAAGGTGACACCTTCAGGAGGACCATATCCCTGACATGGAACTCCAGGTCCGAACGACGCTTGTCGGCATAACTTTTCTACCGAATCTGAGCAGTCTGAAGCCTACTCCAACCTGTTGGATCCTCTCTGTTATCTTGAGTACCACTTCGGTACTCCCCATGATCCTCTGCCTAACCTCACCCCAACATATCGGGGTCCTGCACTTCCTCTCGTACAACATCTCGAAGGGAGGACGATCAATACTCGCGTGATAGCCATTGTTGTAGGAAAACTCTGCCAAAGGAAGGTAGGTATCCAAACTACCACCGAAGTCTAAAACATATGCCCGTAGCATATCCTCCAAAGTCTGGATGGTCCGCTCGCTCTGACCGTCCGTCTGCGGGTGAAAAGCGGTGTTAAAGTGCAGACGAGTACCCAACTCGTCGTGAAACCTCTTCTAGAACCTGGAAGTGAACCGCACATCTCTGTCGGAAACCACCGAGACTAGCACCCCGTGTCGAGCCACTACCTCTCTGATGTAGATGTCGGCCAACTTATCGGCCGAAATGCTCTCCTGAATAGGAATAAAATGGGCGCTCTTGGCTAATCGATCCATGATCACCCAAATCGAATCCACTCCCCGTGCAGTCATGGGAAGTTTGGTGATGAAATCCATAGTGATATCTTCCCATTTCCACATCGGGATATCCAACGGCTGGGTATTGCGATGAGGCCTTTGGTGCTCGGCCTTGACCTTCCTACAGGCCATGCATCTCTCAACATACCAAGCTACACCCCGCTTCATACAGGGCCACCAATAATCAGGACGAAGATCTTTGTACATCTTTGTCGCCCCGGAATGGATGGACAACCTGGATTTTTTTGCCTCCTCCATCAATACCTAGCGCACACCTCCATGATATAGGTGATGGGTTTTGGTCATAAGACATCCTATGTGCTCATACAAACCCTAATGCTTGGATCTAGGTTACTCTATTGTACATGCTTTGAATCCAAGACTATAAACCCTAATTCTAACATATGGAAATCAATATTAACATATAATTAGATTTAAGATATTACCTTGATTGTTATGTAGCAATAACAATCCCAATTCCTCCTTGAATTGACTTTGGAAGGCTTAGAGTCACAAGTGTCACTCCTCTAATGGCTTACAAACACCAAGAGCAAATGGAGAAAGTATAAAGAGAGAGGAGAGAGGTAGGAATTCGTCCTTAGGACTTCTTGGGAAGGCTTAGACGAATTCATGAGCCTTAGGGGGTTTATATAGGTGTAAAGATTAGGGTTTTAGTCCTTATCCTTATCTAGTTGCTTGCCCACCAAGCAACCATAAGATAAGTCTTAGAAAACCCCTATCTCTTGGACCTTGGACGATTTTAAGGATATCCTTATCCTTGAATTCGTCCATCCTTTAACAAGGATAACCATTGCCCTATTTTGCAACTATCACATAATTACAATTCAGCCCCTCTAGTTTAATTAATTACATTTGATCACAAAATTAATTCTTAATTAATTATTGACCAATATTAATTAAACAAATATGATGTCTCCTTTAATATATTATTCTTATAACATATTAATAAATCATAATAACCTCTCTCTCTCTCTCTCTTTATTTATTTCTCCAATCAAGTTGCTTTGGTGAAGGCAACCCAAAAGGACCATGCACCATCGGGTCAAGTACATACCAAAATAGTTATGGACTTAGACACTAATCCAACAGTCTCCCACTTAGATAAGTCTAACAACTATTTTGCGTATGACTTCAGATCCTGATCTGCAATCGTAGCTTTCCAAAGCCGCTGTCAACTCTGATCCTATCAGATACGCGTGTCCTTAGATAAGGGATCATATATTCCTCCATTCTAGATATCATATGAGATATGATTTCAAATCATTCTCTTTGTACTACTTCTCGATTTCTGATTTATGAAGACTGACTAATTGAACAAATCAAATTAGCCCTAGCCCGACCGAGTATTTACGTTTGTCATCACTAAATCATCGAGGGGCCCAAAAGATATTGCTTTTATCCTACCTTGGATAAAAGGAACGGATAAACTTTGATACAATGCTTGCTTGCACTCACTAACCAAATCACACACAACAATATGTTTTATAACACCAAGTTACTAGTGTGTTTACATATTATCAATGTGCAACTGATTCGCAAGATACAACTCACACATCTCGATTTCAAGAATATAAGATGCTATCGTCTCACCAATCACTCGTGATACAATTCATGGAGTGATCCAAGTGAGCGTGGGTTTGATCCAATGCTCAAAATCATATTCATAAGCATTCATGAACGTTGCAGCAAACATTTGCTTATGTCTAATGCTCTTTAGACAATCCACACACCAATTCACGACAATCTTTATTCATACCTACTTCCAACATATGAACGACTGTGGCCCGTTTGAATAATTCGATTATTCTTAATAAACTCAATTATTTTGGAAGTCAAAACATGCAAAGGTGAAACACATGAATAATACTAATCCCATATGGCCTCAAACCTTTGAGTATAAATAAAACACCTTTTATTTATCACCATATTGATTACTCATTATTTGTCGTTTCGGTTAATCAACTTCTTACTTGAATTACAACACTTGTCCCATGCTCCTATCATGCACACAATGTTTACTTATGGTTCTTACTTTGTGAAATAGATCACATTGGACACATTTCCAATCATTCTCAATTCACAACTCCAAATCCTTTTTCCCTAAGCAAAAGAATATCAAATTCTTGCTACTTATAGAATATGCTAGATTCTAACGTTCTATGCAACTTATCCTTTCGTAATGTCACTGCACCAAAGTCACAAAGACTATTGCCAATGATATTACAAAGTATTCTATCGGAGATTGTTGCAAGACAATTCCTTAGATATGATGTTTCTCACTCAAAGTACATTCCTTCGAACATCCTTTTGCATAAAGGTTTCTAATCTAGTCATAGATTTTTCAATATTCAATTCCCAATATGGATACATTTCCATATTTTCCATATGACAACTTATTCTTAATAGAATCTTATCTATTCGTAATAATGTCGATATGTTCCATCCAATATGGAAACATTTCCATATTTTCCAATACTATACTTCCAACTACTCACAAGCGACCAATCCTCGTCGAACTTTGGATTGTCCTTTGATAGTTGTTTAATTATTTTAGTCAAAACCAATTCTAGTCCCTTTTCCCTCTAAATGCGCTCGACATTTGGAAAATTTTAGAATGGTGTAACATTAAAGCATTTGCAATCGATCCTATACCCGAAGCGTATGGGACACGACGCATAATGTTCTATTTGCTATGTTCTCAAAATTCGAATTGTGAAGAGGAATGCCGTAATCATAATCGGAATTTTAAGAACACACTATGTACCTTTGACTAAATTTATTAACATTCCACAACCTAAGCCTTTAGATTTGAAATGAAACATAATATTCTCTCCCTTAATTATAGCAAAACAACTTTACAACCCTTACTACTTCGCAAGGTATAACTCTTGTTTTCTATAATTAATATTGCAAACTTGCAATACATGCCTTAATAATCATACAATCATAACATTTATGCTCCCACTATCATGATGATTACTATAAAACATAACACTTATGCTCCCATTAGCTTCGACATGTATTCTTAAAGGCGAAATGCACTGGAATACTGATGTGTACCATGCACCTGAATTTACATATGGTAATATTCATCTCTTACCAAAAACAAGTCATTTAACATCTTAACTTCCAGAAAGACAATACCTATTGAATATCTTAAGTCCATGTTTCTAATACTTAGTGTTTTGATAATCTTTTATCAAGGCTTCTTGAACTTATACACCTTTGCCTTCGATAGTTCATATGTGTGTCTAAACACTTAAGACTAATTGTCAAACCTCACAATTCAAATTATGGAAAGGGATACCGTAACCATAATCGAATCCGAGAATGCAATTTTACAATCACTATTTTCTTAAAATCATTCTTAGTGAAAGCATCTCCTCACAATCATTTTCATGAAGGAGGAAATCTTATGACACTTAGATTTAAACGGTGTATGTGTTCCTATCCATGTGAATTTGTTAAAACCAAAGTTTACGACAAATTCAAACTCATATGGACCGAACTTTCTTAATCTTGATTTCTTGCCTTATGGTAGCACAGCTGCCGACCATGTCTTCCAAGTAGTTAAGCAGCTCGCCCTTTCCTATCAATGTACCTTTCATTGATTAAGGTGCTTTGCCTTTTATGCGTTCAAAATGAGAACTCATAGAACTCTCATGCATAATTAACTCGATTGGATTGGCATAGAACCAAAATAATGTCATCATGATAGGTTGTAAACCTTAACTCGTGTGCTAGTGATGATCGATAAGTTTATTTGATTTGTTCTTGAAACCTTTCATGACTATTAAGACTCCCACTGACTCCTTGACATATAAGATTCTCTTGTCAATAACCATTTCTTGACAAACAAATATTCAAGAGTTAGTGTAGCTTTTATCAAAACACTTCATAAATTGGTCCTAGTTGGTCTTTGTCTTATCCAAGACATCACAACTTACCACATTTAATGAATGTTATAAGCCTTCTTAATACTTTTTCACTCATTGTCACAATCTTAAACTTTAAGACTTGTTTTGGAACGAAGTATGATTGACTTTTTTATTTAATCATTTTTTCAATTGTTGATTCCTCTTCTTAAACATACAATTGTACTTAGAGGATCAATTGAAACATGGTTCTTAATCATTAAGACCTATCATAAAGCATAAAAGGTATTATCCCTTCTTGTTAGAATGGAGAAACTTTTATCTTTTTGCCTACTTGATTCTTGTTATTCGTTCTACTATTGATTTAAACTTTTTCAATCAATTCAGAATTACACTTAATCTTATAAGTATAATCATATTTACTAAACCTTTAGTAAATCATGACGAATATCTTGTTACTCTTATGGTGGACTTTGATCGACACACAACTTTGTGTACTTAATCTCCTAGTCCTTCACTTGACACTTTGTCAATGAATTAGTCTAATTTCCAAATACGAAATTTTTCATTCATCGTGCATCCACGTTGCATGATTCCAAGTTTCTGTCCAATTGAAACTTGGGCGATGAGAAACTCTCCCTATTTGGTAATTCTCGACTTTTCCATAAACACCATAAATAAGAATCATATCCATTTGTTGTAGAAATATGCAAACACCAATTTTCATAACGATTTCATTGCAAGGAAATAAATAAATAAATAAATAAGTCAAACGAAAATTTATTTTATTTATAAAAGCAGCGGAAAACATTTGTCCTTACAATGCAAAATCCATTGAAAACTATGTATTTCAAAAGAAAAAATTTCTAACAACTCTATCATAACTATCTAAGCTCAAAATCTAATCTTCAAGTCCATGCGATCAAGATCCATTCCTTGTGATTAGATTCATCTTGCTCTTTCACCAAGCTTCCTTTCTTTTCACCGATCCTGTAAAACATTCAAATGCAATCTTATCACATTATGTATCAATGAATAGGAACTTAATGGAGTTAGATAGTGGATTTTACCTAAAGCGCAGCCATACTCTTTGACTCTCCCATCTTCTGGACTCTTCAGGCTCTTTGGGCAGACTTGTATCCAACGCCCTTTCTTTTGGCAGCAAACGCAGGTCGGTTCTCCTAGAACGTCCTCGGAAGCATGGTTGGTTGACTATCCCAACAAATACGCTCCATTGCTTCGTGAAATCATTTCTGATTTAGCAGCAATGAGCATATAAGTTAGGTCAATGAGGTTGTCGTCATGATCCATCATATAATACTTTCTTTTGAACTCATTATATGATTCAGGAAGTGACTACAAAACCCAATTCACAGCCAACTTATCTGGGAATGACACACCCAACATTATCAACCTATCAATGTGTGATTTCATTCCTAGAACGTGGGCACACACGGGTTTACCATCTTCATGTTTCATTTCCAATAGGGCTTTAGTGATATTGAACCTTTCAATTCTTCGATCTTGTGGGTTAGGGAGAACAATAGGAGGAGGAGGAGGAAGTGAAGCATGATTTCTCGTTCCTCGATTGAATCGTAGAATATCATCTTCATGTGGAATGCTTGTTCCACGGGATTTGGGAAGACCATAGTTTTCGAACTTTGACATCTACAAAACGGGAGAAAAACAAATTCAAGTTAGTTGATAGATTGAGTCCTTAGTAAATCACCTAAATGAAATACTAAGGCTAGGACCCAACACAATATTCTACAACTCGGGAGAGGGATGCCGTAACCCTAATTGAAGAATATTTGAAGGTAAGTGAATGACGATACACTAATTTCCACCACGAAAAACGAAAAAGAAATTTAAGTTTTAAATCTATGAAAACTCCTAGATCCTTTGAGATTCATTGAACTTTAAATGGCATGTTTAAATCTCGATATGCCCCTCTTGTTTGTGACTGGGATGCCGAGGATCACAAAGCGGGTGTGAATAACCATGCAAACTTACATGGTGCCCTCACATGTTACGGTCACCTATTCGATGTGCCGGTAAACCACACACCCTCCACCGAACCATGACAAACATTGAGTCACCCTTTGCTACCTTTGATTAGAACCATTTAGTGTGCCGGTGAACCACACACGCTCCACTAACGTCTTCGCAAGGGCACAAAGTGTAATTTCATGGAATTGCATCAATTCACTTTTGCCTAAGTAACTAAGATTGGGAATTTTATGAAACATTTAGTTACTTTCATACTTCATTATACTTATAATGGAAGGTTTTGTCCCATCGTACCCGTTCGGCTAACGACCATCCACTAGTCAAGAGTGCGGTGGGTAAGAGTGGATACCCATTCAATCGCCATTTTATAGGCAATTTCCTTAAACACCCCTTATAGACCAACTTCGTGAATGAGGCCTACTAACGGTAAGACTGACTTTTACTCATACATATATATATATATATATATATATATATATATATATATATATATATATATATATATATATAATGCTAGACTTTTAATGTTAAATATAGTATAGGGTGTATTTTACACTTTTAAAATATTAGGTGGTCAAATTTAACAATTATACCTTTAATTCAATTAAATTGTAAACCTAAACTTTTATGGATTTATTAAACCTCTTTTAATTATACACCTTAATTAATTAATAAAACCATAAGGGTGTGATTTGAACTTTTTCAAAACTATACTAGAGTTTTAGAATTTAACATTCCTAATTAAACTTTTAATCAACTTTTAAATTCCAAAACTTGAGGGCAATTTTTGAAACATTTCAACACATTAGGGTTTAGAATTTAAATATACATCAAAATTAAACCATTTAATCAAAATTTAAATTCCAAAACTTGAGGGCAAGTTTTGAAACCTTTTTTCAAAACATTAGGGTTTCAACTATTTAAATTTCAAAACAACAAAACTTTTGGGTTCAAATTTAAACTATAAAACCTAAAGGGGAAAAATATGAAACATTTCATAACATAAGGATCAAATAACAAATAATCTAAATCACATAATTATCCATATTTGATTTATTTAATGATTTCTTGCAAAACAATTTATCAATTTACTAAAAATAATTAATCAATTATCTTATAAGGAAACAATTATCTTATTAATTGATAAATATCTTCAATTAGATCAAAAATATTGTCAAATATATCATATAATCAGATTAATATTGATCTAACATGATAAGGTAACTATCCCAATGCAAAAACAGCAAGAAATCCCGAGATAAGCTCTATCTGACGAGTTGACTCGTCGAGTCAAGCCTGGACTCGGCGAGTTCAGCTATGGACTCGGCGAGTCCAGCCTCCAAAACACCAAAAATCGAATTTTTTAGATATACAATGCATCAATACAATTGAAACCAAGCTAGGCTCTGATACCACTGATGGGTTTTGGTCATAAGACATCCTATGTGCTCATACAAACCCTAATGTTTGGATCTAGGTTTCTCTATTGTACATGCTTTGAATCCAAGACTATAAACCCTAATTCTAACATATGGAAATCAATATTAACATATAATTAGGTTTAAGATATTACCTTGATTGTTATGTAGCAATAATAACCCCAATTCCTCCTTGAATTGACTTTGGAAGGCTTAGAGTCACAAGTGTCACTCCTCTAATGGCTTACAAACACCAAGAGCAAATGGAGAAAGTATAAAGAGAGAGGAGAGAGGTAGGAATTCGTCCTTAGGACTTCTTGGGAAGGCTTAGACGAATTCATGAGCCTTAGGGGGTTTATATAGGTGTAAAGATTAGGGTTTTAGTCCTTATCCTTATCTAGTTGCTTGCCCACCAAGCAACCATAAGATAAGTCTTAGAAAACCCCTATCTCTTGGACCTTGGACGATTTTAAGGATATCCTTATCCTTGAATTCGTCCATCCTTTAACAAGGATAACCATTGCCCTATTTTGCAACTATCACATAATTACAATTCAGCCCCTCTCGTTTAATTAATTACATTTGATCACAAAATTAATTCTTAATTAATTATTGACCAATATTAATTAAACAAATATGATGTCTCCTTTAATATATTATTCTTATAACATATTAATAAATCATAATAACCTCTCTCTCTCTCTCTTTATTTATTTCTCCAATCAAGTTGCTTTGGTGAAGGCAACCCAAAAGGACCATGCACCATCGGGTCAAGTACATACCAAAATAGTTATGGACTTAGACACTAATCCAACAATAGGACCCACACCCTACGGTGTAGCATCAACAATCTGCGGCTATCATAATCGAAAGAGGAAACCTGACCCACAATACGCTCACTCTTATGATGCTCCTCCTTCATAGCCTCCCGTCGGGCCTCTCGGATCCGCTCCAATAGTGAAGCCACCACTGTCATCGTCAAGTAAATATCTCTGATCGGGGATGCCTTGAGGCTAAGCACATCGACCACGATATTGGCCTTCCCTGGGTGGTAGAAGATCTCACACTCGTAATCATTCACCACATCTAGCCATCGACGTTGCCTCATATTCAGATTCGGCTGATCCATGAGGTACCTAAACTCTTGTGGTCTGTGTAAATGGTACAATGGACCCCATAAAAGTAATGCCGCCAAATCTTAAGGGCGAAAAAACCTGCCCCCAACTCCAGATCATGCGTTAGATAGTTCACCTCATGAGGCTTCAGCTGCCTCGAGGCGTAGGCGATAACATGCCCCTTCTGCATCAATACCACGCCCAAGCCCGAGATGGAAGCATCGCAATATACCACAAAATCCTCCACGCCCTCTGGAAGGGCTAAGATCGGCGCCTCGCACGATCTCTGTCTCAGTGTCTCAACTGTGGCCTGCTACTCAGGCCCCCAGCGAAAGACCACGACTTTCCTTGTCAACCGGGTCAAGGGTACGACTATCTTAGAGAAGTCATGAATGAATCTCCGATAATAGCCTGCTAATCCCAGGAAACTCCAAATCTCAGATGGAGACCTCGGAACCTCCCATCTCATCACGGCCTCTACTTTGGCCGGGTTGACCAAAATCTCGTTCTGCTTGAAAAGGTGCCTAAGAAACTACACCTCGTGCAACCAGAACTCACACTTGGAGAACCTGGTGTACAACCTCTCCCTCCTCAGAGTATCCAACACCTCTCGCAAATGCTCCTCATGGTGCTCATGCGTCTTGGAATAGACCAATATGTTATTAATGAAAACTATCACAGACCGATCCAACATCGATCTGCACACATGGTTCATGAGGTCCATGAATGCGGCAAGAACATTGTTGAGCCCGAAGGGCATCACCACAAACTCATAGTGGCCATAGCGAGTCTGAAAAGAAATCTTCTGCACATCCTCCTCTTTGACCCTCATCTGATGGTAGCCTGAACGCATATCAATCTTGGAGAACCAAGATGCCCCCTATAGTTGGTCAAAGAGATCATCAATCCTCGGGTGTAGGTAACAACTCTTCACCATTACCTTATTCAGCTCTCAGTAATCTATACACATCCGATGTGACCACTCCTTCTTCTTCATGAATAGAATCGGGGCTCCCCAGGGCGAACTAGTCGGTCTGATGAACCCTTTGTCTAATAGCTCCTGCAGCTGTGTAGACAACTCCTCCATCTTAGGAGGAGCCAAACCGATATGGTGCTTTGGCTATCGGAGCCGCACCACAGACCAGGTCGATCCTGAACTCTACTTGCCTCTCTGAAGGTATCCCAGACAGCTCCTCTGGGAATACATCCGCATACTCTCACACCACTGGTACATCACTCACCGTCGCCTTACCCGCCTCCCGGGTATCCAAGACATAGGAAACATACCCTGCTGGAGATAGCACCTAGCTCTCACTGCTGAACATAAAGTTGTTCCACGTTGTACCTCTCGCCTTGAATCACCAGCTCTCCCCCACTTGGGGTCCTGACCCAGACCAACTGTTGCGCGCATTCGATCACTACCCCATTGGCGCTCAACCAATCTATGCCTATAATAACCTTGTTCCCCCGTAATGGTATGGTAACCAAATCTACCAAGTAGCGTTGCCCGTACAGCCTCAATACACAATCTCTGAAAACCTTTGATGCTCGCATTGATCGGTTGTCCACAATCTCGACCTCTAGAGGGCAATCCAACATGCCCGAAGACTCAGGGAACCTCTTGCTAAGTGCAAGAGAGACAAATGATCAGGTAGCACCCAAATCGAACAACACCTGAACTGGGATACCGTTCACATGGAACGATCCTAAACAAAACATATAACATGGCACATCAATATCACAAGCGACATATAATAAGAGTTAGGGAAAAGAAATCATACCCATCACCACAGCGGGTGCGGTGCGTGCCTCCTCGGCAGTCAATTAGAAGGCTCGGCTCCTCACCACTAGAGCCTCTGACTTGACCTTCCGGCCATCCGTAATCCGCATGGTCACTGGAGCTGGCGCCGCTGCTGCTGATGACAATCTAGGGCAGTTAACCTTTTTATGGCCCTTCTGATTGCAATGAAAGCGAATCAGGTATGATGTCTGAACGATGGGGGTAGGGGCAGTACAATCCCTGCCAAGTGCCTAGTCTTGCCGCACTTGTAGCAGCTACAAGCTCCCTCATGCGACCTGTCGCATTTCCTGCATCGGCTCTGGTCCGGCTGGCGCTTCGACCTAGTGTCGAATCCCTTGGGTTTCTTCCCCAAAACCATAGTAACCTGCTCCGTCTCTGCCTTCCTCTTCCTGATGTGCTCTAAGTCAATATCCCTCTCCCTTTCCCTGGCAATCATGGAATCCAGGGTCGGACATGCTGAGTAGCTGACATGCTCCCGAATATCAACCCTCAACTTGTCATGATAGCGGGTCTTCTGCATCTCCTCATCTCCTACATACCGAGGCACCAATAAGGCCTTCTCTCGGAACTTGGCAGAAATCTCCGCCACCGACTTAGTAGTCTGTCTCATGTCAAGAAACTCCCTGGCCAGCTGGTGAAGCTCTACGGCTGGCGCAAACTCAGCCCTAAACCTGGTCACAAAGTCTGACCAAGTCATAACCTCAATGGTTGGGGCTCCCAGCGAGTCACCAACCGACTCCCACCAATCTCTAGCTCTGTCTCTCAAACAACCGGCAACATAGCAGACCTTCGACCCCTCCGAGCAGAAACTCGTCAATTGTGCAGACTTGATGTCTGCAATCCATCTCCTGGCAGTAATGGGGTCCTTCACCCCGTGAAAGTCTGGTGCACCACTTCCCCTGAAGTCCTTGAAGGATAGTGTGCGCATCCCTAACTGGTTGGACACCATGTTACTGCTGAACACCCTGAGGCGGTCCTTCATCAGCTCAATAATCCCCTCCTTGATCGACCTGAAAATCATCAGGGTCACCTCAAGGATGCCCCTTATAATCTCTGACGCAATGAACTCATATAGTCCGTCATCAACCTGCTCGGATTCCGCACCCGAGCCTGAACCTGATCCTGATCTAGAACCTAAACCTCCTGCCCCGTGACGCATAATCATCACCATTCTAAAACAAAATACATAAATTTCAGGGTCATTCATAATCTCGAGAGGTCTCACACACTCTCCAATTTCCCTGGTTCTATCTTAGCCCTCCTTGACTCGAGTACAGATCCTCTACTTTCAGTAGTACGAGCCCATACTACCTTCCACATCTATTCGTACTTTCCTCAAGGATTTCTTCGACTTCACTAAGTCCCTTATACTAATACTGCTCTCCAAGCTAATCTCATCCTAGGCTTGTCCTAGGGTACTTTCCGACCTACTCTCCGCCATCAGCTGCACAAGGAGTTCCCGCCATCCTTCGATAACTAGATTGCAAATACAATTATATATTCGTTTACTAGTTAGTTAAAGCTAGCTAGAACCCTTATAAGCACAAAGCAAGCAACATTCGTGCATCGAGTAACCATAACCAAGCATAACCTAATCAGGCTATCATACTGCTGACTAAACAGCCCTAGCATGCAACTCAAAAAGCTCATACAGTAGGCATATAAGGCATCCTTCCTAGATCCTTAGCCCTAATCTAGCATGCAGTTCTCATAATCATACAATATAATATAACATAACATAACATGTATGGGTATCTTGGGGAAAACTTACTTGAGCTCGACCAGTCGCACGCATCACACATTTTGTTCTTTCTCGAAACTCCTTATTTTTAAATTTTAGAAAACTATTTTCTCGTTAAAATCTTTCAAGCCCTCGATTTGAGTCCAGATGCCCCCGAAGGTGTGTTCGAATCCCTCAAACCAAGGCTCTGATACCACCTTGTAACATCCCAAAAATCGAGACTGAAAATTTTGTTTTTAATTATATTACTTAAAAAATAGTTCACGGAAAAACATCAATGATATCATATCACACCATAAAATCACAGTCACATGTCTCAAAATCATATCATCAAATAGTAATAATGTCAGAGTACAACCCCAGAGATCTCAAATGAGGAAATCATGTGTGTGCGATGCGCTGCTACCCTGCCGACTCCTTCCCCTTTGACGAAGAAGTACCTGAAACCAAAACTAAAAACCATAAGCACAAGCTTAGTGAGTTCCTCCATCATACCACATACCATACAACATACATACTGTCGGGCGATTCTGGGGTGCCCAACCTACCCATGTCAAGCAGTTCTGGGGTGCTGACCAACCCATGTCAAGCAGTTCTGGGGTGTTGACCTACCCATGTCAAGCAGTTATGGGGTGCTGACCTACCCATGTTAGGCCATTCTGGGGTGCCGACCTACCCTCCAGTCTATCTCAACCAGCTACGGGGACTGTTTCACCCCTACTACTACCACACAATAACATATCATAATCATACTGTTAGACATATCTGGGGTGCCCGACCTACCCTTCGATCCTAACAGCGGAACTTGGGGACTATTCCCCTCTTACTACCACTATCACATATAACATATCATGCTAGCACATAAGAAACATCAGGTAGTAGCAAACCTAGATAATTATCACAAAGACAATCATCTATAACCACTCCTACTGGTGGGCCGTCGTTGTGGTCGTAGACCCACCTCTACTGGAATGTAACTCACCTCAATGTCGTGTAGTATCTGCATTGTCCTCGGTACTGGGATCAACTCTTCTCAACTCCTCAAACTCTTACACAACAAATTTTCTCAATTACCATTTCATACTCATAACCCTTTCAAGGGTCAACTCAAGTCCAAGTCAAAGTCAAGGTCAAAACCATGGTGAAAGTCAACATTTGGTTGACTTAACTCGCCGAGTTGGTCCACCAACTCGTTGAGTCCCTTAATCCACAAACTTCAAGAACTTCTATCCTAATCGTCGAGTCTTTCAAGAACTCGTTGAGTTTCCCTTACACAGAATCGGAACCTTGTGCTTATGACTCGCCGAGTTCATCCTTGAACTCGTCGAGTCCAGCTTCATACGAGTTGGAGTGTTTAGTCCTTGACTCGTCAAGTTCTTCCTTGAACTCACCGAGTGCATTATCATATAGTTGGGACATTGCCCTGAACTCGTCGAGTTCATCCTTGAACTCATCGATTCCTTCGATCTTCAAGTCCATAATCACGTCCATCTTGTTGAGTCCTCTTCTAGACTCAACCAGATTCCTTAGAAACAGAAAAGGTGAAGGAACCATTACCCGGCTCGCTGAGTCCCCCAAAGTACATGACCATACATTCGATTTCCGTTGGGCTCATTGCATCCAAAGCATAGATCTGACCTCCTAGGGTCCATATTACATGTAAAGCTACGAACTTGACGTCCATGCCTGGTGGATTTGGCTCAAATGGCCTTAAAATGGGGTTTATATGATGCATGGGACTCCCATGGCCATAAAGTTGGCACCTTTATGCCATGGGAACCCTCAATGGTTCCAGATCTGAAGTTAACACTCCATAATATGTTCTAAACCCGAAGGTGGCTTAGAAATGCCCCAAAAATGGCAATATTCAAGCCTTAAAGGAGATCTGCCAAATGATAAGTCAAGGTTCAAGCATTTTACCTTGAATAAGCCGGAAATGAAGCAAAATCTCTGGATCCACTTGCTTCTTCAAGAACCCCTAGGCTTCCACTTCTTCCTTCAAGCTTCAAACAACTTTAAGCACTCAAAAATGGGTCAAGAACACTCAAAAAACTTTAGGGTTTCGAGTTAGGGCTTTCTAGAAGTGAGAGGGACGATGGAGGCTAAAATGAGGCTAGAAAAAAATGTTTAAATAGGGAGCAAACCCTAAATATTAGGGTTTCATCCAGGCAGCCCTACTCGTCGAGTCGGGCTCCCGACTCGCTGAGTCTCAATGCAAAACATGTAATTACTTAAATTTGAATACGTACCAGGAACCAGGTGTTACAAATCTCCCCCACTACTGAAGTCATAAAGTTCCTGACTTTGTGACTTTGCATGACTTAATGGGGTCCAAACCATAATCTAAGCTTCCTAGTCCACACACTTCTATCAACTCACTCTTTCCATAAAACTTTTCGAACTTTTCGAACTATCACTTTACGGTTATATCCTTGGGCTCTAAAACTCTAACCAAACTCTTGGATCACCTAATCTATATTATCCACACCCAAAGGGTGTCTAAATCTCTCCTTCACCAAGGCCCAAAACATTATTATAACTGATCTTCGGGTCACGACTCCGAATTAGGAAATGATTCGAAACAGGATGTTACATTGCCGATGACACATTTTTTTCTACGTAGTGGCACAATAGTACAAAAAACAAAAAAAAAAAAATTTGCGTCCGAAAAAAACAGGGGTTGCCGGTGCTACTATGGACACTATAGTGGAACCGCCCCTGCGCGCACACACATACACACACACACACATATATATATATATATATATATATATATATATATAGAGAGAGAGAGAGAGAGAGAGAGAGAGAGAGAGAGAGAGATATGTGATACTTCTTTTGGGAAAATGGGACATTGTCTTTAATATTGTATTTTTTTAATGTAATTTATATATTTAATCATTTTGATTTATAAGTCTTATATATTTTTGATATGAAAAAAAAAAGTCTTTTATATATTGGATTTAAAATAAAAATCTAGCAATATTAATCAACTGACAAAAAATATGGAGAATTTGTATCACATTATATCAAAATTTAGAGTAGAACGGTAAAGTAAAAGAATGACAACGAAACCAGGGTTAATGTAATTTATTTTTTTATTTTGATAATTTTTAATATTTTGTTGTGATCTACGCATTTAAAATTAAATAACAAACAAAGAACATAATCCAAGACCCTAAATTGCAAGCCTCACCCAATTTCTCTCTCACTAGTCCTCACTTACGATGGCGTTACATCGCTCTCTCACTGCCTACGATCTGCTGCTCATTACAATAACGAAAAGTTGAATATCCATATATTTGTAATTTATCGATCACTTCAAAGTTTTTGATCAAAAGGGTGAGTATTTGGAAGTGAAATCGAACGAATCTTGTCAAATTTTTGATTTTGTTGATGGATTTGAGTGGAGGTTTGGGCAGAACGGGAGTGTTGGTCTGCAAGTGGTTATAAACATGGTTGAAGATAAAATGGAGGTGTCACCGTTGTATTATATATCTCTTAGGTTCTTGAGTATGATTTATTACTATAATGCTTGGAATTACAATCCATCCATATACGTAGCCTCTTTACAACGGCCAACGGCCAAGGTTTCTTCCAGGTACCATTTGATCTTTTAGAATCCAGTTGTGTGAAACACCCTGATTTGGATCAAATATTGACCAACAACTCCTAAGTTCTGGATTAATCAATTGTTTTCTTTTTCTTGATCTTGATAACAAGTGGAATGATTTTCTACTTCAAATTGATAAAAATCTACTACATTATAATTAGATTAGCTTGAAAAAAAAGGTCCAGGTGCGTTTGGTGGATCTGTTCATGATGGTTTAATTTGTGGGGTGGATAAGTTACACCTGGGAGCGATGGGAAGGGGTATGTGATTTACAAAGGAGGTGACTTGGTTTATGGTTGGCCGAGTTTGATTTATATAAACAAATAAATATATAAAACAAGGGGTAAAATGGTCATCTTATATGTATTTAAGCGACCTCTTTTAATGGTGACCAGTTTTACAGTTTACTCTCTTTGTTTTTTAATTGTGATGCCCAAGACCGAACTCATTCATCTTCTTTTTTTTTGTTATTATTTTTTTATTTTATAATTTTAGAAGGGTACCACCATACTAGTGTCAGCTTCTTATTCCCAACCAGTCAAATAGGGACTTAGGTTGTATGGAAACAGTTCCGTGACTTGGATGGCAGATAAATTTAGTAAACTTAACCCTTCAATTAACCTACCTTTTTCTTATTAACTCAATTTCAAGCTAAATTCTGATTCTTGTTTGAAAATAAGTTGCATTTTTATGTTTGTATTATCCTGTTGCATAGGATCCTTAGCATCTTTTAATAATTTATTTGAAGGTGAAAGATCCAACTATTTTTTAGCTGTTGGCATTTTCCATCATTTGCAACTGTTTCTTGAAAAAAAAATACCTAAAATCAAAATAACCATTTTCAAATCCAAAATTATAAGAGAGAATTGTAAATGGACATGGAATCATAAATCATTAACACAGTTCAGTAAACAAGTTGCTAATTACATTTCTTGCTGTGCAGATTGAAATTCTATCAGAGAAAGAGACATTACAAGAAGCCACTGGCAGTATTTCAAATCTTGTATTCCCATCCTGTCTCATGCACTCTTTTCATAACCTCCATAAACTTAACTTGAACAGAGTTGAAGGAGTGGAGGTGGTGTTTGAGATAGAGAGTGAGAGTCCAACAAGTAGAGAATTGGTAACAACTCACCATAACCAACAACAGCCTTTTATACTTCCCAACCTCCAGAAATTAGTTCTAAGGGAAATGGACAACATGAGTCATGTGTGGAAGTGCAAGAATTGGAATAAATTCTTCACTCTTCGAAAACAACAATCAGAATCACCATTCCACAACCTCACAACCATAAATATTGAGTTTTGCAGAAGCATTAAGTACTTGTTTTCACCTCTCATGGCAGAACTTCTTTCCAACCTAAAGACAATCAGGATATATAGCTGTAGTGGTATTGAAGAAGTTGTTTCAAACAGAGATGATGAGGATGAGGAAATGACTACATTTACATCTACCCACACAACCACCAACTTGTTCCCTCATCTTGAATCTCTCACTCTAATAGCACTGTACAATCTGAAGTGTATTGGTGGAGGTGGTGCCAAGGATGAGGGGAGCAATGAAATATCTTTCAATAATACCACTGCAACTACTGCTGTTCTTGATCAATTTGAGGTATGCTTTGAACATATTCAATTATTTATTTAATTTCCTTGTTAATTTCCTTTTTTCTTTGCAATATTCTATAAATAATACATTTTATACCCACTATACTAAGATAATAATTACCTAGAGGGATGGATGCTATGACACAGCTGCTACACTTCAGAAACTCTAGTAAGGGCAGTTATGGAAGTTCAATAAAATGATAATGGCATCTTTTGATGGGTAATATAGGCAATTTAAGTTTTATTTCTGTTAAAGCAGTATTTAGCAAGTACTGGCCAGTAGGAGAGGAGAATATCACCTTTTGTGAAAATCTGGTCATTGTACCCAGAATTTAGTTAAATGTAACATTTTAGATATCAGGGGTCATCAGGTGACAGATATTGTAGAATAGAACAATATATAATATCACCCAAAACTATTTTTTCTAAGGTTATTCTGTTAAATATGTGCTTTCTTGTTTTCATTGAATTTGCATTCGTATATTTTAGGTGTTAAAGTGATTTTCTCTTCAATAAATCCCGAAATTAATTAAAAAAAAAACAAAAGTACATTTTTGATGTGGAGAGCACTGGTATCATTTAGTATATAAAAAGCTAGATTTTGAATTAACTTTCTTATACAAAAGCTGTGTATATAGTTTAATTAGTTTTACATCATTTTTCCATGTGGTGTTGCAGTTGTCTGAAGCAGGTGGTGTTTCTTGGAGCTTATGCCAATACGCTAGAGAGATAAAAATAGGCAACTGCCATGCATTGTCAAGTGTGATTCCATGTTATGCAGCAGGACAAATGCAAAAGCTTCAAGTGCTGTCAGTCAGTTCTTGTAATGGTCTGAAGGAGGTATTTGAAACTCAATTAGGGACGAGCAGCAACAAAAACGAGAAGAGTGGTTGTGAGGAAGGAATTCCAAGAGTAAATAACAATGTTATTATGCTTCCCAATCTAAAGATATTAAGTATTGGAAATTGTGGGGGTTTGGAACATATATTCACATTCTCTGCACTTGAAAGCCTGACACAGCTCCAAGTGTTAACGATAATGAATTGCTGGTCAATGAAAGTGATTGTGAAGAAGGAAGAAGATGAATATGGAGAGCAGCAAACAACAACAACAACAACGAAGGGGGCATCTTCTTCTTCTTCTTCTTCTTCTTCTTCTAAGAAGGTTGTGGTCTTTCCTTGTCTAAAGTCCATTGTATTGGTCAATCTACCAGAGCTGGTAGGATTCTTCTTGGGGATGAATGAGTTCCGGTTGCCTTCATTAGATAAACTTATCATCGAGAAATGCCCAAAAATGATGGTGTTTGCAGCTGGTGGGTCCACAGCTCCCCAACTCAAGTATATACACACAAGATTAGGCAAACATACTCTTGATCAAGAATCTGGCCTTAACTTTCATCAGGTATATATATATTTCTTTAATTGGCATCATCTAATTAAGAAAGATATCATTCCTGCCAAGTAAATTTACTTCAAACACATTCACACTGGTTTCGGTCTAAGTTTATGTTGTTCTAAGAAGGCCAAAATGGGAAAGCAAGATAGGGTAAAATAGTGTATTTCAGTGGAAAGGGTATTTTAGGTATTTTCTGTCAAAAGTTGTTATTGCAGGCTTTTTAGTACCTGGAAGAGCATGATTATTCTCGATTTGCTTGTTTCTTTATCATTTTTCTTAGCCTAGCATGATTTTCAATGAAATCTTTCGCTGTTACTCCATTTGATTGTTGTTCTTCATGGCTCTAAGTGAGTTAGTGGCTCATCTGTTACTTCTTTTGATTGTTATTTTCATAGCATGTTGTCACTTGAATCAAGCTTTTCCATTTTCAACAAGGACAAAAGGTCAAAACTAACCTACTTTATGAGATCAAAAATAGCAACCCATCGGATAACTTTTAGTTGGAGTTAATACTTACAATTACCATTGTGATTAATAATTATAATATCTTGTATTAATTCATAAAAATTGGTACAGCACATATATGACATTTCAAAGGTTTTTGTTTGACATATATATGCCTCTGGCGTTTTCTTTATTGGACTTGCAGACCTCATTCCAAAGTTTATACGGTGACACCTTGGGCCCTGCTACTTCAGAAGGGACAACTTGGTCTTTTCATAACTTGATCGAATTAGATGTGGAATCTAATCATGATGTTAAAAAGATTATTCCATCCAGTGAGTTGCTGCAACTGCAAAGGCTGGAAAAGATTCATATAGACTCATGTTCTAAGGTAGAGGAGGTATTTGAAACTGCATTGGAAGCAGCAGGGAGAAATGGAAATAGCGGAATTGGTTTTGATGAATCGTCACAAACAACTACCACTACTCTTGTCAATCTTCCAAACCTCAGAGAAATGAAGTTAGATGATCTAGATTGTCTAAGGTGTATATGGAAGAGCAATCGGTGGACAGCATTTGAGTTTCCAAGCCTAACAAGAGTTGATATTAATGGATGTGAATGGTTAGAACATGTATTTACTAGTTCCATGGTTGGTAGTCTATTGCAACTCCAAGAGCTAGATATTAGTTGGTGCAACCATATGGAGGAGGTGATTGTTAAGGATGCAGATGTTTCTGTAGAAGAAGACAAAGAGAAAGAATCTGATGGCAAGACGACGAATAAGGAGATACTTGTGTTACCTCGTCTAAAGTCCTTGATATTAAATGGCCTTCCATGTCTTAAGGGGTTTAGCTTGGGGAAGGAGGATTTTTCATTCCCATTATTGGATACTTTAAGAATTGAGGAATGCCCAGCAATAACCACCTTCACCAAGGGAAATTCCGCTACTCCACAGCTAAAAGAAATTGAAACACATTTTGGCTCGTTTTATGCTGCAGGGGAAAAAGACATCAACTCTCTTATAAAGATCAAACAACAGGTAAATCAGATCATTGTTGGTTTAATAATTCTTAAACTACATTTGAAAAGTTTCATGTAAGTTTTTTATTATTGTCAAAAGCCGCAACCTATATTTTCAACTTTATATTTATGTACTTTATGCAGGATTTCAAAAAAGCCCAGGACTCTATTTAATGTGAAGTAAATACTAGAAGAGGTAAATTCTATTTACATGTCTCCTGATTGCCTATTAATTAATGGCCTTTCAGTTCATGATTTTTGGATGTATTCTTCATGATGACGTGAATGTTTAAATACCCCATTAATTAATTGTTAGGTTGAATGTTGATGACCAAAGGACTATATGTCGGGAAGAATATTCAAGGAAAGAATTGTTCATCATATGAAGGGCATTAAATTAAGAAGAACATGGATGCTCTGAAGATGTTGGGAAAATATATGAATCAAATAACAAGCTACTCACTTATCTAAGTTTGTTGGTTGAGGATGTTGATTTTAATATTTCAAATTCATTGGTATCATTATATGGGTTTATCAGTAGTGTTAATGGGATAATGAGCAACTTAACCTTAAATTATGCTGTTGGTAAATGTTGGACTCAAGTATGGAAAATTAGGAATAACTTGTGAAAAATATATGCAAAAGTAGGATTGAGATTTTCAATGAAAAAAATTATGAAACTATACTACTATAGTATATAAATAAATTCAACTTACTGTTGGGTATATTGGAAGCACATATCATGAAAGTAACTAGAAGCAGAATTTGTTCCCATCTTCATCTACTTATAGTTTCCATTTCTTACTTGTAAAAATCTGATTAAACTTTAGAGTTATTTCTATTTTTTACCAACCAAAATTTTCATATAAAGGCCACAAGTAACTATAAGTAAAGAGATCATGGTTATATAAGAAAATGAGGTTAGCTCAGTAGCTTTGGAAAAGTAAATTCAAAAGATTTGAATGAGTTTCAGATGGTGAACAACTATGTTTCAGTTGAGAAATACAAAAGTGTGCTAAGATTTAACTTGTTGTAATTAATCAAACTTAATAACAAGTTAGAATACAGAGAATTATTGGATTCAACACTTCATATTACTGGTAATCAAAAGATTGCATAAATAGATAGGAACTCTGGCAGTTCGAGATGCTAGGGGTCTCCCAAAGAAAGTAAACTACAACTTAACTGAACGATCCCCTCACAACTGCTCTTGAACTGTATAAAGAACATAACTGAAAAAAGTAAATTACTTAATTGCCCCTGCTTCTCACGACTTGCTTATTCACATTTACTTTCCTTTCTTGCCCATTCTTGAATAAATAGATAGGATTTTTCATTCCCATTATTGGATACTTTGGAAATCAGTTACTGCCCAGCAATAACCACCTTCACCAACGGAAATTCTGTTACTCCACAGCTAAAAGAAATAGTCACAGATTCTGGCTCGTTTTATGCTGCAGGGGAAAAAGACATCAACTCCTCTATTATAAAGATCAAACAACAGGTAAACCAGATCTTTGTTGCTTTAATAATTCTTAAACTGCATTTGAAAAGTTTCATGTAAGTTTTTTTGTTATATTGTCAAAAACCGCTACCTACATTTTCAGCTTTATATTTATGTACTTTATGCAGGATTTCAAACAAGACTCTGGTTAATGTGAAGTAAATATTAAAGGTAAATTATATTTTCATGTTCCTAGTTGCCTATTAATTAAAGACCTTTTAGTTCGTGATTTTTGGATGTATTCTTCATGATGATGTCAATCTTCTAATACCCCATTCATTGTTTGGTTGAATGTTGACTCTATGTCAGGATGAATATTCAAGGGAAGAATTGTTCATCATATGAAGGACATTAAAGAAGAACATGGATGCTATGAAGATGTTGGGAAAACATATGTATCAAGTAGTAAGCTGCTTAATGATCTAAGTTTGTTGGTTGAGGATGTTGATTTTAATATTTCAAATTCATTGGTATCATTATATGGGCTTATCAATAGTGTTAATGGGATAATGAGTGACTTAACCTAAATTATGTTGTTGGTAAATGTTGGACAAGTATGGAAAATTAGGAATGACTTGTGAAAAATATATGGAAAAGTAGGATTGAAATTTTCAATGAAAATATTATGAAACTATAGTATATAAATAAATGCAACATACTTTTTGGGTGTAGAAGTATATAAATAAATGCAACATACTCTTGGAAGCACATATCATGAGAGTAACTAGAAGTAGAGTTTATTCCAAGGGTGTAGAAAACGTTAGACGTTAGCTAATCGGTGGACTGGGGTCTAGGGATTAACCGGTTAGGCGGGGATTAATCGGGGACTATTAATTATTAATGAAATTATTCAATAATTTATAAATCTAACTTTAATCATAAGAATATTAATAAATAAGCATAAAAGTTTAATAATAAGTTTAACAAACACAACAATTTATCATCCAATTAATAAGAAAAATTATTCAAATTTTAATATATCTTAAGAAAAGAAGTAAATTTAGGTATTTGCATATTAGAAAACATAGAAATTTTGACAATTTTGAAGAAAAACTTTAAAATTTAATTTTTAATTTTTTTTATATATTAGTTGAATACTAAAATACTATGAACTTTTGAACTTTTGAAAATTTTGGTTTAATATTTAAAAATTTGAAAATTTGGCCAATTAGGCCGCCTAGGACCGATTAGAACCTCTAGTTCCGACTTTGACCAAAATCGATTAAGCCGACCGATTAGCCTTAATCCTATTCAGTTGAAGACAGCCTAATGATTAATCACCAATTAATCGGCCGTCTAGACCGATTTTTACAACAATGGTTTATTCCCATCTTCAACTACTTATAGTTTCCATTTCTTACCTGCAAAAATCTAATTAAACTTTAGAGTCATTTCAATTTTTTGCTAACCAAGAAAAAAGATTGGTTCAAATTTTCATATAAAGGCCACAAGTAACTGTAAGTATAAAAACGATCACTAAATAGTGACTACAATATAGTGATCATTAAATATGTGATAAACTTTTTCGTCATTTAATGTTGTCACTAATCAATGAAATGTTTTACCTAATTAGTGACAACTAAAAGTTATCACTATCTTATCCAATTAGTGACCATAGAAAATTATCACTGGTTTATCCGACTTGTGACTAAAAAAGTCGTCATTGATTTATCCAATTAGTTACAAAAAAAACTCGTCATTGATTTTTGTTGTTTTTTGTATTTAACCAATTTAAGTAACAAGCATGGAACTTGGTAAATGGTAAAGATATTTCTTGAGCAATTTAAAAATATAAAACTTGTCCTCAAATTATAAAAACGAAAGGTTGGGGGTTAATTATTTTCCCTTTGGCATTGTCTCAATTATGCAAACTTACATCATGTTCTCAATAAAACCTTAACACAACTTTCCAGCAAATTACATAAACAGAAAACAAAAAAAAAAAGATTCAACTCTTCGGGTTATTCAAACATGTTTGCTTCAAGACGGTTTTTTTTTTTCTGCAATAACTGTCTCATCTGTTTGCAGCCTCTATAAGCAATCCCCCCAAGTCAATCTAAAATCTATATAAGATAATTCACATGTATTTGATACCCTACCACAAGCTAAAAGCATCATCACAAATAACTAATATCAAAATAATATTCAAATGGAGAATCATGTTGCCTATACACTCTCAAACACGGAACACCTAAATAAGGTTATGACAAATAATATTTTTTTAGTTTATAAAAAATTAAAAATTATAGTTTTGCTAAAAGAATTAATTTTCTTTTACAAATATTTAAATCACTAAAAATTACACGGTTAAAACTGGTTATATTGCAATTTTTCATTCCATTCAATGATGGAATGAAAAGAAATCACCCCCTCTAATAAGGATTGAGAAATAACAAAAAGGAAGGAATCACATTTCCTCTATAATGCTCACATTCCATTCCGTCAGCCAATTCAAAATGGTTTTTTCATTCAAAAAGTTTTTTTCATTAAAATGGAATGAACCATTTCCTTTTTTTCTAATTAAGTAAATTTAGAATCTTACATGATTAAGTGGATTATCCTCTAGTGGGCTTGAATAAGCTTTTTCAGCCTCAACCCATGCCTTTTGCTTTAAGTAACATTTCTTCTAACCTTCCTGCAATAATCAACTGGTTATTTTTTTTTAAAGCACAACACCTTAATAAAAAAGAAAGTAGAAAGTAAAGTAATGATTAATTTCTGAGCAGGGGCAAAATGGTTATAAAAATAATTGGAAGTGCAATGCATTTTCACCCAAAAAATATCTTTTATAAACTTTTCTTATGTCAATTGTCAAACTCAACAAATTTGTAAACTGTAAGGATACCCTTTTTTCTAATGAAACCAATCCCCATCAAAGTGCATCCAAAATCAAAATTAACACAACTAGAGGATTAGAATTATAGTTACACCAGGTCTTAGATCCATTAAACTCCAAAAAAAGGACCAAAATACCCCTTGGAATTTTTATTGTACCAGATCTTTAGAACATAAACCAACTCTTTCTAATCCCTTTCCAACCATAGTCACAGTGTTTTATACAGTCTTGAATATACATGTTACATTTAACAGTAACCTACAAAAGACAACAATGCCCTTTGTTTTTATTTTCGCACCAAGTCATTCATCAGTATTGTACTTTGTTCCAGTAAACCTAAACCCCACAAAATTGCACCAAAGAACAAGGATGACTGATAGGCCCAAAGACACATTTGTCTACAACAAAAGGAGAAACAGGCCCAAATCCAATCCAGTATAATAAAGGCTTGTCCTGGTGCCCGTTTTCTTTTTATATCCGTTATCAAGTTGTTATTGCTTTTCTGTTTTGTAATGCTCTCCCCACGATTATGGTAGTGGAATGGAAAATTCTTCCAGGGGAGGGTAGTGTCAGCTTTTTGTCTTTTGTTCCAGGCTTCTTATATAAGTCCTGATGTCTTTTTGTTTTGGGGTTATGTTGAAATTTAATGAAAAGTTCTCTATGAACTCGGGAGAGCCCTCACCTCTATAATTGTGAGAACCTATCCTTTTATAATTTCTGTGTGATTTCTAGTATATTGCAAGTATAAGTTATCATTTGGTATCAGAGCACCCAAACCGATTCCATGGGAGGAGCGTCTAGGGAAGCAGCAGCCGTGAAGAAGGTGGAGGAACAGGTGGGGTTGATGCAAGTTTAGCTCCAATCACATGGGACTGAAATCTAGGGGATGAGAGCAAGGATTGACGATATCCTCCAAGGTCAAAGCCAGACAAACCAGAGATAGGATGAGATGCAAACAACCCTGGACAAGGTTTTGGAGAAACTGGATGTCATGGCTGGAGCACCAGGAGGAAGAAACCAAACCCCTCACAATCCATCAAGCCACTCAACACCCACAGGTCCATCGATGAACAAAAATAAGGGACCGGCAAGCTCAGTGATCATCGGTTCAGGGCCAGGCGACTCGAATCCAAGCGGAGGAGGAGCACCGAGTGGACCCGGAGGAAACGGTATTGTTTTTAGCTCTCTCTTCCAAACAAACAACAACACGGGGGGTAGAAGATACGAGTTCCAACACAGGAAGATTGACATGCCACAATTTGATGGAACAGATCCAGACGGATGGATTCTTCAAGCGGAGCGTTACTTTGCCATTTACTAATTGTTGGATGAAGAAAAGATAATGGCGGTGGTTCTTAGCTTGAGCGGGGATGCTCTAGCCTGGTTCCGGTGGACCAATCAACGGGCGATAATGAACTCGTGGGAGGAAATGAAGGAAGTCTTCTTGAAAAGGTTTCGTCCCATCCATGGGGGGGGGGGGATTTATACGAACAATGGGCAGCTCTGAGGCAAACAGGGACGGCGGAGGAGTATGTTCGAAGGTTCATCGACTTGTCGGCCACGTTGGAAGGGGTAACGGAACGCATCGCCATGGGAAATTTTATTGATGGGCTTCAAGACCACATCAAGACGGAGCTCAGATTATGGACCCCAGACAACTTGGGCCGCGCCATCGACTTAGCCCAACATATCGAAGAGAGGAGCAGGTCGCTTTTGCTAGCGGATTCGAGTCGTTCGTCAATCTGGGTAACACCAGAAAGGTTAGTGGGGCAAACCCGAATCATTCCATTTCCTTCTCACAACCTGATCGATCGATGGGGAAACCACGACTCTAACGCTACCTCACAGAAGCTCAGATACAAGATAAGAGGAATCGAGGAGTGTGCTTCCGTTGTGACGAACGCTGGTTCAAGGGTCATGTGTGTAAATCCCAGGTGAATGTGATCCTCGTAGATGAAGAGGAACCGCTCATCGAAGACCCTCAGGAAGCAACCGACCCTGCCACCTTGGTATCTACATAGGTTCGACCAGAAATCGAGGTGTCACTTAACTCAGTAGCGGGGTTGTCGTCTCCAAAAACGATGAAGGTCCGGGGAGCCATTGGGTCCCAACCGGTGGTAACCCTAATCGATCTCGGGGCCACTCATAACTTCATTGCATCTCACTTGGTAGCTTCTATGGGCATTTCGATTGACGAGACTGAACCCTACGGGGTAAGGATGGGAACAGGAGACAGTGAGCGCGAAACTAGTGTCTGTAAGGGAGTGGTTTTGCACCTTAAGGAATTAGACATCACAGAAGACTTCCTCCCCTTGAGGTTAGGCAGCTCTGACGTGATACTGGGGATGCAATGGCTTGAAACTTTGGGCGTGACTAAAACCAACTGGAAGGAACAAACAATGGAGTTTGAGGTGAATGGGAGAATAGCCCGGATCGAAGGGGACAAGTCGCTCGGTAAGTCCCTGGTTTCTTTGAAGGCCATGGCAAGAACCTTGAGCAAAGATCCTTATGGATACCTAATTGAACTCAGCAACACCGAGTACCAGGTTATACCACCGGACCCTGTGCCCTTATTCTTACAAGACATCTTGAGCCAATTCGAATGCATATTCCAAGAACCCACAGGATTACCACCACGACGAGCCATGGAATACAAAATCATAACCAAGGAGGGTACTACCCCAGTGAGTGTCCGCCCTTACCGGTACCCCCATTATCAGAAGGGGGAAAGAAGAATGATCAAAGAGATGCTTCAAGCCAAGGTGATACAGCCCAGTAATAGCCCTTACTCCAGTCCCGTGATTTTGGTTAAAAAAAAAGATGGCTCTTGGCGTTTCTACATAGATTATCGAGCACTAAACAGGGTTACAGTGCCCGACAAGTTTCCCATTCCTGTAATTGATGAGTTGTTGGATGAGTTACATGGTTCAACTATCTTCACCAAATTGGACCTCAATTTCGGGTACCATCAAATAAGGGTACGGGTAGCAGACGTGCCAAAAACGGCTTTCCGGACACATGATGGCCATTACGAATTTCGGGTAATGCCATTCGGCCTCATGAACGCCCCGACAACATTTCAAGCCTTGATGAACGACATATTCCGTCCCTTCCTCCGTAAATTCATCTTGGTATTCTTCGATGACATTTTGATCTACAGCCCCGATGAGAAGCTACATCGCATCCATGTCACAACAGCCTTGGAGAAACTGAAAGAGCATCGGCTGTTTGTTAACTACAAAAAGTGCGAGTTTGGGAAACAACGACTATCCTATTTGGGGCATGAAGTGTCGGCTGACGGGGTGTCGGCAGAAGCAAACAAGATTCAAGCAATGCAAGATTGGCCCACCCCAACAAATCTCAGAGGGCTGCGAGGGTTCTTGGGGCTCACTGGATATTACAGAAAATTCGTCAAGGGATATGCCCATATCGCCAAGCTTCTCACAGAGCAACTGAAAAAAGACAAATTTGGATGGAACCCCGACGCCGAAGAGGCTTTCCACCTCCTCAAAAAGGCCATGACTACCGTTCCAGTGCTGGCACTGCCCGACTTCAACAAGACCTTCGTGGTGGAAACTGATGCATCAGGGTATGGACTGGGGGCGGTCTTGATGCAAGATGAACGCCCCATCGCTTACTACAACTCTACCTTGGGAGCGAAGGCCCAATTGAAATCGATATACGAAAAGGAGCTCATGGCAATCGTGATGGCAGTCCTCAAATGGCGACCTTATCTGCTGGGACGAAGGTTCATTGTTCGTACAGATCAATTAAGTCTCAAATTTATTTTAGAACAACGGGTAGTCGGAAGTGAATATCAAAGGTGGGCCTCTAAACTTATGGGGTTCGACTTCGGAATCCAATACCACCCGGGAGCGAGCAATCGAGTAGCTGGCGCCCTCTCTCGTAAGGAAATTTCGACCGATTGTAACAACATCAACACTGGAATTTGGATCTTTTGGGACCAATTAAAGGCAAAACTAACACAGGAAGAGTTCATACAAAAGATCAAGGCAGATTTGGAAGGTGAGGCCAACAGCCACAAAGGGTTCTCCATCTTTCAAGGGAACCTGTTGTACAAAGGAAGGTTAGTCATTTCACCCACCTCAGCCTTCTTGACCCAAATAATGGTCGTTTTTCATGATTCCCCAATTGGAGGACACCTAGGTGAGAAGAAGACGTATTTTAGAGCAGCTGCCGAAGTGTACTGGCCGGGCATGCGCTCTTCCATCATAGAGTATGTGAGAAACTATCAAATCTGTCAAACTCATAAGTCTCTCAATACGTCCCCAGCAGGTCTTCTCCAGCCCATTCCCATACCCACCCAAACATGGGAAGAAGTAACCATGGACTTCATCGAA
This sequence comes from Lactuca serriola, assembly GCF_051521515.1. NCBI lineage: Eukaryota > Viridiplantae > Streptophyta > Magnoliopsida > Asterales > Asteraceae > Lactuca > Lactuca serriola. The sequence goes on along the minus strand of NC_136409.1, from coordinate 9,366,671 downwards.
GGCTTGCCCAAATCTGGAAATTGGGATACGATATGGGCAGTAGTAGACAGGCTTACGAAATATGCCCACTTCATACCACTGAAACATCCCTTCACAGCAACTAAGGTCGTAGAGATGTTCATCTAAGAAGTTGTAAGGTTGCATGGGTTCACCTCATCCATAATTAGTGATAGAGACAGGATCTTTATCAGTCAATTTTGGAAGGAATTGTTCCGATTGCACGGTGTTCAATTAAAACGGAGCACCACCTACCACCCCCAAACGGATGGTCAATCGGAGGTGGTGAACCGTGACTTGGAGACTTACTTACGGTGCTTTTGTTCAAAAAAACCTAGATGTTGGTTAAAATGGTTAGCATGGGCGGAATTATACTACAACACCTATCATCACTCAACCACCAATTGCACTCCCTTCAAAGCCATGTATGGACGAGACCCTCCTCCCTTCATTCACTATGAAGGGCAACAAACCAACATGGATGCAGTTGATAAGCTTTTGGAGGACCGGGATGCAGTGTTGGATGACCTTCGCATCAATCTGATCAGGGCACAACAGAAAATGGCAGCACATGCTAACAAACATAGACGGGATGTGGAGTTTAAGGAAGGAGATAAGGTCTTCCTAAAATTGAGACCATACAGGCAGCAGAGCACAGCATCAAGGAAATTTGAGAAATTAGCCCCGAGATTTTATGGCCCTTTCACAATTTGTCAAAAGATTGGTAAAGTTGCATACAAGTTGGAACTGCCTCCTACTGCCAGCATCCATCCAGTTTTCCATGTATCACAACTCCGGACAGCCCATGGAACAACAGCCACCAACACGGAGTTGCCCCGACAGCTCAATGCTGAATTGGAGCTAATTATGCAACCACTTCTGTTGCGAGGGGTAAGACCTAGGAAGAGTAAGGAACCAGGCAGGGAAGTCGTCATTCAATGGAAAGGGTTCACAGAAGGAGAGGCGACGTGGGAAGACTTTGACAAAATGAAGATCTAATTTCCAGAATTTAACCTTGAGGGCAAGGTTCAAGTTTGGGAGGCAGGTATTAATAGGCCCAAAGACACATTTGTCTACAACAAAAGGAGAAACAGGCCCAAATCCAATCCAGTCTAATAAAGGCTTGTCCTGGTGGTCGTTTTCTTTTTATATCCGTTATCAAGTTGTTATTGCTTTTCTGTTTTGTAATGATCTCCCCACGATTATGGTAATGGAATGGAAGATTCTTCCAGGGGAGGGTAGTGTCAGCTTTTTGTCTTTTGTTCCAGGCTTCTTATATAAGTCCTGATGTCTTTTTGTTTTGGGGTTACGTTGAAATTTAATGAAAAGTTCTCTATGAACTCGGGAGAGCCCTCACCTCTATAATCGTGAGAACCTATCCTTTTATAATTTCTGTGTGATTTCTAGTATATTGCAAGTATAAGCTATCAATGACACAAATAGAACAAGTTTCCTTCATTTAACTCAAGTTTTATACACTACACTACATCCTAAATCCACATTATATCATATAGCTATATTGATTTGGATGATCTAGCATATACAAATTTCCAATAAGTAAAATACCCTAGAAATAATTCAAAGTGCAAGTAACTTTTAAATTTTATAAGATAGACTTACTTACTTCATCACGAAGGGAAGATGCCTCATGTTGACCTCCCATATCTTTATATACACGTCCAATATCCTTTGCAAACTTAAAAATGTAAACTCATATAAAGACTATTGCCAATGATATTACAAAGTCCTCTATCGGAGATTGTTACAAGACAATTCCTTAGATATGATGTCTCTCTCTCAAAGTACATTCCTTTGAACATCCTTTTGCATAAAAGTTTCTAATCTAGACATAGATTTTCAATATTTACTTCCCAATATGGACACGCTTCCATATTTTCCATATGACAACTAATTTCTTAATATAATCTTATCTATTCGTAATGATGTCGATATTGTCCATCCAATATGGAAACATTTCCATAATTTCCAATACTATACTTCCAACTACTCACAAGCGACCAATCCTCGTCGAACTTTGGATTGTCCTTTGATAGTTGTTTAATTATTTTAGTCAAAACCGATTCTAGTCCCTTTTCCCTCTAAATGTGCTAGACATTTGGAAAATCTTAGAATGGTCAAACATTAAAGCATTTGCAATCGATCCTATACCCGAAGCGTATGGGACACGACGCACAATGTTTTATTTTCTATGTTCTCAAAATTTGAATTGTGAAGAGGAATGTCGTAATCATAATCGAAATTTTAAGAACACACTATGTACCCTTGACTAAGTTTATTAACATTTCTCAACCTAATCCTTTAGATTTGAAACGAAGCATAATATTCTCTCCCTTAATTATAGCAAAACAACCTTTCAACTCTTACAACTTTGCAAAGTATGACTCTTGTTTTCTATAATTAATATTGCCAACTATGCAATACGTGCCTTAATAATCATAAAATCATAACATTTATGATCCCACTATCATGATGATTATTATAAAACATAACACTTATGCTCCCACTAGCTTCGACATGTATTCATAAACATCTTAACTTTCAGAAAGACAATACCTATTGAATTTCTTAAGTCCATGTTTCTAATACTTAATACTTTGATAATCTTTTATCAAGGCTTCTTGAACTTATACACCTTTGCCTTTAGATAGTTCATATGTGTGTCTCAACAATTAAGACTAATTGTCAAACCTCACAATTCAGATTATGGAAAGGGATGACGTAACCATGATCGAATTCGAGAATGCAATTTTTACAATCACTATCTTTTAAAATCTTTCTTAGTGAAAACATTTCCTCACAATCATTTTCATGAATGAGGAAATCTTATGACACTTAGATTTAAATGGTGTATTTGTTCCTATCCATGTAAATTTGTTAAAATAAAGTTTACAACAAATTCAGACTCATATGGACCGAACTTTCTTAATTTTGATTTCTTGCCTTATGGTAGCACAGCTTCCCACCACGTCTTCCAAGTAGTTAAGCATCTCACCTTTTCCTATCAATGTACTTTCCATTGATCAAGGCCCTTGCCTTTTATGCATTCAAATGAGAACTCATAGGACTCACATGCATAATTAACTCGACTGGATTGGCACAGAAACAAAATAATGTCTTCACGATAGGTTGTAAACCTCAACTCGTGTGCTAGTGATGATCGATAAGGTTTATTTGATTTGTTCTTGAAACCTTTCAAGACCATTAAGACTCCCACTGACTCCTTGACATATACGATTCTCTTATCAAAACATTTCTTGACAAACAAATATTCAAGAGTTAGTGTAGCTTTTATCAAAACATTTCATAAATTGGTCCTAGTCGGTCTTTGTCTTATTCAAGACATCACAACTTTCCACATTTGATGAATGTTATAAACCTTTAATACTTTTCACTCATTGTCACAATCTTAACTTTAAGACTTGTTATTGGAACGAATTATGATAGACTTCTTGATTTAACCATTTCTACAATCTTTGATTCCTCTTCTTGGACATACAGTTGTACCAAGACTCACTTAGAGGATCAATTGAGATATGGTTCTTAATCATTAAGACTCATTATAAAGCATAAAAGCTACTCTCCCTTCTTCTTAGAATGGAGAAACTTTTATCTTTCTGCCTACTTGATTCTTCTTATTCGTTCTACTATTGATCTAAGCCCTTTAATCAATTCAGAATTACACTTAATCCTGTAAGTATAATCATATTTACTAAGCCTTTAGTAAATCATGACGAATATCTTTGTTACTCTTATGGTGAACTTGATCAACACACAACTTTGTGTACTAGATCTCCCAGTCCTTCATTTGACACTTTGTCAATGAATTAGTCTAATTTCCAAATATGCATTTTCTCATTCATCGTGCAACCAGGTTGTATGATTCCAAGTTTCTGTCCAATTGAAACTTGGGCGATGAGAAACTCTCCCTATTTGGTAAATTCTTGACATTTCCATAAATAACATAACTAAGAATCATATCCATTCGTTGTAGAAATATGCAAACATCAATTTTCATAACAATTTCATTGCAAGGAAGTAAACAAATAAATAAGTTAAACAAAATTTGTTTTATTTATAAAAGCAGAGGAAAAACATTTGTCCTTACAATGCAAAATCTATTGAAAACTATGTAAAAAGAAAATTTCTAACAACTCTATCATAACTATCTAAGCTCAAAATCCAATCTTCACGTCCATGCGATCGAGATCCATCACTTGTGATTAGATTCATCTTGCTCTCTTATCAAGCTTCCTTTCTTTTCACTGATCCTTCAAAACATTCAAATGCAATCTTATCACATCATGTATTAAGAAACAATGAATAGGAACTTAATGGAGATAGATAGTGGATTCTTACCTAAAGCGTAGTCATACTTTTGACTCTCCCATCTCTTAGATCTGTTAGGTAAATAGGGCAACTTCGTCTCCAATGCCCCTTCTCTTGGCAAATTGACTCCTTTGGAACAACACATGGAACTACTTCAGACATCGCCTTTCACTTATGATCAAACTTTTCGATCATTGCATGTCTTTCATTGCCATTGTCTATATCCATAGAGGTCTTGAAGGCAGATTCACCAATCAACTTTGCTTTTCTATTGCGCCAAACCATTGTTGATTCAGCAGCAATAAGCATGTAGGTGAGATCTATAAGTGTCACGTCGTGGTTCATCATATAGTACTCTCTTACGAACTCACTATACGAGTTAGGAAGTGACTGAAGAACCCAATCAACAGCCATCGCTTCACCGACAATGGATCCCATCATTCTTAATCTATCAATGTGTGACTTCATCCCTAAGACGTGTGCACACACCGACTTGCCCTCTTTATGTTTACTTGCCAAAAGGGCTTGAGTGATATTGAACCTTTCAATTTAACAATCTTATGGGTTAGGGAGAATAATTGGAGGAGGAGGAGGAAGTGAAGCATGATTTCTTGTTCCTCGATCGAATCGTAGAATATCATCTTCATGTGGAATGCTTATTCCACGGGATTTGAGAAGACCATAGTTGTCGAACTTTGACATCGGGAGAAAAACGAATTCAAGTTAGTTGATTGATTGAGTCCTTGGTAAATCACCCAAATGAAATTCCAAGGCTAGGACCCAACACAATATCCTACAACTCGGGAGAGGGATGCCGTAACCCAAATTGCAGAACATTTGAAGGTAAGTGAATGATGATTCACTAATTTCCACCATGAAAAACGAAAAAGAAATTTAAGTTTTAAATCTATAAAAACTCCTAGATCCTTTGAGATTCATTGAACATTTCAATGACATGTTTAAATCTCGATATGCCCCTCTTGTTTGTGACTGGGATGCCGAGGATCACAAAGCGGGTGTGAATAACCATGCAAACTACATGGTGCCCTCACATGTTACAATCACCTATTCGATGTGCCGGTAAACCACACACGCTCCACCGAACTATGACAAACATTGAGTCACCCTTTGCTACCTTTGCTTAGAACCCTTTAGTGTGCCGGTAAACCACACACGCTCCACTAACGTCTTTGCAAGGGCACAAAGTGTAATTTCATGGAATTGCATCAATTCACTTTTTGCCTAAGTAACTAAGATTGGGAATTTGAAAAACATTTAGTTACTTGGTATTTCATTATACTTATAATGGAAGGTTTCGTCCTATCCTACTCGTTCGGCTAACGACCCTCCACTAGTCAAGAGTGCGGTGGGTAAGAGTGGATACCCATTCAATCGCCATTTTATAGGCAATTTCCTTAAACACCCCTTATAGACCAGCTTCGTGAATGAGGCCTACTAACGGTAAGACTGACTTTTACTCATACATATATATAATGTTAGACTTTTAATTTTATATATAGTATAGGGCGTATTTTATACTTTTAAAATACTATATGGTTAACTTTAACAATTACACTTTTAATTCAATTAAATGGTTAACCTAAACTTTTATGGATTTATTAAACCTCTTTAAATTATACTCCTTAATTAATTAATAAAACCATAAGGGTGTGATTTGAACTTTTCAAAACATTACTAGGGTTTTAGAATTTAACATTTCTAATTAAACTTTTAATCAACTTTTAAATTCCAAAACTTGAGGGCAAGTTTCGAAACCTTTTTCAAAACATTAGGGTTTTAACTATTTAAATTTCAAAACTTCAAAACTTTTGGGTTCAAATTTAAACTATAAAACCTAAAGGGGAAAATATGAAGCCTTTCATAACAACAAGGATCAAATAACAAATAATTTTAAATTAACATTTAATCACATAATTATCCATATTTGATTTATTTAATGATTTCTTGCAAAACAATTTATCAATTTACTCAAAATAATTAGGGTAAATGGCACAAAAAACACTATTTTTACACAGAAATTCGATTTTGACACCGTGTTATTTTTTGTGTCAATTTTGACACTGTGTTTTCCAATTCGTTACAATTCTGACCACTTGACCGGTTAACCAGGTTACATGCTGACGTGGCATGATGATGTGTCAGTTTTGATGACGTGGCATGCTGACATGATATGCTGACGTGTCAAAATTGAATTTTTTTCTCACAAAAAACACTAAGTTTTCATTTTTTTTCGATTTTGACACTATGTTTAATTTTTTCTTTCAACTTTGACACTATGTTTTTTTGTTCCAAATCGAACATCATTTTTTTCCAATTTTGTTCAATGTTGACAATTTTCTATTTGAAACCGTATAAATATTTTTTTAATACATTTAAACCGTATAAATATGTTTTTTTTTATTTAAAAACCATAGTTTTGTATAAATACATTTTTTTTACACTCAAACCATATTTTTATGTATAAATATGTATTAACTATATAAAAATTGTATTTTATATTAATATGCAACTTTAAAATGTGTTTGAAGGTTTATAGGCGTGTAGTTGATCAAAATTTGGATATCAAGTTTGCAACCCATCAAATTTTTACATCTTATTAGAAGCTTATGGTTAGTTTGATTCTCATGATATAACTAATGCTTTGAATGTAAGAAAAAAAACACCTTGTATTTAAATAAAAATATGGTTTTTAAACGAAAAGAATATGTTATACGGTTTAAAATGTAATAAAAAAAATATATTTATACGGTTTCAAATGGAAAATAGACAAAATTGAACAAAATTCGATAAATGATGTTCGATTGGAACAAAAAAAACATAGTGTCAAAATTGAAATAAAAAATTAAACTTAGTGTCAAAATAAAAAAAAAGTGAAAACTTAGTGTTTTTTGTGGAAAAAAAATCAATTTTGACACGTCAGCATATCATGTCAGCATGCCACGTCATCAAAACTGACACGTCATCATGCCACGTCAGCATGTAACCTGGTTAACCGGTCAAGTGGTCAGAATTGTAACGAATTGGAAAACACAGTGTCAAAATTGACACAAAAAATAACACGGTGTCAAAATCGAATTTCTGTGTAAAAATAGTGTTTTTTGTGCCATTTACCCAAATAATTAATCAATTATCTTATAAGGAAACAATTATCTTATAAATTGATAATTATCTTTAATTAGATCAAGAATATAGTCATATATATATATATATATATATATATATATATATATATATCATAAAATCGGATTTATATTGATCTAAAATGATAAGGTAACTATCCATATGCAAAAATAGCAAGAAATCCCGAGATAAGCATTATCTGACGAGTTGACTCGTCGAGTCAGGCATGGACTCGTCGAGTCTGCATGGACTCGGCGAGTTCAGCCATGGACTCGGCGAGTCCAGCCTCCACAATCCAAAAAATCGAAGTTTCCAGTTATACAAAGCATCAATACAATTGAAACCAAGCTAGGCTCTAATACCACTGATGGGTTTTGGTCATAAGACATCCTATGTGCTCATACAAACCCTAATGCTTGGATCTAGGTTTCTCTATTGTACATGCTTTGAATCCAAGACTATAAACCCTAATTCTAACATACATGTAATCATATTAACATAAGAATGAGTTTATAATGTTACCTTGATTGTTATGTAGCAATAACAATCCCAATTCTCCTTGTATTGACTTTTGGAAGGCTTAGAGTCACAAGTGTCACTCCTCTAATGGTTCACAAACACCATAAGCAAGAGGATGAAGAGGAGAGAGGATGGAGGCTAGCAAAAACGTGTAGAAACCCTAGCAAGATCATTAGCCACGTTTTTGAGCCTTAAGGGGTCTTTATATAGTTGGGCTATTAGGGTTATCTAACAAGGAAACCCTAATTTGGATGCTTAAGCCCTAAGCAACCCATAGACTCCTTTTATCAAGCCCATGGACGATTTCCTTATGGGTTTCCCATTAGAATTCGTCCATCCCTTAATATAAGGCAATCCATGGCCCAAATTATAATTATCTTATAATTACAATTCCAGTCCCTTAAGTTTAATTAATCTCTTTTAGTCACAAAACTAATTACCAATTAATTATTGACTAACATTAATTAAACAATATGATTTCTCCTTTAATATATTATTCCCATAATATATTAATAAATCATATTTAATCCTTACTCTCCATAATTCATCCTATCAAGTTGCTTTGGTGAAGGCAACCCAAAAGGACCATGCACCATCGGGTCAAGTACATACCAAAATAGTTATGGACTTAGACACTAATCCAACAATCTCCCACTTGGATAAGTCTAACAACTATTCTGCGTATGACTTCAGATCCTGATCTGCAATCGTAGCTTTCCAAAGCCGCTGTCAACTCTGATCATATCAGATACGCGTGTCCTTAGATAAGGGATCATATATTCCTCCATTCTAGATATCATATGAGATATGATTTCTAATCATTCTCTTTGTACTATATCTCGATTTCCGATTTATGACGACAGACTAATTGAACAAATCAAATTAGCCCTAGCCCGGCCGAGCATTTACGTATGTCATCACTAAACCATCGAGGGGCCCAAAGATATCGCTTTTATCCTTCTTTGAATAAAAGGAACGGATAAAATTTGATACAATGCTTGCTTGCACTCACTAACCAAATCACACACAATAATATGTTTTATAACACCAAGTTACTGGTGCGTTTACATATTATCAATGTGCAACCGATTCACAAGATACAACTCACACATCTCGGTTTCAAGAATATAAGATGTTATCATCTCACTAATCACTCGTAATACAATTCATGGAGTGATCCAAGTGAGCGTGGGTTTAATCCAATGCTCAAATCATATTCATAAGCACTCATGAACGTTGCAGCAAACATTTGCTTATGTCTAATACTCTTCTAGACAATCCACACACCAATTCACGACAGTCTTCATTCATATCTACTTCCAACATATGAACGACTGTGGCCCGTTTGAATAATTCGATTATTCTTAATAAACTCAATTATTCTGGAAGTCAAAACATGCAAGGTGAAACACAAGAATAATACTAATCCCATATGGCCTCAAACCTTTGAGTATAAACAAAACACGTTTTATTTATCACCATACCGATTACTCATTATTTGTTGTTTCGGGTAATCAACTTCTTACTTGAATTCCAACACTTGTCCCATGCTCCTAGCATGCACACAATGTTTACCTATGGTTCTTACTTTTGTGAAATAGACAAATTGAACACATTTCCAATCATTCTCATTTTACAACTCCAAATCCATTTTCTTAAGTGTAAGAATACCAAATTCTTGTTACTTATAGAATATACTAGATTCTAACACTTTATGCAACGATCATTTCGTAATGTCACTGCACCAAAGTCACAAAGACTATTGCCAATGATATTACAAAGTCCTCTATCGGAGATTGTTACAAGACAATTCCTTAGATATGATGTCTCTCTCTCAAAGTACATTCCTTTGAACATCCTTTTGCATAAAAGTTTCTAATCTAGACATAGATTTTCAATATTTACTTCCCAATATGGACACGCTTCCATATTTTCCATATGACAACTAATTTCTTAATATAATCTTATCTATTCGTAATGATGTCGATATTGTCCATCCAATATGGAAACATTTCCATAATTTCCAATACTATACTTCCAACTACTCACAAGCGACCAATCCTCGTCGAACTTTGGATTGTCCTTTGATAGTTGTTTAATTATTTTAGTCAAAACCGATTCTAGTCCCTTTTCCCTCTAAATGTGCTAGACATTTGGAAAATCTTAGAATGGTCAAACATTAAAGCATTTGCAATCGATCCTATACCCGAAGCGTATGGGACACGACGCACAATGTTTTATTTTCTATGTTCTCAAAATTTGAATTGTGAAGAGGAATGTCGTAATCATAATCGAAATTTTAAGAACACACTATGTACCCTTGACTAAGTTTATTAACATTTCTCAACCTAATCCTTTAGATTTGAAACGAAGCATAATATTCTCTCCCTTAATTATAGCAAAACAACCTTTCAACTCTTACAACTTTGCAAAGTATGACTCTTGTTTTCTATAATTAATATTGCCAACTATGCAATACGTGCCTTAATAATCATAAAATCATAACATTTATGATCCCACTATCATGATGATTATTATAAAACATAACACTTATGCTCCCACTAGCTTCGACATGTATTCATAAACATCTTAACTTTCAGAAAGACAATACCTATTGAATTTCTTAAGTCCATGTTTCTAATACTTAATACTTTGATAATCTTTTATCAAGGCTTCTTGAACTTATACACCTTTGCCTTTAGATAGTTCATATGTGTGTCTCAACAATTAAGACTAATTGTCAAACCTCACAATTCAGATTATGGAAAGGGATGACGTAACCATGATCGAATTCGAGAATGCAATTTTTACAATCACTATCTTTTAAAATCTTTCTTAGTGAAAGCATTTCCTCACAATCATTTTCATGAATGAGGAAATCTTATGACACTTAGATTTAAATGGTGTATTTGTTCCTATCCATGTAAATTTGTTAAAATAAAGTTTACAACAAATTCAGACTCATATGGACCGAACTTTCTTAATTTTGATTTCTTGCCTTATGGTAGCACAGCTTCCCACCACGTCTTCCAAGTAGTTAAGCATCTCACCTTTTCCTATCAATGTACTTTCCATTGATCAAGGCCCTTGCCTTTTATGCATTCAAATGAGAACTCATAGGACTCACATGCATAATTAACTCGACTGGATTGGCACAGAAACAAAATAATGTCTTCACGATAGGTTGTAAACCTCAACTCGTGTGCTAGTGATGATCGATAAGGTTTATTTGATTTGTTCTTGAAACCTTTCAAGACCATTAAGACTCCCACTGACTCCTTGACATATACGATTCTCTTATCAAAACATTTCTTGACAAACAAATATTCAAGAGTTAGTGTAGCTTTTATCAAAACATTTCATAAATTGGTCCTAGTCGGTCTTTGTCTTATTCAAGACATCACAACTTTCCACATTTGATGAATGTTATAAACCTTTAATACTTTTCACTCATTGTCACAATCTTAACTTTAAGACTTGTTATTGGAACGAATTATGATAGACTTCTTGATTTAACCATTTCTACAATCTTTGATTCCTCTTCTTGGACATACAGTTGTACCAAGACTCACTTAGAGGATCAATTGAGATATGGTTCTTAATCATTAAGACTCATTATAAAGCATAAAAGCTACTCTCCCTTCTTCTTAGAATGGAGAAACTTTTATCTTTCTGCCTACTTGATTCTTCTTATTCGTTCTACTATTGATCTAAGCCCTTTAATCAATTCAGAATTACACTTAATCCTGTAAGTATAATCATATTTACTAAGCCTTTAGTAAATCATGATGAATATCTTTGTTACTCTTATGGTGAACTTGATCAACACACAACTTTGTGTACTAGATCTCCCAGTCCTTCATTTGACACTTTGTCAATGAATTAGTCTAATTTCCAAATATGCATTTTCTCATTCATCGTGCAACCAGGTTGTATGATTCCAAGTTTCTGTCCAATTGAAACTTGGGCGATGAGAAACTCTCCCTATTTGGTAAATTCTTGACATTTCCATAAATAACATAACTAAGAATCATATCCATTCGTTGTAGAAATATGCAAACATCAATTTTCATAACAATTTCATTGCAAGGAAGTAAACAAATAAATAAGTTAAACAAAATTTGTTTTATTTATAAAAGCAGAGGAAAAACATTTGTCCTTACAATGCAAAATCTATTGAAAACTATGTAAAAAGAAAATTTCTAACAACTCTATCATAACTATCTAAGCTCAAAATCCAATCTTCACGTCCATGCGATCGAGATCCATCACTTGTGATTAGATTCATCTTGCTCTCTTATCAAGCTTCCTTTCTTTTCACTGATCCTTCAAAACATTCAAATGCAATCTTATCACATCATGTATTAAGAAACAATGAATAGGAACTTAATGGAGATAGATAGTGGATTCTTACCTAAAGCGTAGTCATACTTTTGACTCTCCCATCTCTTAGATCTGTTAGGTAAATAGGGCAACTTCGTCTCCAATGCCCCTTCTCTTGGCAAATTGACTCCTTTGGAACAACACATGGAACTACTTCAGACATCGCCTTTCACTTATGATCAAACTTTTCGATCATTGCATGTCTTTCATTGCCATTGTCTATATCCATAGAGGTCTTGAAGGCAGATTCACCAATCAACTTTGCTTTTCTATTGCGCCAAACCATTGTTGATTCAGCAGCAATAAGCATGTAGGTGAGATCTATAAGTGTCACGTCGTGGTTCATCATATAGTACTCTCTTACGAACTCACTATACGAGTTAGGAAGTGACTGAAGAACCCAATCAACAGCCATCGCTTCACCGACAATGGATCCCATCATTCTTAATCTATCAATGTGTGACTTCATCCCTAAGACGTGTGCACACACCGACTTGCCCTCTTTATGTTTACTTGCCAAAAGGGCTTGAGTGATATTGAACCTTTCAATTTAACAATCTTATGGGTTAGGGAGAATAATTGGAGGAGGAGGAGGAAGTGAAGCATGATTTCTTGTTCCTCGATCGAATCGTAGAATATCATCTTCATGTGGAATGCTTATTCCACGGGATTTGAGAAGACCATAGTTGTCGAACTTTGACATCGGGAGAAAAACGAATTCAAGTTAGTTGATTGATTGAGTCCTTGGTAAATCACCCAAATGAAATTCCAAGGCTAGGACCCAACACAATATCCGGATAGAATGAAGGCCGGTAGGCGTACTAGTCAGGCCGAAGGCTCGGGGAACGGTCCAGCCAGACTGAAGGCCCTTGAGGGCGGTCCAGGTCTGCTGAAGGTTATGAGAGTGGTCCAGTTTGGTTGAAGGCCTGGTAAGGCGGTCCAGTCATGCTGAAGACTCTGCATGTGTCGTTAGATTGGTGCGAGGAAATGGATTGAGTATGTCGCGATATGTTAGCGTTGTAAGGTCTGGCCCCAGATATTGATCACGATCAGTGGAGGTAGTGCATGGACTTGAGAGTCTTCGCGAGTGGATTCAGAGTATGAATGGTGCATGGGATAGTGGCTATGCCATAAGGAAATGGTGTAGTGTTGGGTGAGCACCGGGGCATGTAACGCCCGGGTTTCAGGGCTAAGCATTTTGTCAATGTAATAGTCTAGATCAACTATTGTAACTCTTTTTGAAGTAATAAAGATGAAATATTTGAGTATTATGTGAATTATGTGTGTTTATGTGTTTATTATTTAATTATAAATGTATAATTAATAAAGAATAAAAATGAGCGTCAAAATTAAAGTGTGAGATAATCCCGATATCTCTACATAAAGTTGTAGAATATGTCTCAAGGTTTCCGTACATATAAAGAATGCCGAAATCCGAGCTATAACGAAGAAGTTATGGCCCGCCGAAGTTTTACAGCAAAACCGGCACGGCACCGGGAGACGTAAATAGTGAATTTACGATAGAAGACTATTTAGCCTTATCAATCTAAACAAAAGTCGTAGAATATGTTAAACTAAGAACATCGATAAAAAGAACGCCCAAATCTGACTTCGTATGAAGAAGTTACGATTTTTCGAAGTTTCGGAATAGCAGTGTACAACCCGAAATTCGAATATTAGATCGAGTGATTTTTAGCCGACACGACCTAAACGAGAATCGAAGATCTCGTTAAGAGTAGCGTAACGAGAAAAAGATGGGCGAAAACGGATGTCGGATGAAGAAGTTATGAGGATTTAACAGACCAATCCTATCCCGGCCCGTTGATAATATAAAATTTAAAATCGAGCCAAAATTAGCCGACGAAGTCTAAACGAAAGTTGTAGAGTACGTTCCCACCTTCGCGTGGATATAAAGAACGTCGAAAACGGAGCTTGTATGCGAAAGTTACGAATTTTTAAAGTTGAAGCATGAAAATACGAAACCTGTTGCGAAGCTGATGACGTGGCACAATCCCAGCCATCTCTTGCGGCCCACGATCTTCGCTTCGGATTGAGACACGCACCCTTCGCATTACGCCCTACGTACCTCCAGCCTTATCCGTCCGAGTCTGAGTGCGAGCCAGCTGTTGCAAGCTGGCAACCACCTCCGAGCTACGCCCCGCGTAGCACCACCGAACGCCCAGCGTAAATCCAAGGATGTTGGCCTATAAAAGGGGGTGCTAACCCTTTCGAAAAATTCACACCTTTCTTCATTTCTTCTCTCACTACTTTCTCTCTCTAGGGTTTTGAACCCTCCCTAAAGTCTAGGTGAACCCCTAGCACCCTAAGGAAGCCCCGAGGCTCCCGGAGTCCCGAGAAAAAGGAGTTTTTCGGTTTCGAAACGCTGCTCCAATTAAGTTCCGGTTTTCGATCAAATTCGCTGTAAGTATGCTACGCTTACGCAATTTTTAATATAGCTTTCAAATAATTATAGGAATGTTATTAGGTCCTTAAAATAATTATTTGGGCTATTATTATGAGTTATATTGAGTGTTATTAACGCTTATATAATAATAATAATAGTCAGATAATTAATTTGTCGCGGTTATCATTAGACTAAACCCTAGTGGTATCGATACTAGGTTTTATCGAAGGAATATCATTTTGAGAGTATCGAAGCGCTGTCCGAGTGCTAAGTCATCACCTAATCAGGTGAGTGCATAGTTACTTTCAACTTACACATAGATATGAAGTATTTTATATAAATTACGTGCTATGTGTGCATATTATCTGAATACTTGCTATCTATGCTAGATGAACGTTGTTATACATGTTTTCAATGATTTAAACTGTATATGTATTTTATATCTACGAAAATGTTGGGGTAAAACATGGGTAGATGTAATAGGTGATGTGTGATAAAATGATGAGAGGCCTCGATGTTGTTGTTGTTGAGCCAGTCATCTAGCGGAGTATAGATGACGACCACAGACTTTTCTAGACAGTCCAGTGGAACACTAGCAGGCTCGCAACCTGTAGGTGTTGTGAACGATGTGTTCACCGGTGTACTCCATCCCCCACATGGTTGCCTATTAGGACATTTATTGCTGAGGAATCCCCTTTGTAGTATTGTCCGTCCTGATGATGATCCTTAGGCTAGGTCCCTTATGATAGGTGTTTAGGGACGTAAGGTGAGGATAACAGGAACGGGTAATCGGGTTATTGTTGATTGATGAAATTAATAAACTTATTTATTGTGGGTTGAAAACCCTATGTGCTCACCAGGCTCCCAAGCCTGACCCACTCAGTTTTATGTATTACAGGTAGTGACCCATGAGCATAGGTGTGATGTTTTGGACGAGGGATTACGGATATAGGCCTGTAGATATGAAATAATGTAGTAAGGCTTATATTGTACTGTTTATACTTTTGATCTGTACGAACATGACATCCCAAGTCTTTTAATGAAATACATTTATATGGAAATGCTTTTGATAAATCTTTATCATATTATTGTTTTGGGACAAATTCCGCAACCCTTTTATTAAAAGATAACTCTGATTTTGAAATAAAGTATAAACAAAAACCGGTCTTTTCAGGCCGTGATTTTGGGGATGTCATAGGGCACTTGTGGTAGTGTCAAGGCAGCCAAGTGGATCTCCTTGGTAAGGAAAAGGAAAGGAATGTAGCTCCGAGAGGGAGTGTAAGTCACGGAAGTGAAATCAGTAGTGCGAAGTTATGACTGAAGTGTTTCAATTATGGTTATTGCGCAGTGTGAGCGGCTTAAATATAGAATCACATCCGGTTTGGATGTCTGCCGAGGTTACGGAAGAAATTCCAAGGGTGTAAAGTCAAGAGGCTCGGAAGGGATGCAGGGATGGAGTCTTGGATTCCCAGCTCGATTTCGGTGAAGGAATTGTGTAGTAGTGGTTCATCCTGAGGGATGTTTTGAGGGTCGTCAGTGTGATGGGTTTTCCTAACCCGAGGGTGCTAGAGCTAGTTCAGCATGTGCATGTGATTGCAAGAGGATAACTCATGGGAGTTGCTCTGAAGAATGTGTCTTTCTGTCAGCATGGAATGGATAGAGTTGGACTCGGATTGGGAACCCGGTGGTGCATGGTTATTTATAGCTCATATGGGTCGAGTGATGGTTGTGCTTTGAGGAACATGGTTGGGTTAATGCCAGGAGTTGTAATGCGAGAGAATTTCTAGAGTTGAGTTGTCGCAGGCTTCGAGGATGAAGCCTAATTTAAGTGGGGGAGAATTGTAACATCCCGGAATATCAAGAGTAGAGTTGAAGGGCTAAAAGTGTAAATTTGAAGGGCAACTCGGCGAGTAGGGTCGCGACTCAGGTCGCGTGTTAAGTGGCCAACTCGGCGAGTCCAAAGCTGGACTCGGCGAGTAGGCGCTGTGCGAAGAAAACCCTAAATTTGGGGGATGAGCCTTATATAAAGGACGTTATACCCTCTCCCCAGCCTCCTTACCTTCCCTTGAAGTCCAAAAACCCTAGATACGCGTTTGTGAAGGTTTTGAGTGCATTTGAGCCTTGGAGAAGGAAGTTAGAAGAAGATCTTGGAGAGTTAGGAGGCTTGGAGCAAGGGGCTTCGCTTAGATTCAGATTCCTTGCTGTTGGGGGGATTCATTTTGAGGTAATATCTCGTTCTTTGGGCTGCTATTCTTTTAGATTCATCATTTTGGGTTATATGGGAAGTTTGGCTTGTGGTATATGGAGTTTGAAGGTTAGATCTGAGGTTGCTACCTCAGATCTAGAATGGAGAAGGTCTAGAGTGCATTAAAGTCCCTGTTAATGAGTGATTGGTGAAGCCATCTTGTCCCAAACCCTAGCCTAGAGTGTAAAATGCCTAGATCTCTTTGGATTCACGTAAAGTTTGCCACTTTACGTGATAGATGGGTTGTAGAAGGGTAGATCTATGTTTTGGATCATCTGCATGGCCTGGAAAGCTTTTGCATGGGTTAAGATCCAGCGGTACTCGGCGAGTCACAAAGGTGTACTCGGCGAGTTGCTTGAAGATGGACTGGAACTCGACGAGTTGGAAGAACAACTCGACGAGTAGGTTGAAGATAGCCTCGGACTCGGCGAGTCTGTTCTTGGACTCGGCGAGTCTGGTCGTGAGGTCCTAATATTCTTCTGGTTGAGTCATGAATTGGCGAGTCAAGTGAGGACTCGGTGAGTTGAGTGTGAGGGGACTCAGAGTTACGAGACTCGGCGAGTCTCGGGGTGACTCGGCGAGTTGAGTCGCGGATTGGGGAAGTTCTAAGCATGGGGACTCGACGAGTCATTGGGTTGAGTCGGCAAGTAGAGTCAGTCAGGAGGTTGACTTTCACTTTGACTTTGACCAAGGGTTGACCAGTTGACTTCCAGGGGTAATTGTAACAGCCCGGATCTCCAGGTATCTTATTGTTTTAATATTTTTGAGTTTTGAGAAGGGACTCGGCGAGTTGGAGCTCAGACTCGCCGAGTAGGGTTGCGATTCTGGACGCGGGATTCGTTCGGACTCGGCGAGTCCAGGTTATGGACTCGGCGAGTCCACGCTGTTTAATGAAACCCTAATTTCTCGGGTTTGGGACCTATTTAAATGGCCTTATGGCCGTCATTTGCATCCATCAGTCCATAGAGAGAGACCCTAAAAGTGCTTTAGCGATTTGAGAGTGAAAGGAGGCATTTCTTAGCATTTGTGTGTTGTTTAGCAAAGAAGAAGGAGGCTCTAGCCAAGAGGAGGCAAAGGGGGCTGCTATTTGGTGGATTGGAAGCTTGACCCTTCAATCTAAAGGTATAATTTCGACTCATCTCCTGTTTTGTGAAGTATAACCAATTTTAGGGTTTCTTGTGGCCTTGTTGAGTAGATTTGATGGCCAAATAGTCCCATGCTAGTGATGAGACTCCGGATCTGGATCCATAGAGGTCCAGAGAGTCTCATTCTTCAAGCTTTATAGAGAACAATGGAGGTCATGACCTTGTGTAGTGAGATTTGTTGAAGATTCTTCATAATTAGCCATATAGAGGTTGTTAATGCATCAAGGCTAGAACTTTACGTGATGAATCAGTCTAGGAGGGCCAGATCTATGAATTGTTGGAGTAGATCTGACCTTAGAAGCAAGTTTGAGTGATTGCATGAAATGGACTCGCCGAGTCCGATGAGCAGACTCGGCGAGTAGCTTGAAGATTGCCTTGGACCGGCCAGAGAGTGGTCCAGACGAGTCAGGAGTTGACCCAGTGAGTCAGGGCGAGTTAGAGAGGATTGTCATGTGATCTGAGTCGAGCTGGGACTCGCCGAGTCGTTCTTGAGACTCGGCGAGTTGAGTCGGGGTGGTCCCGCGATTCTTCCAGGTGGAACTCGTCGAGTCAGGGGGAGTACTCGACGTGTAGAAATGGAATCCTAGAGGGTTGGTGAGAACGTCTAGACTCGCCGAGTTGCCGCGGGCACTCGCCGAGTCCGGTCAAAGTTGACCGTTGACCGTTGACCTGTGTTGACTTCTTAGGGATAGTCAACCTTAGAGATAAAAGTGTTAATTAGAGCCTTGTGATGTTATAGGAGGAGTAGAGCTCGGAGGATCGAGTACGAGGGATTTCCAGAGATCGTGAGATACTGAGACACGCGAGGTGAGTCTTCTCACTATACTTTACCTCGAGTAGGTAACCAGAGTCATGTGATAGAGTATGTGTATGTTATGTGTATGCTATGTGTTGTACTGCATGATGTCTATGTGATTTATGTTGTGCATGCTTATAGAGTTGGAACCGGAAGGTTCCTAGAGTTAGAACCTGAGGGTTCGCAGAGTTTGGGTGCACGGACCCATAGAGTTATAGCCTCGAGTGGCTAATATGTGTTTATGTGTGGTATTTTGGGGAACTCACTAAGCTTTGTGCTTACAGTGTTAGTGTTGTTGTTTCAGGTACTAGCGATGACCGTGGGAAGGCGCCGGCTTGATCTGTACACACGTAGAGGAATTTAATATAATTATGTGATCTTGGGATTCGTATGATACATATTGGAAATTGAAATTTGATGTTTTATGAAATTAAGAGAGAAATGCTTTTATAAATTTTTTTTAAATAAATTTTAAAATTTTCAGTGTTACAAGTTGGTATCAGAGCCTTGGTTTGAGGGATTCGAGTACACCTTCGGGCGTATTTGAACTCAAACTGAGGATTTAAGATGTAATTTCAAAAGAGTAAAAGATTTTCGAAAAACGCAGAGCAAGAGATGTGTGTACGATCAGTCAGCGCCCGAACGGTGATTTCCCAAAATACCTTTATATATATTGTGTGATATTGATATTGATATGATGTATCCGCATGCTAGAGTAGGCTAAGTATTGCTATTAGGACTAGAATGGCCTGATGTGTGATGCCTTAGCCTAGAGAGAGGTGAGCTGCTATGAGATGCTTGAGAGTGAGTAGGTAGCAGCAAGGGACTTATGAGAAATCTATTAGAGAATAGTCTATGCATGATAGAGTACTTGAGCCCTGGGATCCAAAGAGAAGGACTTGGAGTGTATTCTGGTGCGGTGCGGACAGTAGTATTGGGCCCGTACTACTGGAAGCACCGGAGCAGTGTGCAGCCTAAGTTAGAATCTTTGGAATGCCAAGAATCAAGGAGAAAAGAGTTGTCGAGTATGAGCATACTCGTGTGGATTCTAATTTATCGTATGTCGTATTTCAGAGATAGATCATGGTGAGGACACGTTTGATGCCCGAGAGCAGTGGTACTAGTGAGGAGGAGATCCGCCGGATCATTCAGGAGGAGGTGGCTGCGGCCATCAGGGCAGAGATACCGGAGATGTTTGGGTCTATAAAGACCACCTTGATTGAGACGTTTGATGAGCGTTATGCCGCTCTTTCTGAGGCTGCTGCTGCAGCGGCTACCGCAGCGATTGCTGCTGCGAGGCCGCAGGGTGGGGATGCGTTGCTGTTCCGTGAGTTCAGCAACACAAAGCCACCAGAGTTTGATGGTACTCAGGATCCGGTGGCAGCTATGAGGTGGATATCTGATATTGAGGGGTGTTTCTTCACTTGCTCGTCTCCTGAGCATTTGAAGGTACGGTTCGCGCTGAACCAGCTTCGCTTGGGAGCGAAGGACTGGTGGAAGTTTGTGACAGCGCATTATTCGCCTGCTGAGCTTTCTGCGGTGACCTGGGAGAGGTTCACCACTATGTTTCGGGATGAGTACGTTCCCCAGGTGGAGAGGGAGCGTTTAGCACAGGAGTTTCTGACCCTCAAGCAGGGTACTAAGTCTGTCACAGCGATCACGAGGATGTTCCACGAGAGGGCGATGTTCTGCCCTGAGCACGTGTCCACTGAGCAGGCACGTATGAGCCGCTACTTGAGCATTTTGAGGAGGGATATTCGGGAGTTCGCTGCGAACTCCTCGTACCGGACATTTGCCGAGCTTCAGGCAAATGCCCGGAAGAGGGAGATTGAGCTTGAGACCCAGGCCAGGGAGGAGGCAGAGTCTCAGGGGAGGGATCGGCGACCGGCGTTGTCGCAGCCGGCCGCCAAGCGGGCCAAGCCTGCTGATCCCAGACCGGGGAGCCAGAAGGGCCGCACTTGCGGAAAGTGCGGCAAGGGTCATGACGGAGTTTGCCGAGCAGGGTCTTGCTACAAATGTGGTAAGGAGGGGCACATGGCCAAGGACTGCCCCAAGGGGTTTGCAGTTTGCTTTCACTGCAACCAGACCGGACACCGGAAGGCCGAGTGTCCGCAGTTGCGCGGAGCATCTCAGGGGTCTGCTCCTGCCGCCACCAGAGTTACAGAGAGTCGGCCTGTGAAGGCTGAGACGCCGAGAGCTCGAGGGAGAGCCTTCCAGCTGACTGCGGAGGAGGTCCGCGCTGCGCCCGATGTTGTGGCTGGTATGTTTCCTTTCGTGTATTTATTTTGGCATATGATGTTATGCTTATATTATGTTATGTGTAGGTACTTTTCTTGTGAATTCCGTACCTGCTTTAGTGTTATTTGACTCGGGTGCGAGTCGGTCTTTTGTATCTTTGGCCTTTAGCCAGCATATCAGTGCTAGTCGTGAGGCACTGAGTCGGCCTCTGAGAGTCTCCATAGCTGATGATAGAGTGATTTGTGCCACAGAGGTTTTCCGGGGATGTGTGTTAGAGATCTTCGGGATTGAGTTTCCGATTGATCTGATTCCTATTGCGATGGGCGATGTTTGTGTCATTGTGGGCATGGACTGGTTGAGCCGATTCGGCGCGATTATCGACTGTGAGCGTCAGCTGGTGACCATACGAGACCCTAGTGGGGGAGTTATTTCGGTGTACGGTGAGGGTACACGTTCGGGATCAGCCTTCTGTTCGGCCGCCAGGGCGAGACAGTGTCTACAGCAGGGCTGTAAGGGTTTTGTGGCGTATGTGATGGATATGCGAGCAACTTCCGAGAGACCGAGTTCAGTTTGGGAGGTACCGGTGGTATGTGAGTTTCCAGATGTCTTTCCCGAGGAGCTGCCGGGAGTACCTCCTGTGAGGCAAGTAGAGTTTGGTATTGATTTGGTTCCGGGGGCTGCGCCTATAGCTAAGGTGCCTTATCGTCTTGCACCTCCAGAGATGCAAGAGTTATCCTCGCAGCTGCAGGAGTTGCTGGGGAAGGGATTTATTCGGCCGAGCAGCTCGCCGTGGGGAGCACCTATTCTGTTTGTCAAGAAGAAGGATGGTTCACACCGGATGTGTATTGATTACCGGGAGTTGAACAAGCTGACGGTCAAGAACCGTTACCCGTTGCCAAGGATCGACGATTTATTTGATCAGTTGCAGGGAGCATCTTGGTTTTCCAAGATCGATTTGAGGTCGGGATATCATCAGGTGAGGGTGCGAGACGGGGACGTCCAGAAGACAGCTTTCAGGACGCGTTATGGGCATTATGAGTTTGTGGTGATGCCTTTTGGGCTCACCAATGCCCCGGCGGTGTTCATGGATCTCATGAACAGGGTATGTAGACCGATGTTGGATCGGTCGGTGATTGTATTTATCGATGATATTCTGGTGTATTCGAGGTCTAGGGAGCAGCATGAGGAACATTTGAGGGAGGTCCTTGGGGTACTGAGATCGGAGAAGCTTTATGCAAAGTTCTCCAAGTGTGATTTCTGGTTACGGGAGGTCCAGTTCCTAGGACATCTCGTTAACCAGGAAGGGATTCTGGTTGATCCGGCCAAGGTTGAGGCGGTGATGGGTTGGGAGGTGCCAAAGTCACCCTCTGAGATCAGGAGCTTCCTTGGATTAGCAGGGTATTATCGGAGATTTATCAAGGATTTCTCCAAGATCGCAGTGCCGCTCACCAGGTTGACCCGGAAGGGTGTTGCATTCTCATGGGGTCCCGAGCAGCAGACCTCCTTTGAGACACTTCGCCCGAGATTGTGCGAAGCCCCGGTATTAGCTCTCCCGGAAGGGATGGAGGATTTTGTAGTATATTGCGATGCATCGATTTTGGGGTTGGGTGCGGTGTTGATGCAGAGGGGTCATGTGATAGCATATGCATCGAGGCAGCTGAAGCCTCATGAGACAAGATATCCCACGCATGATCTAGAGTTGGGGGCAGTAGTGTTCGCCCTCAAGATTTGGCGCCACTACTTATATGGGGTTCGATGTACGATATATACGGACCATAAGAGCTTGAAGTACTTGATGGATCAGCCCAATCTAAACATGCGTCAGAGGAGGTGGTTAGATGTGGTCAAGGATTATGATTGTGAGATCCTGTACCACCCGGGCAAGGCCAACGTGGTGGCCGATGCGTTGAGCCGCAGGGCGGAAAGCACTCCATTGCGAGATGTATGTTTGAGATTGACCTTGATAGCTCCGGTATTGGATGCCATTTGTGGGGCACAGGCCGAGGCTGTGCAGCCGGAGATGCAGAAGAGGGAACGGGTCGTTGGTTTGGTTTCAGAATTCGTTACGGATGGGCGAGGGCTTATGACTTTTCAGGGTCGGATTTGGGTACCGTTCGTGGGTGGTACGCGCACTTCCTTGATGGAGGAGGCTCATCGGTCGAAATTTTCGATCCATCCGGGGGCTACGAAGATGTATTTGGATTTGAGGAGAGAGTATTGGTGGCCCTGTATGAAGAGGGACGTCGCGTGGTTCGTTGAGAGGTGCTTGACCTGCCGTAGGGTTAAGGCCGAGCACCAGAGACCGCATGGCAAGTTGCAGCCATTGGAGGTTCCCGAATGGAAATGGGAACAGATCACTATGGATTTCATCACCAAATTGCCAAGAACTGCCAGGGGAGTTGATGCAATTTGGGTGATTGTGGATAGGTTGACGAAGAGCGCTCACTTCCTTGCCATCAGTGAGAGTTCTTCAGCAGAGAAGTTGGCAGAGTTATATGTGAGAGAAGTGGTATCTCGGCATGGGGTGCCGATCTCGATTGTTTCAGACCGTGATGTGCGCTTTACTTCCAGATTCTGGAAGAAATTTCATGAGGAGTTGGGTACTAGATTGCATTTTAGTACCGCATATCATCCCCAGACAGACGGTCAGAGTGAGCGGACGATTCAGACGCTTGAGGACATGCTTCGAGCATGTGTGTTGGATTTTGGGGGTAGCTGGGATGCGTATCTACCTTTGGCAGAGTTTTCCTACAACAACAGCCATCATTCGAGCATTGGTATGCCACCCTTTGAGCTGTTGTATGGTAGGAGGTGTCGGACCCCCATTTGCTGGGGAGAGGTCGGGCAGAGAGTGATGGGCAGTACCGAGATCGTGCTTCAGACGACAGAGCAGATTCAGCAGGTCAGACAGAGGTTGTTGACCGCCCAGAGTCGACAGAAGAGTTATGCAGACAGACGCCGGTCCGAGCTTGAGTTTCAGGTCGGTGACTTCGTTCTCCTGAAGGTCTCTCCTTGGAAAGGGGTGATTCGATTCAGGAAGAGGGGCAAGTTGGGGCCCCGGTATATTGGGCCATTTCGCGTGATTGCGAGGGTAGGCCGGGTAGCCTATCGTTTAGAATTGCCAGCAGAGTTGGGGCAAATCCACGACACTTTCCATGTGTCGCAATTGAGGAAATGTATTGCCGATGAGTCGGCAGTAGTTCCATTAGAGGATATTCAGGTGGATGCGAGCCTGAATTACGCCGAGAGACCAGTAGCCATTAGAGATCGGAAGATCAAGGTTCTGAGGAACAAGGAGGTACCTTTGGTGTTGGTTCAGTGGCAACACCGGAAGGGATCAGAGATGACCTGGGAGCCGGAGCGCGAGATGCGGGCTCAGCATCCGGAGCTATTTTAGAGCGAGACTTCGAGGGCGAAGTCTAATCCTAGTGGGGGAGAATTGTAACAGCCCGGATCTCCAGGTATCTTATTGTTTTAATATTTTTGAGTTTTGAGAAGGGACTCGGCGAGTTGGAGCTCAGACTCGCCGAGTAGGGTCGCGATTCTGGACGCGGGATTCGTTCGGACTCGGCGAGTCCAGGTTATGGACTCGGCGAGTCCACGCTGTTTAATGAAACCCTAATTTCTCGGGTTTGGGACCTATTTAAATGGCCTTATGGCCGTCATTTGCATCCATCAGTCCATAGAGAGAGACCCTAAAAGTGCTTTAGCGATTTGAGAGTGAAAGGAGGCATTTCTTAGCATTTGTGTGTTGTTTAGCAAAGAAGAAGGAGGCTCTAGCCAAGAGGAGGCAAAGGGGGCTGCTATTTGGTGGATTGGAAGCTTGACCCTTCAATCTAAAGGTATAATTTCGACTCATCTCCTGTTTTGTGAAGTATAACCAATTTTAGGGTTTCTTGTGGCCTTGTTGAGTAGATTTGATGGCCAAATAGTCCCATGCTAGTGATGAGACTCCGGATCTGGATCCATAGAGGTCCAGAGAGTCTCATTCTTCAAGCTTTATAGAGAACAATGGAGGTCATGACCTTGTGTAGTGAGATTTGTTGAAGATTCTTCATAATTAGCCATATAGAGGTTGTTAATGCATCAAGGCTAGAACTTTACGTGATGAATCAGTCTAGGAGGGCCAGATCTATGAATTGTTGGAGTAGATCTGACCTTAGAAGCAAGTTTGAGTGATTGCATGAAATGGACTCGCCGAGTCCGATGAGCAGACTCGGCGAGTAGCTTGAAGATTGCCTTGGACCGGCCAGAGAGTGGTCCAGACGAGTCAGGAGTTGACCCAGTGAGTCAGGGCGAGTTAGAGAGGATTGTCATGTGATCTGAGTCGAGCTGGGACTCGCCGAGTCGTTCTTGAGACTCGGCGAGTTGAGTCGGGGTGGTCCCGCGATTCTTCCAGGTGGAACTCGTCGAGTCAGGGGGAGTACTCGACGTGTAGAAATGGAATCCTAGAGGGTTGGTGAGAACGTCTAGACTCGCCGAGTTGCCGCGGGCACTCGCCGAGTCCGGTCAAAGTTGACCGTTGACCGTTGACCTGTGTTGACTTCTTAGGGATAGTCAACCTTAGAGATAAAAGTGTTAATTAGAGCCTTGTGATGTTATAGGAGGAGTAGAGCTCGGAGGATCGAGTACGAGGGATTTCCAGAGATCGTGAGATACTGAGACACGCGAGGTGAGTCTTCTCACTATACTTTACCTCGAGTAGGTAACCAGAGTCATGTGATAGAGTATGTGTATGTTATGTGTATGCTATGTGTTGTACTGCATGATGTCTATGTGATTTATGTTGTGCATGCTTATAGAGTTGGAACCGGAAGGTTCCTAGAGTTAGAACCTGAGGGTTCGCAGAGTTTGGGTGCACGGACCCATAGAGTTATAGCCTCGAGTGGCTAATATGTGTTTATGTGTGGTATTTTGGGGAACTCACTAAGCTTTGTGCTTACAGTGTTAGTGTTGTTGTTTCAGGTACTAGCGATGACCGTGGGAAGGCGCCGGCTTGATCTGTACACACGTAGAGGAATTTAATATAATTATGTGATCTTGGGATTCGTATGATACATATTGGAAATTGAAATTTGATGTTTTATGAAATTAAGAGAGAAATGCTTTTATAAATTTTTTTTAAATAAATTTTAAAATTTTCAGTGTTACAGTAATTTGGTAATTATTGATATTTATTGGATTCAGTCTTTGGGTATTGACAGTGGTGGAGTTCGGGTCGGAGGTTGCAGCAGCGTGATCTTATCCTTTTGAGTCAGAAGTTGCGAGGTGAGTTATCCTCACTATATCAACAGGGTCTAAGGCACCAAGGCCGACCCTTTATCGGATTGTAATCCGGGTATTGTTGTTATGTTGCTGTTTTACTATGTTTGCATCCTGGTAGTTAGGATGGTATTCGTTAGAGACCTGGTTAAGGTCGGTATTCTGGTATATAGGATGATGCTATGCTAGTGACCGGTTAGGTCGGTATCCTGCCTAGAGTATGTTGTGTTATGTGATCTGCTAGATCGGTTTGACTAAATATGAATTGTTATATGATTGTATGTTTATGTGCACATGGTTGTTTGACCGAGGTTGGGTTAAGGCGGGACCTGCTTTGTGCTGTAGGCCAACATACCTAGGGTGTACCGGTTGTTCCGAAGGCCCAACAAGCGGTCTGGATAGGCTGTTGGCCCCACGAGGGCGGACCAGACGTGCCGAGGCTCGGAGAGTGGACCAGGCCGACTGAAGGCCCGGTGCGGGCGGACCAGTCATACTATAGACTCAGAGAGTGGACCAGGTGGATTGAAGGCCCGGTGCGGGCGGACCAACCACCATGCAGACTCGATGTATATGGCTAGTCGCGGAGGGTGGACCAGGTGGACTGTTGGCCGGTGCGGCGGACCAATCACACAGCAGACCCGATATGCATGGTTGTTCTGTGATTCGTTATGATATAGCATGTTATGTGTATGGTATATGTGGTTGGTATTTTGGGGGTATCTCACTAAGCTTTCGGGCTTACAGTTGTGGTTTAATGTTTTTCAGGTTCTTCAGGAGATCGTGGCAAGGCAAAGGCGTGATCGTACCGCTCCTCGTGTTTATGTTTTATGATATGGACCTGAGAATACTCTGATAATAAATGTATTGAAAACCTTTTTGTAATAACTTAATGAATTGGGATGTTTTTGAAAAGTTTAAATTTTGTTGAAATTTTTGGTCGTTACATATTGAATCTTTCCCTTTTTATATTACATGTACATAGAATGTATAGTTTTTGCTCTACTTTAGTGATGTCCCCATAAGTACATTTGCAGTAAATTTCATACTTATTACCTTTTCAAACTTCAAAAAGCTCTTAACTTCTTGTTGAGTTTCTAGCCAAAAACATTATGCTCGGTCAAATTTCCCACTCTTGGCATGTCCTTTGCTTTCTTGTGAGTTTTTTGGCAAAGAAATTTCTAGGTTTTTTCCTGTAAAATTTCTCCAATTAATGGGAATAAACAAATTCATAAAATTCAATCAAACATAAAATATTTTTACCTTCCAGGGGTCGTCCTTATCTATTTTACTTCAGCATCTCCTAAGCAAAAAATACAAATTCAAACATGGGAAATCAAAGGAAAAATAGATTCAAATAAAATATTATATAGATGGAAAATGCTTACGGTTTAAACTCTTAGGTCTTCATTTCAATATGAACTAAAATCATAGCTTCCAAAAGAAACATAATTGAGTGCAACGATGAACATTTAAAGATTTTAAACTTGTAAAATAGAAAAAAAAAAACATACTTGCAGGTCTTGATGTTTCTTCATCATTTCAAGAATCAAAAAACTATATAGTTACGAAAAATGCTTATGGGTTCAAACCATGGTCTTCATTTGACATCCTTCATAAAGTTCATGGGGTGATTCATCCATTAATCTTCGGAGGGCTTCAAAATCCTTGTCTAAGGTACATGAAGAATCACCACTAGCTTGCAAATTATCACACCACTTATGTTGACCTATGTTATTTAACATCTCATCAAGGTCATCATCATTTAAGTCATCACTAGCCCCATCAACTTCATCAACTGATATATCATCATCGGACGCATCATATGACTTACCATGATATATCCACCTAACATAACTAACTACAATTCCCATTTGCATCAAATGTGAAAATAAAGTTGTTTGGTTATGATGTTGAAAATTATTGCATATTTTGCAA
Source organism: Lactuca serriola (assembly GCF_051521515.1). Lineage (NCBI taxonomy): Eukaryota > Viridiplantae > Streptophyta > Magnoliopsida > Asterales > Asteraceae > Lactuca > Lactuca serriola. The sequence continues at coordinate 9,338,259 of NC_136409.1, read as the reverse complement.
GGACATGGAACTTTTGAAAACACTTCTCTATCATGTTATGCAAAATTATGGAATTCATTCACACCCAACTCAAATCGTGGGTTCTTTGTCCTACGAACTATATTCATACAAGACTTTTCCATATGCTACGATAAAAGAAAAAAAAAATCTTGAAAATAGCACAAATGTATAATGAAAATGGTATAGAAAACTCAGTTGGGGTTGTTAAAATAAGCAATAACTTAATCTAAAGTTGAGCAAAGGGAATTGCTCTGGATAATTTAAAGTTATGTTGGTCTAAACAGAGAGGAAACAAGAGTTTTCAGAATAATGACATGTTAATAGCATAATCTATAAAAGCATCAGTTGACAAAAACAATAAAACAATCAATAACCACCAAAATAGATTTCCAGAAACAGTTTAGTTTACAAAGTGTAGAACTACATACACAGGTAATGTATCCAATGAAAATGATATTTTGCAAGAGAATATGATTTTCATTTATACCAAAATAGGGAAATTTTGGTTACCCAAATCATAATAGTTTGAGCTAGCTTTTGTATGTGACCTAAACATAGATCACGTTCTTAAATTGATACATAACAAGTCTGATAGCTTAAGGAACTATTTAGGTTGGAGGGAGTCGGCTGCTATGAATGCTCGCCAAGTGCTCGCTAAGCACGTTGCACACCACCCCCTAGCATGCGCTACGGGCTTGCTACCGATGAGTCGCTAGGAGTATAGCGAGAGGAGAGAGAGAGGGTTTGGTTTGCAGTGATTGGTGCTAGCGGATCCCACTTCACATTTGACAAATTCATAAAAAAAATCCCTCCGTTTTTGGATGTTGGGAGGTGTCGAAGCTTTGATTTTTGTTCTAAAATTTAGTGCGGTTTAAACAGAGAATTGGGGAAGAAAGATAAAGAACTTACATATATGGTCCTTAAAGTTTCAGTAATTTGGTATTTTTTATCCCAAAGTTTAAACAACTTGATATCCAAAAATAGAAACCTTTTTATTTAGTATTATATTTTAAATTAGTGTAACCTTTTTTTATTTTAATAGTAAGTTTTTGTATTTTAAAAAATAGAATAATGCTTGTGTATTAAAAAAAAGAATATATGTAATATTAAATATTTGTGTATTAAAAAAATATAATTTAATTAAATTTGAAAAAGAAAATAAAAAAAACATGAAATGCTAGTAGTGTTACCACTAGATATGAAATGCTAAGAATTAAATGCTAAGACAAAAAAAAAATAATGTGGCACTCAAAAAGGTGATATGGTAAGAGTGCTACCGCTCCCTCTAGCCTGAAGATAATAAATTTGGAAGCATTTACAATGGATTTCCTTATTTGATTGAAGAATAAATTACAAGAGGAACTAACATAAAACAAATAAACTCACTGTCAAAAGACAAATCATAGAGATTCACAGCCACTTAAAAAGAAAAAAAAATCGGAATTAAACCTAACAAAATCGGAAACATAGAAATACACACAATTAAGAGAGATATCGAGAGAGTGAGAGGGATACCAGAAACACAATGACCATAAATGGTAGATGTGATGAACGTAGAAGGAGAGAGGAATGGAGATATGAATATGGTCTACATATCAGTGTGAATATGAATGTCGTCAACAAAATAGTTGGTTTTGAGATGGCCTGTCGAGCTTTGGGCACGCTTCCTCAGTTTTGGGCTTTCAAATACTACTTCAACTCCTCTACCCAGTCTGGCGTGCATACGTTCTCTTAGCGGTGGGGCATCCATGCATTCATCATAAACCAGAAAGCCCCTAAGAAAAATGGGTATGACAAATAGTGTCACACCCCGAACCAGACGGCGGAAACATCCGAGGGCTATTGTGACTTAGTTGAATACCATCACAATGATTATACATGAATCATAACATCATTCATCACCATGCATTGAAATATTACAACCGATATTGTTTACATTCAATACATTGTTTTAAAACATTACATTTCTAAAACATAAACCGTTCGATATTAATTAAACAAAACATCATGATATCACTGGATACATTTTCTTCGACTTACCTGTTACCTGAGAATACAAGTATTTTGGAAAAACGTCAACATATGAAATGTTGGTGAGTTCATAAGTAATGTTTGAAAGTTAATGATTTGTATTATTTTGAAAACCACCCAAAAATCCGATATTTTCTGAAAAGAGTATTGTATATAAGAAAAAGTGTGAAGATCCGTAAGTATGCTTGTTGATTTCTGTAAACGTGAATAATTGTTAGACTTTGTATGCATCACATAGGTGAAAGTGTTGAATTCCCTAGGAAAACCCGATGTTTTCCTAATACATCAAATTACATGTCTTATTTATTGTTATACCGATACGACGTTTGTTTCCGATAATTCCAGGTGACATTGGATTAATTATGGGTTGTGAGTCGTTATAATCACGCATTAATGAAAATAACTAGTTTATAACTACCAATTACAAACGATCCTTTTGGCGTCGTCCGTAAAACTCACTTAATCTAATCACCCTGACTTCTCATAGCCCCACAACTGAGGAGAAAAGAGAGTATGAAGCCCTCGTTATTTCCATAAGTCGTTCAAGGCTATCGTGAATGCGAAAGGCACTAGGCCCGAATCGCATTTGACTTCTCGACTTTGCTAGCAGTACCAATGGGCCCTTGGGGCCCAATAGCACAATAAAGCTATTGAAAGTCGTTTTACATGGAATTAGGTCATAGAAGGCCCAATAACATGTAAGCGCGTTCCCTTCGGGCCTAAAGATCATGTCATTGGGCTAGCTAGGCCCAACAAGCACGATTTGAAACTTCCAAGCCCAAAGATTGAATATTGACTTCTCGTAAATTTTCGCGTGTGTATTGAAGTACTATTGTTTATTGATTTTTGATTCGTTATTGATTCGAGACCGAATCAATTCGTTTGGCAACGATATATTGGTGTTGAAAGTGTATTTGCTATTACGTTTCGTCGGTAGCCGTGGTACTCATATTTTATCTTAAGGGATTTATTGTTTTAAACATTAGAGTTTTCCTTCTTATGCCCCTTCTTGGATAAAATTTACACTTTTAACCCTTTATGTAAAAGAATTTCCATTTTAGTCCTTAAACCATTTTTCTTGACACTTTAGTATCAAAACTTGTTGAAAAGACATTTTCAGCCCAGATTTACTTGATAAACAGTTTAAGTACCTTAAAAATGAAAATTTCTTGGTTGAAACCCCCATTTTTTCAACTTTTACAATTTTGGCCCAAAATGGAAAATTTTCGCATTTTTAGTCCCTTTTTAATTTGAAAAGCATTTTTGGCCTTTGAAATGGTTTCAGTATACTTGTAATCCCCTGTTTTATAGAAATGTGCATTTTCAACCCCTAAATTTCAAAAATCTAACAAATTGGGGCGTTATTGGGCCGAAAAGCCCATTTTAGCCCATTATGTTCAAAATTCACATTTTTAACCCTTCAAAAGTGTTGATATTTAGAAAATATATACTAGAAACTGTTTAGACTCATTTCAAACTTTAGAAATTATCTTTTTTCGTTTTGGGCCCCTTAGTTTTGTATTTTTGACATTTTGAGTCCAAAAATGGGTTTTAAGTCCAAAAATGTTCATTCTAACCAACTAAACTATTTTTCTAAACTTGATTAGTGTGAAATGGTATAAGTTATACTTATTTCTTTTGGCTAACATAAACATCACAAATCACATAAGATCATACATATAAGCATAAAAATCACATAAGGCATACATTTACTCATTGATCTACATATTTGCTTGAATTCTCCCCCACAAAACTTATAAAAACCGAAAAAGAGGGGATATGAAGCTCACCTTGCGTGTGGTTTCGGTTTTGGAAAGAAAAATGAGAAGAAATTCGATCCTAGCAACCTTCCTTGGAAGATCTCGAACTTGGATGCTTCTTAGGTGCTAGATCATGAGTTTGAATGAATTAAGAGGTGATTTTTTGGATGAAATGAAGTAACTAGCTTATGGATCTAAGAAATTTCTTACCTTAGATGATTATTTTTATGGAAGAAGCCCTTGAACTCTTCTTAGATCTCGAAAATATGGAGGAGAAATGAGAGAGTTTCTTGAGAGAATAGTGAGTGAAATGTGTGTGTGTGTGTGCTTGGAATCGGCCGAGAGCAAGAGAGAGAGAGAGGGAGAAGAAGAGGGTATTGCATGGAAATATGGGAAATGAATGGAAATCCCTTGAATAATTGTGAGGTGGCACCCAACAAAGTCAACTCTTCCTCTTTGTGGGCTTGGGCCGAGAATGGAGAGGGGAAAGAGGAGATTTTTGGGCTTTTTGCCCCTAAGACCATATTATAGTTAAGTTAGATGATGTTTGACTCAATTAAATCAAATTATACTTTTTATGACCTATTAGGGCTAAGTTAGGTTAATTATGGCCCAAAATGGTTCATATAATTAATTTATTTCATTCTAGGCCCAATATGGCCCAAAATATTGAAATAAATGAAAGTGGGTCCAATTAGGGCCCATTAAAGAGTTTTAAGCCCAATATAGTCAAATTGGAAGCTTATTGGTCCATTGGGCCCAATAAGGAAGTCCTAGTCCAAAATGGACCTAAACAAGAACTTCTAGGGTTTCCAATTGCTTGTTGACTATTTGTAGTGCTTGTATGAAGTGTTTGATTGAAATATTGTTGTCATAGAGTAAGTATTATGCATGCTTTCATGTCTTTGATTCATAATTTGACTTAAGTGTTGTAGTTACAAGGCACAAAAATTTATAGTTGTGACAAATAGCTATGGGTGAACCGCAACTTGGTCGGTTTTGGCTATCCCAATCGAACCAGTTTCTCTGACCGGACGCCTCAACACTTAAGGTAGTTATGCGATGGGATATGCCGAGATCCCCATCCGAGATTAGGAGTTTTATGGGATTAGTTGGATACTATACGAGATTTATCAAGGATTTCTCCAAGATTGCGGTTCCTCTCACCAGATTGACTCGGAAGGGAGATTGTGCGAAGCTCATTCGAGACCTGAGCAGCAGGAATCATTCGAGACCCTTCGCCAGAGATTGTGTGAAGCTCTGGTGTTGGACCTTCCGGAGGGAGTGGAGGACTTCATAGTCTATTGCGATGCGTCTATTTCAGGGATAGGTGCAGTGTTGATGCAGATGGGTCACGTGATAGCATATACGTCGAGGTAGCTGAAGCCTCATGAGACGAGGTATCCCACCCATGATTTGGAGTTAGGGGCGGTGGTGTTCGCCCTCAAGATCTGGCGCCACTACCTTTATGGTGTCTGGTGTACTATATACACGAACCATAAGAGCTTGAAGTACCTGATTGACCAGCCCAACCTGAATATGAGACATAGGAGATGGTTGGATGTAGTGAAAGACTACAACTGTGAGATCTTATATCACCCAGGAAAGGCTAATGTGGTAGCCGATGCCTTGAGTGACAGAAGCGAGAGCGCTCCGATCCAGGACGTGTGTATGATGATGACAGTTATGACTCCAGCCTTAGATACCATCTGAGGGGCTCAGGTGGAGACTACGAGATCGGAGAACCTCAAGAGAGAGCGTGTGATTGGGCAAGTTTTCGAGTTTGTGACGGACAGTCATGGGCTTATGACTTTCCATGAGCGGATTTGGGTGCCCTATATCAGTGGGGCTTGCCGTATTCTAATGGAGGAGGCACATAGATCGAAGTTTTCAATCCATCCAGGTGCCACCAAGATGTATTTGGACCTGAAGAGAGACTATTGGTGGCCCTGCATGGCGAAGGATGTGGCATGCGTAGTTAAGAGGTACTTGACCTGTTGCTGAGTTAAGGCTGAGCACCAACGTCCACATGGTCCGTTACAACCTTTAGAGATTCCCTGGTGGAAGTGGGAACAAATCACCATGGATTTCATCACCAAGCTTCCGAGGACCGCGCGTGGAGTAGACGTGATATGGGTGATTATAGATCGGCTAACGAAGAGTGCTCATTTCCTCGCTATCAGCGAGAGTTCGTTTGTAGAGAAATTGGCCAAGATCTATGTTCGATAGGTGGTGTCACGGCATGGAGTGCCAACCTCGATAGTATCAGATCGAGACATGTGTTTTACTTCTAGGTTCTGCAAGAAATTTCATGACGAGCTGGGTACCCGGTTGTATTTCAGTACTGCATACCATCCACAAACAGACGTGCAGAGTGAGTAGATGATTCAGACGCTTGAGGACATGTTGCGTGCATGTGTTATGGACTTCAGAGGAAGTTGGGACACTTATTTGCCCTTGGCTAAGTTTTCTTACAACAACAACCATCATGCGAGTATCGGTATGCCTCTCTTTGAGCTTCTTTATGGGAGGAGGTGTCGGACTCCCATTTGTTGGGGAGAAGTAGGGCAATGAGTAATGGGGTGGCACTGAGATAGTGTTGAAGACGACCAAGAAGATTCAACAGGTCAGGCAGAGGTTTCTGACAGTCCAGAGTCGCCAAAAGAATTACACGGATCGCCGACGATCCGAGCTAGAGCTCCAGGTTGGAGATTTTTTTCTCCTGAAGGTATCCCCTTGGAAAGGGGTGATGTAACGCCCACATTTCCAGGCTAGGCACTATCGTTGATGTAATAGTCTAGGTTAACCCTTGTAACTCTTTTTGGAGTATTAATGATGAAATATTTGAGTATTATGTGAATTATGTGTTTATTTTCTTAATTATTATAATTTAATGAATTAAGAATAAAATAAGCGTCAAATTTGAAGTGTGGGATAATCCCGATATCTTTGCATAGAGATGTAGTGGTTGAAACAAGGATTCCGAAGATATAAAGAATGCCGAAATCCGAGTTATAACGAAGAAGTTATGACCTGTCGAAGTTTCGCGACACAACTGGCAAAGTTGAATGACGTAAAAAGTGAAATTTACGTTAGAGAGATATTCAGCCTTAGTGATCTAAACAAAAGTCATAGAGTTCGTTAAACCGAGAGCGTGCGTAAAAATAACACCCAAATCTGACTTCGTATGAGAAAGTTACGATTTTTCGAAGTTTCGACTTAGCAGTATGCAACCCAAATACTCGATTTGAGACCGAGCGTTTTTTAGCCGAAACAGAGTATCGAAGATCTCGTTAATTGTAGTGAAACTATGAAAAGATTGGTGAAAACGGATGTCGGATGAAGAAGTTATGAATTTATAACGGAGTTTTCCTGTCCCGGTCTACTAAAAATAAATAATAAAAATAAAATTCAAAATTAGCCGACAGAGTCTAAACGAAAGCTGTAGAGCGTAGTCTCACCTACGCGTGGATATAAAGAACGTCGAAAACGAAGTTCGTATGAAGAAGATATAAATTTTCGAAGTTTATTAAATAATTAAAATTAAAATTTAATTATTAAATCCCGATATTATTTGAAGGAGGGGGGGAGTCATCGATCCGATCCGAACTACGCCCAGCGTATTTGAGTACGCCCAGCGTACCCCGATGCATGCACCGCCTCGGACTCGAGTGCTTCGATGACGCATGCAGTGACGTTTCCGAGGCATTACGCCCAGTGTAATGCGAGGCCTCAACATCCTATAAAAGGCTTGCGAGGGCAGCCGAGAGTTTTGCTCTTTTTCTCTTCTCTCTCTCTCTCTCTCCCGTTTTGCATCGTTTTGCATGCCAGAAGTATCCCGAAGCCCCGGTATTAATCCCGAGTCCCAAAGCAAGTTCCAAAGCCCCGAAGATCCCGAGAAGTGCAATTCCTGAGCCAAAGCTCTGCCTGCGATGAGTCCGATTTTTTGTGAAGATCTTCCAGATCTACCGAAGAATACTACTTCTACAAGCCATAGTGCTGTCCGATCATCTTCTGATCAAGTGAGTGTGTAGTTACTTTCTTCTAACACATAATTATGAAGTATTTTATACGAAATACGTGTTATGTGTATATTTTGTTGTTATATGCGTGAATGTATATTCACTTTCTTCTATCTCATAGATATGATGTATTCTCTATGAAATACGTGTTATGTGTATGTGTCTCATCTGTTATTTGGAATATGTATTGAATGAGAATGCTATACAGGTTTTAAACTATGTATAAAAATATATATTTTTATCTACTTCTATGCTGGGTAGAACATGGGTAGATAGTTGTGTGATAAGTAGATGAGAGGCCTCGATGTTGTTTTGATTCAGCCATCTAGCGGAGTTTAGATGACGACCACAGACTTTTCTAGATAGTCTTGTGGAACGCTAGCAGGTTCGCCACCTGTAGGTGTTAATGAACTTGGGTGTTCATTCGTTGTACTCCATCCCCCTCATGATTGCCTTATTTGACATATATTGCCGGGAAACCCCCGAATGCATGTGTTGTCGCCCCGATGAAATATTCTAAGACTAGGTCCCTTATGTTAGTTGTTTTAGGGATGTAAAGTGAGAATAACGAGAATGGGTAATTGGATTATTGTTGGTTGGTGGAATTAAATTGTAACAACCAAAAATTTCAACACAATTTAAACTTTTAAAAAACAATCCATTTTAATAACGTTATTACAAAAAGGTTTTCAACACATTTATTATCAGAGTATTCCCAGAATCGTGCCATAAACATAAACACGAGGAGCGGTACGATCACGCCTTCGCCTTGCCACGGTCTCCTGAAGAACCTGAAAAACATTTAAATCACAACTGTAAGCCCGAAAGCTTAGTGAGATACCCCCAAAATACCAACCACATATACGCCCTTCTAGGCTACGACCTTCTGGTCCAAAACATATTGCCTTCCGGCCCATAACATAAATAACATACATAACATAACAAAACATAGAATAACCATGCATATCGGTCTACTGTGTGACTAGTCCGCCGTATCGGCCTTCAGTCCACCCTCCGTGTCTAGTCATGTCCTTCGAGTCTGCAGTGTGGTTGGTCCACCCGCACCGGGCCTTCAACCCACCTGGTCCACTCTCTAAGTCTACAGTATGACTGGTCCGCCCGCATTGGGCCTTCAGTCGGCCTGGTCCACTCTCCGAGCCTCGGCACGTCTGGTCCGCCCTCGTAGGGCCTATAGCCTATCCGGACCGCTCGCTGGGCCTTCGGAACAACCGGTCCGCCCTGGGTATCTTGGCCTACAACACAAAGCAGGACCCACCTCAACCCAACTCTAGTCCAAACAACCATGTGCACATAACATACAATCATATAACAGTTCATAGTCCACAAACCAATCAAGCAGATCACATAACATATCATTACCCTAACCAGGATACCGACCTAACCGGTCACTAGCATAGCATCACTCTACATATCGGGAAATCGACCTTAACCAGGTCTCTAGCATATACCATCCTAGCTACCAGGATGCTGACATATCAAGCAATAACATAACAACCATATCCGGATCTCAATCCAATAAAGGCCTTGGTGCCTTAGACCCTGTCGATATAGTGAGGATAACTCACCTCGCGAATGCCGATACTCTGAACTGAAGAAGCAGACTCTCGAACCACCAACTCACTGCAAATCCCGAACTAACCAACATAACAAGCATAAGCATTAGGTCAAACATACTTCCACTTATCGGGCCAAGACCAAAGTCCAAATCTCACACAAAGTCCAACATTAGCCCAATTTACTAAATTAGGCCCACCTCACCAAATGGGCCTAGATCCAATGTCCATAACATTAATTGGGCCCAAAATACTCTATTCATAATTTCCAGACTTGGCCCAAACACCAACAACCCACAAATGGCCCAAACTCAAAAGGCCCAAAATAAAAGTCCACAGGAGGAGTACGCTGGGCGTACTGCAATGATCACCAACAGAAAACGGGGTACTGGCCCGCTACGCGGGGCGTAACTACGAGATCCATTAAGTCTTTCTAACCTCTTAATGGCTTAAGCTCTTAAGCCCAAACTTCAGATCCATAGGTCAAATATGATTAGAATTCATAAAGTCTCAGACTTTATCACTTGGGACGTCCTTAAACTCTTAATCCAAGGTATTAATCCATTAAGACCTATATATCTCATACATGGAACAACTACAGCCCTTGGAACCTCATTTTTATCACTCAAGACCTCTCCAAAGGTCTGAAAGGACAGATAATCTTGACCAAATCGAAATATGCCACAAGGTGAGGACTTTTTGGACAAGAATGGTGACAAAGCTTCAAAATACATAGATCTATGCAATATGAAGGTCAAGCAAGAAGCTTTATACCTCAAACAAGCTCCAAAGGGTGGTATCTCTTCAGATCTACAAGCCCCACACGTTCTTCTTCTTCTTTGACAACTTCTCTTTTCTCCTTCAAGCCTTTCCTTTGCCAAAAAGAGTTTTCCAAGGTCAAACACACCCAACAATGGAGGAATACGAGTCTTCTAGGGTTTTCTGAGGTTAAGGATGAGTATAAGGAGGCTAAGGGGTGAACCAACATGTTCCTTATATAGTGGCTGACCCTAAATTAGGGTTTGGAGTTTCTGAGAGTACGTTGGGCGTACTCACCCGGCCAACTCGCATCATTCACCAAATTACGCTGGGCATACCCAGCCAGACTTCAAAATTAAAAACATGCATGCATGGGACCATTTCCTTCTTATTCCACAAAGAGCTACAACAATGATCAACTTCGAAACACCACAACTCTTCTAATCTAAACCCGCTCCCAAATAACTTTACATTCATACGGGGGTGACGGAAGCCCAAATGCTTCTAACACATACACCAGCCCGAAACCTTCTTGGATAGAATCCATTTCCCGAAAAAGGACCAGAATTACCCTTCCTCTAAAATCTCAGGGACTCATAATTAAACACTTAAAGAACGGGGTGTTACATAAATATAAATATTTATTGTGGGTTGAAAACCCTATATGCTCACCAGGCTCCCAAGCCTGACCCACTCAGTTTTATTTGTATTACAGGAAGTGGCACAAGGTCATAAGATGGATGAATCATCAAGTTGTTTTATTTACAAGTCCGTATATGTATGTATTTGTTGAACGACTTGTAATGTTATCGTTTATGCTTTATGGTCTGTATCGGAACATGACATCCCGAGTTTTGATTATATAATGAAAATACATTTCTTGATGAAATGCTTTGATAAATATTATTTTATAATACTTTGTTTTTAGGAACAAATTCCGAAACTCTTTCAAATCAAAAGGATTTACTCTGAAATTATTTTAAAAGCATAAATGAAAATCGGTCTTTTCTGGCCGAGATTTTGGGGATGTCACAGGTGATCCGATTCAGGAAACGGGGCAAGCTGGGGCCCCGATACATTGTTCCTTTCATGGTGATCACCATAGTAGGTAGAGTAGCCTACCGATTAGAGCTACCAGCAGAGTTGAGCCAGATCCATAACACCTTCCATGTGTCTCAGTTGAGGAACTGTGTAGCCGATGAGACAGCAGTGGTATCCCTAGAGAACATTCAGGTGGATGCAAGCCTGAATTACATTGAGAGGCCGATAGTGATTTTAGACCGAAAGGTGGAGGTGTTGAGAAACAAGGTGGCGCCCTTGTTTCAGGTCCAATGGAAACATCGGAAGGGATCCGAGTGGACGTAGGAGCCGAAGTACGAGATGCGCAAGCAGTATCCGGAGTTATTTCCAGAGCATGACTTCGAGGGCGAATTCCGATTCTAGTGGGGGAGAATTGTAACATCTGGGCTCCCAGGTATATTATTTATGTATTTATTTTTGAGAATTTTTGAGTGACTCGACGAGTTGTGAGCCCAACTCGTCGAGTGGAGTCGTTTTAACCTCAGGATTTAATGAGCTGACTCAACGAGTCAAAGAGCCGACTCGCCGAGTTGGTGATGTGTGGTGAAACCCTAAATCCCCGAGGTTGGGGCCTATTTAAGGGGTCTTATATCCTCATTTCCGCCTCACCAGTCACCCTTGTTGGGGTGCAAAGTTCTTCATTCATGACTTTGTAAATGTTTGACTTTTGTAAAACCCACTTGCATGTGGTGCTTTGGCCTTTAGACCCATTTGGTAGTTAGAGTGAGAGAGAGAGACATGTAAACACCTCTATAAATAGTGGGTTTGTTCACTTGTAGAGGTGTGCTTTGAGAGATGTAGAAGTGAGTGTGTAAGTGTGTGTTAATTATGTAGTCTAGATCTAGTTCTTTTTTGTAACACCATATACATTCAATATATCTCTTAAACACCCAAATCACCATGTTCAATTGTGCAAGCTTTAATTCCGCATGCCAAACCATGTTCTTTGTCACTACAATTGGTATCAGAGCGGGTCTTCAAGATCAAGGTGATTTTTGAAGAACGATTCTTGGTTTGGCAAATTTTTGTCGCAATTTGATCAATTTTGGTGAGTCTCTCTCTATGATCTTTTCTTAATCGTGTTGAATCGTGTGTAGCGTTTTTGAATTTTGATCGATTTGACTCATTGGATCAAATTTTTCTTGAAAAACCCCATTGTTGATTCAATATTTTTTTTAAAAAGATCAAATCCAATCAAAAATAATGATGTACTGTTCATTTCCGATTTATTCAAAGATCAAATCTCATTATAAGCCCAAATTTGTTTGAATCGTGTTATTGTTCATGATTTTTTTTGGCCCATAAAAAATTTCCAATACTATTCATCTAAAGTCCAATTCGTGAAAAGGTGCTCCGATTTTTCTTTTGGTCATACATCTCGATTATTCTTGATCTGTTTGTCTACCTTCTCGTTCGATTCAAGAAAAATACTCACAAAACCGAAATTCAAAATTGATTGATGTTCTTTTTCATATTCTTATTCATCTTGTTTTCTTCTCATGATTCTTATTTCTTAACGATCTATGAATATTGATTATAAGATCGATTGGTGATTTAGAAGCTATACTCGACTGAAAAGTCTCTTAAAATCGAAGGCATGCTGTTTCTATTTGAGTTGACTTTTTAAAGTCAAAATTTATTGTTCTTGAGAAATTAGAACTGAAATCGACTGAAGTTCGAACATATGAGTAGAACTTGTATGAATTTGTTGAAATCGAATGCTTGAATTTGAGTCTCGTTGCTGAGTAATGAAGGAAGAAGGGTCGGTGTTGGTTTATTGCTTAATATCAACTAGGTTAATCGATTTTTGGAAGTTTACTGTTGATGATTTGGTATTGATTTTGAAGACGGTGTTTAATGTCGATGGTTTTGCCAACAAAGCCTTGAGTTTCTTTCAATACTCAACTGTTAATGGAATGAGATGAATAATCGAAGGTTTTGAATTTGGTTCGTTCATTGATTTTGAGAAACAAAGTATGGGAAATCGATGATTTTGAGTTGATACAGATTTAGAATTGGAAGGATTCAATTTTGGAGTTATGGCCGCATTAATGAATTATGTGATTGAAAAATCGAAGTATTGTGGCTCATAGTTGGAACGACTTGGGAATCAGTATTTGATAGATTGATGTTGATGAACTGAAACTTGTTCGATCGAAGTCTTTGGGATGTCGATGTTTGAAAAAGAAACGAAGTCTGGGAAATTTTGTAGTGGTGTCGATTGTTGTATTAGAGTCGTTTATATCGATTTTAATCGATGATTTGGTATGAACTGTAAGGAACGAAGAGTTGTAAGAAACGAGTGATGTTGATTAACGAAGTCTGTGTTTGTGAATGATTCGAAGGGGTGTTTGTTTTGGGGTGAATATACGAAGGTTTTTTTTTGTGACTTAAGGAGTTAAGGTTATTTGGATTGTGAACATACGAAGAGGTGTTGTGACTTCATACGAAGGGTCTCTGATTGAACGAAGGGTGTTAATTGTTGATTGTTTACGAAGGGGTGAAGTGAAAGGCAAATTTTCAAAACTGGTCCTTATAATTTCGAATGGTTGACAATTTAGAAAAGGCTTCGAATGTTTGGGAATGCTTCGTATGTTTGGCACTCAAATGGCATAATTTTCGAAAACAGCCCCTGAACCTTCGAATTTTTGACACTTCGAAAATTAAAGCAAGTTTCGTATGTTTGACACTTTTCGCCCAACTTCGAAAATTTTTTGGTCCTTCGCATTTTTGGGCATGATCTTCGTATGTTTGGTGCACAAGGGTAGAATTTACGAAGATAGTCCCTGAAAATTCGATTTTTTGGCAGTTTTCACCCAAATTCGAAAAAGAATTATTTTTTGCTGAAAATTGAAGATTGTGCATTTCAGGCCCCTACAGTTTGTGCAAATTGACGCTTTATACCCAGCTTTGAAAAAGGGGGAGAGTTTTGCATATTTTGCTGTTTTGGGCGCAACGGGTCACTGCAGAATTTTGAAATTGACAATTTCTACCCATTTTTGAGAAATTTTGTCAAAGGCGATCCGTGAACGACAATAAAAATTGAATATTTTTTGGGTTTTCCGGATTGAAGCACAAAGTTTATGCCACATGTTAAGGGGGAGTTTTGACACGAAAAATTCTGAATAGAGCACATTCTTTTTCCTTTGGAGTTTTATAATCAAACTTCGATTATAAAAAGGGGGAGAAGTTTTATATGGAAATTCGAACTTGAATTTTTCATATTACGCGGATTTGAAGACCGAAGTGATCTTGAAGTTTTGAAGCCACGAGATGATGCAATTGGAAGTTCGGAAGTGATGTATTCGAAATGGGTTTGGATTTATTGAAGATTTTTGGGGTGTGTTTTTATGCGCAACTATTGGGTGATTATTTGGAGTTTGGAATACTCTTAATCATTCGTTGCTGCTCGGATTGTATGGTCTCACATCCTAGAGCCCAAATTGAAGAGTTATGGAAGAATTGAAGATTGAAGTTCGTTTCGACATGTGTCACCTTTGAGGCTCGAACCGCGTAGTGCTTGATTTTGGAAGATTTGAAGTGGGTCATTCATTCCTAACTTTGAGGGGGGGAATGTTGGGGTGCAAAGTTCTTCATTCATGACTTTGTAAATGTTTGACTTTTGTAAAACCCACTTGCATGTGGTGCTTTAGCCTTTAGACCCATTTGGTAGTTAGAGTGAGAGAGAGACATGTAAACACCTCTATAAATAGTGGGTTTGTTCACTTGTAGAGGTGTGCTTTGAGAGATGTAGAAGTGAGTGTGTAAGTGTGTGTTAATTATGTAGTCTAGATCTAGTTCTTTTTAGTAACACCATATACATTCAATATATCTCTTAAACACCCAAATCACCATGTTCAATTGTGCAAGCTTTAATTCCGCATGCCAAACCATGTTCTTTGTCACTACAACCCTTCACCCTTGAGAGAAACCCTAATCGTTGGTAGTGAGCTAAGAAAGTTATTGAGATAAACATTGGGTGTTTTAGTGCATCTTTTGAAGAGAAGGGCATCATTTCAAGAAAAGAACGAGAAGGGGCTTTCATATATGTTTTTGTTTCGTCCAGAGCTTCTATAAGAGGTACTAAGTCGACACCTTTCTCATTATTTTGGATAGATCTCGTGTTTATGGAGTTTAGGGCTTTTTCCATCCATTATTTTGGGGCTTTGAGTGTTTTCGATTCATCTAGAGGTTTGGACTTTAGATCTAGACCTTGTGAGGTCCCAAGAGTCCAAAAGTCCCAGCTTTATTCATCCATAATAGAGCTCATTAGTGAAAACCCTTATTAGATCATGTTTTTGGGCATTCTAAGTCCTAAGTGCCATGCATGGACGTAAAGCTTGTGGCTTTACGTGATAATTGATCCTTAAGAGGTTAGATCTAGAGTTTGGGGTTGCTTTCTGCCTTAAAAACGTCTGAATAAGAAAAGAGTCTGAAAGGACTCGATGAGTCGATGAACCGACTCGACGAGTCGGTTAAAGTTTATCCTGATAAGCCTTTTTATGCGATAACTCAACGAGTTGGGAGATCAACTCGACGAGCTGAGATGGACGTTCATGAGACTTCTGAGGAAACGAGGGGACTCAACGAGTTTCATGAGTGTACTCGACGAGTGGGGACAATTTTGACTGTTGACTCGAGTTTGACTTCTGTTAACTTTAGGGTTTTGTCAAATATGAGGAATGGAGAGCATGGAGGGGTAAAATGGTCTTTTACTCACTCCAAGAATTAGAGAGATGGAGAGAATAACTTGGGTTTGTTTAGAGTCGTGAATAGAGTATTAACTAGAGATATTTACCCTATGTGTTAGGTGGAGGCTAGTTCGGGATTCGTGTTCGGGTTTATTTGCTAGCTTGCTTACGACGTGAGTCTTCTAACTATACTTACCTAGAGTGGTAATCCTTGTGTGAACTAAGGGTCATATGTGTTATATTGAGTATTGTGATATCCTGCTTTATGTCTTGTAATTTATGCTATCTATTATTCTAAGCCTGTTGAGTTAGGACCAGAGGGTCCACCCGAGTTGTAGGACTGGAGGGTCCCACTAAGACACATTGACCGAAGGTTCTTATTCGATCGTGGCCATGAGAGGCTAATGAGTTAAAGTGTGGTATTTTGGGGAACTCACTAAGCTCCGTGCTTACCGTGTTATGTGTTTCACGTACTTCTCCGGATCATAGGAAGGCATCGGATTGATTGTACACATACAACACACTTATGTTGGGGATCCCGGAGGGTCTTTAAATAAATTATGATCCCATGTTTTGATAATTTGACATTTTGGGATTTTCTTAACTTGTGTTTCATGGGATTTATGAGATTCTAAAAATGAAAATTTTGGTTGAAAATTTACGGTGCTACAGATGATGCCTCGGTTCTTTGTAGAGAAGGATTGTGAGTCTGCATATCCCCCCCCTTTGTACATAAATCTCGATAGGGTGAAGTCAGGGCTTTACCGATCCCCTTATATATGATTTGTTTTTTTGTTACAGGTCGCGAGAGGATCATTCCTTTCGATATGGTCCTGCGAGGCAGGTTCCAAGGCTGTTGTTGTGGATTAGGTGTCTAAGACTATAACTATATATGGTATGTACTTGATTTGATAGTAGCATGGTCCTTTTGGGTTGCCTTCACCTTAACAACTTGACATGATGATTTTTGGAGAGAAAGGTTAAATTTACTATTTGGATTAATAAATTGATTTATTAATGTATTATGAAAATAATATATTAATTAGAAATCATGTAATTTAATTAGTATTTAATCAAAAATTAATTTGGAATTAATTTCGGGATTAAAAGAATTGATTAAAGGAATAGGGGTTGTTTTGGAAATCATTGATAGTTGTGAAACTGGGTTGATGGACTCCTTAATTAGGAATAGACGAAATCGTATAGGGAGGCCCTATAGATTTCGTTCAAGGCCTATTGGAAAGGGTCCATGGGTTGCTTAAGTCCTAAGCAGGAAATTAGGGTTTCCTCCAGAAACCCTAGCAGCCTTCAGCTATATAAGGAACCCCTAGGCTTGGGATTTTCGGCCAATGCTTGCTAATAAGAAACCCTAGCTGAAAATCTAAGAGCCTTCCCTCCTCTCTCATCTCATCCTTTTTCTAATGGTGTTTGCAAGCCATTAGAGGTGCAACATTTGAGGCACTAAGCTTTCAGAAGTCAAGGATCTACATAACAAGTTAAGGTAATCATCAAATACCCTTTTGTTATATGATTTTTCGAAATTGTATGCTAGATCTAGATTTATATTGCTTTGGTATTCAATTACATGTTCAACTAGTGAAAAATTTAGATCTAAAGCAATTAGGGCTGCATTAACACATAGTTATGCTCAAAACGCTTCAGTGGTATTAGAGCCTAGGATGTTTTTTAGTTGTATTTGATGCTTCTGTGAATTGTCCAAAGGAGGATGGAACAGATTCGTCGCTCTGTTCATCAGACTCGACGAGTTGAGCCTACTCAATGAGTTCATTGCAATAACTCGTCGAGTCGGGCTGTCAAATCCCTGATTTTTCGATTTCCATATCATGGTTTGATTAGGGTTATTACCAAAATTCGTTTTTAATGCCTAAAATTGAATTTCTGGAAATATATATATATATATATATATATATATATATATATATATATATATATATGTATATCCTTATCAAATTAAGAGATTTGGTCAAATTTTAAGATAATGAAAAAAATTATTTGATTAATTTAGTTATTTAAAAATTTGATCTTGTATTTTTTGAAAAGTTTCAATAATACCCCTTTGGTTGAAGAATTTAAAGTTTAATTTTGAAATCTTAAATTCTAGAACCCTAGTATTTTAAAAGTTTAAAATACACCTTTATACTATTATAAAATTAGAAGTTTAATATATATATATATATATATATATATATATATATATATATATATATATATATATATATATATATAAGAAAAGTTAGTCTTACCGTTAGTAGACCTCATTCACGAAGCTGGTCTATAAGGGGTGTTCAAGGAAGTGACCTATAAAATGACAGCCATTGGGTATCCACTCTTACCCACCACACTCTTGACTAGTGGAGGGTCGTTAGCCGAATGGGTAGCATAAGACATTAAATCCTCATTAATAAGTATAATGATAAATATAAAGTAACTAAATGTTTTTATAAAATTCTCAATCTTAGTTACTTTAGGAAAATGTGAATTTGATGTTAATCCATGAAATTGCACATTGCACTTTGGCAAGTTGTTAGTGGAGCGTGTGTGGTTACCCGGTACACTAACTTGGACTAACAAAGGGTGACAATGGGTAACTCGTAAATTATCACTGATCAATGGAGCGTGTATTGTTAACCGACACATTGATTAGGTGGTAATTAACAACGAGAGTACGAAGCTAATTTTCATGGTTATTCACACCTTATTTGTGATCTTCGGTATCACAGTCACAAATTTAAAGGGCATAATCAAGATTAAACATGCCACTAAATAGTTCAATGAATCTCAAAAGATCTAGAAATTTCATTCAAAACCTAATTCATTTTAAAAATTCGTTTTCATGGTGGAATTGGTAAATCGTCATTTACCTACCTTCAAATAATTTACAATTGGATTACGACATCCCTTTTCTGAATTGTGAATTATTGTGTCGGGTCCTAGCCTTAATATTTCATTTGGGTGTTATATTAAGGATTTCCTATCTAATCAAAACTTGTTCTTCATTTTCAGATGTCTGGCTCAAACTCAAACAACAACTCCTCGAACTCCTTCTCGTTCTTGAACATTTGTTCAAGGGTACTCAGTTGGAGTTTTTGGACCAAAGGGTATTTCGGTAATTTATCAACTCCGACCTTTGTGGAAAGTGGATCTTAGTTCGGAATATTTATGGTAGGCAGGAATTGATAACAGTGTTGAGCATCTTAATACCTTTCTATGGATATATGAATGGTTGGAATCGGAGTTGTATCGAGTAAGTTATAGCCTTCAGAAGAATTAGGGTTTTGGGAAAAGCCCTAGTACGCGGGGCGTACCAAAGTGGTACGTAGGGGGTACCGAAGAGAAGGAACTACGTGGGGTGTAGCTGGAGGAACACGTGTAGCGTATATGCGAGGATTGGATCGGGGTGCGCAACCTCGTACGCAGGGGGTACGAGAAGGTATGCTGGGTGTACGAGGGTCAGGTTGAAAACCCTAATTCAAGGGTTGTACCCTATATAAGCATAATGTTAAGCCTCTTTCTTCATTCTAAGTCAACCCTTACCCTCTAAAGCCCTAAAACTCGTCCTTAATCATTCATGGTGGCATTTTGAGATTATGAAGTCCATTTTTGGAGTGTTTGATCTATTTTCAAGAAGGTGGAGTTTGATGCAAAGATAGGGATCGAGGAAAAGCTTATGGATCTGGATTTTGGGACTCATTGTCAGCTCGATGAAGGTATAAAGCTCTGAACTTGATCATTGATATCTTAGATCTCTCATTTGTGAGTTTTAGTTCATTTTGGTCCCAAGGATGAGATCTAGTGGTCTTGATTTCATTCCAGGAGCTTTGAGTTGCCCCTCTTAGTGTTTCTGATGTTCAAGGTCCATAAAGTTGGTACCTTTAGAGTTTAATACCATCTATGTTGGAGTTTGAGTCATTTCCATGAAAGTAGAATGCTTCTTGGTCTTTTTGCGGTATGTAAATTCACCAAGTCAGTGATTTTATGGTTCTAGTCGTTCATTTAGACGTAGATCTGTGATTTGGACTTGTAGGATCGAGCATTAAGAGCTTAATGAGACTTTGGCTTAAAGGAGTAGTACACTGGGCATGCAAGCCAAACAGCTTGTACGCTTAGCGTACAGCTGAGTACACCCTGCGTACTTATTCAGATGGAATTATGAGTATTAGGCTTCGGTGTGGGCCAACTTTTGGGCTTGTACGTCTTAGGCCCTGTTGGGCCATCTAGTTTTGGGTTGTTAGTGATGTTGAAAAGGTCCCGGAAGGATTTGAGCCCAATTGGCTACAAGTGGTTTTTAGCATTTTGGGCTTAAGTGTTTAGACTATTATTGGGACATCAGAATATAAGTGTGTTGGACTGAAAAGAAGGATTGGGCCTCATGGCAAGACCCATGTAGAGGTGTGGGCCCAATTTGGAAAATTGGGCCATTAATAGATTTATGGACATTATAATGTTGGGCCTTTATTTTGGGTTTGGGCCTTAGTTTTGGATCATACTAGGCCAGGGGTAGAATGATCATTTTACCCCATGTATGGATTAAGGATTATAGTATGGGACCTTATTACTAATTGGGTATATTGAGTGGTATTGATAGCTCGGGAAGCTGACGGGGTAGTAGCTAAGGATTTCATCCGGGGAGCTTCTGCATTCGAGGTGAGTCTCCTCACCATACCAATGGGTCAAAGGCACCAACGTCAGCCCATTATTTGCTATTTGGTATGCTAGTTGATTATGTGGTATGTGGTATGTGATATTTGCATATTTAGCTCATATTAAGTATAGATTTTTTTTATCATTTATTAGCTAAATTATCGCATATCATGGACAAAAGATACTTAAAAGTGTTTGAATTACGTTTTCAGTCCAAAAGTGAAGCTCGGAAGCAAAAGGAAGCAGGAGAAGCAATTGGGAGCTCGGGAATTGAACAAAGAAGAAAACCACCAAAAACAACACCGACTCAGCAAGTAGGGTCGACTACTCGGCGAGTCCGATCGAATATTCAAGAAGATAAAGACTTAAAGACTCAAAGACTTATCGCATACAGGGATTAAGAGATGGACTCGGCGAGTCGGCAATGGACTCGACGATTGGGTTCGAATTTATAAAGATAACTTCTCAGATCGACAGAAAAAATTCAAAAAACCCTTCTGGAGAGATTAGCTGCGATTGAAGAGCCAGAAGAACCCTAGAGAACGAAGATACAAACTAGAATCCAATTCCGAAGGAGATTTGAGGCAAAATTCTCATCATTCTACTTAATCTTTTGTTTTCCATTATGGCTAGACAATTAGAATTCGTTTATTTGTTGTTATTTACCTCAATCATGAGCTAAAACTCTTAAACTTCTATTTGGGGATACAAAATTGAGACTATGGTTTGATTATTGGTAGGATTAATTCAATGTTGGTGATTTTTGTTAGTTTTAGCTTGCTAAAGAACCTTGTGTGTGAATGATAATTAATTTTCTGTTAATAAGAAGGTAATTAAATAGTATGAACATCTTTTGATTATCAACCTCATATGTTTATGTGACCACTTTATCATATGTCTAGGATTAATGAACATGAAACTAGAATTAATAAGAAAATTAGGTAAATTCATGTGTGAGCTTGTGTGATGACCATTAACAAGTAGTTAACTAAAGGACCAAATTAGTTAACTATTGCAAGTCTAAATTAACCCAAATAATTAATCTAGTGAATTTAATTAAATTAGACAACTGATCACTGTTTGAGTTAGTTTGTTCACTAAGGGTTAGTGTAGTGAATGCGAATCTAATCACTTGAATTAGTAACCAACAAAAGAGATAGTCCATTGCACTATTACCATAATATCAACCATAGGATCAATTGAGTTGAACTAAACAGAAGTCCTTCCCATTATTGAATCTAGTAATTCTTGTTTTTGTTTTTTAGCTTTTAGTTTAAGTGATAGTTAGTAAGTTTTCTACTCTTGTAAAACTAGAGAAAACCCTTACTTATTAATTAAATTATATAAAAATTGTTTTTTAGTTTTAATTTACCGTTCCCTGTGTTCGATAACCTACTTATTTAACTATACCACAATTGATAGGTCCACTGCCTTTGTGTGTTTATTTTATAATTAAAAGTAGGTTTAAAACTAGTTGAGTTTACACACATCAAGTTTTTGACGCCGTTGCCGGGGAACGGTCCTAAATTAACACTAAATTCTAGTTCAATCGATCCTTTGTGTGGGATTTATCTTATAGAAAGTTAATTCTTAGGTAATTTAGTAATTAGTATAAGTTTTAATAGCAATCTGTTTTTAAAAAAGTAATTAGGTTTTTTTTTTGTTTTTGCCTTCAACTCGCCGAGTGCACTTGTGCCGACTCGACGAGTTCATCGCTGTTCACAGTCTTAATTTTTATTTATTTTTTGTTCTTTTTACACGTATTTTTTTTTCTTTTGTTTACAATTGTTTCATGAACCGGGGATCTGATACACCTCTGGTCCCTCCTCTCGAAGACCCGGAATCCGCATTACGGAGGAGCAAAGGAAAAGCCGTTGGAGAATCCACTTCTTCCAAGAATTCGCCACTAAAGAACCTCAAATCCGTTTTCAGCAAGAAGAGGAGCAGCAAATCAGGAGCATCCAGTGCCTCTTTGACAATCGAAGACCCAATTAAAGAAGACACCGAGTACGAGACCGAGGAAGAAGAAGAACCTACATACGAGGACGAATCCGATTTCGAAGACGATTTAGCTATCACTATGGCTAATATCGATGAAGTCCCCATGGGGGAATCGAAGAAGAGGATGCGCAATGACACTGGCCCGGGACTTGTGCAGCCCACAATTCCCGCTAACGCTACTTTCGAGCTAAAGGGTCATATCCTCTCTCAACTCAAGGAAATTTCTTTCTATGGAAAAGACCACGAAGATGCCTACAAGCACTTGGATGAAGTAAATGATGTGGCTGACTACTTCAATGTACCAAATGTGCCACGCGAGACCCAGCTACTTCGCATGCTTCCAGTCACATTCAAGGGTGCTGCAAAGGATTTGTTGGGTCAAAAATATGGTTTATACTTTACTTTTCTGGGCATTGTATTTTTGTGTAATAATTATGGAGTTTTCGGTCTAGTTTACGGCCATAAACACCTTACGGCCGTAAACTCATTTACGGCCCATATGTTTCCGGCCCATATCCAACATGTATAAATAGAGGTGTTAGGGTGAGGAGTAAAGATTGATGATTGGTGAACTAGAGAGCTTACGGCCAGAGAGAACTAGAAAGCATTGTATGTGAATCTTTTGTATCCGGATCTTAATTCATATCAATTCATACATAGATTCATCATATTCTTCTTCTTCTTCTCTTCTATTTTATTTTGCATCATCCGTTTGATTGGGATTCCGCACCATCAAACGGATCTGACTGATACACGGGCAGTTTAGGGACTTACAGTTGGTATCAGAGCAAGGTTGTATCAGTCTAAAGGTTCATTATTTCATCCAAAAATCGAATATTCTGTGTTTACGGTCCAAGCTTACGGCCGTAAACACCGAGTTCTTGGGCCGTAAACTCTATTTGGGGCATTATTTGATCTTATTTTCGAAATATTTTTGCGTTTTTGGATAGATCTCGCAAAAATAAAGGGGGTTTGTTCTTTGTGTTTTTCATAAAAAGAGATTTTTGATCGAGTTTTGGAGCTTCAAAGTCGAATTTTCACGTAACCGGAAACTGTTTACGGCCGGAAACTGTTTACGGCCGGCGGCGGCATTGGTGTTTGCGGCTAGGGTTTCCGAGCTTGCGGCTCAGGGTTTGCGGTCGGCTTGTCTGCGGAGATCTCGGCTCGGCAGCGGCTTGCGAATAGGCGGCTTACGGATATCGGCTTGGTGAATCGCGGCTCGGTAGAAGAGGGCTCAGCTCAGCAGCTCGCGTTAGCGCCTTAAAAATCGAAAGGGTTTTGGGGGTTGCCGGGGTTCGAACCCGGTACTTCTAGTTCACAAGGCAGCCACTTAACCAAGTCGACCAACTGATTGTTTGTTCCATTACTTCGAAAACTAAAATATAAGCCATTTTTATCGGTATCAATTTCACATTTTTAACACTTTTTACCCCAAAACTCAATTTCTTTTAATTTTAAATTCCTCTTTCATATTAAAAAAAAAATTAATAAATAATAATAATAATAATAAATTGTTTTTATTTTTTTCTTTATTTTTGACTTATTATTTTAAATTTTGATTTTGACTTTCAAGTTTGACCTTTGATTTTAAAACTTGACTTTTTCGTTTAACCTTTAAAATTTCAAATTCTACTTTTCGGTTTGACTTTTAAGTTTGACTTTTAAAGTTTAGACTTTTGAGTTTAATTTTTAAAATTTGACTTTTAAGGTTGACTTAAAAAAAAAAAAAAAAAAAAAAAAAAAAAAAAAAAAAAAGAGGCATTTTAAATTTGTCGTTTGCTTCTAGTTGTTTTTTAATTAATTGATTTTAAAGTCTACAAGGGGTTTGAAAACATGAAAGAAAGTCGTCAGGATATGTTAAGACAAAATTTCAACTTTTTCGATTTTATCCCTGGAGAAACCTTGGAAGCTCAGTTGCAGCGATTTACTACACTTACTACTGAGATGAATATAGCCGGGATCTTCTTGACTAAGTCCGAGATAAACAAAAAGTTGCTAAATTCACTTCTGAAATCGTGGGATATGAACGTGGCTATCATCAAGAAGACAAAAGATCTCAATCGTCTTAGTATTGTTGAAGTAATTGAAGAGCTTGACGCTTTAAAGAGTTCTGTAAACCTTCCGGTCAATGAAGTGTCATGTTCTCATTCATGTGAAGTTTCATCTTCTCAGTCATGTGAAGATACGATTAAAGTTCTTCGAGAACAAATTGATGTATTTAAAAGAGAAGTTGAGGACTTGAGATATGAAGGATATCAACTCAGGAAAGGACAGAAACCCCTGAAGGCTGAATTAGAAGCTAAAACCAAGGACTTTAGGAAACTTCAGGAAGACTACAGTAACAAATGTGAAAACTATGATTATGTAGTCAAACAAAATGCTGAGCTAGTGGCTGAAGTTGAATCTTTGAAAGGAAAGTTTGAAACTGCCAAACTTGATGTTAGAAAATATGATTTCTCAAGTGAGGTGGTTGCAAATATGATAGACCAAAGCATGCAGTTTAAAAGGAATCAACACAAGGGTCTAGGGTATGATAGTGTACCTCCTCCTTACAATCATAACTACACATCCATCCCTATGAAACAAGAAGAAATTGACAGGGAGGCACATCTTAAATACGGAAAACCAGCTGGATTTGTGTCAGGAGGAGTTATTAATGTTGAAAATATTGATGCTTCTGTTACATGTGCAGGTAAAGTAGCAGAGGATGAGAACAAAGAGAGTTCTTCTAAACAAACAAACGACCCCCTGAACTCTGAATCTGTTGCATCTAATCAACCTCCCATTGGTAAATATAGGCCACCATTTCAAGCTAAACATAGTGCCTGTTGCAACTGTGCGTGTGGGAAAAGTAAGAGACAAGGCAAGGATATGCCACCAGGGGCAGGAAGAGACAACTCCCCAGTGAAGAAAAGGACATGTTTTCATTGTGGAACACCTGGACACATTGCCAAAAATTGTCCTAATCGCGAGTATGTTCCCTACTACGCACAAGGATGGCAGAACACGCCAAGAGGGAGATACTCCAAAAGAAACCCCTCAAGGTCACGCTCAGAAATTGATGACTGGAATGCCAAGAAGGCCAAGAATTCAACTCCCAAGGCCAAGAATCCGAATCCCAAGGGCAAAGAGGGAATGCCGACCAAGAAGTCCAATCCAAGAGATGCCCCAACAAAACCAAGATCGGCTAGGTCAAAGTCATCTCGAAGATCGGCTTCAAGTGCCAAATCAAGTGCCGAGGCACCCATCGGATCGAAAAAGAAATGGGTTAAACCCAACTACAAATGGGTTCCGAAGGCTCAAACTCCCAAATCTCCTAATGCTTCAAACGTTTCTACATCTTCTGTTTGTGATAAGCAGGACATGTCATGGGAGAGAGTATTGTGCAAGGATGACAAAGGTCGACCCAGTTTCAAAATGGACTGGGTTCCAAAGACCAACTGATCCCGCTTTGTGTCGGAGCAGCTATGGAGGCATATCATCAGACTTCGGTTTGTTGGTAATGACTGCTCCTGGCATATGATTGGGGACATCTCTCAACTGTACAACATTCAGACCTTTGTTTGAGAGTATGTGTCCTTTTGCGGGAAAGGAAGAAAAGAAGGGATCACATGGGGTTAGTGCTTAACGACATGAAGAATTTTCGGATCTGTTCTGAGATTACGTGTGTTGTTCTCAGACCTTTTGGATGCAAATTCAATCGGTGACTTACGGTTTGCGTTTTCTTCTCTATACTCCTGAGTTTTTCTGAAGTTGATTCACTTTAAAGACTAATTTTTGTTTTAGGATAGTTTAAATTTGCGCATTTACTTTCGTTTCTCTCCTATGCACAAATTTAGGGGGAGAAATAAAAACAAAACAAAAATTAGAAAATTTAAAAAAATCCAAAAACATTAGAAAATCAGAAAAAGAAAATGTTGGTTATGAAATCTGCTTGAGGGAGATGTTCTGGGAAGTGATATTATCAAGTGATAACAGGCAACCTGAGTCTGCGTAACGTACCCGAAGTTGAAGGGTCTATGCTCTGACTTGATGCGTCGGTAGGCACGAAAATTTTTAAATGGACTTGACTAGGGAGAATTGAACTTAGGAAATTTATAGACTTGACAAATCTTGACCTAGTTAGATCCATTCAGCCTGACAATACGACGCTCGGATAGATTGAGCAGGGAGATATATATGGGAATTTACTCGTCACATTAATTGAACCCGTATTTGGAACCGTGGTTTAACTTTTCCTCGATGTGTGGATTCTGTCCTTAATTCCGGTTGGATGGGGCGACTGGTAAATTCCGATAAATTAGGTCTGTAGAAAATCATTTTCTTTCTTTCTTTCTGTTAGTCATATGTTGTCTCCTTTGCGTGACTTCCAATCCGATCTGGTACACAACATATGCAACTCTATTTCTCTGCAAGATATATATATGTGTGAAATGTATGTGTGAAATACTTCTCATCTGTTAGCCATATGCTGTCTCCTTTGCGCGACTTCTAATCCGACCTGGTACACAGCATATGCAACCTTCTTCTTCTCAACCCCTCTGAAGTAGTTAGCAATAGAATTCTGAATCTCTTCTCTCTCTGAATGGTTGTCTGCTCACCCGGTGTAAGGAGTACTCTGGAAGTTCTTGATGGCTGGGGCATATCAGGAAGCGGGAAACACGTTCCAGTACACCTAAAAATTGAACTCATACAGATTGTCTGTAGATCTCGCTGCTCAATTTAGGTGGACAACAATATCCCTGGTCGTCGTCAGATGAATGGTCCTTAAGATATAGTATCTAAGGAATTAGGATCAAATATAATTTTTAGGAACTTAAGTTCACTTTGTCTTGTAACAAGTAGTATGTCCTAAATAAGTCACAAATTTTTCGTGTTTAAGTGGACAACAATACCGACGATCGACCAGACAAAGATGTGAATATGGAAGGTACCGACAAGTGGATAAAGGTTGTCTAAAAACTTTGATCCCAAATCACTCTTAAAGTTATATATCATTTTTATTTTTGTTAAATGTATTACAGTTTCTTCTAATTTAAATATTAGGGGAGAATTAAAAATTAAAAATAATAAAAAAAAATTAAAAATCCAAAAATAGTGTTATTTCTGTTTTATTTCTTTTTCAGAAAATAAAAAAATCCAAAAATATTTTTGTTTCTGTTTTAATTTGTGTGCTAAGTTTTCTTTTAGTTTTGTTTTTGTCTTGAATAATGATTTCAGGTATAGGTAAAGCTTATGGAGTTTGTGTTGAAGATTTATGAGCAAAAGCTTCATCCGTGAGCATCGAAGAATTCTCATTCGAAGGAGCAGGAAATGAAGATTATTCTTTCAACATTCAATCCTTCAACCCCAAAAGCAAGGTGAAGCTGAAATTGAAGAATATGTGACGGATTGCATTGAAGCCTCCTCAATCAGTCTGCTGCTATTGTTGTACCTGCTGAAGTGATCTAGAAGATTTGTTCTCTCTGATTTTCTCTCTGAAGATTCTCAAGCTGAATGCGCCATCTTTCAAGAATCAGTACGTCAAGCCTCCTCACCCAATGTGCGTTCAATGCCAAATTCTGAAGAAAACCTCAAGTGCTCAAGATGAAGTCATTCTTTGAAGATTCATATGTTCATCCTAATGCTGTGAAGAAATCGAAGGTTAAAGCTGAAGCCAAGCTCCCATTGAAGATTGACAAGAAGAGCCAGCTACTTTTTAGGGGGAGCTTGTTAGGTCATTAAGAAAAGAAAGCTATAAACCAAGGGGGAGATTGTTGGGTCAAAAATATGGTTTATACTTTACTTTTCTGGGCATTGTATTTTTGTGTAATAATTATGGAGTTTTCGGTCTAGTTTACGGCCGTAAACACCTTACGGCCGTAAACTCATTTACGGCCCATATGTTTCCGACCCATATCCAACATGTATAAATAGAGGTGTTAGGGTGAGGAGTAAAGATTGATGATTGGTGAACTAGAGAGCTTACGGCCAGAGAGAACTAGAAAGCATTGTATGTGAATCTTTTGTATTCGGATCTTAATTCATATCAATTCATACATAGATTCATCATATTCTTCTTCTTCTTCTCTTCTATTTTATTTTGCATCATCCGTTTGATTGGGATTCCGCACCATCAAACGGATCTGACTGATACACGGGCAGTTTAGGGACTTACAGGATTGAAAGAAGAGTTCATAGCATCCTAAGTAAAGACCTCGGGGGGTTCCTGAGGCACTAGGGTGTAATACCTTGGAGGGTTTCCATGGCATCCTTAGTTAATATCTCAGGGGGTTCCCGATGCATTGGGCTAAGACCATGTGGGGGTTCCCATGACACCCGAAGTAAAACCCCGAAGGGTTTCCAGGGCATCCTTATATGTTTGTATGTATGGTTTATATGGTAGTTGGGTTAAGACCATGTGGGGGTTCCTATGGCACCTGAATTAAGACCTTGGAGGGTTTCCACGACTTCCTTATATGTTTATATGCATGGCTTATGTGATTATGTAGAGTATTCTCTGGGGAACTCACTAACTTTCGTGCTTACAGTTTTATTTATGGTTTTAGGTATCATTGGTTTGGAAAGAAAAAGTCCGACTTGATCGTAGCGCACACACCCGTGTTTTCCACAATGTGTGATTTTGGGAAGTACTCTAATAATTGTTTTTAATTACCAATTTTGTTGGAATGTTTGGATTAAACGATATCTGTGTTTTAACTATACTGAAAACAAAACTTTTACCCTTGATTTTTGGGTCGTTACACCACCACACCCTACCATCCTTCCACCTCTCTCCTTTCCCTTCCACGTTCTCTTCAACGTCTTCTCCACCACCACCACCCAACCTATCATAACCCTTGCTGGAAAATTGATACTAGAAACCAAAATCGTAGAACCAGGAAGTTCTAAAATAAAAATGCAAACCAAAACCTGAAACATATGTATACCAGGAAGTTGTAGCATTTCAAACATTCAGTTGGTTTAGCTCGGCTAGACTAATCAACCCAACTAATAAGAGTGTAATTTTGTTTTGATGAAAATTAAGAACAAAAGGTGTATCCAAGTTATGTTGTGGAAAGACGTTACATGCATGCATGAGGGAGGTTAACGGTGCGTGTCAAACGGTGTATGTGTGAGGGAATAAAAATGATGCTAATTTAGTTTGAAATAGGAACCAAACTTCCAACTATCAAAGGTGTGTGTCGAATTGGTAAACACAAACCTCTACAACCATAGTCAAAACGTGTCCCACAAATCCACACTCAATTCAGTTGGAAAATAAAAAGTTCCCAAAATAAATCTAGTGTTTCGATTATATTGACCTCACACCCGTGTCTGTTGCCTCCCTTCCATCCTTCCCTCAAACATTCAACTAGCCACAATAAAAAATGCAGTTCAAACAAAGAACAACATTAATAATAACATATACTTGTCGCATTAAAACAATACTTAGAAACATTGTAAACACAGATAGTTAAGAAATCATCAAACACAAATAGAACAAACGGGTCTAAATAGTTGTAGGAACTCCTAAAAAAACCTAAGAGCAACTATAAATTGCTCTGAATACATCAAAAACCTCTGTTTTTCTTTAACATCAACAAACTCCTAAATTTTCATAATCAATCCCAGAATCTTGGCTCCAACATGAAGTGAGCAGGAGACTGGGTTCGTGCCACATGGCCATATTTGGAAGTGCCATATTTCTTGAACACTGAAACAAGTTTCCCTGTGCCTGATTTTTGGTGTAAACTAACCATCATCTTCGAGCATTCCCTACATTAATATATAACTCATTTCGTTAATTTCCTTTCAAACAAAACAGGAGGAGAATCTTATGCTAATTTCCTGGAATTTTCCTTATAAAAAATGATAAAAATAGGAGCAGAAGTTGAAAAAAGGAGGGGAGAAAAGATCATACAAAAGTTGATGCAGAGAATAGTGTGAATGAAGTTGAGTTGTTTTTGTCCATTTCTTTGAGCCATTGAGAGTGCATTCTGCAGTGAAAACTGCAGCTGCTGCCAGTAAAGAAGGTGGGAATTTCACCATTTCATACTCCACAAGACACAGATCCATCAAATAGAATGCTAATGGCTCCAACTACATTCAAAAACACCACATACATCAGAAAAAAAAAATTAAAAACAAAAACCAAAATCAATGAAAAAGAACCTTTTTTTTTTCCCAAAATCATTAATTCTTTCACAAAAGTATAAAGAAACTTGAAAATTGAATAGTGTATGTATGGAAGATTAACATTTCATGAACACAAAGAAGAAAAACAAACCTCTTTCTGAGATTGTGCAGCTTTGAGAAATCTTTTAGTAAACACATATGGAGTGGGAACGGAGAGATTGAACTGAAGGGTATTCACCATTACCTTCTCCTGCAAAATATCAAACAAAAACAAATATCATAATTAAGGACTTTCTTTATATTTTATATAGCCTGTAACAGAAAGTAAATCACTAAATCTAATTACCATGTCAAGAACTTCTGATCTAGTGTAAGCCTTGTCTGAAATTACAATAAAGTCCTCAACAACAGGGACTGAGATTTCTTCATATTTGCATGCAAGAAGCATGGCTGTCACCCCAACAAGCTGGAGCTTCTTCCTTGACACGGTCTGACGTTCCAGGAATCGGTCAATGAGGTTGACCGTTAGATATAACGTCTCTTCCATCAGTTCAAATTTGTAATGAACCTGTTTTCATATTATTATTAGTATTTGCTCTAATTTTGCATTTGGTGTAAATAAATATAAGTAAATAGTTGTGTAATAATGTGTTGTTACCTCAACTAGCCAATCAATGAGAATGCCTCTCATCCTGTCTGTTATGTCATGTTGTTGTGACATGTATGTTGGTGAAACACAAGTCAATACCTGCAATTTTGGTCAATCAGAAATGGGAATTCAAATACAAATCTTTCATCAGTGAATGCACATGAATACATAAAACAAGAATCATAATGACAAAAAAGAATAAATAAATATTAAATATACCTCTTGTTTTCAGTAGTGGGCAAAAATTTCATCAATGTACTCAACCACAGCAAGGGATTACCCTTATCAGCATTGTCAATGTCCAAAACTGGCTCCTCGTATACTTCTTCATCCTGAAATAAAGATCCAATACTCTTAAGCTATCTTCAACTTTGAAGAAGAAAAGAACATCAAAGTTTTAGAGTTATAAGAATCTTTTCGTTATTCAGACATTTTATCAAACAGGTCGCCTACATTTACTGAAGAAAGAACTACTACTTGTGGATCTTTGTTTCAATTACCTTGTTGTGTTCTTGTAGGGCGGATTACATCTCGAAGATTTTCATTTGTACCAACCATATTCACAATCTACATAGAAACAATAAGCCAAATGAATCGTTGAAAAAGTCCTAATAGAAAGTTAGAAGAACATATTGTAAAATACTTATCGATCTACATGAGCAAGAATTAAACGTTTCCATCAATATCCATCGAATGATATTGAAAAGAAACAAACCCTGGAAATAATTGGCTATTTGAATTACTTGAGAAATCTGCAGAATTTTATGAAATCGTAAACCCACGAAAGTGAACATAATTACCCATGAAGGACATAACACAGCTATCAAAAGAGAGAGATTAACAGAATAATTCCATGGAAATACAATTGAAGGGGTCGATGAAATAATCTTAGGTATCCTTGAAGAAAATACCATGAAAGCAAGTAGAAGCAGAATTTTCTGCCATCTTCAGCTACTTATCTGCAAAAATCTAATTAAACTTTAACCTTATTCCTAATCTTTTCCACCCAAGAGAAGAGATTGCTGCAAATATTCCTGATTGCTCAATCAAACTATAATTGTATTATAATATATAAAACTATTCAAGCTGAGTTCATCTTGCATTGAGGATCAATAAATTCACAGGTTTTGCACTACTACACAAATTTTATTGATTTTGCTTCTCTGATCTGAGGTATTAAGTTTTTGACCTAACTTTCTATATATTGAGTGCAAGTTGTTGAACGTGGCATTTTGTTTGCATTTCCCCAATATTACTCTTCTTTCTCTGTTTATCCGGTTCATCATTTCTTTAAGATAAGATAAGTGTTATAATGAACCCCAATTTTCCCACTTGGATATTAAAATGGTTAATCAAAATGTCACTTAGTAATACGACAGAGTTATTTTCATTCTTCATGAAAATCAAATGCAAAAACAATAACCAGTTTAGTCCACATTATCTAAATAAAAATGGTTTCTCGTTTTCTCAAATATGTTCATTAAGGCATAAAATCAAACACCTAATATGCGTCAAACAAAGGGTGGGTAGTAACTCCTTCACTCACCTGCCATTACATTACTGAGTCATTATATCAAACACCTGGTGTGAGTGAATAAAAGGGTGAGAATCCAACTACACTGAGGTTTCTCTGCTTTCTGTTACGATCATCAGCTCCAAACCCCAAAATAACTCTATGTGTTTCACCAAAACCCAAAACCAAATGCCTACTAATCACATGACACTAAAATTGGGCAGCAGTTTGTGATAATCTCTGCAACAAGAAGAATCAATTTTAGAAAAATGATTCTTGAAATTAAGAGAGAACACATTAATGAAGAACAGAGTAAAGAAAATACGTATTCATTCCCATCCCTTCCTTACAACACTACAATATATATATATATATATATATATATATATATATATATATATATATATATATATATATATATATATATATATATATATATATATATAATATCATGACAAACTGCATTGCTAACAACCTATACTGATAGCCTCGTGGACTGTGTAGAAGAGAGTGGTATCTAAAATATTATTAGATCAGGGGTAACCACACTATATTTATAATTGCAAAATAAACATAGAGTTCATGTTTTTATAAGTGTATTACCAAATAAAGAGACCGGGTCGTTTCTGAAACCAAATTGAATAGTTTGTTTGCATTCACTTACTCATAAAAATCATCAGAAGAGAGAAATCTTATAAAAAAGTAATGTTCAGAACATTCTGAGGTGGAAACTTTAGCATGCGGCACATATCCATCAAGTAAGAACAAGAGTAATTCCAACTACATTGAAAGACATCATCATTCACTTGAAGTGTTAGACTAATACAATGCAAATTCCACATATAAAGCTTACTAGATCTTTCACTGAATGTATAATGCCTTGATCGAAGAATAATTGAAAATACAATGCTTCTGTTGAAAGAAATAAAAGTAGAATGATACTTCTTGCTTTTATCCAAAGATATAATAAATTGAAAGAGTGATTACATTTCTTGAACATGCATGAAAAAAAACATATTTACCTAATTTTTTGTCCAAAATCATTAACTCTAGCTCAAAATGAAGGGCGCACCACTATGAGATTGAGCAGTTTTGAGAAATTGCTGCTATCCGAAGATATGTAGTCGGAACCAAGAATTTCATTTCTTGTATATGCATCATAGTCTGAAATTACCAACAGTGGGCATACAAAGATTTCTTTGTATTTGCAAGTTATAATGCTAAGAACTGACTTTAATATAAAATCACAAACAAGAACAGAAATAAAAGCTTCACTGAATGTAATGTATTGATGATACTGAAATTTACAAGAGAAATCCCTAATTAATGATTTTGCAAGAGATTCGAGAGCCTAGCCTCTCCCAAAGGTTCTAAGACCAGATTTGACAAAAGATAATGATACCCTCTTATAAGCACTATATATGCTGTAACAAAGTAAATAGCATATATACCCAAAATACCCCCCACTAATAAGATGCTCTGTATTTTGTTGAGTTTCCCATCCTTCCTTGGTACTGTTTTACCAATAATTGCAGCATATTACGAACTAGGTGTGAGACCCGTATATTATACGGGTTGATTTAAAAAAAGATTAAACATTAAAGTGTAACATAAAATATTTTTTAATGTACAACTTTAAAATAAGAAATGATGAAATATATTTATTACAATTTAATATATATATATATATATATATATATATATATATATATATGATATTCAATACTTTACATATATAAGTATATGACTTTAATTATAAAAATTGAAAAAACCAAAAACTGACAAGTGGATAGTATTTATTTCAAAAAATACCACAAAATGATAAGTGTCAAAATTTATAAGAGATTGACATGTGGCAAAAAAAAAACCTTCATTTATTAAGAAGGATATCAGCATGTCCTTTGTTTGTCTCATAATGCCATTATAATAATGTAAATACAATGCAATTCCTACTGCTATAGTTGGGTAAAAAAAATTCATTTGATTAAAATATCAGTAATCACTCTCATCAGTTAGGCCTCCTTTGGTTCACTAGATTCCGGATGAAGTAGGAGGAATTGGAAAATAAATTCATCCCTTAAATGTGTTTGGATGACCTAAATTTTCAAGCGTCCTTTTTAAAATCGGCAGGTAAATGATTTTCAATTCTTTAGGTAAATAGCGTGAAACTTGATTCCATTCCTTATGAATAACAAAGTTGACAAATTTGCCCTTGTATCCTTACAACTGATGCGCTTTCTTGAAATTAAAACTCAATCAAATTAACGATTAGCAATATTCCTTCTACAATTACGTACTTGCCCCCATCGATTATATATCCCATAGATCGTTATTTGCCATTCGACTCATTCTTCTTTAAGCTTCTGGTTCGTCTTCTCTGGTCCGGCTCTGGTTCATTTCTTTTGTCCAGCAACACTTCATCTCAGGTTCGTCTTTGACAACTATTTTCTGCTTCTATCCAACTATGATTTGAATGATACACAATTGTGATTTTATATGTGATTACCGATCATGTCTATTGTTCCATCAAGAATACATATATTTCACAATCAAAGAATTGATGGATAGCTTTATGGAAGAATAGAAAGGAAGAGTAGGTTTCTTTCTCTCAGCAGAAGAATAGAAAAAGCAAGAGTAAGATAGAAAAGTGGATTCTCTTTCCCTGCGTATCTTTTCTTGTTAATATACAATTGTAGGGTACAATTCTTTTATGGTTTGATTATCAGGTAAAACTTTACCTTCAATGATTTCTGAGATTTCTCTTATTATTATATTAGTTTTGTTAGGCTATAAATATGTATGGTGGTCAGCTGCTCCTTATTTTTTTTCCAATTGTAACTGTCTGTTTTTCTTCCAATAAAGACTTAAGCTTTAAGCTTATAATACTTTGCCTTGCCTTCTCTTCCGCCTCTATGCATTTTATTAGTCAATGTTGTGAACGATGAAAACACCTTTAATATTTCATACAATCATATCCTCATTTTCCAACAAGTGGTATAAGAGCCAGGGTACTGTATGCCAAAGTATATGCCAAGGTTAGTGATGGCAGACAACTATGAAGGTGCTCAAAAATCTGGGAAGAATAATAGTGTTACGTTACACTATCCAATGCTTACGAAGTTAAATTACTCTGTGGGCTATAAAAATGTGAGTAAATTTGCAAGCAAAGCAGTGTGGAATGCAATTGAAAATAAAGATGTAAAAGAACAGAAAGATCGAATGGCTCTAGTTGTTGTCTATCAAGCAATTCCAGAAGATGTGCTACTTACGTTAGCTAAGAAGGACACAACTAAAAAAGCACCAGATACACTTAAAATGATGCACATGGGCGTCGATCGAGGAAAAGCGGCTAAAGTACAAGCCTTGAGAAGTGACTTCAAGGTTATCCGGATGAAAGATGGTGAATGGGCGTATGATTTTTCATGAGATTAAATATCATTGTGATTTGTATTCAATCTCTAGACGAAAAAATTGAGCAATTTGTGGTGGTGAATAAATTTCTACGAGCCGTCCCATCACGATTTATGCAAATTATGACATTTATTGAATAATTTGGAGACTTAAAAAACATGACTATGGAGGAGGTTGTGGGTCGTTTGAAAATTCATGAAGAGAGACTTCAGATTTTTGGTGAACAAGGAGACATACCTTCCTTGTGACAACCCGAAATTTCTATCTTGTACAATTATTCATATCAATCAAGGTCAGACTTGTTTTTGCTATCTTCTAGCATTGTTTAGAGTCAATTAGAGTGTTCTAAGCCTAGTACCTTCAAAGTTGGGGTTTAGAATTGGGTTATACAAGTTCACCACTTCCCAAAACGGCCAAACACTCCAACATGAGGAGTGTACGGCCGTACACTTGGGTGTGCGGCCGTACACCCCAGACCGTACACTCTGATGTATAAATGAGAGACTTAGCCTTCATTTACCTCTTTTCAGACTCCTAAGCCAAGAAACCGACTTCTCTCTCAAGTATCATCCGATTTTTCATCTAGATCTTCAAGTTGTAAGTGTTTCTTCCCTTGGATTGTTGATTCCTTTCACTATCTTGTATGCATCATTGATTTCATCCATGAAATCTTCATTTTGGTAGATCTTGAAGTGTTCACCAAGAACACCTACTAAGTTTTTGGACCTCAAACACCCCTAAAAGGCTTCTATATTGTAAGTACTCCTTCTTATGCTTGTTACTTACTAGATATGCTCCTTAGAAATCGTCCAAACCATGATCATCAAGGAGTGTATGGCCGTACGCACCCCATGTGGCTGTACACCCCTTTGATAAGTGCTTATTGGCTTCAAACTCATGTTCTATGCTAGCACATGATCAAGAACACTTAGAGGATGCAAGTTATAGCCTTGGAATACACTTTTTGACCATTTCTTGAAGGTGTGTACGGCCGTACACTCCATGGGCGTACACACCAGGCCGTACACCCAAGTGGTCGTACACACACTTGTGTGGTCGTACACCCATTTTATACAACCCTTTGTACTTCTAACATTTCAATCTAAATGTTTCCTAAGCCCTAGAGTGTTTTCCTTTCATTTTTAGTTGTATAAACACTAATTATGTACATATATGTTTCATTATATTCTTAATAGGATGTGTGTGCTCAAGTCTTCACTTGACACTTAGCATCCTACAAACCGATCTTTCATTCGTATTACTCACTGCAGGTGAGTTCATACCCCTTAACTTATCTTTTAAATGATTTTAAATGCTTTTACGGTGGGGGGTACAAGTAGAAACAATATGGTTATTATATCCATCACATGTGATTAATAACTATCGAACAGACAGATTTCTTATACTTCAACCTGTGTTTCCAAAACAAATTGCTTTAAATAGTTTTACAAACTCTTTTACATATTCAATACTTTATTTAAACTCTTTTAATCTTATACTTTATCAAATCATGTCTATATAGATATAGTTATATAAGTAGGATTGAAAAGACTTAGGACTGATAACTCGCCTTATTTCATGTTCTTTGTTTGGTTGTAGACTTAGGGTATAGGTTGTTTGTCCGAAGGTCGTTTGAATCTTTAGCTATATATTATGTGTATGTATATAGATATTAAAGTTATTCATTCAGTTCAATACCTTTGAGTAGCAAAGGTGTGAAAACATGTTCATTCGTACAAACAACATTACTAGTAAACTATAATAGGTATAGTTTATGAAGTCACTACTTACTATTACTAGAACAATGAAACATACAAGAGTCAGTTCATTCCTGAGTCAATACATATATACTATTAGGAGAAACATAGAGAATATACTATTATGAGAAACAAAGAGAATATACTATTATGAGAACATACTATGATGAGAAACAGAGAGAACATACTATGATGAGAAACAAAGACAACATACTATTATGAGAAACCAAGAGAACATACAATACACTAGTACAGAGAGAACATACAATACACTAGAACATACTCTACAAACACTAGAACACTATAACATTAATGTGAGCCACTACTTCATGGCATGGTAATCTATTGTTGTGTCACGTTTTGCAACCAGAGTCTCCTGGAGGGAGAGCGTGAATTGGTGTATAGATCTATACAGGATTGACTATCCTACACCTTGTTGCTAGCTACAGTGGGACCTGCAGGTCTACGGGTGACTAATGTCATACCATTTTGATGCCTTAGAGTGTTGTGTTATACTAGTCTATCAAGTATGGTTATAATCATATCACATTTTCCTTAATTAACAAACTTGTTTAAGGTAGTTAGTACATTGGTAGTTACTTACATACAATACTACTGTACACTGTTATTTTCCCATTGCATTCACATTGTGATCTTCTCACATAAACAGTATTGTAAACTATATTTTGGTAATGATAATCATACTTGGGAAAGATACAAGCTTTTACAAACAACACAACACACAGAACATTTGGGCCTTGGTAGAAGGTTACTTTTAGTAGGAAATATAGGATTTTATAGGAGATACAAACATTTACATCAAACATTTACAAACACTTTCATACAAGCAACGACACTAAAATATTTATGAACTCACCGGCTTTAATGCTGATCTACGCTTTCAAAATAACTTGTATTCTCAGGTCACCAGTAGACAGGTACCGATGACCAAGTTTTGAGAAGATGGAGCACGTTCAAGACTCATCTCTTCTTTTGATTCACATTTTTGGTGTGTTATAAGCTATACAGAACACACTTGTATTAAAATTATATTATTAATGCAATGGATGATGTTGTTGCATGTTTACTATTATGCATTGTTGTAATATTGTACATGACGTCCTCCACCCCCGAACGTTTCCGCCGTTTAGGTTTTGGGGTGTGACAGAATCAGAGCTCTATTTATAGTGAATCGAGTATATCAACCCATAAAAGATATACAAACTATAAACACTAACGGGATTAAAATACTCTGACCAAGAGTTTATACTTTTAAATAATAAAATATTTAACTAAGTAACATACATGCATTCATATTAAAATCAGTGTCACTAGGAAAGAACAAAAGTATTACGGTTGTTGGACAGCGCAACTAGGCTTAGGGACATATAATCAGATCTGGGAGTGATATAGCCTGATCAACCATGTCTTTCCGAGAAGTGATTAGCATGTGCCTAGGAATGGTTGTGGTGTTGCAGCAAGTCTAAAAACTTACCAACACCACTACAATGAAAACATTAGAACAGAACATAAACTTAAAATACTATAGGAGTATTATGTGTTACTATAATTCTTATTTGAGAACTAAAGGTCTTTATTGGTAGGTCAATAGTTGCTTGGTGGATACGCTTAGGTTATATGTGATTAAGGTGTCATAGGCTTAGCATCTGTGATCTTTGCTTTATTTCATGTTCCTTGTTTGGTTGTGGATTTGGAGTTAGGGTTACTTATTCGAAAGTCAATCCTGTTTTGATTACATGTGATTTGTATGAACGATGCAATTATTGAAGTAACTGATAAGGATCATCCTATAAATATCTTAATTAGTACGTCTACTAATTATTTCTTTTATCCCAAGTCTCGCGTAGATAACATGGCAGGATTCCATCCCCACGACGATCCGTACTTTCCCATCCAAGGTAATGGAGGATGGCTCGATGCAGAGCCAAAAGAGAATCATCCAATCCCCCTGGATGACAACTTCACAGAGAACTTTTCAGAGGATTCTAACTCCGAACCCGAACTCAATAACCTACCTCCAGTGGCTCAAATCCCGAACCCTAACCCTCGTCCAGCATTTCAAGGCCCCACACCTCTGTAGGCTATAACTTGAACAGAAGGAGCCACGAACAGGGACAACCCTTACCTTACAACGGAGACCGAAGCTTCTATAACTTGAGCGAGGGAGGCTCAACGGACAGAGTCCTGCCTATTCTGGTCTGGAGGATTGCTCGAAATGATGAGCAAGGTAGAGCGGCCATCCACCGAATCATAGAAGTTGATGCCGATGCAGGAGTCGATACCATTCGCATTCGCCATCTAGAGTCTGCTTATGAAAGGACTTGGAACCAAAATGCGGCCCTGCAGAGAGATCTTACTGCAACCCAAGCTAAAATCAGGGAACTTCGAGCTCATCAAGCAACATATGAAAGGCGCATGAGAGACATGGAGCGCCATCTGTCAGAACAAGGACTCATTATAGTGGTTCTCGTCGTAGATAGAGCCTACTCAACTTTCTCTTTTGGATATAACTTAAGTCTATGTAAAAACTCTAGTTTTAGTTTCCTATCTATGATAAGACTTTGAAATTGTTAAGTCTTGTTAGGTCTTAGTTCTGTCAAAATTTTCCTATCTTGGTGTGATGTAGGACCTACTCCTAGGTCATTTTTCCCGAACTTGCTACATCTGTAATACCAATATTATTGACAGATATCTAGTCTCATGGAAATTATTATCCAAGTGCTTTCATCTTTCTAGTACTAGATCTACATTCAGTAATACTTTCATTGTGTTGTTAGGCAATGGAGAGTTAGTCCATGAGTCACTCTAATAACTCTCTCTATTAAATTCTTAACCAATATCTTCATCTTTGTGATTTTATAGCTACAAGATGCCTCATCTTCGATCAACGAGGCACACTACTTCGATAACTCCAACTCAACCACTAGCTCCTCCACAATACGATTTTGCAGCCCTCCAAGTTGCAGTATCCACGGCTGTTGCGACAGCCTTAGCGCAATTCATCAATAGCGGCACTAGTGGTGGTGGTGCAACTGCCCAGTCTGCTCAGGGCAATGCTCCAGTACGTGTTGGGGAGTGCTCGTATAAAGACTTCACCAGCTGCAAACCTAGAGCCTTCAATGGAACTGGCAGAATCATTTCCCTCTCGCAATGGTTCGAGAAAACGGAGTCGATCTTTGAGATCTGCTCCTGTCCGGAAGGGAGCAAAGTAAATTTTCCACTTGCACCTTCGCGGACCGATCCCTGACATGGTGGAATAGCCATGTCAAGTCACTATCTCTTATAGTGGCAAATGCTATCTGCTAAGAAGCTCTGAAGGAGCTCATGATCGAAGAGTATTGCCCAAGGGGCAAAGTTCAGAAGTTGGAGCAAGAACTCTAGAGCTTAACCATGAAGGGCTCCGACATAGTCTCCTACACTGCCAAATTCAACGATCTGGTAGCACGATGTCCGGGAATGGTCCCTTCTGAAGCAATACCATTTCAGGGGAATGTTCTAGCTTCAAACCCCGCTACCTTCGATAGTGCCAAGCGATTGGCACAATGACTCATTGACCATAGGGTCCGTACCCCCTCAACCGCAACAACCCTAGCCATCTCAGAACCCTCTAAAGCTGCTGATAACAAGTGGAAATTATGGGATGCCAAGAAGAAGAACGATGCGCAGAAAGTTGCCAAAAAGCAGCATGTCGTAGTGGTTCATGCTGCGATAGCACCTAACGCTACTGCACCGGTAAAGCAGTATGCTGGAAGTTTGCCGAAGTGCAACAAATGCAACTTCCACCACAATGGACCTTGTCGGGAAATGCAGTGCTCTAACTGAAACAGAA
Source organism: Lactuca serriola (assembly GCF_051521515.1). Classification (NCBI taxonomy): domain Eukaryota; kingdom Viridiplantae; phylum Streptophyta; class Magnoliopsida; order Asterales; family Asteraceae; genus Lactuca; species Lactuca serriola. The sequence goes on along the minus strand of NC_136409.1, from coordinate 9,296,381 downwards.
AGGGGCACACTGCCCGTTTCTACAAAGCTTCGGCAAGGCCAATCAACCAAGTCCCCGGCGCTGGTGTGGGCCAGGCTTGCTACGGTTGTGGCGAGGTGGGCCACTACAAAAGGAACTACCCTAAGGCAGGGCATTCCGGTGGAGTAGGAAGGGTTCTGGCTATAGGCCACAAGGAAGCAGTTGCCGACCCCACAGTGGCCACTGGTACATTTCTCCTCGATAACTCTTATGCATGTATACTATTTGATAGTGGAGTGGAGAGGAGTTTCGTGAACCAAAATTTGCTCACTTACTTAAGAAAAAATCACTAGCAATTAAAGAACCATTCACTGTAGAAATGGCTAACGGAAAGATTGAGAGCACTAGCAGTATATACATAAGATTTACTCTAACTCTAGATAGTCATTCATTTTCAATCGACCTTATGCCGGTCTCAATTAAAAGTTTCGACGTCATTATCGGCATGGATTGGTTAAGTCTACATCGTGCCGACATCATATGTTATGAAAAGGCTGTTCGCCTTAATCTGTCGTCTAGCGAAATTCTAGTTATATACTGTTGGAATGGTGTCTAAGCCCGTAACTATATTTGGTATGTACTTGACCCGGTTGTGCATGGTCCTTTTGGGTTGCCTTCTCCAAAGCAACTTGACAAGGTAATTTAAGGAGAAAGAGAGAGTATTATGATTTATTGATATATTATAAGAATAATATATTAAAGGAGAAATCATATTTATTTAATTAGTATTGGTCATAAATTAATTAGGAATTAATTTGGTGATCAAAAGAGATTAATTGAATAAAGGGGTATAAACTGTCAAATGTATGATAGTTGAGTTTTAGGTTAAGGAAACCTAATGGGCTTAAGGGGGAATGAAATTATGATGGGTATCCATCATATTTTCGTCCAAGGCCTTATTCCAGAAGGTTCCTTGGGCTGCTTGGTGGCTAAGCTGTCCATTAGGGTTTAGACTGAAACCCTAGTAACCTGTAAGTATAAATAAGACCCCTAGGGCATTGAATTCGGCTACCACTTGATTCTAAGAGATCCCTAGGCCGATTTCTAGCCTCTCTCTCCCTCTCTCATATTGCCTTCTTGCTTGTGGGGTTTGTGAACCATTAGAGGAGTTGCATTTGTGACTCTAAGCTCAAGAGAAGAAGAAAAAGAAGATCTAAGACAACAATTGAAGAGGTAAACATCTAGATCTGATTCTATATGTTATTTTTGTTATTTGTATGCTAGATTAGGGTTTGTAAGTCTTGGAATCAAAGCATGTTCAATAGAGAAACCTAGATCCAAGCATTAGGGTTTGTATGAGCACATAGGAATGCTTCTTATGCATAAAACCCATCAATGGTATCAAAGCTTTGATTGGTTTCAGTTGTATATGATGCTTAACTATTTTATTTGCTGAAAATCGAGTTTTTGGCCTCTTCCCGACTCAACTCGGCGAGTCAGTATCTGGACTCGGCGAGTTGGCCCCTACTCGGTGAGTCCAAGTCTGACTCAGCGAGTCAGTTCGTCAGGCAGAGGGTATTTCGGGTTTTAGCTGCTGTTTTGACTTGGTTTTGATGCTTAAATTGTTTTATGAAGTTAAAATTTGAATTTTATCTAAATTAAGTGATTATCCTTGCCAAAACAATAGATAATTTCAAATCTTTTAAATTTTAGTTGTTTATATGATAAATATGGATTATTTAAAGTTATTTGGTAATTATCTAATGACTAAAATAAGATTAGGTCAAATATAGATAATTATGAAATTAATTGGTTAATTTGAATTATTTGTTATTTGATCCCTTGTTTTTTGAAAAGTTCAAAAAATCTTTCCCTCAAGTTTTGAAATTTGAATTTATGATTAAAAGTTTAATTTTGAGTAATTTAAATTTCAAACCCTTAGAATTTTACAAGTTTAAAATTCAACCCTATACTATTATATATTATTACAAGTTTAATTAATATATATATATATATATATATATATATATATATATATATATATATATATATATATATATATATGTATGTATAACTTAAAATGCTAGTCTTACCGTTAGTAGGCCTCATTCACGAAGTCGGTCTATAAGGTGGGTATAAGGTTGCTTATTATAAAATGGCGCTTAATGGGTGTACACTCACACCTACTGCTTGCTTAACTGGTGGAGGGTCGTTAGCCGAACGGGTAGGATAGGGCAACCCTCTCCTCATTAAAAGTATAATGTTAAATATAAAGTAACTACATGTGTTATAAATTCTCATTCCTAGTTACTTTAGGGTAAAATGTAAAAATGATGCTAATCCATGGAATTACACTTCGTACCCTTGTCAAACGTTGATGGAGCGTGTGTGGTTAACCGGCACATCAATTTGGGGATGACATTGGTAGCGAAGGGTGACTCGATGCTTGTCATAGATCAATGGAGCGTGTGTGGTTTACCGGCACATTGATTAGGTGATAAAGACATTGAGTGCACCACGTTGATTCGCTTGGTTATTCACAAATTTATTTGCGATCCTCGGTATCTCAGTCACAAATTTGAAATGCATATCGAGATTTAAACAAGCCATTGAAAAGTTTAATGAATCTCAAAGATCTAGGAGTTTTCAATACATTTAAAACCTAAATTGCCTTTTTCGTTTTTCATGGTGAAAATTAGTGAATCGTCATTCACTTACCTTCAAATTATTTACTTTTAGAGTATGGTATCCCTTTCTAAGTTGTAAATAATGTTGTTGGATTGTAGCCCTAATTTCTCATTTGGGTGTTTAATTAGGGATTCATTTCTAATCAAATTTTGTTCCTTTCTTTTTCAGATGTCTGCAAACAACAACAACAACAACAACAACAACGCTTCTGGGTCATTCTCGTTGATGAACTTGTGTCAGAAAGTGAGATTTGATGGTTCAAACTTCAACGAGTGGATGAGGTATATTCGCATAATCACACGCTACGAGGACAAAGAATATGGCCTCGATGAAAAGTTTGAGCAGATCCCCTCACAAAGGGATTGAGCAGGGTTAAGCATTTACAGCATGCGAGGCGCATTGGGCTAAAGGATGATATTAGTTTCAATAATTAGATTCCTGAAACTTGTAAAATGTAATTGAAATTTGATGATAAATAAAAGTTGTTATTTATTTATGAGTAAGGTGTTACTATCTTGTGTTGATTGTTTACTATGTTTCAACTTTTCATGTTTTTACTTCTAGAATAATCATGTTATTATTCAAACCATCCACAGCCAGTCAAACTTTGGAAGTAAGTATTGATTTAAGATTGTCATGAATTTGGCTTGTATGAATTGTCTAAAGTGCTTTAGACAATGCAATGGTTGCTACAACATTCATGAGTACTCATAAGGGCTGAGTATTGGATTCAACCCACGCTCACTTGCATCACTTCATGGAATTTATCTCGAGTGATCGTGAGACGGTAATATCATATAAATCTTTAAACCTAGAGATATGAGTTGTTGACTATGAGTTGGTTATTCATTGATTGTACGAAAACACATTGGTAACTCGATGTTATAAAACGTGCCTTTGTGAATAATTCAACAAGTAGTTAGTACAAGCATATCAGTCGAAGTTTATATGTTCCTTCTAGAAATAGAAGTGATATCTGGGCCCCTCGATGATTTGGTTTTGACCTATGTACCGGGCCCGGTTAGAACCTAATTGATGTGTTCAATTTAGTTCTACGTCGAAACAAATCGGAGATCGAGAAACAAATGCTGGACAATAAGTAAGACCATGTTCCATGTGTTTGTCCGGCTGATATCATGAGAGCAGAGGATTATATGATCACTTATCTTAAATGGCGTATCATCATCATCTCAGTTCCGAGAGACTTTGAAAGACCTATGATTGCTAGTCGGATTTTGAAGTCATATTTCCAAATATAGTTATTAGACTTATCCAAGTGGGAGACTGTTGGATATAGTGTCTAAGTCCATAACTTTATTTGGCATGAACTTGAACCGACCCGACATGGTCCATTTGGGTTGCACAACATTGCAATACTTGGATAGACTAAATGAGAGAATAAGGCACTTATGATTATTAATATATTATAAGTTCTAATATATTAATAATAGTATTATTTAATTAGTATTTGATCAAGTATTAATCTAGTATTAATTTGGTGATCAAAGTGAGACTAATTAAATATATAGGGTTGATTATGACAATCATCAATTCTTATATGGTGGATTAATGATCCATGGTTTATGGGTTATGGATGTAACCACTTGGAGCTCCATGGATAGTCCATGGGAGTTACAAATCCATGGGTCATGAGAAATGAAGAGTCATGACAATTAAGAGTATTCATGTGAAAACCCTAATTGTGACAACACTATAAAAGGAACCCTTTGGCTAGCAAAATCGAACCTAGAGGGTTACTAGAGAGGGCATAACCGATTTTGAGTGCAAGAAGTATTCTCTCAAGTTATTCCAAGTTTTGTGGTGTTGTGTGAAGCATTTGAGGCACAACATTTGGGGTGCTAGGCTCACAAAGTCTTGAAGGAATCCAAGCAACAACAAGGTATGTATTTCTACTAGTTTTTATGTTTCATATATTCCCCATGCCATGCTAGTTAGGAAATAACCTTGAAAAAGAAATTTGCATGTATATAGAGAAAACATAGATTCAAGGTTATTAGGGTTGCATGTACACTTAGAAAGTGTTAGAATGCTCAAAACCCATCATTAAGCATGAAGGGACTCAGAGTTCGTGAGACTCGGAGAGTCTTGGGGCGACTCGGCGAGTTGGGTCGCGATATGGGAGTTTTCAGAGCATAGGGACTCGACAAGTCAGCGGGCTGACTAGGCGAGTTGAGTTAGTCAGGAAGTTTGACTTTGACTGAGGACTTTGACTTTGACTATGAGTTGACCAGTTGACTTCCAGGGGTATTTTGGTAATTATTGGTATCTATTGAGTTCAGCCTTTTGGTATTGATAAGTGGTGGAGTTCGTATTGGAGGTGGGAGCAGCGTGACCTTATCTTTTCAGTCAGCAGTTGCGAGGTGAGTTATCCTCACTATACTAAAGGGGTATAAGGCACCAAGGCCGGCCCATTGGATATGTTATCCTAGTAGTGTTGCATGCTAGTGGTTATGCCAGTTAGGTAGACCTGTAGGACTACCTGTAATGTTATATGATTATTGCATGCCCAGTAGTTATGATTATATGTTATGTGGGTTGGGTTGAGGTTGCACTGCTCCATGCGGTAGCCAAAAAACCCTAGAGTATTCCAGATATGAGCTGAGGGACCGGTAGGCATTCCAGACTCATACCGAGGACTCGGGAGTATGCCAGATATGAGCTGAGGGCCCGGTAGGTATTCCAGACTCATATTGAGGACTCAGGAGCATTCCAGATACGAGGTGAGGGCCTGGGAGGCATTCCAGACTCATACTGAGGTCTTGGTGGCAATCTAGATGTGAGATGAGGGCTCAACAGGCATTCCAGACTCACACTGTGGGCCCAAGGGTATTTCATTCTGTAGAGATGAGGACCCGTTATGTGTTGTTCTGTTTTATTGGTATAATATGCTAATGTTGATATTGCTATGTGAACTGTATGTGTATCCGTATTTTGGGGGTAACTCACTAAGCTTTCAGGCTTACAGTTTCAGTTTATTGTTTCAGGTATATCAGGGGATTGCGGCAAGGAGAAGGCGTGATCATACAACTCCTCCTATTATATTTATGTTTCTGGGAAAAACTCTGATAACTAATGTTTTGAAAACGAAGTTGTAATGTTTTTGATGAACTTGATATGTATAAAAAGTTTAAATTGGTTTGAAATTTTTAGATGTTAAAATCCCAAATTGCTTTTACTAAATTGCAACCTCGAACATAGTTGTAAAAAACCGGTGAAAGAGCTCGTCGCACTTTACAGAGATATATTTTGTCATTCCCCTTCTTCTTGTTTTGTGTGATCATATCTTCAACAACACAAACATTTCCAACAACTTGAACATGATCATCTCTCCAACGTCCACATACAACAGATCGCCAAAGATCTTCATTAATTCGATTGAGATAGTCTTCCATAAGATCCGCCCATTAATCGTAGTAGTCTGGAATCTGGAATCAACATTGGAACTTTTGTAGCAGATCTAAGCAAGTTCATGAAGTTCATCATGGTGTTAACATTCATATTTGCCATTGAATCGCAAATTTGATTTGAATCAAGGTATGAAAAGAGGATAAAATCTAGAAAATTGAATTCAAGAACTAAGCGACTAACAAAAAAAACACAAAATCGATCAATCACAATGATTAATCAAATAATTATTACTTCACTTTGCGGAAATATTGAATTGGAACAATCGACTCAATAAAGTGAAAACACAAATGGAATTCTTCAATCGATATAATGATTTCTACTTTGATACCAATTGTAAAGTTGTTTGAAATAAGTTTTGATCAATCAATAGTAAAATCAGAGTAAGATGAACATGATGACACGATAATCTAAATAAGATATGGTTTGAGCTGAAATATATTATGGAGAGAGTACAAGAGAGAATTCTCTAAGCGTACAAGTGTGTCAAAGATGTTGTGACTCTCTAATGTACTTACCCTATTTATAGGGTACTCACAGAAACAAAAAAAATAATAGGACTCGACATTACATTGCGAATCTACAAAGTGCCTAGTAAATACATTACATAATAACGACTTGAGAACACTCGTTATTTATAGACTATTCGACAATGAGATAACTACGTATTCGACATATCACAACAAAACATGACTCAACAGTTTTTAATAACATTTCTTTCTTGATGTTAAAAAAAAGAGAAAATGTTTTTTGTGGACAAAAGAGAATTATTAAGAAAGTTCAATCTTTGATTTCTCCTTCAAATACCTATACCAAAAAAATATTAGCTAACCCCTCACCTAAGAAAGACCTACAGACAAATGTGAATATGACCTATCAACTTAGAGCAATTGTCCTTTACAACAACTTCACTCTGAAATAACATCTAGACCAACCCCGCCAACTATCTCTAAAGTTACTGAATAAACACAAAACTATATAAGTTAGAAATTTATCAACCAACAATGATTTTTAAATTTAGTGTGACACTAAAGAGCATATTTTCAACATCCCCCTCAAATGACATATGGAAAACATTAAAAAGACATAATCTAGAGCATAAAAGATTATGTTGTTCGGGCCCAAGTGGCTTTATAAAGATATCAACGACTTGGCACAATGACTCCACCTGCTCCACTTTCATACCATCAAACATTTGGTATCTTTCCAGATGAATGCAAATATCAAGATGTTTCGTCCTCTCGTGAAGCACGAGATTGGATGAAATGAAGACAACCAAACAATTATCACAAAAAAGAGTAACAAAGAACAAATTTTTAATATTTAAATCTTGCATAATTTTTAAAATCCAAAGAACCTCATAAGTCAATGGTAAAAGAGCATGATATCCGGCCTCAATAGAAGACCTGGTAACTGTCTTTGGATTGGTTTTCCGGTAAATGAGTGGTCCCCCCCCCCCCCCCCCAAAAAAAAAAAAAAAAAGAAAGAAAGAAAACACTGCAAACCAATAACTAAGTGGCTAGTATCAAGAGTTCAAGACATTAGGCTCTATTTGATATGCATCTGACCGACAAACATTTTTGGCTTTCGGTCAGACGAAAGGTGTTTGATAGACAAAATCTTAACGTCTGACTCGGAAAGCAAGGTCTCACCGAGAAAGAAGTTGGGAGATGGCTGACCCAGAAAGAAAGTGAGTGTTTCCAATAGTACCCTTGGCTTGGATAAAAATTCGAAGCTAATGAAGGTTATAGGATTAGAACTTAGGTCTCCCTTGTAGAAGAGATGGTGTTTACCAACAAGATGAATGAATTTTCGTGTTTTATTTCTAAAATAATATATTTAATGTTTATTATGCTGGAAGTTTATTATTATTATTATTATTATTATTATTATTATTATTATTATTATTATTGTTGTTGTTGTTGTTGTTGTTGTTGTTGTTGTTGTTATTATTATTATTAATGTCTATTATTATCATTATTATTATTATCATTATTGTAATTGTTGTTATTATTATTGTTGTTTTTGTTGTTGTTGTTGTTGTTGATGATGTTGTTATTATTATTATTATTATTATCATCATCATCATCATCATCATCATCATCATCATCATCATCCTCATATTGCATAGAAACGTGTAGAACATTGGGGTAAACTGATCATTTTGCACCAATCAGCACATTCAGTCAGATTTCTTACTCAGTCAGAATTTCTTACTGAGACAGATCTTTCTCAGTCAGCACTTTCTCGGTCAGCAACTATCAAACGGGACCTTAGCCTAATCAACAACATCTAACCAAACTGTCAAACCTAGAGCGTCATTTTTGGGAATTAAAACACCTAAACATCGGACTACATTTCAAATAATGTAAAAGCTGAATAGTAATTTTCAAATGAGATTTTCTGGGCATGCATATATTACTAAGAACTTGAACATTAAAAGAAATATATGGTCCAATATTTGTTAAATAGATTAATTTTCCAATTTACTTTTGAAATTTTGTAACGTTTTCACCATCACCAGCACCAGCACCTTGTAAAACAAAGACAATTAAGAAAATCATATTTGACTTACCAGTTTAAAACTAAGATGTATAAACTTTGAGAGTTATTCAACCCTTTTCTAACAATTTTTTTTTTTAATAATTTCTAACCATTCGGACCTTAGGATTAAACATCGAAGGTTGGATAACTTAATCCACATTTTTGGTCGCTCCCACCTACATTTTGATGTGGATTTTCACAAAATGAGACATCAACAATAATCGAGTGTGCTTCCTTCCGCTCCAGGATCCAATCTCGTATCTAGTTTACGCATTTGAACTATAATTTATCTTATTTTTCTTGAAAACTTAATTATAATTTACATGGCTTGCAAAAAATTTGGGTCCCTTAAAATGATAGGCTAGAGGTGGTTACCACTATTGTTCACTGTATGGGCCGGGTTTGAATATCATGCAACAACAAGATGCAATCGGCAAAAAATGGTTTGTATATATAAAATACACACAAAATTTAGAGCTTACTAATTCTTTTCATGAAAAATTGTAAACTTGTTAGGCCAACAAACTTGACAAAATATTTATAATATTATGCAACCTAGGAATATAAATGATCAACAACTATAATAGAAAATGAGACGACATGATATAACCGGCCTGAATATTTGAATGATTGAACGATTATGTTTTAGTCTTATATTTGAGAAATTAGGTTTTAGTCTTATATTTGAAAAATTAAATATCTTCATACATTATCTTCCTATTTATCCTTCTATATGCATTTAATATGGATATCGACCACTAAAATTATGTCTTGTAGGTGAAAATCTCTCCAATCGACTTGCAAATTGAACGACAAAATGGTGTAAATAAATAGCGACCCACCAAATTTGGCAGTCTACTATTCACTCCGGCAAAATGAAGATATTAATATTATATGGGATTTTGTAGGTGATATTACCCTTTTTGGCATGAAAACCCATAATGGATTCTGAAGGAACTAGAAAGAAAGACTGTTTTTATTAAAAATAATTATTAAAATATAAAAGTAAGATTATATATATAAGTTTTAGTGGATGGTTGAATTTGAACTTGTATATTAAAATAACACGATTTTAGTGTTTTTATGGAGCTATGGTTGGAGTTGCTCTCAGAAAGCAAATGTAGAAAGTAGCTTGTATTTTGGTGAGGGTTTATTTTGGTTTACTGTAGGAATTTTGGGGACATTTATGCAAAATGGGCAGTGATGGGGACTAATAGGATAAGAACTTTCTAATTTTCACCTCTATCTCCCAAATTCGGTGTTTGTGTGTGCGTAAATGATTTAATTTCGACAAGAAAATCGAATGTAACTTCCAAATTGTAGCAAAAATGAAGATCGAGTATCAAGTTAGAGGCTCGACTGGTTGAGAAATCAGCTAAAAGATGAGGAATCAAGAGTGTGAGACCATTGTTGAGGTAAAATCCGTAACCCTAAATATTGGTACGCCAATATATCAAATTGGGAGTTTTGTTGAATGGAAAAAGTATGCTCAAAACCAGTGTAAGGTAAGTTGTATCTCGTAATTATAGTTACTGATTACAAATGACGATAATTTTTGGGTTGACATAAATATTTGTACCCCTGCCCCTGCCTGGCACTGGCTTAATTAGTGCGAGTAGTTTAGTACATTTATTTTTTAAAAAACAATAGTTTGTATACTTTAGGATTTGACATTTTCTATATACAATAACTCCAAGATGCAGAACAGTATCATTAGGAGTAAACAAAGGAAGTAACGATAAAAGTTGTCATGGCAACTGATCATATTTTATGTTGGGCGTGAACTTTAGTTGTTGGTGTATTTGTGATTGTTGAGGATATCTTGGACCTATTCTTCATAGGTAAGGATACTTATTATTTAGGAGAAGCTGAATGATTTGAGAATTTAATAAAGATATATACCTTTGTTGGGTGAAAAAAGGGTGTGAAGTTTGAACCCTTACCCTATTATCTTGGGTGAAACCATAGAGATCTTATCACTTGGGATTTTGGGGAGGACATATATATGAAATCCTAATTTTTCTTCCTTAATTATGTCCTAGATCAGTAATTCTAGAGGCCACAACTTGAGCATGTGTTTATTCTAGGCAGCAATGTGAGGTGTGTGTCATTATCCTCCCAAATCATGATTATTACTAATTATTATTGCACTTCCATTTCTGACCAAATCCCAACAATCCTCCTAACAACCATCCAAATCATTAACTCTCTAGCTAGCCCCTTTACATGTTTTGAATAAATAAATATTCTCTAGAGATTATGAGACCTCTGACCTCTGTATTATATGATTTTTCAGAAAACAACCCCAACATTTTGGACTACTCCAGTCAGACCTTCATAATATAATGCTGATAGCAAACAAAGTGGTAAATGCAAGATTAGGGAAATTAATGTCCTGATGCTGCAACAAAGCTGGGGTATAGAGTTTATGGGCCATGAACGATACTGTTATAAACCGGGTTCAAGGTAACTGGGATACAAATTGAAGGCATTGATTGTGATTTGGATCTTGATTTTTACTGAAAGGAAATCTTTTAACTCGTTTCACATCTACCAGGGTAACCTAATTTGTCAATCCAAATTATAGGATAAACCTAATTTCTCGTCTTCCTAGCTTGATTAGTCCAACTAAAATTGTTCCATTTAGTGCTATGATTGAGACTCTAAACTTGTGTGAATGCATATGATGATGTCTCTGTTATTCCAATGTTATGTATACGGATCTGGGCATTCATGACTTTTGTACATATGAGAGTGAGACTGTGTTCTTTTTTTTTTTTTTTATGGGTGGAGGATGAAATACATCCATACTACAGAAGGATCATATATGTTAAAGCTTATGTGATCAAATTGTGTCATAGATTCAAAATCTTTAGATTGGTATACTTGGAACTTGCAACAAAAAATGGTTACAAAGCTTCAGGTTGGTAAACACGTGTCATAACAGTTAGCTAGTTCATTGATAGAATTATTTAATTATATTTTGTTAGATTAACTGTAAGATAAACTATCCAAGTAGTATAGATGATTTTAAAATTATGGAATTATCATGTGAATATGAATAGTGATTTTCACATTTAGTAGATTAGAGAGTCAAAATTCAGCCCTAGTGATTTCAATTGTGTCTAAACTTTCCCGTACATTCACATTATTGTAAGTATACTTTCTCTCTTGGAAGCTTCCTTGATATTTTTACTTATGTTCTAATTTTTAATTCTGACAGTTATGGTGGCCAATCTACCATCTGCATGTTTGGTTATTGAATCCGAAGGTACTGGAATCTTGGATTCCATTCCGTTGGGTTTTTGGTTGCCAAATGAACGGAATTTGATTTTGGAGGATTCCTCAAAATCCATGTGTAGGCATATCGATGTTTCGTGGGATGGGTGGTAAGAACTAGGAATGGAATTTCCATATTCGTTTTTTATTGGAAGACCAAATTGCCCTTATAAACCTGTTAAAAATTTGCATTCCAGTTTTTTTAACAAACTGAAAATGGTAAAGGAATGTGATTGAAGAACATGTTAAAAAGGAGGTGGGTTGTTTCGTCTTTTTACTCTCTTTAAATGTAAAGACTTATTGAGGTTTTTTTGGCTCACTATATATGGACAACTTGTTTAGTCTTTTCCCCGATGTCCACTCTATGTGATTTATGTTTCTGAAAACTTTTTATCAAAACACAGGAAACAACGAAGAATAATACTTGGATAGTTATTATATGAAGTTATCAGGTTAAAATCTTGAGGCTACTATATTTTAATTATCATAATTTAAAAATCACAAAATTGTATTTCATGTACAATGATAATAATATATATATATTTATTGTAGTTTTGAAAGCATATTTTATGGTATGAGGTAATTGATATGTGCACAAGACAGCCACACAAATCCATATCATCACACTCCCCAGTCCCCACCTTGTTGTCGGCTACCTCACCACTTGCATGACCACCATCTCTCCCGCACCCCACCCCCGACGACTTGGGGTCTCCTTATTATATCAATAATTTTCTTTAAGTATATATTTGTGTATTGTCATTTTACCTTTTTCTAATATATATATATATATATATATATATATATATATATATATATATATATATATATATATATATAACATGAATTTTAAATGAAATTCAACTATGTTTCATTCTTGCATAAAATATTATTTTGTTAACAATATTTTACTTATAACATTATTAATTCATTAAAGCGTGAATGCATAATTCGTATTAGTTGTTATCAAATCAACTCCAACGTTATGTTTTTGTGTTTAATAGGGAGGGTCACTGCGAATCAAAGTACTTATGTAAAAGCAAGGAAATACAAAAAATTTACTCAGAAACAAAATTTATTTCGTTTAAGTGAGATAATAATGTGAAAAAAACTTCTTTCATTTTTCTGATTAGATTATGAGAACTAGGAGATTTAACTTAAGTGATATATAGCATTTAAAAAAGATGGCATTATTAATTTTGGAACTCCTCATAATGATAAAACTGACTTTTGAATGGTTATGTTTCATATACAAAATGAGTGGCTATGCTTTCCTTCTTCCAAAAGCAGTTATCGTGCTATACTACACCTACAAATTTTAGGAGTACTATTCATATCAAAATATTTGATAAGTAATTCTATAAATATGTATTTAACCCTCTAAAGAAAATACTAAGCTTGGACCATCTCAGAATTACAATCATACCCTTCCCCTCACAAAAGATTAGTATATATCATGCCATTTGACATTAATTTCTTTTTCACGATTCAAAGTTTTATTCTCAAAAAATTCGAGTTCTCATATTTGTAGGGAAGATCAGAAGAGACCGTTCACACAGGTACTCTTTCATTTATTGATTCACAAGATTCGGGGGTGATTGTTGGAATTCTAAGTCTTGGGGTCCAAGCAATCTAATTTATGGAAAGTTTAGTTTATGGCAAGTTGGTCATAAGTTTCATAGTCTAATACAAGTTGGTATGTTAGGCTATATATACCTATCTATAATCGAGTTTATGATTATGAGAATAGATTGTAAAACATCGGTTTTGAGTTAGTTTCCGATTAATCAAAGAGTTATTTTGGTTATTTGTTTTGCATTCTTGTTTTCAAAACTTTAATTGGTATCAGAGCGAGGTTAAGACGGTGCCGGTTTGAGAGTCGGTTTTAAGAAAACTGTAGTCTTTCATTGCGGGGCAGACACAGCGGAAATTGGGTTCGGTTTAAGGGGGTGTGGATTGTTTTTGAGCGCGAGTTGAAGCATCTCAATAGCAGCTCCGATTTCTCTTGATCGGGCTTGTTCTACAGTAGAGAGAGAGAGAGAGAGAGAGAGAGAGAGAGAGAGAGAGAGACTAACCGGAGGCACATAATAAATGAACGTGAAGACATAAAGCGGGTAGCTTTGATTCGGCTCGTTTTGCGGATGATGGAAGAAGCACAACCGGTCACATTTTCTACTATGGGTCATCACCAATTACATGGTGTTCACAAAAGCAAGACACCGTTGCTTTATCATCTTGTGAAGCTGAGTTCATGGCAGCCACTGCGAGTGCATGTCAAGCAATATGGCTTCAAGATTTGCTTGGGGAAATCATGAACAAAGCACAAGAGAAAGTTATTCTTAAAGTAGATAACAAGTCGGCTATCGAACTAACTAAGAATCCCGTTTTTCATGGAAGGAGTAAGCACATTCACACAAGATTTCATTTCATTCGTAATTGTGTCGAAAGGGAACTAGTGGAGGTGGAATACATTCCCGGTGAAGAACAAAGGGCAGATATTCTTACGAAACCATTAGCTCGAACCAAGTTCAAGGAAATGCGGAGCTTGATCGGGGTTGAAGAATTCTCTAGAAGGACTTAGAGATTCGGGGGTGATTGTTGGAATCCTAAGTCTTGGGGTCCAAGCAATCTAATTTATGGAAATTTTAGTTTATGGCAAGTTGGTCATAAGTTTCATAGTCTAATACAAGTTGGTATGTTAGGCTATATATACCTATCTATAATCGAGTTTATGATTATGAGAATAGATTGTAAAACATCGGTTTTGAGTTAGTTTCCGATTAATCAAAGAGTTATTTTGGTTATTTGTTTTGCATTCTTGTTTTCAAAACTTTAATTCATATATGTTATTGTTTTGCTTGCTTAATGGTTTCGTCAGCTAATTTAAATTACTTCACTTTCTTCCATGGATTTTTTAAATATTGGTTTTGTGAAAGAACAATTGGTGACGGAAAGAAACATGGGAGTCTTTTTTAAAGTAAACCTAGATACTTATGTTGTAAGGGTATATGCTAAAATGAACTATGCCATTCACCGTTGCCTTTTCTTTTACTTTTAATTTTTTGAATCTAAGTTTTCATATGTGTCGGGATGTGTGACAAAAATTGGCATTAGAAAGGTAAAGTATGTACATAAATAGATTAATTAGTGAATGTCCTTTGATATCATTATTTTTATTCTCATAAAAAACATATAGATAAAACATGAATTGTTGTTTGTTAGTGTAGCAACTTCGAATAAATAATGTTAGTAATCAAGATTCCCTTGATTCCAATTGATGTGTTATTTATATGCACTAGTTTTTTATTTACATTTCCTAGTCTATCGCATTTAAACCACACTTTGCAGGCAATGAAACCTGATGATCGAGTATAGAATAGTTTTTATAAACAAGGGTGTCGAACATAAAGGGAACGATTGTGAATTAATATTATAATATTTGATTATAGGTTATACTAAATAAACAAAAGTGATAAAAGAGGGGTTTTTTATTATTAAACTTCAAATATATCAGCAACCAAGCTAACTAGATAAATTGATTGGAAACGAATCACTTCAGGTACTCAAGTTTAGATTGAATTACTTCTCAAAATCATGATTAATTTTGTTAATAGTGCAATGAATTTATTTGTTGGTTACCGAATTTTTTTGTGACTAGTTATCATGATCAGATTTTCTAGTACTGATAATTAATGAATAACTAACGCAATGATCATGCAATTAGTGAACACGTAGTTAATTTAATATATTTGGAATATGAAAGATATGATCTAGTGATTTCTAATCAATGGTCATGACAATTAATCAAAGCATATCATGGATGATCAATCAAACACAATTAATAACCAAACTAATAAAATCCAAAATAATTGAAATCAACACATAAAATCGAGTTTCATCTACTATAAACGAAAGCAACAGGTTTTAACACCTGAATTCAGAAAGTAAAAACATAAATAGAAATAGTTAGAATGCTAATCATGGCCAGAACATCAAACCGAATGATTCATATCATGAATTAGCTCTCGAATCCTTTAGATCTTCACTCTATATCAGCTTAACGGCCCTCTGGCCGCCTTTTAGACCCTCAAAACGGCTCCTTGGGGGTTTATAATTGCAGGAATCGATCTAGGGTTGAAGATATATCATTAGGGGTAATTTTTGTTTCTATTTATAGCTTTTAACGTCGCCATGGTGTGGTGATAGTTTACCACGTCGTGGTAGATTGTTTCTTCCCGTCCCCGAAAATTTTCTGATGCACCACGTCGTGGTGACTGGGAATCAACATTTTCTCAAAACACGAAAGTTGTTCGAAATTTTGTCTAGTTTTCAAAACATTTTGAATCTCGTTAATCGGAGTTACGAGTCATGAGATATGCCTAAAACACTGACGAGGGGTCAAGCTGACAACAACATCTTTTTTGCGTCTTTTTAGCTCCTTTCTCCCTCTTTTGCATTACAACTCTCATGTTAATTGCAACTGAACATTTCAAAGTATATTAAATATTATATATCTTAAAATATAACATTTTTACTCAAATACATTAGGATAATTAGAGATGGCAACAGGGGCGGGGAACACAGGGGACCCCAATCCCCATTCCCATCCTCGAATTATCATTCTAATCTCCATTCTCATCCCCATCCCCATCGGGGAATATAAATAAACCCTCATCCCCACCCCCAATGGGGACCGGGGATCCCCAACGGGGAATTATAGATTTCTTTTCATCTTTTAATATGAAAACTTTTTCGTAAAGAAAAACTCTAAGTTTCAGTTTTTCTAGCATAAGTTTAAAGATTTTCCAAAATATAAAATTATCCTTAGATTGCATAGAAAATATAAACAACTTTTCTACAAATTTAAATAAATACATGAAAATCAAGTAGAAAAAGTTATCAGAGTGATTTGAGGTAAAATAGATAAATCAAATAGAAAAAAAAAATTCTACACGAGTTTAAGTTAGATAAAAGAAAAAAAATATAATTTCAACCAAGTAATTACTAATGAGTTAGGTTGCTTGGATCAAATTTTATGTATTGTAAATTTTATAATAAATATATGTTTTGTATTATTTTTATATATTAATATCTATCGAGGCCGGGTTCAGGGTCGGGGATTAGGGGTATCCCCATTTCCATCCCCACTCTTTTATTCGGGGATTCCCCATCCCCGGTCAACTTGGGGATTCCCCAATCAAAACGGGTGCGAGTTTCGGGTTCCCCATTGGGTATGAGGCATTTTGTCATCCCTAAGGATAATGACATAAAATATATAGTTAAATATGACCATATCACTAACTATTTTCTAACCAAACAAGCTCACTAAAAACTCATGTTGCTTTGAGTCTAAGTGGTTTATATTTGTGGTTTTACATTTAATTTTTCCTGTATGAATGTGAAAATAGACTACTGATTTTGTGTTTTATTGAGTTGATTTCCAATGTTACTAAGTTAATATGTTGATTATTTGGATTCAATATAATAATTTTTTTTTTTGTTTTGGCTCATTGTTTTTTCTAAGTGTTATGTATTTAGTTTTACAAAACAATAAATACAATGAAAATAAAGATAACATCTTTAAAACAACAAATATAATAAAAATAAAGATAAATTGCAACCTTTGGGTGATCCATGTCGGACTCTTCCCAAAGCTTATAATGTGGGGTTAAACCGTAGAACATTGACAATATTTTTGGTTTCCCATGGTTCCTAGACCTTTTAATGATATTTTGTACATGGACTATTAAGCATCTACCACAACACAATACAAAGACATTTTTTAACATAACTAATTAATGAGAATCTATTTAACAGATCGTCACCAATGCCCTTAGTCTTGGAAACAAAAATGATATAAAGTATTTTGCATCAAAAGTAGAACATAATTTCATGTTCTAAACTAAACTTGAAAACTGAAAAATGGTCTAATGGACACACGCGTGCGCGCGCGCGCGCGCGCACACACACACACACACACATATATATATATATATATATATATATATATATATATATATATATATATATATATATATATATGAATAGGACTTACTTTTATCCACACTATGAATCTGAACTATATATATACTTCAGTTTTTAGCATTGACAACGTGAATCTTAGCTAAATTTTTGGAAGTTTTTTACATCCGTGAGAATATCTATTTAAAGAGTACCAAAAATTATGAATTATGATATATTTATTTTATTTTTTTCGATAAATAATAAGCTTAAATATTAAAAAAACTACAAAACAAAGTGGGTTTTTTTTTTGAAGAAAAAAAAAAGCTCACTTTTTTGTATATCAATATAGATATCTATGGAAAGATGATCAAAAAAATATGAATTTGTATATCTTCGGTTTTTTTCGATAAAAGATTAGTCATAAAATAAAAAAAAAGCGAAAAAAATTGGGCTTTTTTTATGATACGGTGAATGCATGTCCTGTTGGGTTTTGAACATTCTAACACTCCTATGGTGTACATGCAACCCTATAAACATTGGATCTATATTTTCTCTATTATACATGCAAATAAGAACTTTCCTAGGCTTTAATCCGAACTAGCATACTATGAGACAACTATACTACAAAGACTAGTTAGATGACATACCTTTTGGTGTAGCTTGATGTCTTCAAGCTTTAAGAGCATAGCCCCAATAGTGTGGAAGCCTCAAGTGGAATCACAAATCACCAAAACACCTTGGAAGACTTTGAGAATAAGAATACTTTGGTTCTCTCTAGTGAAATTGGCTAGCCCTTTTTTGTGTACCCATACTAGTGCCAATTTCACCAACCAATGACATCTTTATATAGTATGGAGACTAGGGTTAAACCCATGACCTTTCATTTCATATGATCCATAGGTTAAACACCCCATGGACTATCCATGAAAGCTTAGCCCAACCTAAATGAACTTGGCCCATTCCATATATATAAGAGTCCATATTTAATTAGTTCATTTTGATCATTTAATTAATTATAAATTAATACTTGATCAATACTAATTAAGTAATATGATTATATATTAATATATTAGAACTTATAATATATTAATATAAATCATAAATATACTATTCTCAAAAAACTATCCATATAAATTGTGTCGGTGAAGTGCAACAGAAATGGACCATTCCGGGTCGGGTCAAGTACATACCAAATATAGTTATGGACTTAGACATTAATCCGACATGTCCACCCTAAGTAGTGAAAACCTATGGATAAGATTGGTTCCTTGGTTCCATTGTTTAAAATAGTTCCTTATTGAACTTTAAGCTCATTAACTAATTCACTTCAACACCAAATTCAATTTGAACCTCATTGAAAACATGCCTACAAAACCCAAAAATCATTGCAGCCATGACAATTGACATGTTCAAAGTCGCTTCCTCTATGCTGAAAATAAAAGATTTCATAGGATTTACCAACATCTACTGATTAGAGTTTAAAAGCATCTGATTTTGAGGAAAAAAAAGCGACAAACAAAAAAACAAAACCAATAACCTCTATAACAAGTCAATTAGAGCATTAGTTATGGGCCCTGTTGAGGTGGTGTTATAACACCTTATACACCAAGGGAGAAATGGTGTTCATGGTGTTATGACCATGTTACGAGGAGGTTAAGAGGAGAAAAATAGAGAGAGAAGAAATGTGCAGCCAATCAATGTTCCCGTTTCAATATGCCATAACGCCAACAAGATATGTCATAACACCAAGGGGGAATTGGTGTTCATGGTGTTATGACCATGTTATGAAATGCCACATCAGCAAAAATACCACTTCTCGTTGCCCATGCCATATGCTCTTATACATTTCAAAATAAAACAGAGACAAGAAAAAGAAAACCACATACGATTTCCGCATTTCAAACATTATAATATCAAATTTTCAAGCATTATCATCACATTACCACCGGATCATATTTTTAAGCAAAAGAAAACCACATATGATTTCATCATTTCAAGAATTCCAAACATCACCACATCATATTCCAACATCATGAAAAACAAATCATTTCAGCATCAAGATCGTCATCAAATTTCAGAAAAAAAAAAGTTAGCTCTTATACTCGAATTTCACAGGGAAAAAAGAAATTCTTGAACTTATATTCGATTTTCAGAACAAGAAAAAAAGAAAAACTTTACCTAATATAGCTGATGCTCGATTTTCAGAACCTTGATGCTACTAATAACATGTTTTATCAAAATTTCTTCATACATCAACACTTAAAACCCAATCCAAATCTTTTAGGGTTTGAAAGGTTACCTTCATAATGATCAATCACACACAATAACTTGATTAGGGAGTTGTTCCTTGTTAACTCCGGCCAACCCAACAATCCTCCGCTCCATACGCCACCTATTACCATCTGAACATCACCACATCCCTAATGCCTTTAGTCGCATCTGCTATCTGCTATCTACAGCCCTCCCAAATTTCGATCTTCCTCTTTGTCGTGCTCTCTTTCTTTCTCCTCTTATTGTTCCTCTGACTGAAATTGACGAACACACATGGAGGTTATAGATCGGAGAGGGAGGCACATGAAGGTTGTAGATCAAAAAGGGAAGCATACGGAGCTTTTCAATTGGAGATGAGTGAGAGGGAGAAGGGGAGTGCGACAGTGGCAGTGTACGACGAGGGTAGACGGAAGTCCGACGAGGTGTAAGGAGAGGATCGATGTTCATTGATGGCTGCAAGAAAAGAAGATAAGAGAGCTTTTCAAAAGTCATGAAATTGTATCTTTTTGTGACTTTTGACATTTTAAAAGGTAAAAAGCATTCCAAAGTCAACAAATTTCATCCAAACATTTTTTAAAACAAATTTTTAACTTTTACTTATTAAAGAACTTTTATAAAAAATGATTTTTGGCTTTAAAAAGGAATCTCAAACACCCCCATAATATATTTCATTAAATTAAAATTAGTACAAACATAATATTTTACGTTTAAGTGAATTATTTATAAGAATATTCTACTTATCTTACTAATTTAAGACTTCACCTTCTAATATCACAACTACAAGACATGAAATAGTTTTTTTTTGAGAATGTGAAAATTAAATGTTATTAATGGTTCTAATCATTAATAGAGAATATATTTGAAAAAATATGAAATCAAAACTATCAAACAATAATAAAATTTAATTTTATGAGATTATAATTAATGCATGTTGTTGAAATGATATGTTTGATTAGTTTAAGCTTTAAACTCTTATTTTTCTTGGGAATCCACAATGTTTCAAAATTTGGATTAGAGATATAAAACCTAGTGTATGAACTTATTATATGGTCTAATTTATATGATTAGAAGCTATATAAAAATGTTATTTTATAACGTTAATAAAAATATAAACACCAATATTGTGAAATTAAAAAAGGTTTAAAACTTTGTGAAAAATACATTAGATTTTTCAAATTTCAACATAACACTCATTGGGTAGTAAGAAATGATATAATGTTGAAGACATATTTGATTAAAAATGTAGGGTTAAACATAAATATCTTTATTTATAATTTATATAGGATGTATTTTGAATGGGGTATTTTTTTTATAGTTCATAAATGTTATATTTGGAAGAATTTTCAAAAAGTTTCATACACTCGTTGAAAAAGCTAGGCTGAGTAGTTTGATTTTACTGAAATCGTCCATATAGTTTGGTTAAAATTACACGTTTGGTCACTAATTTTATTTGTGCACTTGGATCGTCCATGA
Organism: Lactuca serriola; assembly: GCF_051521515.1. Lineage (NCBI taxonomy): Eukaryota > Viridiplantae > Streptophyta > Magnoliopsida > Asterales > Asteraceae > Lactuca > Lactuca serriola. The sequence goes on along the minus strand of NC_136409.1, from coordinate 9,274,778 downwards.
AGTTTGATTTTGTTGCGTTTTTTATCCCTTACATACACAAAGTTAGGGATCAAACATGCAATTTTAACCAAACAATAAGGACGAAAAACACAAAAAAATAAAACCACAATGACGATCCGAATGAAAAAATAAAGTTAAGGACCAAATATGTAATTTTGACCAAACCATAGGGACGATTTCCATAGTTTACTTTATAAACTATTTTGTTGGCTTATCAAATATAACAACAAAAAGCTTTAAAAAAATTTTAATTAAAAAATGGCGTTGGCAAATTAAACATCCTTAATGTAACCAATCTTATGAATATTTCAACCCCAAAAATACATACAAAACTATCATCAATACGACATAACTAAGGGGGAAACATCCTAACCAACTTGTACGACTTATATGATGACCACTATATTTTTAAAAGTTTATTAAACGATTCTATATTATTTTAATTTGCTAAAAATATGAAAGTATATTGCTACAAAAGTGTAATTATATTTTAAAAAATGGACCATTAACTTAGGTCATTGCTTAAAATTGCTTTTATTATTTGGCTATAAATTGTAATAAAAAAACAACTTGCCTAAGTTCACATATTAAAATTAGAAAGGTTTAAAACAAAAACGAGAAAGAAAGAAATATAACTTAGAATTATTATTGCGAACAGGGTTAAAATGTGGGTGATTTTAGATCACTTTGTTAGTTAAGTGTAACTAGAATTTACTCTAGTTTCAAATAAGAGCAAAAGCATACTCTAAGTGTATACTTGTATATTACGAGTTTGAAAGTGAGTACAACTAAATATGGAGTCGAGACCCATTTCTTGCGGGGTCCAAGGGGTAGAGCCCTTGATGGTGGAAAAACATGTTTAGAAGCGGTGAGTTAGTGTAAAAGTTGGAACTTACACCAAGACTAATAGTTGCAAACTTGAAGTTGTGGTGTTGGGGTGCGAACTTGTTGTGCCTGGGTGCACAACTATTGTGTGTAAAGTTGTAACTTTTGGTTCACAGATTTGTGGTCAAATGAACCCGCATACCTATTACATGTGGACTAGCTGACACTATGGAAGTTACAGAAAAACAATTATAACCTCATCATTACTGCAAATAGTTTATGAATCTATTAGAAAAACAGTTATAACTCATGACTACAAATGACTTCCTAAAATAGTGTGACAACCCAAGTTTGTTCCGTTACATTTCCCCGTTACCGTTAACGGAATATTCCATTTTTGTAAAAAGTTCCGTTAATTAGAGGTCGCCAATTAAATAAATATTTCATTTATTTATGTCGTTAAGTCGTGATAAGAGAAATAAAAACTCAGATTACACATTTCCATTTAGTTGAAAAAGTTAGTTTTTATTATTACGACCACTAAATCGGGTGCGACCAAAAGCCCCGTTAAATGACAGTATCGGGTAGAATATCACTGAGCTCCAACTCCCACCCATATTTAAGGGGGAGTAAACTCCATTTGAGCTTTTCCACCCTCTCTCTCTATACTCTCTCTCTAGACTCGTTTTGGACCCGAATCCGCAACCAAACGCTTCCAAATCGTAAGTCCACTTACCCTAGCTTGTTCTAAACATTATGACTCGTGATTATAGCTTAGAATTTGACCATTTAAGCTGTTGAGAAGGAGTTCACAGCCTAAGATCCTCCTTAGGCCGTAAACACCTTATTTGAGGCCAAAAAGACCCAAACTTCTCCCTAAAAGCTTGGAAATAAATTGAGGATTTATCCTAGGAGTGTTTGCTCATTTAAAACAATCAAATTAAGGCATAAAAGAGGGTTTACGGCCCAAGCACATGCTTAGGCCGTAAACACCTCTAATCCATGCTAAAATGCCCCCAAAAACACTCCTAAACCACCCTTAGGCTTCATACCTAATTTAGGGACTTGGTATTTAGGGTTTAGATCATTCAAACACAAAGATTTGAGGGGTTAAAAGGAGTTTATGGCCCAGACATATGTCAAGGCTGTAAACACCCCCAATCATGCCAAAATGTTAGTTTTAATTCCCCTAAATGACCTTACACTTCATTATAAATTACTAGGAGGGTATTAGGGGCTTGAAACTTCAATAAACCCATGATATAGGAGTTCACGGCCGTGAACTCCCTTAGGGATGGTTCATAGGCCGTAAACTCCATAATGGAGCCCTTAAAGACCTTAAACTCATTCATACCTTTAAGTTTTGGACCTAGAAAAATCCCACGAACAAGATTGAGCCTTTAAAACACACTAGAACCCCTCGCCATGAGTTTACGGCCGTAAACTCATGGGGAGTTGTCCCTGGGCTGTAAACTAAGTGTAGAGAGTTTACTCTCGGAGAGCAAACTCCATTCCTAAGCCATTTGAGCCCTTAGTTGTTACCCGGGACACCCCAAACACTTAACCAAAGTGTTTTCCGCTCTTTAGGGTGCGTATACTTGTTTAATTAGTATTATATGTACTAATTGTATGTAAACATATGTTATCATATGTTAAATAGGTCACTAAGTGTGTCGAAGTCTTTACTTGACACCGAGCACCCAACTGGCACCCCCGTCGGATCCACTTACACCAGGTGAGTTCATACCCCTGAATGAACCTTTTAAATGTGTTTACATGTTTTATACGGGGGAATACAAGTTAAACATGCCAGTTATCATATCAATCACATGTGATTGATAACCCGCATGCACAAGGATTTACCACACTGTACACTGTTTTACCGAGTAGGATACTATAAATGGTTTTCAAAAAGGTTTTCATTTGTTCAAATTCTTACTTATACTGCTTTATCAAAGTTTCACTTCAAACTGATTTATGAAAGGTTTCCAAAGAATTTCTAAAGGTTTTAAATCAAACTTATTTCACAAAGGAATACCAAATCGTGATTTTCTTAATATATAAAGGTTTTCCAAAGTTTACGTCTATGTTTTTATACTTCTACTTGGTTAAGATACCACTGTGTTATTTATGTTTAGATAACGTTTCCACTTTGTGATACACTTATACCTGATGAACGCTTATACTTGTTCACACTCTTACTTAGTGATACGTTTCTACTTCACTTATACTTGATATCGCTTCTACTTCACTTATACTCGATACGCTCCTACTCCACTTGATGTTGCTTCTACTTCATGATACGCTTATACCTGTTAGACACTCCTACTTCACTTGTTGAACGCTCTTACTCCACTTGTTAGACACTCCTACTTCACTTGTTGAATGCGCTTACTTCACTCGTTAGACACTCTTACTTCACAAGAATCACTCCTACTTGTTACACACTCAGTCGTAGTTAGATGTATGTCTGTGCTTGTATAAGTACATATAAATAATGATTGAAAGACTTAGGAAGGCTCGTCCACCCTATTTCCTTTTCTTCATTGAGATGTGGTCTGGTGGGATCGGATGGCCATCCGAAGGTCGTTTGATTCATTAGTTATATATTATGTGTACGAGTATGGACGTACAGGTATGCTCTAGTTAGTCCAGTTATGAGTCTCTACCTCTAGTTCAACACTTACATTAGAAACACACTACCCACTAATTGGAAGTCTCTACCCACTATTTGGGATGCATCTTCAGGACACGGCCTTCTCTGTCGTCTAGTTGGTAACCAGAGTCTCCTGTAGGGAGAGCGGACATTGTGTGTATAGATCTATATAGGATTGACACCCCCTCACCCTGACTGCTAGCTACAGTCCATGGCCTACCAAGCCAAGGGGTGACAAATGTCATATTTTATAGACGCTTGTAGGGCGTCTGGTACTCTAGTGTCGGTTAGTATGGTTACGAGTATCCCAGGTTGCCTTATAATTCATGGCCTTAAGGTAACGGTATCTTACCAGTAATTTACATTGTATGCTAGGAACCCACTTTCAGAGTCACACTGTTTTTAGACCTTACTAGCTGTATCTTTCATTTGATACTGTCTGGGGTCTGTATCCTCTGTTTTAGACCTTACTACCTGTATCTTTCATTTGATACTGTCTGGGGTCTGTATCCTCTGTTTTAGACCTTACTAGCTGTATCTTTCATTTGATACTGTCTGGGGTCTGTATCCTCTGTTTTAGACCTTACTAGCTGTATCTTTCATTTGATACTGTCTGGGGTTTGTATCCTCTGTTTTAGACCTTACTAGTTGTATCTTTCATTTGATATTGTCTGGGGTCTGTATCCTCTGTTTTAGACCTTATTAGCTGTATCTTTCATTTGATATTGTCTGGGGTCTGCATTCTCTATTTTAGACCTTACTAGTTGTATCTTTCATTTGATACTGTCTGGGATCTGTATTCTTTGTTTTTAGACCTTGCTAGCTGTACCTTTCATTTGGTACTTTATGGGGTCTGTGTCTCCTTTTGTTAGACTGAGCCAGTTGTGTCGTTCGTTCGATACTCTCCTGGAGTCTATGATTCCTTTGCCTTAGTCAGCAGTCCTCACTGCTGAGGCATATGTTATTTCCCTGATTTCTCTTGCTTTCTTTAATAATCAAATTCTGTATTTTGATGATGATAGCGATTAAGGGAAAACTACTTTCTACCACCTAACTCCGTCCAGTCTTGGTAGAAGACTGCTTTTATTAAAGAAAATATAGGATTTTCTGGAAAAGACACTAATGTAATGAATACTCTAAAACTACCACTTTTATTAAAGTTATTTGGATAAAATGACACTAAATACTTATGAACTCACCAGCATTTGTAAAAATGTTGATACTCGTTTTTCAAATAACTTGTATTCTCAGGTCAGCATTAGACAGGTACATCCCCAGAGCTGTCGGTGAAGATAGCTTAGTACCATGTTGTTCTTATTATATTTGCTTGTATTACCTTGATGTATTGTAAAGTAAACCATGTAAAGCTATTACTATTAATGCAATGTTTTGTTGTACTTTGATTACTATAATGCATGTGTTGTGATACTTGACATGACGTCATCCACCCCAGAACGTTTCCGCCGTTCCGGTTTTGGGGTGTGACAGATTGGTATCAGAGCATTGTTTATAGTGAGCTAAGTATATCAATTCATAAAAGATATACAGCCTATAAATACAAAAGGGATAAAACACTCTGACCAAGAATTATACTTTAAAATATAACCATATTTTACCAAAGTATAAGAACATCAAGAACCTAAACATTCGAACAAAATTATCACAAGGAGAACAATAATAAAAGTCTTCGGATGTTGAGCACTACAGTCAAACCTGGGCAGTTATGTAATCGTACACTGGAATAAATGTAACCTGATCAACTACATTTGAGGATTCATTTTAGTAAAATCATTTGATATCAGGTTTCTTATAATATATCATATATTTTTTTCGTTTTTCGTTTTTCGGTAGCACAGGGATCAACGAATAATCTTATTTTTCAATCTTGAAATGGATGCTCTCTTGTTGGGTTTGATTGGTTCGATACATCAGTTGGTTCGATGTTGGGCTTGCTAAAGTAATTTCTATTAATTTTGCTTTGATTGTGAACCCTAGTACTTTCTCTGATTCACGTATCAAGTTGCATTGAATTCACTTTCTAATTTGGTTGCTTTTATATGTGTAGGGGCAACTAAAAGTAAAAATACTGAGCAATGTCGATTGTTGGTTCTGTTGTGGACCCAATATTGGGGATTGCTGGTGCCATTATTAACCCAATTGCTCAGACGGCCTTGGTTCCCGTCACTGACCACATGGGCTATATGATTTCTTGCAAAAAACATGTAAGGGGTATGAGGACCAAAATGACAGAGTTGAATGCTGCAAGAATCAGTGTAGAAGACCACATTAGCCGAAACAAAAGAAATAATCTTCAGATTCCAACTCAAATTAAGGATTGGTTGGACGATGTAGAAGAGATCAAAGCAAATGTGGAAAACTTTCCAAGCGATGTCATCAGTTGTTGTAGTCTCAGGATCAGGCACAAGCTTGGACAGAAAGCCTTCAAGATAACTGAGCAGATCGAAAGTCTAACGAGACAAAACTCGCTGATTATCTGGACTGATGAACCTGTTCCCCTGGGAAGAGTTGGTTCCATGATTGCATCCACCTCTGCAGCATCAAGTGATCATCACGATGTCTTCCCTTCAAGAGAGCAAATTTTTAGGAAAGCACTAGAAGCACTTGAACCCGTCCAAAAATCCCACATGATAGCCTTATGGGGGATGGGCGGAGTGGGGAAGACCACGATGATGAAGAAGCTGAAGGAGGTTGTGGAACAAAAGAAAACGTTCAATATTATTGTTCAAGTGGTCATAGGAGAGAAGACAAACCCTATTGCTATTCAGCAAGCTGTAGCAGATTACCTCTCTATAGAGCTGAAAGAAAACACTAAAGAAGCAAGAGCTGATAAGCTTCGTAAATGGTTCGAAGCCGATGAAGGAAAGAATAAGTTCCTTGTAATACTTGACGATGTATGGCAGTTTGTCGATCTTGAAGATATTGGTTTAAGTCCTCTACCAAATAAAGATGTCAACTTCAAGGTCTTGTTGACGTCACGAGATTCACATGTTTGCACTCTGATGGGAGCTGAAGCCAATTCAATTCTTAATATAAAAGTTTTAAAAGATGTAGAAGGACAAAGTTTGTTCCGCCAATTTGCTAAAAATGCGGGTGATGATGACCTGGATCCTGCTTTCAATAGGATAGCAGATAGTATTGCAAGTAGATGTTAAGGTTTGCCCATTGCCATCAAAACCATTGCCTTAAGTCTTAAAGGTAGAAGCAAGCCTGCGTGGGACCATGCGCTTTCTCGTTTGGAGAACCATAAGATTGGTAGTGAAGAAGTTGTGCGTGAAGTTTTTAAAATTGGCTACGACAATCTCCAAGATGAGGTAACTAAATCTATTTTTTTACTTTGTGCTTTATTTCCTGAAGATTTTGATATTCCTACTGAGGAGTTGGTGAGGTATGGGTGGGGCTTGAAATTATTTATAGAAGCAAAAGCTATAAGAGAAGCAAGAAACAGGCTCAACACCTGCACTGAGCGGCTTAAGGAGACAAATTTGCTATTTGGAAGTGATGACTTTGGGTGCGTCAAGATGCACGATGTGGTGCGTGATTTTGTTTTGCATATGTTTTCAGAAGTCGAGCATGCTTCAATTGTCAACCATGGTAACATGTCAGAGTGGCCAGAGAAAAATGATACCAGCAACTCTTGTAAAAGAATTTCATTAACATGCAAGGGTATGTCTAAGTTTCCTAAAGACCTCAACTATCCAAACCTTTCGATTTTGAAACTTATGCATGGAGGTAAGTCGTTGAGATTTCCTGAAAACTTTTATGGAATGATGGAAAAGGTTCAGGTAATATCATATGATAAATTGATGTATCCATTGCTTCCCGCATCACTTGAATACTCCACCAACCTTCGAGTGCTTCATCTCCATGAATGTTCATTAAGGATGTTTGATTGCTCTTCAATTGGTAATCTTCTTAACATGGAAGTGCTCAGCTTTGCTAATTCTGGCATTGAATGGTTACCATCTACAATTGGAAATTTGAAGAAGCTAAGGCTACTAGATTTGACAAATTGTAGAGGTCTTCGTATAGATAATGGTGTATTAAAAAATTTGGTCAAGCTTGAAGAGCTTTATACGTTAGTTGGTGGTCGAAATAGAAAAGCCATTAGCTTCACTGATGAAAACTGCAATGAAATGGCCAAAGGGTTAAAAAAGCTTTCGGCATTAGAATTTCAGTTCTTTGGAAACAGTGCCCAACCAAAGAACATATCCTTTGAGAATCTTGAACGATTCAAGATCTCAGTGGGATGTTCTTTACATGGAGATTTCAGTAAAAGCAGGCACTCATACGAAAACACGTTGAAGTTGGTCATTAACAAAGGCGAACTATTAGAATCACGAATGAATGAGTTATTTGAGAAAACAGAGGTGCTTTATTTAAGTGTGGGGGATATGAATGATCTTTCAAATGTTGAGGTGAAGTCCTCTTCGGTCTACAATTTAAGAGTCCTTGTCGTTTCAGAGTGTGCAAAGCTGAAACACCTCTTCACACTTGGTGTTGCAAACACTTTGTCAAAGCTTGAGCATCTTGAAGTCTACAAATGCGATAATATGGAAGAACTCATACATATCGGGGGTAGTGAAGGAGATACGATTACATTCCCCAAGCTGAAGCTTTTATCTTTGCATGGGCTGCCGAACCTATTGGGTTTGTGTCTTAATGTCAACACAATTGAGCTACCAGAACTTGTGGAGATGAAACTTTACAGCATTCCGGGTTTCACAAGAATTTATCCGCGAAACAAGCTGGAAACATCTAGTTTGTTGAAGGAAGAGGTACATATATATGGTTTATGTTAATACATTTTAAAGAATCTTTTCAACTAAGAGTTTCAGAAAATATATATATATATATATATATATATATATATATATATATATATATATATATATATATATATATATATATATATATGTAATTTGATTGTATGATGTGTTAGTGTTTGGATGTGGCTATTAAAGGATGATTATTTAGCAGGTTGTGATTCCTAAGTTGGATAAACTTGAAATTTATGACATGGAGAATTTAAAGGAAATATGGCCTAGTGAGCTTAGTAGAGGTGAGAAAGTGAAGTTGAGAGAGATTAAAGTGAGAAATTGTGATAAACTTGTGAATCTATTTCCGCATAATCCCATGTCTCTGCTGCATCATCTTGAAGAGCTTATAGTCAAGAAATGTGGTTCCATTGAAGAGTTGTTCAACATCAACTTGGATTGTGCCGGTGTAATTGGAGAAGAAGACAACAACAGCAGCTTAAGAAACATCAAAGTGGAGAATTTAGTGAAGCTAAGAGAGGTGTGGAGGATAAAAGGTGCAGATAACTCTCGTCCCCTCGTCCGTGGCTTTGAAGCTGTTGAAAGCATAAGTATTTTGGGATGTAAGAGGTTTAGAAATATATTCACACCTATCACCGCCAATTTTGATCTGGTGGCACTTTTGGAGATTTCAATTGATTGTAGACGAAATGATGAATCGGACGAGAGTAACCAAGAGGTATGGATTTCAATTTCACTCTCTTACTTAATTAATGATTAAGCCCTTGCTTTTTTAATAAAAAAGGTACAAACCATTTCTTGACGAAATGTTGCAATACAAGTCATGTATAAGAGTGACTAACTTTTTTTTATTTATAAAATAACTACAAAACATGTTTTTTTTTCATTATAGATCATGTGTAAATGTGACTAATTTTTTTCATCACCAAACTTTTGTTGATAAATCATTAGAAATGTCACTAATTACTTTTTAGTATTTATAAAATAAACACAAAACATGTTTTTTCATTATAGATCATGTATAAATCATTAGAAATATCACTAATTACTTTTTAGTAAATAATAACAAATTTAATAAATTATCAACTAAAAATGTCATTCCCTATAAATAATAATAATAATAATAATAATAATAATAATAATAATAATAATAATAATAATAATAATAATAATAAAACTTTTTAGTTCGAAAAAGCCCGTATTTTGAAATAACTAAAATGAAAATATTTGACATTCACTGAGAGCAATTTTTTTTCTAAACAAGATTGTAAATAATTAAAACTAAAAAGATTTTTATATCTGTTATACAAAATTAAAATTTGAAATTAAGTTTATAATTCTTGTATCACAAAGGGATATATAGTAAAATATTATTTTTTTGCAGTCATGTATAGTTGTATCTATAAATGATTTGTTGTGGTAGGAGTGGAAACCACTCAATCTAGTAGACCAACTGTCACATTAGCTTTACATCTGTTTATCTTTCTCCTCTTTTTTTCATCTTTTCAAACCCATAACAAATAAAAATAACATCTTTTCCAACACACTCAACTCACTGTCACATTATTATTTTTAATTTAATTAAATTAGAAAATATAAAACTAAATAAAACATAACATTTTTTAATTAAAAAGCATTAATACAAATAAAAATACACGATAAAAAAAAACATAATTAGAAAAAAAAAACATAATAAAAAAAAGACAGCGGCATTAAAAATAAAAAAGCGACAATTAAAATTAAATAATAATCAAGAAAATTTTAAAACCCCTAACCATATTTTTATGCAATTTGTCGTTTCCGTTCAAACACCATTCGTAGCATCCCTCCTGTCAAGTGATCATGCGGGTTGAGAAAAAACTGCATCTCTCTTTCATGTATCTTTAGGTCCAACAATTTAGCTTTCTTTTCTTCATTTTTTTCGTGTAAGATGCAATTTTTCATCCCTATATCGTTTTCTCTCTTCACCTCTACTTTGTTCACAATGTGGATGCCGATAATTTCGTTGACCGGATCAACGATTAAATTTGGTGTTGATGCTTCAGATGCTGCTTTCTTTCCTTTTTGTTGTCTCCGAGGCGGTGAGTTCAATTTTTGGTGTTGTTGGTCGAACCCTAGTGGAAATTGTGCATCTGAAGATGTTGTATATGCATTGGATGAAGAAGTTTTTGTTCGTTTTGAAGAAGTTTTGGTTCGTCTATGCATTGTATATGCAACCATTTTACATGGTATTTCAAAACATCCCAAGCTTTTTCCCAAAAAAAAGCTTTCTGGTTACTAAGCCTCTGATACTTGCTTTGTGCATCTTTTAGAGCATCTACCTCGGATCTCCCGCTAGCAAGACTGTTCATCTTACGATTAAAGATGCATTTGAAATCGTTGCATTTTTTTTGAAGATGTTTCCAATTTGAGTTTACTTGATGTCGTGTTCGATCCATACCACCCAACTGAACATTAAAATGTTCTAAAACCCGCTCCTAAAATGCATCCGAAATTTGGTGATTTTTGCGCTTTTTATCTTCTAAAACATCAACATACACCATAGCCGAAGCCACCTCTTCCTTTTCCACCCATTTTTTTTTACTTTTGGCGCTATGTGTAGTCGCGTTTGTTCCCGATAACTAGTTACTGCACCTCGATATCTTGTCTGGGAGCGGGATCGTCACTATTATCTAATGATTCTAAGCTTTCATTATCACGATAATAGGATATCTCGAGTGGAGAACTTTGGAATCTGGTTTCAGGAACCCCTTGATGATACTGCATGTATTGAGTAAAACGCATATTAACATGTGTAAGACGAAATGAGTTGTAGCTTTGTTGCATCGGGTTTTGTTTAATTTGAATTTTGTTGATGGTGTTGGTATTGTTGATAGTTTGGGTATTGTTGTAGTTTGGGTTTTGTTGGTAGTTTTGGGATCCTGGAGAATAAAATGGAATTTCTTGACTTGAACCGCCATGCTTCGATTTGTGTTTTTGACAGGATCGTCTTTTTTGATTTTCCTCTGGAATCCATTGAACGGAATTGAAGGGGTGCGTAATGGAATAAGATATATGAATTAAGAAAATATAAGAGTTGATGAAATTAGATTGACAAATTGAGAGAAATATATAAGTAAAAAGTTTTTAAAAAAAAGAAGAATTTTTTTAACTCTTGACCTATTAATAGAGCAAAGAGGACAATTGATGCAACCTTTCATCGAGATTCTTCACCAAACTCACGGGCTACATAACCTGCCAAAGAGATAACTCGTTCTCCCATTCAAGCACCTGACGGTACTATTGATACCGCCTACCCATTTTCCGTCTTCCTGAGCTACTCTGCCCACCCTTATAGGTTTGTAGTCCACCCATCCTTTATTCCTTGTACCAATATGGGATGGAAACATTATTCAGTAAGCCAAAAAAATAACATATAAAGGGTGAGTGACAAAGGTAAGTACTAAAGAGGACCAATCCATTTTTCTTGTACACACACAGGGGAAAATGTAGGATTTCATAGTAGGTGTTGCTGGTGGCACATAGGTGTTGCCTGTAACACCCCAAAAATTATAGGGTAAAAGTTTCATTTTTAAATCGACCATAAACACCATTTATCCTTTTCAATCGTTCAAAAGTATAACTGAGTAAGAATAGTTATCAGAGTACAATCCCAAAATCATAAAGTTGTAGAAACATGGGTGGATACACTGTGACCAAGCCGAGCCCTTCCTTTTCGAGCCAGAAGTACCTGAAACCATAACCATAAAACTGTAAGCACAAAGATTAGTGAGTTCCTTAAAAATACCACATATCATACACACAATGGGCCCTGCTCGGCACAGATCTGTTAGTAACATGCGATGTTCCCCGCCCAACACACTCTTGAGTCCTCGTTAGGCATCAGGCCCCGCCCAGTATACATACAAACACATACAATACATCCATCACAGAATACACTCATCAGGCCTCGTCTGGCAGCTTCCAGAACTGTCAACATCAAACAACACCCAATTAATAATTGGTTCCAAGTCCAATGTCCAACTCACACTCCAAAGACCCAAAAGGTCAAGTAATGGGCCAAAGTACAACATATGGCCCAATTTTCCAAATTAGGTGCAGACCTCTACACGGTCTTTCCTTAAGGCTTATCCAATTATTCCAATCTAATTTCCATGGCCAAATATCACATACTCATAAAGGCCCAAATATGGCCCATTTATGGCCTAGTTTTCCAAATTGGGCCCAAGGCTCTCACATGGGCCTTGTCCTTAAGTCCATACAATTATTTAGTCCATTTACTTATTCTTGGAAAGCCCATTATTAGTCCAATCACCAAAGCCCAATAGTAAGGCCCAACTCAAGGCCCGAGTAAGATTAGAGTTTTCACATGAAATGATGATTAGGGTTAAGTGTTTCTTACTTAACCCATTAAGGACTTAATCTATTAAGTCCATTATTTCCTTACATTAATTTGCCAATGACTATTATTTAATATTTCAAGTTACTAAATAATTCTCGTGTGCGTGCCGATCAATTCCCAAAAATTAGGGTTTTATGCTATTAGGGTTTTCCAACACAATACTAGCCCATTAGTCCATTGATTGGGCTTTTAGGTCACATTGGGCCTTATTGGGCCCATTAGGATTTCCATTGGGCCTACTAGGGTTTCTTTGGGCCCATTAGGGTTTCATGGGTCCCACATTGTCCAAACATCCCCCAAACGAGGTCCAAACGCAATCAAGCACACGACCACCCGACACGGCGACCGGTGGCGGCAGCCACTACCATACGGTGGTGGTTAGGATTCTTCTTTTCATTATTCCTCTTTTGTTACAATTACAATGCTAAACCCCAATCAACCAACACACACAATCACACTAATAAACACATACACACTCACTGATAACACACACACACCCAAGGTGGTTTATAGCGGCAGGCGGCGACACCACAAGGCGGGCAGCAATAGCGTTGACGGTGGCAGCCACCATGGCCGGCTGCCATGGTGGTTCTTCACGCCTTTCACTCAATAGAACCCTCCCCCACACGCCATCGCATAACAACCACGAACTCGACCACCATGACATGGTGGCGTACGGCAGGCGTCGGGCGGTGGAAACAATGGCAACGTCGGGTCGGTGATTCCCAGCTTCCACAATGGATCGGAGGGGCGGTGGTCCGGACTTCGCTACAACAGAAGAACAGGGAGAAGAGGTTACAACCCTCACTTTGCGAACAGCGGCGGCAGTCGGCGAGTCTTCATCTTCTGTTGCAGTGGTCGCGCCTCCACCGGAAAACGACAACAACCGCTGTGGTTCTCGGTTCTCCCATGATTCCCCCGCCGCTCTTCGGTATTTCCTGTCGTGGAGGATGTCGTCGGTGCTCCTAGTTGATCGGGACAGCAGGGTGAGGAATGGAGGTGGCGACTAAACGATGGAGAAGAAGGGGGTGACAGCTGTATCATAACCATCGGTTTAGGGTTAGGGTTTAAGAGGGTAAGGAAGTTATATACCCGGTACCTTACAAACTAATTCCCATAATAAGAACAATAGTCCCTCCCTTCTAAAAAGCATTTCGAATTCACCCCATTATTTACCGTTTAAACCCTGGTTCCCACAATTCCTCTCATATTAGGTCCAACAGTTACCAAACAGCCCCTCTTCTACAAATTGTTTTCAAATGAAATCCATATGTTACCATTCAGCCCCCGCTTCCATAAATTCTTTCATTTTAAGTCCAAATAATACCAAACACCCCTTGACTTATGAAAATCTTTACAAATTAAGTACTAAAATTACGCTTTAACCCCTCGGAGATTCAAATCTCGTCATTTGGATTCCCGAAGCTTACACGCCACTAATTATTATTTGATTTCAGACTATAACAATATGAAATAATAATATGAAATTACTTCTCGGGGTCCCGGGTTTATTATTTAATTATCTTATTATAAACGGGATGTTACAACTCTCCCCCACTTAAATTTGATTTCGTCCTCGAAATCGTTTCTTATCATTCATTACACGCCAGACAACTTGAGCAACACGGCCACAACAATGAGCATAACCCTAGCCTTTCCAAGGCAAACGTAACTAACTCTCGAAGGGTTCTAAAATCTGAAAATAAACGAATCCCTTGCAATATGATCACATTTACTTGATCCGAACCTGAGGTCTCGAGATGGCCTGGCTCCCTGACAGACCTCTTATACCAAATCACCATTGTTGAGCCTAATCCACTTGTCTCTCATCTAACTATGCAACTTCTGATATCTGGGGGTTCCATCATCTAGATACTTCTCATACACATGAAGACCTAATTTGTCAATACTGCCCTAAACACAGAAACTGTCTGAACACTGATCTGCCTGAAGCAGTATGCTGCCACATGGTTGCTTTCCAAAATCTAACAAGGTCTCCCTGGTCTCATTTCGTTCACCAATCATCCAAAATACCAGGTTCCGGCCCGATCGCGGAGCTAATGGACTCCCACATAGTTGCCTCACACGACTTCCGAACGAAATCCTTCACTGGAACTTGCTACCACTAGTTTATCATGCCACTGCGACTTTAACAACCTCCTGATCCAACCAGTCGGATCCATGCATCGAATCATGTCGTTTCCAAATATACGACTAAAAAAGATTGTTACCTGACCAATGGTAGCCATATATCACAAGCAATCTTAAGCAATTTATTGCTTCCTTGATCTCACAACTATAGTGACGTTCCTACGGTCTTATCACTGGATTAACCAGGTCTAATCCCTCTGCAAAAACCCATAAGCCAATCCATGGATTTCCATATCCTCATTGCTACACCCGAACTGGTGGTTACTATTGCCCCTTCCACGTCCTAGCAACGCGCTCATACTATCTACCAACCTAGCAAATGTTGCGGCTACACCCCCACAGAATTACATCACTCTAGCCCTATTTGCTAACTTTGTGAATGCTACGGCTACCCCCGCAGTCTTATAACATTTTTTTCATACTACCTGATCGCTAGTGAATGCTACGGCTACCCCCGCAATCTTACAACACTTTCCATACTAAATGATCGCTAGTGAATGCTACGGCTACCCCCATAGTCTTACAACACTTTCCATACCAGTCAAACATGCGCTCGACCTAACACACCACTGAACTTAATTCATGGCTATAATCCCAACCTGATTTCCCTAAGTCCTGCTATCAAGCACCGAGAAGACGCGATTCATATGATAGGGGGTTTTTACCGAACTCCCAACTCACACAACTCTCAAACCAAGCAACCACTAGGGTTGTCTTCCTTCCTGGAAACAACGCAAAACTTATCCCAGTTTCAAAACCGATTCTGCTTCTGCATTCCGGGATGATTCTCCCCCACTTAGATTCAACTAAGTCTTCTCAACACATGAAAATCAAAGAATTCCCAGTTCTTCTCATTTTCTAATGATCGATCTGATGACAACCAACTCCTTTCAACTAGTGCTCCAAAACTAGGCAATCACAAGTGATCACCCACTTCTAAGAACTAGCTGAACACTTCCTGAATCCTATTGACACTGACAGTCCCTGATACTTGAATGATCCCACACTCAAATCTTGAAGACCAGAAGACATATACTCCCACTAATACATGAGCAACGAGCTACTTCCTTTGGCGCTTTCATCTACCAATCAATAACGGTTATTAAAACCACTGAATCCTGACAATGCTGAATAATCCTCATGTGGGACCCTGTCCGCAAACCTCCCATATAATACCCTTCTTCCCAAGGTGCTCCAACAAATCTCCCGCTCTCGATTCTAGAAATCATATCATTCAGGGTCTCACACCCTGACTCACTCACCAGCTCAATCATCCACAGCTGAACTGTAGTAACTAAAACAACCTTTGCCCTAAACCGGGCCACAACTACTCCCAAGACATAGTCTCCAATCCCAAAAGTGCAATAGATCGCACAATCAATCCTTGTCGTCCGATACAAGAGATCCAAGGTGAAATGGACCTCCAAAATACTTATGCCACATCTACCCACTCGCGCTTACCAACGCTAAACTACTATCGCCAATCCTGGCGACCAATTAACCCCGAGCTGGAATACAACCTGATCCTGGGGTCACAACCCTGCTCAATCCTTCGAGCTCGTAAACATAAAGGGCACATTCCTTGCCCTAGAAAACAACATTCCAACCCTATCAATTAACCATTCTAGATCCAGCTGCATAACTCCAGCTGAACATAATCATTACTCCTTTCTGGAGTCCCCGCGACTCACCTTCTGGCCTCGAGTAAAACCCCCGAAGCCTCAATCTAGTATGCATGTGCCAGACTCTCCCGCTTATCTCGCGGAATGTAACAAGTACAAAACATCTCCCTGATCCCAGATAACTGCAGCCCTCTGCTCACCAAAATATGTTCCGATAACAAGTCCCGATACTGGAAAGCTCGACCAGCTCCTCTCTTGCCGTCGTTACAGGTGTTGAAGCTACTGCGGCAGCCGTCTCAGTAATGGCTGCATAGCGCTCATCGAAATACTCAACCATGATAGTCTTAATAGGCCCAAAATCTTCAACAATTGTCCCTGGACAATCTCAGTCATCTCCTCCCTGATCTCACTAACACGATCCTCTGACAATACGAGATCCTAACCTGGATCCGGTCTCAAGACGTTTTGTAGCCACCATTCTGGTAAGACACCAAAAAGGTCTATGATAACTTATATAATGACAGGGGACCTACTCCCAACCAAACCTAGGGGTTGTGACTTCCTTGCTACACGTATGGGTCCTGTGCTTTCAGTAGTACGAGCCCATACTACCTTCCACACCTACCCATATTTGTCTCAAGTATCACCACAACACCCTAACAATAAACATAAACATAGTGAGCGCTCGACCCTCACCCCTAAAGGACTGCCAAATATCTCATAACTGGTCTACTGGTCCCACACAACCCACCCATCCATGAAACTTCCACCAACCCTGTAGCACTAGTGTATGCCAGACATACATAATGCTGAATCCTATAGACTTTAGAATATCCAATCTTACCCTAAGCCCCAATCAATAAGACCAGAACATAAGGCCAAATCAAACATTCTTGGGCTATAAGATCTTAGTTAAGTACAATCGTGATGCATACACTAAACAACTACAGTAATGATGTCAATCTCATATAAGGGAACCCTAGGCTAGCAGGCATCATGTAATCATGCAATTCTAGCATGCAATTGCTGAAGATCCCTAGCCTAGTAATAGCATGTTATTCTAACATATCACATAATCAAATAAATGTATGGTATTTTGGGGTCTACTTGCTGGCTCCGGCTGATCGTACACTATGCATCCTGATTTACTTATTTTGAAAACCATTTTAGAAATCACTTTGAAAACCTTTCCTTGATTTGAGACTGGATTCACACGAATGTTCCTCCAATTCACTCAAACCAAGGGTCTGATACCAACTTGTAACACCCATAAAATTTGAGCCAAATTAAAACTTTCTAATACATTTTAAAACCATCAAGTTATTATAGTTTGTTTTCAAAATAGTTTAGACATCAAAGTATCCTTAGAATCAATTCATAAGGCCATAAAATATGAGGAGCTGTACGATCACGCCTTTGCCTTCCTGCGATCATCTGATGTACCTGAAATAATAAACTGAAACTGTAAGCCCGAGAGCTTAGTGAGTTACCCCAAAATACCAACACCATACAACATAACCATATCATATAACCAATACATAACATCATGCATAATAAGTCGTCAGCTTGACTCGACCACCTCACAGGCCTTCAGTCTATGTGGACTGTTCTCCAAGCCTTCGGCACGTCTGGACCGCCTCGCAGGGCCTACAGCCTATCCGGACCGCTCGTCGGGCCTTCGGTTTGACTGAATCCCTTTTGTAGGGCCTTCAAGTTATCCGGACCGCCTTGGGTATGTTGGCCTACAGCACAAAGCAGGACTGCCTCAACCCAACCCCAACTCAAACAAGCATGTGTACATAGATGTCATACACTTGCATATATATAACAGTCATACCAATCTAACAGATCACTAATCATAGCCACATCATATAACCAGGATACTGACCTAACCAGGTCACTAATATAGCATCATCCTATATACCAGGATACCGATATAACAATCATAATAGCATAACAACATCTTATCTACCAGGATACCGATCTAACTGATCATAACAGCCTACAAGCATACTATAACCAGGATACCAATCTATCTGAAATCTAACATAGCAACCATCCTAAACCAGGATGAAATCTAGCATATCAATAACATAGCAACCATCCCAAACCAGGATGTAATCTAGCATATCAATAACATAGCAACCATCCTAAACTAGGATGTACTCTAGCATATCATTAACATAGCAACCATCCTAAACCAAGATGTAATCTAGCATATCAATAACATAGCAACCATCCTAAACCAGGATATAATCTAGCATATCAATAACATAGCAACCATCCTAAACCAGGATGTACTCTAGCATATCGATAACATAGCAACCATCCTAAACCAGGATGTAATTCATAAAGGGTCGGCTTTGGTGCCGTAGACCTTGTTGATATAGTGAGGATAACTCACCTGGCACTGCTGAAGTCCCGTAGATAAAACTCCAGCTGCTGGTTGACAGCTTCGCAAACTGTCAACATCAAACAACACCCAATTAATAATTGGTTCCAAGTCCAATGTCCAACTCACACTCCAAAGACCCAAAAGGTCAAGTAATGGGCCAAAGTACAACATATGGCCCAATTTTCCAAATTGGGCCCAAACCTCTACACGGTCTTTCCTTAAGGCTCATCTAATTTTTCCAATCCAATTTCCATGGCCAAATATCATATACTCATAAAGGCCCAAATATGGCCCATCTATGGACCAATTTTCCAAATTGGGCCCAAGGCTCTCACAAGGGCCTTGTCCTTAAGCCCATAAAATTATTTAGTCCATTTACTTATTCTTGGAAAGCCCATTATTAGTCCAATCACCAAAGCCCAATAGTAAGGCCCAACTCAAGGCCCGAGTAAGATTAGAGCTTTCACATGAAATGATGATTAGGGTTAAGTGTTTCTTACTTAACCCATTAAGGATTTAATCTATTAAGTCGATTATTGCCTTAAATTAATTTGTCAATGACTATTATTTATTATTTCAAGTTATTAAATAATTCTCGTGTGCGTGCCGATCAATTCCCAAAAATTAGGGTTTTATGCTATTAGGGTTTTCCAACACAATACTAGCCCATTAGTTCATTGGTTGGGCTTTTAGGTCATATTGGGCCTTATTGGGCTAATTAGGACTTCCATTGGGCCTACTAGGGTTTCTTTGGGCCCATTAGGGTTTCATTGGTCCCACATTGTCCAAACATCCCCCAAACGAGGTCCAAACGCAATCAAGCACATGGCCACCCGACACGGCGACCGGTGGCGGCAGCCACCACCATATGGTGGTGGTTAGGGTTCTTCTTTTCATTATTCCTATTTTGTTTACAATTACAATGCTAAACCCCAATTAACCAACACACACAATCACACTAATAAACACATACACACTCACTGATAACACACACACACCCAAGGTGGTTTATGGCGGCAGACGGCGACACCACAATGCGGGCAGTAACAGCGTTGACGGTGGCAGCCACCATGGCCAGCTGCCATGGTGGTTCTTCACGCCTTTCACTCAATAGAACCCTTCCCCACACGCCATCGCATAACAATCATGAACTCGACCACCATGACATGGTGGCGTATGGCAGGCGTTGGGCGGTGGAAACAATGGCAGCGTCGGGTTGGTGATTCCCAACTTCCACAATGGATCAGAGGGGCGGTGGTCCAGACTTCGCTACAACAAAAGAACGGGGAGAAGGAGATACAATCTCGACTTTGCGAACAACGATGGCAGTCGGCGAATCTTCATCTTTTGTTGTAGTGGTCGTGCCTCCACTGGAAAATGACAACAACCGTTGTGGTTCTCGGTTCTCCCGTGATTCCCCCGTCTCTCTTCGGTATTTCCTGTCGTGGAGGATGTCGTCGGTGCTCCTAGTTGATCGGGACAACAGGGTGAGGAATGGAGGCGGCGGTTGAACGATGGAGAAGAAGGAGGGTGACAGCTGTATCATAACCACCGGTTTAGGGTTAGGGTTTGAGAGGGTAAGGAAGTTATATACCCGGTACCTTACAAACTAATTCCCATTAAAACAACAATAGTCCCTCCCTTCTCAAAAGCATTTCGAATTCACCCCATTATTTACTGTTTAAACCCTGGTTCCCACAATTCCTCTCATATTAGGTCCAACAGTTACCAAACAGCCCCTCTTCTACATTTCAAATGAAATCCATATGTTACCATTCAGCCCCCGCTTCCATAAATTCTTTCATTTTAAGTCCAAATAATACCAAACACCCCTTGACTTATGAAAATCTTTACAAATTAAGTACCAAAATTACGCTTTAACCCCTCGGAAATTCAAGTCTCGTCATTTGGCTTCCCGAAGCCAACACCCCACTAATTATTATTTGATTTCAGACTATAACAGTATGAAATAATAATATGAAATTACTTCTCGGGGTCCCGGGTTTACTATTTAATTAACTTATGATAAACGGGATGTTACAAAATCTACCAAGTAGCACTGCTCGTACAGCCTCAATACACAATCTCTGAAAACCTCTAATGCTCGCACTGATCGAGCGTCCGCAATCTCGACCTCTAGAGGGCAATCCAACATGCCCAAAGACTCAGGGAACCTCTTGCTAAGTGCAAGAGAGACAAATGATCAGGTAGCACCCGAATCGAACAATACCAGAACTAGGATACTGTTCACATGGAACAATCCTAAACAAAACATATAACATGGCACATCAATATCACAAGCGACATATAATAAGAGTTAGGGAGAAGAAATCATACCCGTCAGCACAACGGGTGCGGCGCGTGCCTCCTCGGCAGTCAACTGGAAGGCTCGACTCCTCACCACTGGAGCCTCTGACTTGACCTTCCAGCCATCCATAATCCGCATGGTCGCTAGAGCTGGCGCCGCTGCTACTGTTGACAATCTAGGGCAGTTAAGCTTTTTATGGCCCTTTTAATTGCAATGAAAGCAAATCAGTTCTGATGTCTGAACGATGGGGGTAGGGGCAGTACAACCCTGCCAAGTGCCCAGTCTTGCCGTACGTGTAGCAGCTACAAGCTCCCTCATGTGACCTGCTGCATTTCCTACATCAGCTCTAGCTCGACTGGCCCTTCGACCTAGTGTCGGATCCCTTGGGTTTCTTCCTCGAAACCCCAGTAACTTGCTATGTCTCTGCCTTCTTCTTCCTGAGGTGCTCTAAGTCAATATCCCTCTCCTTTGCCCTGGCAATCATGGAATCTAGGGTCGGGCATGCTGAGTAGCTGACATTCTCCCGAATATCAACCCTCAACTTGTCATGATAGTGGGTCTTCTGCATCTTCTCATCTCCTACATACTGAGGCACCAATAAGGCCTTCTCTCGGAACTTAGCGGAAATCTCCGCCACCGACTTAGTAGTCTGTCTCATGTCAAGAAACTCCCTGGCCAGCTGCTGAAGCTTTACGGCTGGCGCAAAATCAGCTCTAAACCTGGTCACAAAGTCTGACCAAGTCATAACCTCAAGGGTTGGGGCTCCCAGTGAGTCACCAACCGACTCCCACTAATCTCTAGCTCTGTCTCTCAAACAACCGGCAGCATAGTGGACCTTCGACCCCTCCGGGCAGAAACTCGTCAATTGTGCAGACTCGATGTTTGCAATCCATCTCCTACAGTAATAGGGTCCTTCACCCCGTGAAAGTCTGGTGCACTACTTCCCCTGAAGTCCTTGAAGGACAGTGTGTGCATCCCTGACTGGCTGGACGCCATATCACTCCTGAACGTCCTGAGGCGATCCTCCATCAGCTCAATAATCCCCTCCTTGATCGACCCGAAAATCATTGGGGTCACCTCAAGGATGCCCTTTATAATCTCTGACGCAATAAACTCATGCAGTCTGTCATCAACCTGCTCGGATTCCACACCCGAGCCTGAACCTAATCCTGATCCAGAACCTGAACCTCCTGCCCCGTGACGCGTAATCATCACCATTCTGAAACAAAATACATAAATGTCAGGGTCATTTATAATCTCGAGAGGTCTCACACACTCTCCAAGTTCCCTGGTTCTATATTAGCCCTCCTTGACTCGAGTATGGATCCTTTACTTTCAGTAGTACGGGCGCATACTACCTTCCACATCTATTCGTACTTTCCTCAAGGATTTCTTCGACTTCGCCAAGTCCCTTCTATTAATACTGCTCTCCAAGCTAATCTCATCCTAGGCTTGTCCTAGGGAACTTTCCGACCTACTCTCCGCCATCAATTGCACAAGGAGTTCCCGACATCCTTCGATAATTAGATTGCAAATACTATTACATATTCGTTTACAAGTTAGTTAAAGCTAGCTAGAACCTCTTTAAGCACAAAGCAAGCAACATTCGTGCATTGAGTAACCATAACCAAGCATAACCTAATCAGGCTATCATACTGCTGACTAAACAACCCTAGCATACAACTCAAAAAGCTCATACAGTAGGCATATAAGGCATCCTTCCTAGATCCTTAGCCCTAATCTAGCATGCAGTTCTCATAATCATACAATATAATATAACATAACATAACATGTATGGGTATCTTGGGAAAACTTAATTGAGCTCGGCCGTTCGCACGCATCACACACTTTGTTCTTTCTCGAAACTCCTTATTTTTAAATATTAGAAAACTATTTTCTCGTAAAAATCTTTCAAGCCCTCAATTTGAGTCCAGACACCCCCGAAGGTGTGTCCGAATCCCTCAAACCAAGGCTCTGATACCACCTTGTAACATCCCAAAAATCGAGACCAAAAATTTTGTTTTTAATTATGTTACTTATAAAATAGTTCATGGAAAAACATCATTGATATCATAGCACACCATAAAATCACAGTCACATGTATCCAAATCGTATCATCAAATAGTAATAATGTCAGAGTACAATCCCATGTGTCACACCCCAAAACCATGAACGGTGGAAACGTTCTAGGGCGGAGGACGTCATGTACAGTATCACAACAATGAAAAGTAGTAAACAAGCAACAACATCATCCATTGCATTAATAATATAATTTTAATACAAGTGTGTTCTGTAAAATTATGATCAACACTAAAGTACAAATCAAAATGAAAGATGAGTCTTGAACGAGCACCATCTTCTCTAAACCTTGCATCGGTACCTGTCTATGGTTGACCTGAGGATATAAGTTATTTTGAAAGAGAGTATCAGCTTTAAAGCTGGTGAGATCATAAGTATTTTAGTGTCTTAACTTGTATGTAAGTATTTGTATGTATTTGAAATGTAAGTATTGAAAATGTATATGAACTGAAGTATTGAAAATGTTTTGAATGATCCTAGGAAGCCCTATGTTTCCTACTAATCATATCCTTCTACCAAGGCATCTAGTGTCTGTGTGTGTGTCTCTTGTAAGAGTGTGTATTTTCCCAAATCCGACTATCATTATCCAAAATATAGCTTCTACATTACCGTGCGTCGTGTGAATGTTCATGAAGTGAATGTAATGGGAAAATGAAATATTACTATGGTGTAGTGTCGAACTACAACCGTACTAATTACCCTCAGTCTAGAGTAATTCTTATAAGTACTGTAGTATTTGTAATAAGTGACTACTTCTGTACTCCTATTGCCTTATTTGAGGGATAAGGCTTAATGTGATGGCTAGATCCCAGGCTAAACGCTCCCCTGTCAAAGGGATTTTGGGACCTTTACACGACCCTTGCATATATGCAAGCCGTGAACATCCACATTTCTATGATCATGTATACCCGATATAACTATCACAATGTGTTGTGATTCATCAGTATAGTTAGATCCTGAACTTTTCCTATGCTATAGCACCTGGTGATGTCTGTCCTATTATCGTATATGTAAACACACTCATGTAAACGTATATATGTAAATGTAATCATGTAAGCGTAATCATGTAAACATATCTATGTAATAATATAGTAATGTAGCTGTGTGTTCTGCGTGTGCTAGATGTAATGTGTGTTCTCTCTCTATTTAGCAAGTATTGACTCATGAATGAACTGACTCATTGAATGATATCGCATTCTAGTAATAGTTCTAGTATCTTCCTAAACTACCCATATGGTAGCTTACTAGTAATATAACTGGTACGAAATGAACATGGGCGTGTACCCTTGCTACCCAAGGGTATTGAATTGAACTGAAAGAACCTTTATGACTATATATGTACACATGATATATAACTAATATTTAGACAACCTTTGGACGGATACCCGATGTCCCACCAGACCACATCTCAACGGCGAAAAGGAAATAGGGCGAGCAGACCTTCCTAAGTCTTTTAAACATTTCTTATATAACTATACATACATAGGCATGAAATTTATAATATAAAAGCATAAACTAAGTTTTGTAAAACCTTTGAACATAATTCTTATCTAAGAAAAGATCGACTTGATGTCAATCTATTAAAACGGGTTAAAAACATAGGTTTGATAAACAGTTTTAGTATAAAGAAAGCATTTGGTGGAAACAAAATTGTACATGAGTTTGAAATGAAACATACAATGTAAAAATAAGGACTTTTAAACATATAAAACGTTTATGAAAACCATTTGAAGAAATCCGTTTGGTAAAACGGCTAATGAGTAGTAAATCATTTGAATGCTGCTTATTAATCACATGTGATTGATATAATAACTAGCATGATTCTACTTCATTACTCTACTTGTATCCCCCCTCCCATAAAACATTTAAAACATTGATTAAGGGGTATGAACTCAACTGTTGTGGGTGATACGGATGAACTGAAGAGGTAGGACTGCTAGGTGTCAAGTGGAGTCTTGAACACACTCTAGGATCCTAGTAAACATATAATATCATATATATATGTAACAAATTAGTCTATAAACAGCTAATAAACAAGTCAAGACACCCTAGGACATGCTAAACACCTTTATCAAGTGTTATTAGCCTCTAGGATTGCATCTAAGTGTTTGTAGGGGAAGCTATTGTGTGTAGGGCTCAAGGAAAACTCCACCATGAAGTTCACGGCCCTAATGACACTACCAAATGAGTTTACGGTTGTAAACTCATGAGTTTACGGCCGTAAGCTCATACTTATGTGACCATTTTGTGTTTGATGATCTACAAGACCCTAAGAAGCATTTCTACTTCATGGCTTGGTCTATGGAAGAATTTAGGGCATTATATAACTCCTTTTAGGAGTTTACGGCCCTGGGACCAAATCCCATGGAGATTACGACTGTAATCTCCCTTGGATGGGTGTTTTTGGTGTTTTCAAGTCCCTAATTTAACTAGGAACTAAACTAGGCTAGTGTACAAGGCTTTAGAAGAGTTTATAGCACTTTTGGCCCTATTGTTTGGAGTTCACGGCCCTGGAACTTCTTGGGCCGTGAACACCTTACTCTTGGGGTTATAATGGTGTTTTCTAGTCCTAAACACATTAGGGTACATGTCTAAACTAGTCTCTTGACTTAAGGAAGGCTTTTAGGGTGTTTTGGCACCTAAAAATGGAGTTCACGGCCCAAGAACACCCTTGGCCGTGAACTCACCTTTTTTCCTTGATTCTTAATGTTTTTGATGTTTAAACAAGCCATTGGTAGTTTCTAGTTTCAGTTCCAAGGCTTGGAGGGACATTGGGCACACTTTGGCCCTTATATAAGAGTTTACTCTCCAAGATGTTTTTGGGCGGTAAACTCCCAAATCTTGTTGTTTTGATATGATTTGTATGTTTTTAGGTACTTAATAAGCTATA
The DNA here is from genome assembly GCF_051521515.1 of Lactuca serriola. Lineage (NCBI taxonomy): Eukaryota > Viridiplantae > Streptophyta > Magnoliopsida > Asterales > Asteraceae > Lactuca > Lactuca serriola. The sequence continues at coordinate 9,248,654 of NC_136409.1, read as the reverse complement.
TAATACAAATAGAGAGAGGTACTCACGATTTAGGATGAAAAATCGAAGATCCGTGAGAGAGAAAATGGCTTTTCTCTAGTTGGAAATGTAACTAATGAATAAATATGGTTCAGAATTCTATATATAGTCCTGGGATTTTTGGCAGAAAATATTTTATTCCTGAAATGAACTCTAATATCATAGAGTTTTGGAATAACAGTGTTGCACAAAACCCTAGTGCATCCACTCTTCTGATATCTCCTTAAGTGTAAATCCTGAAAAACTGTCAAACATATAACCAAAAGTCTGAAAATTCACTGTAACTGTTCTAATCTTCTACTGACTTGATATGGCTTGTACAGAATGGAAATTTTGGGTTGTCACACCATGGATCTCAAATGAGGAAATCATGTGTGTGCGATGCGCTGCTACACTGCCGACTCTTTCCCTTTTGACGAAGAAGTACCTGAAACCAAAACTGAAAACCATAAGCACAAAGCTTAATAAGTTCCCCCCATCATACCACATACCATACAACATACATACTGTCGGGCGATTCTGGGGTGCCCAACCTACCCATGTCAAGCAGTTCTGGGGTGCTGACCTACCCATATCAAGTAGTTTTGGGGTGCCGACCAACCCATGTCAAGCAGTTCTGGGTGCTGACCTACCCATGTTAGGCCATTTTGGGGTGCCGACCTACCCTCCAGTCTATCTCAACCAGCTACGAGGACTGTTTCACCCCTACTACTACCACACAACAACATATCATAATCATACTGCCAGACATATCTGGGGTGCCCGACCTACCCTTCGATCCTAACGACCGAACTTGGGGACTATTCCCCTCCTACTACCACTATCACATATAACATATCATGCTAGCACATAAGACACATCAGGTAGTAGCAAACCTAGATAATTATCACAAAGACAATCATCTATCAACACTCTTCCTGGTGGGCCGGCGTTGTGGTCGTAGACCCACCTCTACTAGAAGGTAACTCACCTCATTGTCGTGTAGTATCTGATGGGTTTTGAGCATTCTAACACTCCTATGGTGTACAAGCAACCCCAGAAACCTTGGATCAATGTTTTACTAAGATACATGCAAATAATTATTTTCCAAGGCTCTTAACCTAACTAGCATGGCATGGGGTACTTGAATCAAATAAAGCTAGTAGAGTTACTTACCTTTTAGTAGTAATTGATTGCTTGGAGTTTGAGAGCCTAGCACTAATAATGTGGATGCCTCAAATGGAAGTCACAAATCACCACAAACTTGGACCCTTGAGAGAATAGTCACTATCTTCTTGAAATCGACCCTCTTAGTTCTCACACAACAACTAGTGCAATTTCAAGAACCAAAGCCTCCTTTATATAGTATGGTGGATTAGGGTTACATCCATGTAAATCTTAATACCCATGTCTTTTCATTTCCATGAGATCCATGGGTTAAAGCTCCATGGACTTTCCTTGCAAGCCTAGCCCATTCCAAATAAGCATTAGCCCACACTATAGAAATACAAGAGCCCATATTTAATTAGTCATACTTTTGATCATTAAATTAATTCTAAAGTAATTATAGATCAATACTAATTAAATAATATGACGTTATATTAATATATTAGAACTTATAATATATTAATAAATCATAACTTATACTATTCTCAAAATATTATCCATAAATTGTTCGGGTGAAGTGCAACCCAAATGGACCATTCCGGGTCGGGTCAAGTACATACCAAATATAGTTATGGACTTAGACACTATATCCAACAATCTCCTACTTGGATAAGTCTAATAACTATAGTTGCAAGTATGACTTCATGAACCGATCAGCAATTGTAGCTTTTAAAACACTGTTGAACTATGAAGCGTCATTTTAGATAAGTGATCATATAACCCTCTGTTCTAGATACCAGCCGGACAAATAAATGGAACATGGTCTTGCTTATTGTCCAGCATTTTTTTCCCGATTTCCGATTTGTTTGACATAGAACTTAACTGAACACATCAATTTAGTTCTGACCGGGCCCGGTACATAGGTCAAAATAGAATCATCGAGGGGACCAGATATCGCTTCTAATCCTAGAAGGAACAGATAAACTTCGACTCATATGTTTGCTTTACTACTTGTTGAATTACACATAAAGGTACGTTTTATAACATCAAGTTACAAATGCGTTTACGCAAAATGAATGTATAACCAACTCATAGGCAACAAATCATGTCTCTAAGTTTGAAGACTTATATGATATTACCGTCTCACGATCACTCGAGATAAATTCCATGAAGTGATGCAAGTGAGCGTGGGTTGAATCCAATACTCAGAACTTATGAGCACTCATGAGTGTTGTAGTACCACTTTGCCCTACGTCTTGGACCTCTACAAGCCAACCCATGACAGTCTTGATTCATATCTACTTCCAACATATGACCGACTGTGGAGAGTTTGAATAATATGATATATACCATAACATAATTATTCTGGAAGTCAGAACATGCAAAAAGAAATTATAGTAAACGACTGACAAGAGATAGTAACACTTTACTCATAAATAAACACAACTTTTATTCATCATCAAATGTCAATTACACCTTACAAATTTCAAAATTATCTAACTTCTAAAAACTAATATCATCCTTTAGCCCTATGCTCCTTGCATGCTGAAGATGCTTAGCCCTACTCAGTCCCTTCGTGAGGGGATCTGCTGGGTTCTCATCCGATGATACTCTCTTTGCCACGAGGATTCCTTCTTCTATTCGATGTCTGATGAAGTCATATTTTCTGTCAATGTGTCTGGATCTCCCATGATCTCTTGGTTCCTTAGCTAAGGCAACCGCACTATTGTTGTCACAGAAAATATCCATTGGATCCTTTATAGCTGGTATAACTCCAAGGTCTCCGATGAAGTTCTTTAGCCATATAGCCTCCTTTGTTGCCTCGCTTGCTGCTATGTACTCTGATTCGCAAGTTGAATCAACCACTGTATCTTGCTTGGAACTTTTCCAAGTAATTGCTCCTCCGTTTAGGGTAAAGACCTAGCCCGACTGAGAGCAGAAATTATCCCTATCAGTTTGAAAGCTAGCATCACTATACCCTGCTACTTTCAACTCATCACTCCCACCAAGGATAAGGACCCAGTCCTTAGTCCTCCATAGGTACTTGAGAATATTCTTTACCGCAGTCCAGTGAGCCTTGCCAGGATTCCCCTGATATCTGCTGACCATGCTCAATGCAAAGGCAACATCAGGACGAGTACAAGTCATATCATACATGATCGAGCCTACAACGGAAGCATATGGTACTCGACTCATCTCAGCTATCTCAGCCTCTGTACTCGGGCTCTGAGTTTTACTCAGTCTAGCATTACACTGGGTAGGTAACTCACTTTTCTTGGAGTTATGCATGTTGAAACTTTTCAACACTTTGTCCACATAGGTGCTTTGACTAAGTCCAATTAGTCTTTTACTTCTGTTTCTCAAAATCCTTATCCCTAGGATATAGGCAGCTTCTCCAAGGTCCTTCATATCGAAACACTTCCTAAGCCAGGACTTCACTTCCTACAAGGTTGGGATGTCACTTCCTATGAATATTATGTCATCCACATACAATACCAAAAAGCTAACTATACTCCCACTAGCCTTGACATATACACAAGATTCATCTTCGCATCTCGAAAAGCCAAACTCTTTGACTTTCTCATCGAAACAAAGATTCCATCCGCGAGGTGCTTGTTTCAATCCATATATGGATTTCTCAAGCTTACACACTCTATTAGGGTACTCTGTACTGACAAAACCCTCTGGCTGAACCATGTAAACATCCTCAGCCAACTTTCCATTAAGGAAAACGGTTTTGACATCCATTTGCCATATTTCATAATCATGAAATGCAGCAATGGCTAACATAACCCTAATAGACTTAATCTTGGCCACTGGAGAAAAGGTCTCATCATAATCAACTCCCAGAGTTTGAGAATAACCCTTTGCAATCAGTCGCGCCTTATAATTGTGTACATTACTATCCATGTTGGTCTTCTTCTTGAAGATCCATTTGTACCCAACTGTCTTACGATCAGGTACATTGTCAACCAAGTTCCAAACTTGATTGTCATACATGGACTGTATCTCGCTGTTCATAGCCTCTTTCCAATTAGCAGCCTCAAGGCCTGCCATGGCTTCCGTGTAGTTGTTAGGCTCATCCAGATTTACCAATGTGTTATCACTGATAAGTGTATCACCCTTTGCAGTAATATGGAAACCATAGTAATGCTCAGGTGCATTCCTAACTCTGGTGGAACACCTCAGAGGTACAGACTCTTCAGTCGGCTCAACAAGAGTTTTCTCCTCAGGTTGAGGGCTAGGGTTTAAGGTTCCTTCACCACTTGACTCTTGAATTTCTTCAAGGTCAATTTGCCTCCCACTGTCTCCTTGGCTTATGAATTCTCTCTCACGAAAGACTCCTCTTCTTGCTACAAAGACCATATTATCATTGGGTCTGTAGAAGATGTAACCAAAGGATTTATGTGGGTAGCCGATGAAAATACACCTCTCACTTCGAGGTTCAAGATTATCGTGAGTCTCGCGTCTCACGAAATCCTCACAACCCCAAATCTTGATGTGGTCTAGATTGGGAAATTTTCCAGTCCACATCTCGTGAGGTGTTTTGGCAACCTTCTTTGTAGGGACTGGATTAAGGATATGGGCGACAGTCTCTAAGGCATACCCCCAAAATGAGATTGGTAGCGAAGCTCGACTCATCATGGAATGAACCATGTCCAACAAGGTCCGATTGCGCCTCTCAGCTACACCATTCAACCATGGTGTCCTGGGAGGTGTCAATTGTGAGACAATCCCATATTCTTTAAGATAGTCAAGGAACTCAGTACTAAGATACTCACCACCTCGATCGGATCGAAGCATCTTAATGTTCCTGCCCAGCTAATTCTCCACTTCTTGCTTAAACTCTTTGAACTTTTCAAAGGTTTCTGACTTATGCTTGATTAAGTAGACATATCCATATCTACTGAAATCATCAGTAAAAGTCACATAGAAGCGATTAGCATCTCTTGTGGCAGTTTTGAAGGGTCCACACACATCCGTGTGTATGAGATCCAACAAACCTTCACCCCTAGCACAAGTGCAAGTAAAAGGTGACTTTGTCATTTTTCCAAGCAAACAAGATTCACAACTATCATCCGACTTTAGGTCGAATGACTCCAAAACTACATCCTTTTGGAGTTGGCCTATGCGTTTCTTGCTTACATGTCCAAGACGACAATGCCACAAAGATGCTTTATCTAAGCTAGTGGAAGAATCAATACACAACACATTATTTACTAGGTTATCTACAACAGATACAGTTTCATACACACCATCACAAGATAATGCTTTAAAATAAAGAACATTATTAAAGAAAGCATCAATACCACCATTTTTGTCATCAAAATAAAAGGTAAAACCTTCTTTGTACAAAGCATGAAAGGAAATAAAATTTCTTGCCATTTCTGGAAAATAACAACATTTATTCAAATCTAAAGTAAACTCACTACTTAGCAATAAAGAATAAACTCCTATCTTGGTGACAGTTGAAGCTTTCCTGTTCCCCATGATCAAGTTTATCTTTCCATATTCCACATTCTCACTTCTTAGTCCCTGCAAATCAGAGCATATGTGAATTCCACAACCTGTATCAAGGACCCAAGACTTAGAATGAGGTGAGTTATTAGACAATATAGTGTATATACCTGCTTGGTTGGGTTTTACTTTCCCATCCTTAACATATTGCTGGTACTTTGGGCAGTTTCGCTTCCAGTGTGACTTTTCATGACAATGTAAGCATTTAGCCTCATTAGGGTTAACAGAAGGAGTGACAAAACCTTTCTTGGTCTTGCTTGAAGAGGAGCCTTCAAGGGTCTTACCCTTGGTACCCTTAGTAGGGTTCTTCCTCTTCCTTCCTTTGCCTTGCCCGATTGCCAAGACAGAAGTCGTAGTAGGAGTTAGAGTAGTAACACCCGACTTACCCTTAAGACTACTTTCTACAGTTTTTAAGAGTCCTTGAAGTTTACTAAGAGTAACTTCTTCCTTTTTTCATGTGGTATGTCATTCAAAATTGATCATAACATGAAGGAAAGGAGTGCAAAATGATATCTATTGTCATCTCCTCAGGAAAGTCAACATTTAGTTTCTTCAAACGGTACACAAACCTTTGCATTTTCTGCATGTGGGTCGTGATGATCTCACTATCCTTCATTCGGGTAGTTATCATGGAGGAGATTATTTCATACTTTTCTTGACGAGCACTTTGATGGTAGCGGTCCATCAAATCCATGTACATCTCAAAAGGGTAATGGTCCTCATAGGGCTTTTGGAGCTCGGCTGTCAGGTGACCATCATGATGCATGCTACCTTGGTAGCATCCCTTTCTTGTGCCTAAAATGCAGCGATCTCCTCTGGAGTAGCAGTAGACTCATCAATCTCCTTTAGCTCCTTATCAAGGACATACTCCTTGTCCTCGTAATGAGTAACCATCCTGATGTTTCGAATCCGATCCATAAATTTGGAACAATCAAAGATGACTCCCCACAAAGATTTATGAGAGAAAAAGAGTCAGTAGGGTTTGAGCCAGAAGCATTGTTTGAGGACATCTGAAAAGAAAAAAGACAAGTTTAGATTAGATATAAAGATAGTCCTTAATAAAACACCCAAATGTAATATTAAGGCTAGTACCCAACACAATATATTTATAACTTAGAAGATGGATGCCGTAATCCAAGCTATAAAATATTTGAAGGTAGGTGAATGACGATTCACCAATTTCCACCATGAAAACGAAATATTTAATTAGGTTTTAATTGGTTTAGAAACTCCTAGATTCTTTGAGATTCATTGAACTTTTCAATGGCATGTTTCAATCTCGAGTGTGCCCTTTCGAGTTTTGTGACTAGGATGCCAAGGATCACAAAAAAGGTGTGAAGTAACCATGCAAATTACTTGGTACCCTTAATGTTTATTACCTAATTGATGTGCCGGTTAACCACACATGCTCCACCGATCTATAATAAACTTTAAGTCACCCTTTGCCTACCTTGTTAAGTCCAGGTTAGTGTGCGGTTAACCACACACGCTCCACTAACGACTTAATCAAAGTGCAAAGTGTAATTTCATGGATTAGCACCTTATTCACATTTTCCTAACGTAACCAAGATTGGGAATTAATAAATGGTTTAGTTACTTTACTATATTCATCATACTTAAATGAGAATTATAGTCCTTGTCCTACCTTTTTTTGGCTAACGACCCTCCACCGATCAAGGAAGCAGTAGGTGAGAATAGACACCCATTAAGCTGCCATTTTATAGGCATCAACCTTATACCCCCCCCCCCCCTTATAGACCGACTTCGTGAATGAGGCCTACTAATGGTAAGACGAGTTTTAATCTTATACATACATATATATATATATATATATATATATATTATTAATTTATAATATTACAAAGTATAAGGGTTGAATTTTAATTTTTTAAAATTCTAAGGGTTGGAACTAAAGTTTTAATATGACTTTACTTGTTCCAAAACTTGAGGACAAGTTTTGTAAACTTTCAAAAATTTTCATTTCTCATAACTTATGAGTTAGTTGAGTATTAAAAATGAAGACTCTTCATTTTTTTAACCCATGTGTTCTTATAATGGGTTTTTATTAAAGTGTGACTTTTGGTTATCAATAACTTGAAGACAAGTTATGGACTCCATTAAAACACATAATAATCAAGAATTAAACTACTAAGGAGGTTACAAATAATTCCTATGATCATCTAAACTCATAAGTTCAAGTACATGATTATCAACAATTTCAAGAATCATAAATAACTTATCTAAAACTTGTAATTTTGATAATAGCCATTGTAAATGAGTTAGCATAAACATCACACCAACTAAAAAAAGTTTTATAATACCAAAACAGTTTAGGGTAATGTTTCTAGTCCATTTCCAGCAGCAAAACTCGAAAAATTGGACACTGTAGCCTCTACTCGTCAAGTGCATGAACTAACTCGACGAGTAGCATGCTTTTCTTCATGGACTCGTCGAGTTCATACGAGCAGTGAACAAAAAACTTCGATTTTCAAGCTATTTGCATCAAGTATCAAGTAAACAAACCTAGGCTTTGATACCACTGATGGGTTTTGAGCATTCTAACACTCCTATGGTGTACATGCAGCCATAGAAACCTTGGATCTATGTTTGACTAAGATACATGCAAATAATTATTTTTCCAAGGTTCTTAACCTAACTAGCATGGCATGGGGTACTTGAATCAAATAAAGCTAGTAGAGTTACTTACCTTTTAGTAGTGATTGATTGCTTGGAATTTGAGAGCCTAGCACCAATAATATGGATTCCTCAAATGGAAGTCACAAATCACCACAAACTTGGACCCTTGAGAGAATAGTCACTATCTTCTTTAAATCGGCCCTCTTAGTTCTCACACAACAACTAGTGCAATTTCAAGAAACCAAAGCTTCCTTTATATAGTGTTGTGGATTAGGGTTACATCCATGTAAACCCTAATACCCATGTCTTTTCATTTCCATGAGATCCATGGGTTAAAGCTCCATGGACTTTACTTGCAAGCCTAGCCCATTCCAAATAAGCATTAGCCACACTATATAAATACAAGAGCCCATATTTAATTAGTCATATTTTTTATCATTAAATTAATTCTAAATTAATTATAGATCAATACTAATTAAATAATATGATTTTATATTAATATATTAGAACTTATAATATATTAATAAATCATAACTTATACTATTCTCAAAAGATTTTCCATAAATTGTTCGGGTGAAGTGCAACCAAATGGACCATGCCGGGTCGGGTCAAGTACATACCAAATATAGTCATGGACTTAGACACTATATCCAACAGTATCTGCACTGTCCTCGGTACTGGGATCAACTCTTCTCAACTCCTCAAATTCCTACACAACAAAATTTCTCAATTACCATTTCATACTCATAACCCTTTCAAGGGTCAACTCAAGTCTAAGTCAAAGTCAAGGTCAAAACCATGGTCAAAGTCAACATTTGGTTGACTCAACTCGCCGAGTTGGTCCACCAACCCGTCGAGTCCTGTAATCCACAAACTTCAAGAACTTTGATCCTACTCATCGAGTCTTTCAAGAACTCGTCGAGTTTCCCTTACACATAATCGGGACCTTTTGCTCATGACTCGCTGAGTTCATCCTTGAACTCGTCGAGTCCAGCTTCATACAAGTTGGAGTGTTTAGTCCTTGACTCCTCGAGTTCTTCCTTGAACTCGCCGAGTGCATTATCATACAGTTGGGATATTGCCTTGAGCTCGTCGAGTTCATCCTTGAACTCATCGAGTCCTTCGATCTTCAAGTCCATAATCGTGTCTATCTTGTTGATTCCTCTTCTAGACTCAACCCGATTCCTTAGAAACAGAAAAGGTTAGGGAACCCTTACCTGGCTCGCCGAGTCCCCCAAAGTCCATGACCATGCAGTTGATTTCCGTTGGGCTCATTGCATCCAAAGCATAGATCTGACCTCCTAGGGTCCATATTACACGTAAAGCTACGAACTTGATGTCCATGCGGATTTGGCTCAAATGGCCTTAAAATGGGGTTTATATGATGCATAGGACTCCCATGGCCATAAAGTTGGCACCTTTATGCCATGGGAACCCTCAATGGTTCCATATCTGAAGTTAACACTTGCTTCTTCAAGAACCCTCAGGCTTCTACTTCTTCCTTCAAGCTTCAAACAACTTTAAACACTCAAAAATGGCTCAAGAACACTCAAAAAGCTTTAGGGTTTCGAGTTAGGGCTTTCTAGAAGTGAGAGGGACGATGGAGGCTGAAATAAGACTAGAAAAAATGTTTAAATAGGGGGCAAACCCTAAATATTAGGGTTTCATCCAGGCAGCCCTACTCATCGAGTCGGGCTCCCGACTCGTCGAGTAGGTCATTTAAAACCCGCGTCCATAATCCAGTCTACTCGACGAGTTGGGCCTCCAACTCGCCGAGTCCCAATGCAAAACATGCAATTACTTAAATTTGAATACATACCAGGAACCAGGTGTTACAAATCCCCCCCACTTATTTTAGACTTTGTCTTCGAAGTCTGCTTTAGTTACACGTATACATGGTATTAATAAGGCAAGAAAACAGGGTGGTCATGACCCCGTGGCCCCTATAGAGGTTCCGCCACTACTGAAGTCATAAAGTTCCTGTGACTTTGCATGACTTAATGGGGTCCAAACCATAATCTAAGCTTCCTAGTCTACACTTCTATCAACTCACTCTTACCATAAAACTTTTCGAACTCTAATCCAAATTTCATAAAAGTCCCGAATTATCACTTTACGGTTATACCCTTGGGCTCCAAAACTCTAACTGAACTCTTGGATCACCTAATCTATATTATTCACACCCAAAGAGGGTCTAAATCTCTCCTTCCCCAAGGCCCAAAACATTATTATAACTGATCTTCGGGTCGCGACTCCGAATTAGGAAATGATTCAAAACAGGATGTTACATTGCCGATGACACATTTTTTTCTTTTACGTAGTGGCACAATAGTAAAAAAAATCGAAAAAATTTACATTGTGTCCGAAAAAAGATGGGTTGCCGGTGCTACTATGGGCACTATGGTGGAACCGCCCTTGCGATATATATATATATATATATATATATATATATATATATATATATATATATATATAGAGAGAGAGAGAGAGAGAGAGAGAGAGAGAGAGGAATGTGATACTTCTATTGGGAAAATGGGACACTGTCTTAAATATTGTATTTTTTTAATGTAATTTATATATTTAATCATTTTAGTTTATAAGTTTTATATATTTTTGATATGAAAAAAAGTCTTTTATATATTAGATTTAACATAAAAATCTAGCAATATTAATAAAAAATATGGACAATTTGTATCACATCATATCAAAATTTAAAGTAGAACGGTAAAAGTAAAAGAATGACAACCAAACCAGGGTTAATCTAATTTTTTTTTTTTTATAATATTTAATATTTTGTTGTGATCTATGCATTTAAAATTAAATAACAACATAATCCAAAACCCTAAATTGCGAGTCTCCCCAGTTTCTCTCTCACTAGTCCTCACTTACGATGGCGTTACGTCGCTCTCTCACTGCCTACGATCCCTTGCTGCTTCTCATTACAATAACGAAAAGTTGAATATCCATATATTTGTAATTTATCGATCACTTCAAAGTTTTTGATCAAAAGGGTGAGTATTTGGAAGTGAAATCGAACGAATCTTGTCAAATTTTTGATTTTGTTGATGGATTTGAGTGGAGGTTTGGGCAGAACGGGAATGTTGGTCTGCAGGTGGTTATAAACATGGTTGAAGATAAAATGGAGGTGTCACCGTTGTATTATAGATCTCTTAGGTTCTTGATTATGCATTATTACTATAATGCTTGGAATTATAATCCATCCATATACGTAGCCTCTTTACAACGGCCAACGGCCAAGGTTTCTTCCAGGTACCATTTGATCTTTTAGAATCCAGTTGTGTGAAACACCCTGATTTGGATCAAATATTGACCAACAACTCCTAAGTTCTGGATTAATCAATTGTTTTCTTGATCTTGATAGCAAGTGGAATGATTTTCTACTTCAAATTGATAAAAATCTACATTATAATTAGATTAGCTTGAAAAAAAAGGTCCAGGTGCGTTTGGTGGGTCTGGTAAAGGAATCTTTTATTTTAAACAAATTTGCTTTCATCCCATTTCTTTTTTTCTTGATCTGTTCAAGATGGTATGTGGGGTGGATAAGTTACACCTGGGAGCGATGGGAAGGGGTATGTGATTTACAGAGGAGGTGACTTGGGGTTGAGGATGGTTTATGGTTGGCCGAGTTTCATTTATATAAACAAATAAATATATAAAACAAGGGGTAAAATGGTCATCTTATATGTATTTAAGCGTCCTCTTTTAATGGTGACCATTTTTACAGTTTACTCTCTTTGTTTTTTAATTGTGATGCCCAAAACCGAACACTTTTTTTTTTTTTTTTTTTTTAATATTTATTTATTTATTTATTTATTTTTTTAATTTAAGAAGGGGTACCTCCATACCAGTGTCAGCTTCTTATTCCCAACCAGTCAAATAGGGACTTCGGTTGTTTGGAAACAGTTCCGTGACTTGGATGGCAGATAAATTTAGTAAAATTAACCCTTCAATTAACCTACCTTTTTCTTATTAACTCGATTTCAAGCTAAATTCTGATTCTTGTTTGAAAATAAGTTGCATCTTTATGTTTGTATTATCTTGTTGCATAGGATCCTTAGCATCTTTTAATTATTTATTTGAAGGTGAAAGATCCAACTATTTTTAATCTGTTGGCATTTTCCATCATTTGCAACTGTTTCTTGAAAAAAAATACCTAAAATCAAAATAACCATTTTCAAATCCTAAATTTTAAGAGAGAATTGTTAATGGACGTGGAATCATAAATCATTAACACAGTTAAGTACACAAATTGCTAATTACATTTCTTGCTGTGCAGATTGAAATTCTATCAGAGAAAGCGACATTACAAGAAGCCACTGGCAGTATTTCAAATCTTGTATTTCCATCCTGTCTCATGCACTCTTTTCATAACCTCCATAGGCTTAGATTGTGTAGTTACGAAGGAGTGGAGGTAGTGTTTGAGATAGAGAGTCCAACATGTAGAGAATTGGTAACAACTCACCATAACCAACAACAGCCTTTTATACTTCCCAACCTCCAGCATTTGATTCTATGTTATATGGACAACATGAGTCATGTGTGGAAGTGCAGCAACTGGAATAAATTCTTCACTCTCCCAAAACAACAATTAGAATCCCCATTCCACAACCTCACAGCCATAACTATTTACAAATGTAAAAGCATTAAGTACTTGTTTTCACCTCTCATGGCAGAACTTCTTTCCAACCTAAAGACAATCAGGATATATAGCTGTAGTGGTATTGAAGAAGTTGTTTCAAACAGAGATGATGAGGATGAGGAAATGACTACATTTACATCTGCCCATACGAGCACCACTTTGTTCCCTCATCTTGATTCTCTCGATCTATGTACCCTGAAGAATTTGAAGTGTATTGGTGGAGGTGGTGCCAAGGATGAGGAGAGCAATGAAATATCTTTCAGCAATACCACTACAACAACCACTTTTCATGATCAGTTTAAGGTATGTTTTGTGAGTATTCAATTACTTATTTAATTTCCTTGTTAATTTCCTTTTTTCTTTGCAATATTCTATGAAAAAAAATCACCAAATCACATATAAGAGATTTAAACTTTTATTTAACACCCATGTGGACTCAAGAATGGGATTTGGAGGCATATAAAGTTACACTCATTTGAACAAGTTTTCATATCAATTACCTTTTATTTGGAGGCATATAATGCATTTTATACCCACTATACTACGATAATAATTACCTAAAGGGATGGATGCCATGACACTGCTACACTTCAGAAACTCTAGTAAGGGCAGTTATGGAAGTTCAATAAAATGATAATGGCATCTTTGATGGGTAATATAGGCAATTTAGGTTTTATTTCTGTTGGAGCAGTATTTAGCTAGTAGTGGCCAGTAGGAGGGGAGAATATCACCTTTTGTGAAAATCTGGTCATTGTACCCAGAATTTAGTTAAATATAACATTTTAGACATTAGGGGTCATCTGGTGACAGATATTGTAGAATAGAACAGTATATAATATTACCCAAAACTATTTTTTCAAAGGTTGTTCTGTTAAATATGTGCTTTCTTGATTTCATTGAATTTGTATTCATATATTTTAGGTGGTAAAGTGATTGTCTCTTCAATAAATCCCGAAATTAATTAATAAAAAAACAGAAGTACATTTTTGATGTGGAGAGCGCTGGTATCATTTAGTATATAAAAAAGCTAGATTTTGAATTAACTTTCTTATACAAAAGCTGTGTTTATAGTTTAATTAGTTTTACATCAATTTTCCATGTGGTGTTGCAGTTATCTGAAGCAGGTGGTGTTTCTTGGAGCTTATGCCAATTCGCTAGAGAGATAAATATACAAAACTGCCATGCATTGTCAAGTGTGATTCCATGTTATGCAGCAGGACAAATGCAAAAGCTTCAAGTGCTGACAGTAAAGTATTGTGATGGTTTGAAGGAGGTATTTGAAACTCAATTAGGGAGGAGCAGCAACAAAAACAACAAGAGTGGTGCAGGTGATGAAGGAATTCCAAGAGTAAATAACAATGTTATTATGCTTCCCAATCTAAAGATATTAGAAATCAGAAATTGTGGGGGTTTGGAACATATATTCACATTCTCTGCAATTGAAAGCCTGAGACAGCTGGAACAGTTAACGGTAAGATATTGCTTCGGAATGAAAGTGATTGTGAAGAAGGAAGAAGAAGATGCATTATTCAATCTACCATCAAAGGAGGTTGTGGTCTTTCCCCGTCTAAAGTCCATTGAACTAGTGGGTCTACGAGAGCTGGAGGGTTTCTTCTTAGGGATGAATGAGTTCCAGTTGCCTTCATTAGATAAACTTATCATCAACAAATGCCCAAAAATGATGGTGTTTGCAGCTGGTGGGTCCACAGCTCCCCAACTCAACTATATACACACAAAATTAGGCAGACGTGCTCTTGATCAAGAATTTAGCCTTAACTTTCATCAGGTATATATATTTCTTTAATTGGCATCATCTAATTAAGAAAGATATCATGCCAAGTAAATTTACTTCAAACACATTCACACTAGTTTCAGTCTAATTTTATGTTGTTCTAGGAAGGCCAAAATGGGAAAGCAAGATAGGGAAAAAATAGTGTATTTTGGTGGAAAGGGTATTTTAGGTATTTTCTGTCAAAAGTTGTTATTGCAGGCTTTTTAGTACCTGGAATCGTGTGTGGGAGCATTATTATTCTGATTTGCTTGTTTCTTAATCATTTTTTCTTAGCCTCTCGAACAGCAAGAAACCCTTTTAATCTTTTGATTTTCAATGACAAAATTTTTCCCTGTTACTCCATTTGATTGTTGTTCTTCATGGTTCTAAGTGAGTTATTGGCTCATCTGTTACTTCTTTTGATTGTTATTTTCATAGCATGTTGTCACTTGAATCAAGCTTTTCCATTTTCAACAAGGGCAAAAGGTCAAAACTAACCTACTTTATGAGATCAAAAATAGCAACCCATTTTACAATTACCATTATGATTAATAATTATAATATCTTGTATTAATTCATTAAAATTGGTACAGCAAATATATGACATTTCAAATGTTTTTGTTTGACACATTTTTGCCTCTGGCTGGCGCTTTCTTTATTGAACTTGCAGACCCCATTCCCGAGTTTACACAGTGCAACCTCATGCTCTGCTACTTCAGAAGGGATAACTTGCTCTTTTCATAACATGATCGAATTATATGTGGGATGGAATTTTGTCGTTAAAAAGATTATTCCATCCAGTGAGTTGCTGCAACTGCAAAAGCTGGAAAAGATTCATGTTGAGTACAGTGATAAGGTAGAGGAGGTATTTGAAACTGCATTGGAAGCAGCAGGGAGAAATGGAAATAGTGGAAGTGGAAGTGGTTTTGATGAATCGTCACAAATAACTACTACTACTCTTGTCAATCTTCCAAACCTAACACAACTGGAGTTAGATAACCTATGGAGACTGAGGTATATATGGAAGAGCAATCAGTGGACAGCATTTGAGTTTCCAAACCTAACAACAGTTACAATTAAGGACTGTGAAAGGTTAGAACATGTATTTACTAGTTCCATGGTTGGTAGCCTATTGCAACTCCAAGAGCTACGCATATGGGACTGCAGTCAGATGAAGGAGGTGATTGTTAAGGATGCAGATGTTTCTGTTGAAGAAGACAAAGAGAAAGAATCTGATGGCAAGACGAATAAGGAGATACTTGTGTTACCTCGTCTAAAATCCTTGAAATTAAAATGCCTTCCATGTCTTAAGGGGTTTAGCTTGGGGAAGGAGGATTTTTCATTCCCATTATTGGATACTTTGGAAATCTACAAATGCCCAGCAATAACCACCTTCACCAAGGGAAATTCCGCTACTCCACAACTAAGAGAAATAGAAACAAGATTTGGCTCGTTTTATGCAGGGGAAGACATCAACTCCTCTATTATAAAGATCAAACAATAGGTAAATCAGATCTTTGTTGCTTTAATAATTCTTAAACTACATTTGAAAAGTTTCATGTAAGTTTTTTTGTTTTTGTCAGAAGTCGCAACCTATATTTACAACTTTATATTTATGTACTTTATGCAGGATTTCAAACAAGACTCTTATTAATGTGAAGTAAATATTAAAGGTACATTAAGTTTTCATGTTTCCTGGTTGCCTATTAATTAATGGCCTTTTAGTTCATGGTTTTTGGATGTATTCTTCATGATGAGGTGAATCTTCTAATACCCCATTCATTGTTTGGTTGAATGTTGACTCTATGTCAGGATGAATATTCAAGGGAAGAATTGTTCATCATATGAAGGACATTAAAGAACATGGATGCTATGAAGATGTTGGGAAAACATATGTATCAAGTAGCAAGCTGCTTAATGATCTAAGTTTGTTGGTTGAGGATGTTGATTTTAATATTTCAAATTCATTGGTATCATTATACGGGCTTATCAATAGTGTTAATGGGATAATGAGTGACTTAACCTAAATTATGTTGTTGGTAAATGTTGGACAAATATGGAAAATTAGGAATGACTTGTGAAAAATATATGCAAAAGTAGGATTGAGATTTTCAATGAAAATATTATGAAACTATAGTATATAAATAAATGCAACATACTGTTTGGGTATCTTGGAAGCACATATCATGAGAGTAACTAGAAGTAGAGTTTATTCGAAGGGTCTAGAAAACGTTAGACGTTAGCTAGTTGGTGGACATGAGAGTAACTAGAAGTAGAGTTTATTCCAAGGGTCTAGAAAACGTTAGACGTTAGCTAGTTGGTGGACTGGGGTCTAGGATTAACCGGTTAGGCGGGGAGTAATCGGGGACCATTAATTATTAAGAAAATTATTCAATAATTTATAAATCTAACTTTAATCATAAGAATATTAATAAATAAGCATAAAAGTTTAATAATAAGTTTAACAAACACAACAATTTATCATCCAATTAATAAGAAAAATTATTCAAATTTTAATATATCTTAACAAAAGAAGTAAATTTAGGCATTTGCATATTTGAAAACATAGAAATTTTGACAATTTTGGAGAAAAACTTTAAATTTTAATTTTTACTTTTTATATATTAGTTGAACACTAAAATACTATGAACTTAATTTTGGTTTAATATTTAAAAATTTGAAAATTTGGCCGATTAGGCCGCCTACGACCGATTAGAACCGTCTAGTTCCGACTTTGACCCCTTTTGACCAAAACCAATTAAGCCGACCGATTAGCCTTAATCCTATTCAGTTGAAGACCGCCTAGTGATTAATCCCCTATTAATCGGCCGTCTAGACCGATTTTTACAACACTGGTTTATTCCCATCTTCAACTACTTATAGTTTCCATTTCTTGCCTGCAAAAATCTAATTAAGCTTTAGAGTTATTTCAACACTGGTTTATTCCCATCTTCAACTACAATATGCTAATCATTAAGTATGTGACAAACTATTTCGTCATTTAATGTTGTCACTAATCAATGAAATGTTTTACTTAATTAGTGACAATAAAAAGTTGTCACTGTCTTATTCGATTAGTGACCATAAAAAGTTGTTACCAGTTTATCCGACTTGTGACCAAAAAAGTCGTCATTGATTTATCCAATTAGTTACAAAAAAAACTCGTCACTGATTTTTGTTATTTTTTGTATTTAACCAATTTAAGTAACAAGCATGGAACTTGGTAAATGATAAGATATTCCATGATCAATTTAAAAATATAAAACTTGTCCTCAAATTATAAAAACGAAAGGTTGGGGGTAATTATTTTCCCTTTGGCATTGTCTCAATTATCATGCAAACTTACATAATGTCCTCAATAAAACCTTAACACAACTTTCCAGCAAATTACATAAACAAAAAACGAAAAAAAAAAAAAATTCAACTCTTCGGGTTATTCAAACAACATGATTTGCTTCAAGACGAAGTGTCTCATCTGTTTGCAACCTCTATAAGCAATCCCCCCAAGTCAATCTACAATCTATATAAGATAATTCACATGTATTTGATACCCCACCACAAGCTAAAATCATCATCACAAATAATTAATGTCAAAATAATATTCAAATGGAGAATCATGTTGCCTATTGTACACTCTCAAACACGGAACAGCTAAATAAAGTTATGACAAAAATAATATTTTTATAGTTTAAAAAAAATTAAAAATTATAGTTTGGCTAAAAGAATTAATTTTCTTTTACAAAGATTTAAATCGCTAAAAATTATACGGTTAAAACTCGTTATATTGCAATTTTTCATTCCATTCAATGATGGAATGAAAAGAAATCACCCCCTCTAATAAGGATTGAAAAATAACAAAAACGAAGGAATCACATTTCCTCTATAATGCTCACATTCCATTCCGTCAGCAAATTCAAAATGGTTTTTTCATTCAACAAGTTTTTTTCATTAAAATGGAATGAACCATATATATATATATATATATATATATATATATATATATATATATATTCTAATTAAGTAAATTTAGAATCTCACATGATTAAGTGGATTATCCTCTAGTGGGCTTGAATAAGCTTTTTCAGCCTCAACCCATGCACTTTGCTTTAAGTAACATTTCTTCTAACCTTACTGGTTAATTTTTTTTAAAGCACAACACCTTAATAAAAAAGAAAGTAGAAAGTAAAGTAATGGTTAATTTCTGAGCAGGGGCAGAATGGTTATAAAAAAAATTGGAAGTGCAATGCATGTTCACCCAAAAAATATCTTCTATAAACTTTTCTTATGTCAAACTCAAAAAATTTGTAAACTATAAGGATACCCTTTTTTCTAATGAAACCAATCCCCATCAAACTGCATCCAAAATCAAAATTAACACAACTAGAGGACTAGAATTATAGTTACACCAGGTCTTAGATCCATTAAACTCCAAAAAAGGACCAAAATACCCCTTGGAATTTTTATTATACCAGATCTTTAGAACAACAAACCAACTCTTTCTAATCCCTTGCCAACAATAGTCACGGTGTTTTATACAGTCTTGAATATACATGTTGCATTTAACAGTAACCCACAAAAGACAACAATGCCCTTTGTTTTTATTTTCGCACCAAGTCGTTCATCGGTATTGTACTTTGTTCCAGTAAACCTAAACACCACAAAATTGCACCAAAGAACAAGGATGACACAAATAGAACAAGTTTCCTTCATTTAACTCAAGTTTTATACACTTACACTAAATCCTAAATCCACATTATATCATATAGCTATATTGATTTGGATGATCTAGCATATACACATTTCCAATAAGTAAAATACCCTAGAAATAATTCAAAGTGCAAGTAACTTTTAAATTTTATAAGATAGACTTACTTACTTCATCACGAAGGGAAGATGACTCATGTTGACCTCCCATATCTTTATCTACACGTCCAATATCCTTTGCAAACTTAAAAATGTAAACTCATACAATCATATATTTAATATCTTGTTATAGTTATAATATTACAACATTATAACTATGCATTTGTTACCTATTTTGATCACGTATGTTGCCAGTAGGCGGAATAATTTGTCCTGTTCACCAAGGTACATTTTAAATAGGTTGAAAGTACAATGTTGTTATAGAAAAAGAAATGGAAGCTAAATGCTATAATACACAAATAAACAAACGTGTGATGCTATTTATTGCGTCTTTCCATTATTATATTATATGTACATAGAATGTATAGTTTTCACTCTACTTTAATGATGTCCCCATAAGTACATTTGCAGTAAATTTCATACTTATTACCTTCTTAAACTTCAAAAAAGGTCTTAACTTCTTGTTTACTTTCTAGCCAAAAACATTATGCTCGTTCAAATTTCCCACTCTTGGCATGTCCTTTGCTTTCTTGTGAGTTTTTTGGCAAAGAAATTTCTAGGTTTTTTCCTGTAAATTTTCTCCAATTAATGGGAATAAACAAATTCATAAAATTTAATCAAACATAAAATATTTTTACCTTCCAAGGGTCGACCTTATCTATTTTACCTCAGCATCTCCTAAGCAAAAAATAGAAATTCAAACATGGGAACTCAAAGGAAAAATATATTCAAATAAAAGATTATATAGATGGAAAATGCTTACGGGTTAAACTCTTAGGTCTTCATTTCAATATGAACCAAAATCATAGCTTCCAAAAGAAACATAATCGAGCACAATGATAAACATTTAAAGATTTTAAACCTGGAAAATAGAAAAACATATTTGTAGATAATCTGTGGAGGACTTCTACATCCTTATCTAAGGTACATGAAGAATCACCAGTAGCTTGCAATTTATCACACAACTTACGTTGACCTATGTTATTTAACATCTCATCAAGGTCATCATCATTTAAGTCATCACTAGCCCCATCAACTTCATCAACTGATATATCATCATCGGACGCATCATATGACTCACCATGATATATCCACCTAACATAACTAACAACAATTCCCATTTGCATCAAATGTGAAAATAAAGTTGTTTGGTTATGATGTTGAAAATTATTGCATATTTTGCAAGGACATGGAACTATTGACAACACTTCTCTATCATGTTATGCAAAATTATGGAATTCATTCACACCCAACTCAAATCTTGGGTCCTTTGTCCTACGAACTATATTCATACAAGACTTTTCCATATGCTAAGATAAAAGAAAAAAATCCTGAAAATAGCAAAAATGTATAATGAAAATGGTTTAGAAAACTCAGTTGGGGTTGTTAAAATAAGCAATAACTTAATCTAAAGCTGAGCAAAGGGCATCGCTCCGGATAATTTCAAGTTATGTTGGTCTAAACAGAGAGGAAACAAGAGTTTTCAGAATAATGACATGTTAATAGCATAATCTATAAAAGCGTCAGTTGACAAAAACAATAAAACAATCAACAACCACCAAAATAGATTTCCAGAAACAGTTTAGTTTACAAAGTGTAGAACTACATACACAGGTAATGTATCCAATGAAAATGATATTTTGCAAGAGAATATGATATTCATTTATACCAAAATAGGGAAATTTTGGTTACCCAAATCATAACAGTTTGAGCTTTTGTGTGTGACCTAAACATAGACCACGTTCTTAAATTGATACATAACAAGTCTGATAGCTTAAGGAACTATTTAGGCTGGAGGGAGTCGGACGCTACGAAGGCTCGCTAAGTGCTCGCTAAGCACGTTGCACACCACCCCCTAGCGTGCGCTAGGGGCTTGCTACCAATGAGTCGCTAGGAGTCTAGCGAGAGGAGAGAGAGGGTTTGGTTTGCAGTGATTGGTGCTAGCGGATCCCACTTCACATTTGACAAATTCATAAAAAAAATCCCTACGTTTTTGGCTGTTGGGAGGTGTTGAAGCTTTGGTTTTTGTTCTAAAATTTGGTGCGTTTAAAGAGAGAATTGGGGAAGAAAGATAAAGAACTTACATATATGGTCCTTAAAGTTTCAGTAATTTGGTATTTTTTGTCCCAAAGTTTAAACAACTTGAAATCCAAAAATAGAAACCTTTTTATTTAGTATTATATTTTAAATTAGTGTAACCTTTTTTTATTTTAATAGTAAGTGTTTGTATTTTAAAAAATAGAATTTATGTAATATTAAATGCTTGTGTATTAAAAAAAAATTATGTAATATTAAATATTTGTGTATTAAAAAAATATATTTTAATTAAATTTGAAAAAGAAAATAAAAAAAACATTAAATGCTAGTAGTGTTACCACTAGATATGAAATGCTAAGACAAAAAAAAAATAATGTGGCACTCAAAAAGGTGATATGGTAGGAGTGTTACCGCTCCCTCTAGCCTTAAGATAATGAATTTGGAAGCATTTACAATGGATTTCCTTATCTGATTGAAGAATAAATTACAAGAGGAACTAACATAAAACAAATAAACTCACTGTCATAAGACAAATCATAGAGATTCACAGCCACATAAAAGAAAAAAAAAATCGGAATTAAACCTAACAAAATCGGAAACATAGAAATACACACAATTGAGAGAGATATCGAGAGAGTGAGAGTGATACCAGAAACACAATGACCATAAATGGTAGATGTGATGAACGTAGAAGGAGAGACGAATGGAGATATGAATATGGTCTACATATCAGTGTGAATATGAATGTCGTCAACAAAATAGTTGGTTTCGAGATGGCATGTCGAGCTTTGGGCACGCTTCCTCAGTTTTGGGCATTCAAATACTACTTCAACTCCTCTACCCAGTCTGGCGTGCATACGTTCTCTTAGCGGTGGGACAGCCATGCATTCATCATAAACCAGAAATCCCCTAAGAAGAACGGGTATGACAAATAGCTATGGGTGAACCGCAACTTGGTCGGTTTTGGCCATCCCAGTCGAACCAGTTTCTCTGACCGGACGCCTCAACACTTAAGGCAGTTATGCGATGGGAGATGTCGAGATCCCCATCCGAGATTAGGAGTTTTATGGGATTAGTTGGATACTATACGAGATTTATCAAGGATTTCTCCAAGATTACGGTTCCTCTCACCAGATTGACCCGGAAGGGAGATTGTGCGAAGCTCATTCGATACCTGAGCAGCAGGCATCATTCGAGACCCTTCGCCATAGATTGTGCGAAGCTCTGGTGTTGGTACTAAGCTTTCAGAAGTCAAGGATCTACATAACAAGTTAAGGTAATCATCAAATACCCTTTTGTTATATGATTTTTCGAAATTGTATGCTAGATCTAGGTTTATATTGCTTTGGTATTCAATTACATGTTCAACTAGTGAAAAACATAGATCTAAAGCAATTAGGGTTGCATTAACACATAGTTATGCTCAAAACGCTTCAGTGGTATTAGAGCCTAGGTTGTTTTTTAGTTGTATTTGATGCTTCTGTGAATTGTCCAAAGGAGGATGGAACAGCTTCGTCGCTCTGTTCATCAGACTCGACGAGTTCCTCATGGGACTCGACGAGTTGAGCCTACTCAACGAGTTCATTGTAATAACTCGTCGAGTCAGGCTGTCAAATCCTTGATTTTTCGATTTCCATATCATGGTTTGATTAGGGTTATTACCAAAATTCATTTTTAATGCCTAAAATTGAATTTCTGGAAATATATATGTATATCCTTATCAAATTAAGAGATTTGGTCAAATTTTAAGATAATGAAAAAAATTATTTGATTAATTTAGTTATTTAAAAATTTGATCTTGTATTTTTTGAAAAGTTTCAATAATACCCCTTTGGTTGAAGAATTTAAAATTTAACTAAAAGTTTAATTTTGAAATCTTAAATTCTAGAACCCTAGTATTTTAAAAGTTTAAAATACATCTTTATACTATTAATAAAATTAGAAGTTTAATATATATATATATATATATATATATATATATATATATATATATATATATATATATATATATATATATATAAGAAAAGTTAGTCTTACCGTTAGTATACCTCATTCACGAAGCTGGTCTATAAGGGGTGTTTAAGGAAGCAACCTATAAAATGACAGCCATTGGGTATCCACTCTTACCCACCACACTCTTGACTAGTGGAGGATCGTTAGCTGAACGGGTAGGATAAGACATTAAATCATCATTAATAAGTATAATGATAAATTTAAAGTAACTAAATGTTTTTATAAAATTCTCAATCTTAGTTACTTTAGGAAAATGTGAATTTGATGTTAATCCATGAAATTGCACATTGCACTTTGGCAAGTTGTTAGTGGAGCGTGTGTGGTTACCCGGTACACTAACTTGGACTAACAAAAGGTGACAATGGGTAACTCGTAAATTATCACTGATCAATGGAGCATGTATTGTTAACCAACACATTGATTAGGTGGTAAATAACAACGAGAGTACCAAGCTAATTTTCATGGTTATTCACACCTTATTTGTGATTCTCGGTATCACAGTCACAAATTTGAAGGGCATAATCGAGATTAAACATGCCACTAAATAGTTCAATGAATCTCAAAAGATCTAGAAATTTCATTCAAAACCTAATTCATTTTAAAATTTCGTTTTCATGGTGGAATTGGTAAATCGTCATTTACCTACCTTCAAATAATTTACAATTGGATTACGATATCCCTTTTCTGAATTGTGAATTATTGTGTCGGGTCCTAGCCTTAATATTTCATTTGGGTGTTATATTAAGGATTTCCTATCTAATCAAAACTTGTTCTTCATTTTCAGATGTCTGGCTCAAACTCCAACAACAACAACTCCTCGAACTCCTTCTCGTTCTTGAACATTTGTTCAAGGGTACTCAGTTGGAGTTTTTGGACCAAAGGGTATTTAGGTAATTTATCAACTCCGACCTTTGTGGAAAGTGGATCTTAGTTTGGAATATTTATGGTAGGCAGGAATCGATAACAGTGTTGAGCATCTCAATACCTTTCTATGGATATATGAATGGTTGGAATCGGAGTTGTATCAAGTAAGTTATAGCCTTCAGAAGAATTAGGGTTTTGGGAAAAGCCCTAGTATGCGGGGCGTACCAAAGTGGTAAGTAGGGGGCACCGAAGAGAAGGAACTACGCAGGGTGTAGCTGGAGGAACACGTAGCGTATATGCGAGGATTGGATCGGGGTGCGCAGCCTCGTACGTAGGGGGTACGAGAAGGTACGCTGGGCGTACGAGGGTCAGGTTGAAAACCCTAATTCAAGGGTTGTACCCTATATAAGCATAATGTTAAGCCTCTTTCTTCATTCTAAGTCATCCCTCACCCTCTAAAACCCTAGAACTCTTCCTTAATCATTCATGGTGGCATTTTGAGATTATGAAGTCCATTTTTGGAGTGTATGATCTATTTTCAAGAAGGTGGAGTTTGATGCAAAGATGGGGATCGAGGAAAAGCTTATGGATCTGGCTTTTGGGACTCATTGTCAACTTGATGAAGGTATAAAGCTTTGAACTTGATCATTGATATCTTAGATCTCTCATTTGTGAGTTTTAGTTCATTTTGGTCCCAAGGATGAGATCTAGTGGTCTTGATTTCATTCCAGGAGCTTTGAGTTGCCCCTCTTAGTGTTTCTGAGGTTCAAGGTCCATAAAGTTGGTACCTTTAGAGTTTAATACCATCTATGTTGGAGTTTGAGTCATTTCCATGAAAGTAGAATGCTATTTGGTCTTTTTGCGGTATGTAAATTCACCTAGTCAGTGACTTTATGGTTCTAGTCGTTCATTTAGAAGTAGATCTGTGATTTGGACTTGTTGGATCGAGCATTAAGAGCTTAATGAGACTATGGCTTAAAGGAGTAGTACACTGGGCGTGCAAGCCAAACAGCTTGTACGCTTAGCGTATAGCTGTGTACACCCTGCGTACTTAGTCAGATGGAATTATGAGTATTAGGCTTCGGTGTGGGCCAGCTTTTGGGCTTGTTCGTCTTGGGCGCTGTTGGGCCATCTGGTTTTGGGCTGTTAGTGATGTTGAAAAGGTCCCGGAAGGATTTGAGCCCAATTGGCCACAAGTGGTTTTTAGCATTTTGGGCTTAAGTGTTTGGACTATTATTGGGACATCAGAATATAAGTGTGTTGGACTGAAAAGAAGGATTGGGCCTCATGGCAAGACCCATGTAGAGCTATGGGCCCAATTTGGAAAATTGGGCCATTAATGGATTTATGGACATTATAATGTTGGGCTTTTATTTTGGGTTTGGGCCTTAGTTTTGGATCATACTGCGCCAGGGGTAGAATGATCATTTTACCCCATGTATGGATTAAGGATTATAGTATGGGACCTTATTACTAATTGGGTATATTGAGTGGTATTGATAGCTCGAGAAGCCGACGGGGCAGTAGCTAAGGATTTCATTCGGGGAGCTTCTGCATTCTGGGTGAGTCTCCTCACCATACCAATGGGTCAAAGGCACCAACGTCGACCCATTATTTGCTATTTGGTATGCTAGTTGATTATGTGGTATGTGGTATGTGGTATGTGATATTTGCATATTTAGCTCATATTAAGTATAGATTTTTTTATCATTTATTAGCTAAATTATCGCATATCATGGACAAAAGATACTTAAAAGTGTTTGAATTACGTTTTCAGTCCAAAAGTGAAGCTCAGAAGCAAAAGGAAGCAGGAGAAGCGATTGGGAGCTCGGGAATTGAACAAAGAAGAAAACCACCAAAAACAACACCGACTCGGCGAGTAGGGTCGACTACTCGGCGAGTCCGATCGAATATTCGAGAAGATAAAGACTTAAAGACTCAGAGACTTATCGCATACGGGGATTAAGAGATGGACTCGACGAGTCGGCAATGGACTCGACGAGTCGGTTCGCATTTATAAAGATAACTTCTCAAATCGACAGAAAAAATTCAAAAAACCCTTCTGGAGAGATTAGCTGCGATTGAAGAGCCAGAAGAACCCTAGAGAACGAAGATACAAACTAGAATCCAATTCCGAAGGAGATTTGAGGCAAAATTCTCATCATTCTACTTAATCTTTTGTTTTCCATTATGGCTAGACAATTAGAATTCGTTTATTTGTTGTTATTTACCTCAATCATGAGCTAAAACTCTTAAACTTCTATTTGGGGATACAAAATTGAGACTATGGTTTGATTATTGGTAGGATTAATTCAATGTTGGTGATTTTTGTTAGTTTTAGCTTGCTAAAGAACCTTGTGTGTGAATGATAATTAATTTTCTGTTAATCGGAAGGTAATTAAATAGTATGAACATCTTTTGATTATCAACCTCATATGTTTATGTGACCACTTTATCATATGTCTAGGATTAATGAACATGAAACTAGAATTAATAAGAAAATTAGGTAAATTCATGTGTGAGCTTGTGTGATGACCATCAACAAGAAGTTAACTAAAGGACCAAATTAGTTAACTTTTGCAAGTCTAAATTAACCCGAATAATTAATCTAGTGAATTTAATTAAATTAGACAACTAATCACTGTTTGAGGTAGTTTGTTCACTAAGGGTTAGTGTAGTGAACGCGAATCTAATCACTTGAATCGGTAACCAACAAAAGAGTTAGTCCATTGCACTATTACCATAATATCAACCATAGGATCAATTGAGTTGAACTAAACAGAAGTCCTTCCCATTATTCAATCTAGTAATTCTTGTTTTTTTTAACTTTTAGTTTAAGTGATAGTTAGTAAGTTTTCTAGTCTTGTAAAACTAGAGAAAACCCTTACTTATTAACTAAATTAGATAAAATTAGTTTTTTAGTTTTAATTTACTGTTCACTGTGTTCGATACCCTACTTATTTAACTATATCACAATTGATAGGTCCACTGCCTTTGTGTGTTTATTTTATAGTTAAAAGTAGGTTTAAAACTAGTTGAGTTTACACACATCAAGTTTTTGGCGCCGTTGCCGGGGAGCGGTCCTAAATTAGCACTAAATTCTAGTTCAATCGATCCTTTGTGTGGGATTTATCTAACAGAAAGTTAACTCTTAGGTAATTTAGTAATTAGTATAAGTTTTAATAAAAATCTGTTTTTAAAAAAGTAATTAGATTTTTTTTTTCTGTTTTTGCCTTCAACTCGCCGAGTGCACTTGTGCCGACTCAACGAGTTCATCGCTGTTCACAGTCATAATTTTTATTTATTTTTTGTTCTTTTTGCACGTATTTTTTTTGTTTTGTTTACAATTGTTTCATGACCCGGGGATCTGATACACCTCTGGTCCCTCCTTTCGAAGACCCGAAATCTGCATTACGGAGGAGCAAAGGAAAAGCCGTTGGAGAATCCACTTCTTCCAAGAATTCGCCACTAAAGAACCTCAAATCCGTTTTCAGCAAGAAGAGGAGCAGCAAATCAGGAGCATCCAGTGCCTCTTTGACAATCGAAGACCCAATTAAAGAAGACACCGAGTACGAGACCGAGGAAGAAGAAGAACCTACATACAAGCACGAATCCGATTTCGAAGACGATTTAGCTATCACTATCGCTAATATCGATGAAGTCCCCAAAGAGGAATGGAAGAAGAGGATGCGCGATGACACTGGTCCGGGACTTGTGCAGCCCACAATTCCCGCTAACGCTACTTTTGAGCTAAAGGGTCATATCCTCGCTCAACTCAAGGAAATTCCTTTCTATGGAAAAGACCACGAAGATGCCTACAAGCACTTGGATGAAGTAAATGATGTGGCTGACTACTTCAATGTACCAAATGGTTTTAGGTATCATTGGTTTGGAAAGAAAAAGCCCGACTTGATCGCAGCGCACACACCCGTGTTTTCCACAATGTGTGATTTTGGGAAGTACTCTGATAAATGTTTTTAATTAGCAATTTTGTTGGAATGTTTGGATTAAACGATATCTGTGTTTTAACTATAATAAAAATGAAATTTTTACCCTTGATTTTTGGGTCGTTACACCACCACACCCTACCATCCTTCCACCTTTCTCCTTTCCCTTCCACGTTCTCTTCAACGTCTTCTCCACCACCACCACCCAACCTATCATAACCCTTGCTGGAAAATTGATACTAGAAACCAAAATCGTAGAACCAGAACAAATGTATACCAGGAAGTTCTAAAATAAAAATGCAAACCAAAACCTGAAACATATGTATACCAGGAAGTTGTAGCATTTCAAACATTCAGTTGGTTTAGCTCGGCTAGACTAATCAACCCAAACTTGTTTAAATGAATCTCTTAAAGTGATTTTCGAGTTAATAATGGAAACCCGATTAGCCCTAGTCAAACTATTTCTTTACAATATGCAATCTAGCCTTATCATATATATATATATATATATATATATATATATATATATATATATATATATATATATATATATATATATATATATATCGATGTAAGTGTCTTCGTTGTCGTGCAACTAGTTAGATGCTACTATGGACATGTACAAGAGTTAGATATGTACTAGTTAGATTCTATATTGTTCTTTGTTTTGGTTAATCATGATAGCTAGGGGGCGTAATCTTGTGTCCCGACTAATAAAGAGTGTAATTTTGTTTTGATGAAAATTAAGAACAAAAGGTGTATCCAAGTTATGTTGTGGAAAGATGTTACATGCATGCATGAGGGAGGTTAACGGTGCGTGTCAAACGGTGTATGTGTGAGGGAATAAAAATGATGCTAATTTAGTTTGAAATAGGAACCAAACTTCCAACTATCAAAGGTGTTTGGCGCATTGGTAAACACAAACCTCGACAACCATAGTCAAAGGTCCCACAAACCCACACTCAATTCAGTTGGAAAATAAAAAGTTCCAATAAATCTAGTGTTTCCATTAAATTGACCTCACCCATGTCTGTTGCCTCCCTTCCATCCTTCACACAAAACTCCTTTACTTTGTGTTTCTTCTTTCTATAGCCTCAAAAAAAAATTATGTTTCTAAATTCTTGAGATTGTCTCTGTTTCCTATTTTTTATTTAGGATTATGATGTTTTTGACCATGATTCTGAAACATTATGTTTTTTTCTCTATCAAACATTCAGTTTGGCCACAAAAAAATGCAGTTCAAACAAAGAACACCATTGATAATAACATATACTTCTCGCATTAAAACAATACTTAGAAACATTGTAAACACAGATAGTTAAGAAATCATCAAACACAAATAGAACAAACGGGTCTAAATAGTTGTAGGAACTCCTAAAAAAATCTAAGAGCAACTATAAATTGCTCTGAATACATCAAAAACCTCAGTTTTTCTTTAACATCAACAAACTCCTAAATTTTCATAATCAATCCCAGAATCTTGGCTCCAACATGAAGTGAGCAGGAGACTGGGTTCGTGCCACATGGCCATATTTGGAAGTGCCATATTTCTTGAACACTGAAACAAGTTTCCCTGTGCCTGATTTTTGGTGTAAACTAACCATCATCTTCGAGCATTCCCTACATTAATATATAACTCATTTCGTTAATTTCCTTTCAAACAAAACAGGAGGAGAATCTTATGCTAATTTCCTAGAATTTTCCTTATAAAAAATGATAAAAATAGGAGCAGAAGTTGAAAAAAGGAGGGGAGAAAAGATCATACAAAAGTTGATGCAGAGAATAGTGTGAATGGAGTTGAGTTGTTTTTGTCCATTTCTTTGATCCATTGAGAGTGCATTCTGCAGTGAAGACTGCAGCTGCTGCCAGTAAAGAAGGTGGGAACTTCACCATTTCATACTCCACAAGACACAGATCCATCAAATAGAATGCTAATGGCTCCAACTACATTCAAAAACCAAAATCAAAGAAAAAGAACCTTTTGTTTTCCCAAAACATTAATTCTTTCACAAAAGCATAAAGAAACTTGAAAATGCAATAGTGTATGTATGGAAGATTAACATTTCATGAACACAAAGAAGAAAAACAAACCTCTTTCTGAGATTGTGCAGCTTTGAGAAATCTTTTAGTGAACACATATGGAGTGGGAACCGAGAGATTGAACTGAAGGGTATTCACCATTACCTTCTCCTGCAAAATATCAAACAAAAACAAATATCATAATTAAGTACTTTCTTTATATTTTATATAGCCTGTAACAGAAAGTAAATCACTAAATCTAATTACCATGTCAAGAACTTCTGATCTAGTGTAAGCCTTGTCTGAAATTACAATAAAGTCCTCAACAACAGGGACTGAGATTTCTTCATATTTGCATGCAAGAAGCATGGCTGTCACCCCCAACAAGCTGCAGTTTCTTCCTTGACACGGTTTGACGTTCCAGGAATCGGTCAATGAGGTTGACCGTTAGATATAACGTCTCTTCCATCAGTTCAAATTTGTAATGAACCTGTTTTCATATTATTATTAGTATTTGCTCTAATTTTGCATTTGGTGTAATAATGTGTTGTTACCTCAACTAGCCAATCGATGAGAATGCCTCTCATCCTGTCTGTTATGTCATGTTGTTGTGACATGTATGTTGGTGAAACACAAGTCAATACCTGCAATTTTGGTCAATCAGAAATGGGAATTCAAATACAAATCTTTCATCAGTGAATGCACATGAATACATAAAACAAGAATCATAATGACAAAAAAAGAATAAATAAATATTAAATATACCTCTTGTTTTCGGTAGTGTGCGAAAATTTCATCAATGTACTCAACCACTGCCAAAGGATTACCCTTATCAGCATTGTCAATGTCCAAAAGAGGCTCCTCGTATACATCTTCATCCTGAAATAAAGATCCAATACTTTTAAGCTATTTTCAACTTAAGGAAACAAAGAACAAGAAGATTAGAAAAAAAGATGAGAAATCAAATTACCATCTTGTCTATTTCATCCAGCATAGCTTCTGTATGTTGAACAAACATCGGTGCATTAAAATCATCTTCAACATCAATGATGTTCAAGTCTTCAGTGTCAATCTCATCAGGGATAATTTGGACTTTTGGCTTCTTACCCTGTCATCAAAAGGAAGTTTATGTATACATTATAAAAACTTAGATATAACATAATACAAATCAAATAGGCCTCAAAGTCGCTCAAACTGTACTCAAACTCCTACAATCTCTTTTAAACCCATATGTTCAAATTTATGAAGTAAACTATGATTTTATCATCCTAATTGAGAATGATCTATTTTGACATGCACCCTATTGACATTTTTACCCAGTCTTGTAGATAAAAAGTGCATACCTCAGGTAAGGGAAATGATGGTTTGCCAGTGGGCAAGGGAAGTGATGGTTTGGTTGTCGTTTGTGCACTAATTGTCCTGCAGAAACAGTAAAATTGGGAATGATGAGTGTTTTTGTTCACATTGTATCCACAAAATCATGAAGAAATAAGGTCTGTAACAGACCTAATAATGGGTCGACGAACTGGAACAGGTTTCTTAGTAGCGATTGGTTTTTTTCTAGAAAGAAATAATAGAGAATATCATCAACATGTTTACTTGAGGAAAGAAAAGATTAATTAGTGTTCACAGAGGCTAATAATGGGTGAATAACAAAGATACATGAGTTGATTTTATTACCCTGGTAATCCGTTAGCAGCATAAGGATATGCTGGTGGAGCTCTGATGATGTTCTTGTTGATATCACTCAATGCCCTCCTGTTTTGACCAAGTGGGGCCACTGGTTTCCCACATCCTGCCTTTAATCCCCCTCCTCCTCCTCCTCCTCCTGTAAAGCATCAAAGTTTTAGAGTTATAAGAATCTTTTCGTTATTCAGACATTTTATCAAACAGGTCGTCTACATTTACTGTAGAAAGAACTACTACTTGTGGATCTTTGTTTCAATTACCTTGTTGTGTTCTTGTAGGGCGGATTACATCTGGAAGATTTTCATTTGTACCAGCCATATTCACAATCTACATAGAATCAATAAGCCAAAAGAATCGAATTCAAAACCCTTTGAAAAAGTCTTAATAGAAAGTTAGAAGAACATATTGTAAAATATTTATCAAATGAACGTTTCCATCAATATCCATCGACTGACATTGAAAAGAAACAAACCCTGGAAAAATTTGGGTGTTTGAATTACTTGAGAAATCTACAGGTTTTCATGAAATCGTAAACCCACGAAAGTGAAAATAATTACTCACGAAGAACATAACTCAACGATCAAGAAACAAAATAAAGACAATCAAGCGATACAAAAATAATTCCATGGTAATACGATCGAAGGGGTCGATGAAATATATGTATTGGGTATCCTTGAAGCACATACCATGAAAGCAAGTAGAAGGAATATTTTCTGCCATCTTCAGCTACTCTACTTACTTGCAAAAACCTGATTAAACTTTAGCCTTATTCCTGATCTTTTCCTCCTAATATATAGAAGAGATTGCTGCAAGTTTTCCTGATTGCTCTACATCAGAAATGTGACGATTGATTAATTGTGCTTAAGAGTTCATGGTGAGATACGAAAATGAATACATCTCAATAGTCTTCAACAAGTTTGAAAGAGTTTCAAACTGTAACAGTTAAGAATATCCAGTTACGAATTACAAAAAAAAAGTACAACAATGTTACTTAACCAATTAATACATAAAACTATTCAAGTTGAGTTCATCCTGCATTGAGGATCAATAAATTCACAGGTTTTGCACTACTACACAATTTTCATAGATTTGGCTTCTCTGATTTGAGGTATTAAATTTTTGACCTAACTTTCTATATACTGAGTGCAAGTGGTTGAATGTGGCAGTTTGTTTGCATTTCCCCAATATTACTCTTCTTTTTCTGTTTATCAAGTTCATCGTTTGTTAAATATAAGATAAGTGTTATATCAAAACCCAATTTCCCAGTTGGATATTAAAAGTGTGGAATGCATATATCAGCCATGACAAAAAGTTGATTTTCATTCCTCATGAAAATTAAATGCCAAAACAGTAACCAATTTAGTCCGCATTATCTAAATAAAAATTGATTCTAGCTTTCTCAAATATGTTCATTAAGGCATAAAATCAAACACCTAATATGTGTCAAACAAAGGGTGGGTCGTTACTCCTTGGCTCATCTACCTTTACTTTACTGAGACATTATTTCAAACACCTGGTGTGAGTGAATAAAAGGGTGGGCACTGCACCGAGGTTTCTATGTTTCCTGTTACGATCATCAGCTCCAAACCCCAAAATAACTATATGCGTGTCACCAAAACCCAAAATCAAATACCTACAAATCACATGAGACTGGATTAACCTGAGGTTAGTGATAACCTCTGCAACCAGAAGAATCAGTTTTAGAAGATGCGTATTCATTGAATGGACTGATAGCTTCGTGGACTGCATAGAAGAAAGTGGTAATTAAAATATTATTTTTATAATTGCAAAATAAACATAGAGACTTCATGTTTTTATAAGTTTATTACCAAATACGTTTTGAAAGACATCATCAGCAACTTAAAGTGTAAATGTTAAATAGACGAATTAACTAAGAACTTCCATCGATTTGGTATGCCACCTATGTTTCTTCTAAATACAATATTACACTATGAAATATCCACCCAATTTAGCAATGTTAGACGAATACAATGCAACTTCTAGATATATAGCTCAATTGACTTTTATCTGAATGTATAATTGAAAGTACAATGCTTTAGTTGAAAGAAATAAAAATAGGATGCTACTTCTTGCATTTATCCGAAAATATAATAAATTGAATGCTAAGAACTGACTTTAATATAAAATCACAAACAAGAACAGGAATACAAGCTTCACTGAATGTATTGATGATACTAAAATACAAGAGAAACCCCTAATGATTTTGCTACAGATATGATAGCCTAGCCTCTCACAAAGGTTCTAAGACCAGATTTGACAAAAGATAATGATACCCTGTTATAATTTAGCACTATGTACCCTGTAACAAACTAAATAGCATATATACCCAAAATACCCCCTGCTAGTAAGATGCTCTGTATTTAGCTGACTTTCCCATCCTTCCTTGATAGCGTTTGACATTAATTCCAAGAATCTGACAATGAGATTGAATAAGCCTTAGAATATAAGGAAAGTTTCCATCAGATTCAGATCAAAATGAAAAAAGTTTCCCTTTGTGCCTGATTTGTGGTGTCAGCTAGCCATTATCTTCGAGCATTCCCTGCTTGAATCATTTCATCAATAAATTACAAGTGATATGGTTTGGTCTGGTTTGTTCGATTCAGATTACACATAAAACTCACCAAAAAGGGGGAAATCTTTTGAAGAAGGAAAAACAGCAACATACTTATAGTTTTTTACCATGATGCCAACATACTCACATTAACTATTAATAGCAATGTACTTTAATGTTTTCCAGCCATTGGTACTTTACACAAAAAATTAAAAATTTGACATCATCACTAAATTAGTCATAATAGTTTTTATACAAGGAAATTTACACATACAAGTTATATATTAAAATATTTACATAAAATGATTATTGTTGCACGACTTTTTACACTGACACTACTTCCCTGCTCTTTGAGTTGTTTTTTTTTTAGGAAAAGAAGCTCTTTGAGTTGTTACTTACACACAGCAGATTAGTACCTTTGTTACTTAATTACATGCTCTACTCTAATTAAATAAGACATAAGTAGCAACAAGATGATTAATTAGTGGATTAAATTCGTTAATAAGCTAAGCTCTGCTTTAACTAAACATATGTTTGAATCTAAATAAGAATAACAGAACATAGAGCGAGTGATAAAGGATTGAAAAAGAATCGGATTTTATAGATAGCTTGTGCAACACAACTTTTGTGGATACCATCACATTTTCAGCACCTCTTTACCCATGCATCAAAAGCCTGTACATCTACTGTTTCTCTTAATAAAAACAAGTTACTACAATAAGCTTCTACAGGAGTAGATCTTTATCGCACATGTAACCATCCTAATTCATATTACCACAAAATAGCCTGACCCATAAAAAAATTAACCAATACATCACATCATGAAATAGATGAAATTAGATTTATCACCCGAGATAGAACCATAACCCATCACTAACAAACCATGTAGTAAAAAAAATATGCAAGCATTGACAAAGTATCTAGTGTACCAAAAATAAGCTTGATATTGTAGGTCAATGAAAAAAAAAAAATCTCACTTTTTTGGTCCATTGTGATATTCATTTAAGAGAAACTGATTCAAAGAAGGGTAAATCACAATTATTATCATCTTGAGTTTGAGTAGTTGATCAATTAATATGCATTTGTCAACTTCCTTATATCAATGATTTCTAAGATCATTTTTGTTCTTTGAGACAGCCTTGTCATATACAGCCACAGTACCATGGCACTTGTTTAGTTGCAAAATACAGCACAACTCCTGATTTTCTTACAAATTCAGATAAAAGAAATACATGATTCCTACTCAAATTAATTACAGCCGGGCATATGCAATATCTGTTCAAAACTTGTCTGTTTGACTAAAAAGTCAAACATCCATACTGCAACAATCTAATCATCAATCTGAAATGCATTAAGTTTTTTTTAAATTTGCTAAGCGGAATGTATAGATACTCGTCACTGAACCATAATTACCCATTTGTCACATGTCAATTCTCACTTTTGAATCTTAAAATTTGCTAAGCGGTATGTATAGATACTCTTCACTGAATTTTCTCAGTAAGTTATAGTTTTTATGAGAATTTAAGATTTCACATTAAAGGCTCATGTCTATTTAAGCTGTTCTATTTTGGAAGATGACTACATATATCACTTAACCTTCATGCCAACAACAACAGAGCTACATTACCTGCATTTCCTTCATCAAACCATTCACCCAAATTGAAGACGAATCTCCGTAGAAGCATTACATCCCTAATTAACTGCAAAAAAAAAAAAAAAATGAGTAGACAACATATATAATACACTCGTTATATATCAATATTAGTTAGATTAATACAAATAAATATGCGATGAATTTTAATTAGAAAAAAATAAATAAATAAAAAACCACAAGCTGCTGGGTTATCTGAAATGCTGCCACAAAAGGTTTACACTTTAGTTTGAATTAGATGAAAAAGAGCAATAACAGTGATATTTTGTAAGGAACCCTAATAAAAAAGAAACGAATGACGAAGAAAGTGCTTTATTCAATAAATAGCAGGGAATAAACGCGACGAGAGAAGAGATGAAATTGGAGAAAGAGAAAGAATTGGGGGAGGGGTCCTGGGAAAGGAAACGAAGAATCTTGGGACGTTGTGTTCACATGGGTATACGGGAAATTCTTCACCTTTATTTTATTTTGATGTCATCTTAAAATTAAATTAAATTGAATTAATATTGATTAAATTTGAAAGTTAGTTAATGTTAACGTAATTTATAATCGGAACGTATTCAAATCATTTAAACCTCATTATAATATTTGAAAGTTAATTTTGTTCCTTTCTAATTAAAATCACGTTCTTAGCTGTCACCTTTCGTATATTCTTTCAATTCACATCTATTATATGAAACGTATCTACAAAATTACGGGATATTGTCGCTCAATTTTAAAGAATCAAAGAATGCAAAAATTGATATATTTTTCATAATCATTGTTGAAAGTTATATATAAATCATGTGTTGTTGTTCGTACATTATTTTTTCTTTAGACCCTTTGCAGTATCACGTTCGAACAACATCATCCTTTACAGCATCACGTTCGTCATCCAGATTCCTTTTTTAATATGATGTTCTTAATTTTTATTAATTGTATTCGATTTTTTTATTCTCAATAGTGTTGTATTTTGTCTGTGATCTTTGAATGCATGTGATCTTTGAATGCATGAATGATCTTGATTATAAATGTTAGTATTAGTTTTCAAACTTTTACTTTTGTCTTTTTAACCTTGCATTTGATGTTGCACTCTACATGTTTGATAAAATTCCCATGAGAAAAGCACAATGACTTTTGATTAATTGTATGTATGTATGTATGTGTATCTTACGTAATTAAATTTTTCTGAGATTGTTTAGATTGCATGGTAGTTGATGATTGAATATTACCATTTACCCTTCAGTATTTTTAACTATCAATATTATATTGCTATTAATTTGACATATGTGCTCATAACTCTTGGTTTTAACATATTTAGTTAATAGCAATGTACTTTGACTTTAATTTATAATATTTTGAATTGCTATTGCTAAATTTCCTTAGATTTGTCGTAACTGTGTTTAGTGTATACGAAGTGCATTGTAATTTCTATTTTTTTTAACATATTTAGTTACTAGCAATGTGTGTATGTGGTTTTTTTATTTAAAAAGTCAAAGCTCTTATTTCAGCATTTTTCCCTAGTAATATACGTATGTGGTTTTTTTATTTAAAAAGTCAAAGCTCTTGTAGTACATTGTACATTTTGAAAACGATTGGCCTTAGTACATTGTAATGAAATATAAGTACATTGTTATTGGTAGTAAAAAAAAAAAAAAAAAAGTAAAGTACGTTGTTATATCCTTCAACTTTCCCAAGTAGAAAGTGGTGTAGTTTTCGTGTGATTGTCCAAGAAAATTGCAATGCTTGAATTCACAGTTCAAGAACTATGTTTAATGACTTGCCAAACATCTTAAAATGTCTTCAATACCATTGATTGATTGAGTTGTTGAGGATGGGCAATAGGTGACTTGGCTTGGAATTTTTTTCAAATTTAGAAGTAAATCCTTAATTTTTATGGTTAGCTAGATAAGGGAAGTGGTATAGTTTTAGTGGGAAGGGGAAACTAGTTATGAGTAAGTCCATAAGTGGTCCTTTAAACCTTATAAGCTAGACTATAATCTTATAAACGGTTAAATGTAAAAATAACAACATACTTTCAAATATTGATTTATAATAGCATCACACTTTTATTTCTTTGTATCACAACATTATACTTTGGAAAATCTAACCGAAACATAAAGATGCGATTGAAATTTTACATTTTTCTTATTTCTTAAGCCTTTTTTTATATATACATCATCCGACCATTTACAATTTTCTCTGAACTTTAAGTAAAGGCTCCACCATCCTTTTAATAACTCTTCAGTTCCTAAAAGCACTTCACAAATATCCGGTTCTTCCCTTTTCCACTGTTGCATGTCTTGCACTCTTATTCTCCTAGTACTTTAAGGAGCAACACAACACTTCATTTCTTTACAAGAAATACATACCTCTAAACTAAACCAACACAATTAGATTGTGAACATAATTTCCCATTTATATTTATATATATTAATGAACAAAATGCATTACTCTAATGCTTTGTTGAGCACTTCTGTAAATATAGTTTATGTACAATAACAAACAAACATCCATCTGCCATATGAAACTAAACAGAATAATGATTGTTTGCCAAACAAAACTCAACACCTTCAATGGTAATTATTACAACTTCAAGCTTAAGCATGTCCAAACCATGTTTTATTTATCATACACATCACAATCATCACCTTTGAAAGGCACAACTAGACATGCTCTCAAAAGGAAACAATTAAAACTTAAAATTAAAGTTGGACATTTTTTTGTTGATAGTGTTCAGTAATTTAAAGATGATTTCAATAAGGGAAGTGTGAGATTTGTCCAAGCTCAACGACCATAAAATATGGTCATGACTTCAATCTTCAGAGAGGATGTTAAGGATATTGTTAAGAAAAATTGAAGTCCTCTGTTACACAGAAATCATTAATAAGATATGCAAAAACAAATCACCATACACAAAATCACTTCATCATCAGGAAGCAGGTAAGTAGCAACAAATCGACATTAACAGAAACCATCAATTAGAGGGCAATGATTAAGAATAATGTAAAATTAGAATGTAAGGAATTTTTAACCTTGCAAAGTTGCAACGCCGATTCCAACCCTTTGCTTTAGAAATCCTCGATGAAGATGAAATTTTGATGCATAATAGAAAACATCTCAATGCTTTATAGAAATCGAATGTGTTATGGTTGGGCCCTTGGCTCGATTCTCTGCTGATTTCTTGTAATTTGGTTGTACTCATTCCTAATCTAAGATTATTTTGAGCAATTATGTTATTGATGAGGTTAGAATTCGGATCGAATGATTATTTTCTTGCGATTTTCTGGGTTTGTAATCTATCAGTTGAGGGCAAAGTAGGCATTTTTCTTTCAAGGAGGAAAAGTAATGAAACAAAATGAGATTTACCCTCTCTCCCCATCAAAATCGGATGCGTAGTCATGATCACTCTAAACATCAGAAGAATGTCTTCCCATTACCGAACTCCAACAATCATTTCCACCCAAATCGCAAAAGATATCAGCCACAATATCACTAAAATAACAAATCATTTTTATAAAGCGTAAGGCTTCATTCGCTTTTTCCGGTACGAATAATCCCACTTGAAGTTGTTCTTTGAAGTTGTTGAATTGTTGAAGTTTTTTGTTCCTATTATTGAAAATTTTGAAGCTTGACATCTTTTCTTTGTAAAAATCAAAACCATTTTAGTTTATCTAGGTATGATTTATCGTTTCAATATATTTGTAATTTTACATGAACTTCAACTGTTTGATGAAATGTTTGAAATATTCTCAATATGCTTAGGTGGTAGA
Source organism: Lactuca serriola (assembly GCF_051521515.1). NCBI lineage: Eukaryota > Viridiplantae > Streptophyta > Magnoliopsida > Asterales > Asteraceae > Lactuca > Lactuca serriola. Next base: position 9,208,557 of record NC_136409.1, on the reverse strand, counting down.
CTAGTAGTATTCGTACACCCTTTGGATTTTACAAAAATATCAACTCAAGAGTATACCATAAGTAATTAGGAGTATGTTTAGTAAAATAGATATTAAAAAATTAAACAAGGGTCTATAACTCTGAATTTATTAACGAGGGTGTATGAATAGAATCATCATATTCTTAAAGGTGTATGAATAAAATCACATATTCTTAATACTTGAAAAGGAAGATTGACTTGGAAAGTCATTATTATGCTTCGTAGCTATATGACAATACTATATCATTTAAGCTCATTTGTACTAAATGACAATGACAAAAATATTGTATCTAAACTACTTGGGGTAGCCATAACTTATTCATACATTAATATGAGTATGTAATAAAAGTTATTCATAATTAATAATATGTATTATATATCATCTGTAAGTGAGTTACCAACAAAGAAACACCATAATATAAGTTTTACAACATTCTTTGTAAGCATGAGAAATAATATTGTTTAAAAGAAACATGTAACGTCTGGATCCTAGTATGTATTTAAAATCCTAATTTATTCAATATCATAGAGCAACTCGACAAGTTGGCAGCCCCAAACTCTTAGAGTAGAGATTTCTTGGACCGCGGGTTTTGAGAAACCTACTCGACGAGTTGGTAGCCTCAACTCAACGAGTAGGCTGGTAGAGATGAAACCCTAATCCCGGGGTTTTGCACCCTATTTAAACACCTTAACCCCAAGGGTGTTGGCCTCATCTCTAGCCTCCACTGTCCAAAACCCTAATCTCGAAACCCTAAGCCATTTTTGGTGATTGTGAGCTAATCTTGTGCATTCTTTATGAATTTGAAGAAGGAGGAGCAAGAACGTGTCGGAGGAGAGTATATCCAGAAGTTAAGTTTCATTTTGGATTCATCTAAGGTATAAAGCTTCAACCTTGTCCATGGCATGCTTAGATCTAGTCTTAGGATGTTTTGGTCTAAGTACATAGATGGTTGGATTTTACGTTCTTCTTGGGCAAACCCTTTAGATGTAGGGTCTTCAGGGGACTTCGTGCCTTCGTGGCATAAAGGTGCCAACTTTATGGCCATGAAAGTCCCATGCAATATTTAGACCATCTTTTTGGTCTTTTAAGCCCTATTAGGTCTTAAATGTGAGTAAAAATGGGAGCTTTACGTGATAAAATTATCCCTAGAGTCCAGATCTATCACTCATGGTTTATCTTGAAGTTTTGATGGCCTTTGGATTCGGATCTAAGCCATTTTAGGTTAAGGATTTGAGTTTATGCCTTGGGGAGAGGTTTTTAATGGGTAAAGTTGGAAACTTTACCCTTCTAGACATACTTCCAGCTTGGATCCAGAAGATAGGGCCTTGGTTTGAAGAGTAGTGACTTAATGTATTAAGAAAGGACAAAGAGACTGAGGAACTCGACGAGTTCATGGAGGAACTTGACGAGTTGATTTGAAATGTCTCGATTCTGTAGAAAAGGAAGAACTCCCCGAGTTGGGGGAAAACTCGATGAGTTGACTCGGGATATCGCGATTATGTGAATTATGGAAACTCGTCGACTTGAGAACTCGGAGTGTTGACTTTGACTTTGACCTGAGTGTTGACTTTGACTTTGAGCTTTGACCAAAGGTGGGCCTTTAATTGGTTATGAATATGAAATAGTATTAAAGGAAATCTTTTATAGGGGATTGAGTTGTGTTGATATTTGGAGTCGGGGACCGTTCATCTATTTTCAGTATCCGAGGTGAGTTACCTTCCTAGTAGTAGTGGGTCTAAGGCACCAAGGGAGACCCACTAGTAGGACTTTGTAATTAGATGATTGTCTTTGTGTTAATTTTCTGGTAAGCCATTATCTGATATGATTATGTGCCAGTATGCTACGATATTATGTGATAGTGTTAGGGGTGAAATAGACCCCGTAGCCGGTTGGGATAAACCGGAGGGTAGGTCAGACACCTAGATATGTCTGATAGGGTATGTCGGGAACCCATATATGCCTGACAATATGATTATGTGGTAGTAGTAGGGGTGAAATAGGCCCCGTAGTCAGTTGAAATAAACCGGAAGGTAGGTCAGGCACCCAGATATGTCTGACAGGGTAGGTCGAGCACCCAGATATGGTCAACAGTATTAGGTCGGATTACACCGAAGGGGTAGTTCGGGCACCCAGATATGCCTGACAGTATTTGGATATGTGCTATGATGGGGGAACTCACTAAGGTTTGTGCTTATTCAGTTTTGGTTTTAGTTACTTCTTCTTCGAGAGGAAAGGAGCCAACATGATTGTAGCGCATCACACTACGATTTCCGCTTTATGAGATCCTAGGGGATTGTACTCTGAGATTGTTTTATGACATGATATGGTTTTTGTGACACTTGGTTTGAGTATGATTTGGATTATGTTTTCAGATTATTTCTTTTCATAAACTACTTGATTAAAAAATGAAATTTTTAGTCTTAATTTTTGGGATGTTACAAGTTGGTATCAGAGCCCTAGTTTGAGGGATTCAGACACACTCTTGGGTGTGTCTTGACTCAAATCTAGGGTTTTGAAATATTTTTACAAGAAAAATAATTTTGCTAAAATTAAAATTAAGGGTTTTGATGAAGAACAAGGGATGTGATGCGTGCAATCAGCCGAGCTTAAGTAAGTTTTCCCCAAGATACCTATACATGTTATGTTATTATATAAATTTTGAATATGTGAACTACATGTTAGATTAGGGGCAAGGATTTAGGAAGGACGCCTTATATTCCTATTGTATGTGCTTATTAAACTGCATGCTAGTATTGATTAGTCAGTAATATAATAGTAATATAATGGCCTGATTAGGATATGCTTGGTTTTGGTTAGTCAATGCTCGAATGTTGCTTGCTTTGTGCTTTTAGGAGTTCTAGTCATCTTTAACTAACTAGTGAACGAATACACTAAGTTACATATTATAAGGACTGAATAATTTCAGAAGGTTAGGTTTAGCTCTATTTCGCTACTCTTGTCTGAGTCCAGCCATTGTAGGGAGAGACCTCTCATTCGAAGAATTATCTGGTCTCAGTAATATGTAATGGTATTCGTAAGCTAGTTAGGGAAAGGTCGTAGGGACTTCTCACGCAGCTGATGGCAGAGAGTGGGTCGTAGATTACCCTAGGTGATCGAGGTCGTTGTCTCAATCAAAAATAAACCAACTAACCTACATAGATAAGGTAAGTCGAGTCGAATCCAGAAGGAGTTCGTGGTCAAACTATGTATCAAAATATTCAATGGAAAATAGATTACTTATAATTTTGACGAAAAGGTTTAAACAAAGATTAACCAAAAGAACTTAAAACTTTATTAAGTTAAAATAAAACTTTAAATGAGAAAAGTGAGGTACTCCCGGTTCAGTTGTCGAACATTTCAGATTCACACACTTTCTTCCCTAAAATCCTAGTTCAATTACTTAGATGTAATTGGGGTTTATGATCTTGCAACACATAATTTTGGGTACACAATATGTTCATTCAACTAGTTGTCTTACTCCCTATGTCTATTTTAATTAAGAACAATGAGTGAATTGGCAATAAAGTGTCTTGTAACTATCTATTACAATATTAATATTTAATATCACAAGTTGGAATAACACATGTGGATTCAACCAATTGTCTTTGTTTGTTCCTAAACTACTTGAACTTGGAACAATCAGTGAATTGACAATGCACTATTTTAATTATGAAATCAAACAAATTCATACAACCCAATTTCAATCCTTATTACCAAAAGATTATCATATGAAACATAAATGAACAATTGAAATTAACTAAAACCAAGTAATAATCAAGTGTGCTCATCCAAAAGTCCTAAACATCCCCGGAAGTAACCCTAATGATTTAGCCTTCCATTAAATTAATATAAACAATAACTTGAATGAAATTATTGAAATGCATAGTAGAATTCATAAACAAACTTAAAATCATCCAACAAATGTAACGTAATGATTATCAAAATATCAAACAAATAAACCTTGGGAAGAAGTAATCGTTTCTGAAAATTACTAGAATTGATGAGAATCACTGGTTGAATGATCTTCCAATATAGTTTCTGTTGGGTTTTCTACGAATCAAATACACTCTAAACTAGGTAGCGGAATAATCGAAACTGTGATATACCTAAGTGTAGATGCATCCTATGGATCTATGGCTTCATGCTAATTACATCAACCCTAGAAAACTAGAAACAAAAGAAAACATACCTCATATGTTGCCCTTGATCTCCATGCTTGAGATCTCGAACCTCCATGAAGTTGCTTGGATGAAAGGACCCAAACCAGAATCCCTCTAATGGTATCACACCCAATGAAACCAAAGTGTAGAATAAAATAACTAGGAGAAGGTCCAATTTCCCAAACCCAAAGAGGGTTAGCACTCGTCCCTATGGGAGGAGGAAGAAGGGTTGGCGAATACTTCAAGCCAAGGTGCAATGAGGAATGAAATCCCTAAGGCCCTATTTATAGCATTGGATGCCTCCTAGGGTTTAGTACTCCTTCCCATGTGGGATGGAGGCATAACCACACAATTTCAATCCTTTCTCATGTGGGATGGAGTGATTTTCGTCCAACCCTAATCCCATATGTGACAACCCGAAATTTCTATCTTGCACGTTTTTCATTATTATCCAAGTTAGCCCTCGTTTTTGCTATCTTCTAACACGTGTTCGAGTTTATATGAGTGCTCTAGACTTAATATAACCTAGATATGAGTCTAAGGATGGATTACAAAGTGTGTAGCATTAAGAAATCGGGCCAAACACACCCAAGGAGGTGTGTGCAGCCACACACTCGCGTGTGCGGCCAGCCAGCCGCACACCCAACCGCACACACCCTCCAGCCTCACATTCGACCCTATATATTGAACACTTAGCCAACCTTACACCCATTTCTCCCACTCCTTCAAAGTTGGAACTTTCTCTCTCTAGAATCTTCATCCAAGAATACTCTAAGGGCCTAAAAAACGTGAAGTACTCCATCATTCAGCTTGTTATATTGGTAAGAGAACTGAATCTAAGCCTAAAACTCATAGTGTTCTTCGTGTTCTTCATCCTTTGAAGGTGTACGGCCGCATACCCTCATAAGGTGGTCGTACACACCTCAAAAACCCTCCAAAGTGAGAGGTTGAACCTCTATCTGCTAGTTGGACTTAGTATTAGCCTTGAAACACCTAAAAATCGACATTTTGGGCATGAATGAGGAGTGTACGGCCGCACACACCCTCTGTACGGCCGCACACTCCTGTGTGCAACCGCACACACAACTTGGCTGCACACCTGGCTGCACACTCACAAAGGTTGAGTTTGGTGGCCTTACACTCAAATCTAAGGCCCTACACTCATTTAAGGACTTCAATAGGTGTTTGTAACACTTAATTCTAAGTGTTTTCATGTCCCTAAGGTGTCTCCATGTGTCTATTAGTGGTTATATACCCTAAGTGTATTCATAAATGTGTTATTACATGTTAAACTAGGATCCGTTTGTGCTCACGACTTCATTCAACACCCGACGATCCTATATCAATCTTCCTTTTGAGTTACTCACTTCAGGTGAGTTCATACCCCTTAATCAACCTTTTAAATGATTTTAAATGCTTTTATGGGGGGGAATACAAGTTAAACTAGTAAGTTATTAGATCAATCTCATGTGATTAATAACTGGCTAGCAATTAGATTTATGCATGTTAAACTGTTTTTATCCAGCTAAAGGTTTTCAAATCTTGTTTTTATAAACTGACATCAAGTCATAAATTCGTATTTATAGATTTTCCAAAGGTTTTACCAAAAATTCTTTTTATACTTTTATATTGTCAAACGCATGTCTGTATATGTATAGTTATCTAAGTAATGTTTAAAGGACTTAGGAAGGCTAACTCGATTTAATTCCTTTTCCTTGTTTGGATGTGGCTTTAGGGTAATGGTTATCCATCATAAGGTCATTTAAATAATAGTTATATATCATGTATACATATATAGTCATAAAAGTTCCATCAAGCAATTCATCACCTTTGGGTAGCAAAGGCATCCAGATAATCTCTCAAGTAAACTATAGTAGGTATAGTTTAGAAACCAACCATAGCTTTCATAAAGGAGAACTTAGTTATATCTATATTCTAAAAACTTGTACTTTTAATAAAAGAAAGGTTTATAGAAATCAGAACGCGAGATAAATCCTTATGACGCGGATTTTACCGTTGTCGAGTGGTAACCAGAGTCTCCTTGAGGGAGAGCGGGCATTGTGTGTATAGATCTATACAGGACAGACACTCACACATCCTGACTGCTAACTACAGTCCCGGCTGACCAAGCCAAGGGGTGACAAATGTCACATTCATTCCGACGCCAGCAGGTGGTCAAGTATTCGATTGTCAATCAGTATGGTTACGAGTATCTTTAGAGTTACCTTGTAATTCATGGATTTAAGGTAATAAGTGTCATCATGGTATTTTCTATATATATAAAATTATCCTTGTATATATCTTCCTAGTTATATACTAGGCCACGTGTTAAATCTTTAAATAAACCTACTTACGATTAAAGATTCTTTTTAGACTTTGCTAGAAGTATTGCTCATTCGATATTGTCTGGAGTCTGTACATCACCCTTTTAGACTTTGCGAGACGTATTGCTCATTCGATACTGTCTGGAGTCTGTACTTCTTTCTGTTAGACCTTGCGAGACGTATTGCTCATTCGATACCGTTTAGAGTCTGTATTTCATTCTTTTAGACTTTTCGAGGCGTCCCGCCTGGAGTCTATGTTTTATTTACTTTTAGCCAGCAGTGTTACTGCTAAAGTAAAATATTATTTTCCCTATTGCTTTTGCTTGTGATTTCCTCGCATATTCTTTAAGGTATAAACTATATTTTTATAATGATAGTATTTTTAAGGGGAAATACTCCAAAAACATAAAACAGTTGGGTCTTGGTAGAAGACTGCCTTTAGTAGAGATACTCTTTGGTTTAAACACAAAACAATTGGGTCTTGGTAGAAGACTGCTTTTACTTAGAAAATATAAGATTTTCTGGAAAGAATTCTAACACTCTGTAGGCTCTAAACCACCATCTTTTATGAGATTATTTTGAAGATAAACATGTATTTATACCAATGTCATTAAATATTTATGAACTCACCAGCATCTAAAAATGCTGATACTCGCTTTAAAAATAACTTGTATTCTCAGGTCATCCGTAGACAGGTACACTCAGGAAGCTTTTGTGAAGACGGCCTTGTACCGAGCTACATTATATGTTATTCTCTGTATGTACTTTGATGTTGTTGCTAAATGTAACCTATGTAAAATTATTACTATAAATGCAATGGTTGTTGTACTTTGATTACTATACTGCATATGTTGTGATACTTGACATGACGTCCTCCACCCCAGAACGTTTTCGCCGTTCCGGTTTTGGGGTGTGACTCCATAAGGGTTCTGGAACATTCCTGATTAACCAACTATAGATTAATGAACATTCAACCCTTTCCCATGTGGGATGGAGAGCACCTAAGACTTCTTTGGCTGTAGAAATGGCTTTTGAAGACTTCTAACACATGCACACACACAAAAAAAAAAAAAAACTCAAAAAGATTATTTTTAATTCACATATAAAATTAAATTTTGGCAGATGGGCATCTACAATTTTTTTTTTAAATCTATTTTTGGGACCCACATTTTCGCAAATGGCCATATGTGAAAATCCTCAAAACAAAACCATTTCATAGATTTTTGCAGATGGCATACGAAAATCATGGCTATTTTGGTCCAACAACTAATTTTTTGCTTAAACTATGGAAAATGGTTTTTCCTTTTTCTCAAATAATAATTATTAACATGATGTATATAATGAGTAAAAATATAAAAAGTTTAGCTTAAAAAAGTAAGTGAGCAGCTTAAAATCACATAAGAAAATATGCAGTAAATAGCAACATACTTTACCCTCACTACCACCATGTGTAATATACTTTACGATTTGAAGTATTTCTTGTATTACCCAAGAAATACACAAAAGAGTGACTATTTATGCTTTAACCCAACTTAAATTATTTCACTTTTCTTGAGTTATTACTTAAACACAATACAATGTCAAAAACAATAATCATCAGCCTGATCTCTGTTTTTCATGAACCTTTTCCCCTCATCCAATGGGCTTGTTAATGTTGATAAATTGACACGTGACTAGGTGTTCAAATCAACTAGACCTCCCACTCGTTTATCCATACTATCCAAAGTGTAATAACATAAATATAATTAAGAAATAAAAACATAACAACAAAACATGTAAAGATAGGTCCTTGATACCAGATTAAAACAAAACAACTTAATATATAAATGAAATGAAGATTCTCCCCCTACTGATGATCTGCACTACAGATAAATAAGAACAGGCTTTGAGAGGATCTGAACCCTTGTGCTTCATCCAACAAAAAAGCTGCAGTTGGATCTCATCCGCTAATTTCATGGAATTAATTAATAGTTAGAATCACAGACATGAGATTTCCACATTAAATTATTAACTTTTTTTATAAATTTCACTTGATTCTCATCATCTTTTCAAATAATTTAAACATTATTTATTCAGAGGGCACTTGATAGAAACAAAAATACGGGTTGTTACTTCTTATTCAAAACTATTGCAAACAAAATCAATAATAACTTTCTAAAAGAATCTTGAAAAGAGGAATTGGATTTTAAAAAGATTTAGGACTAAACATAATAGTTCCTCTCTTTCATCAATTCCCTTGGATTCCAATTCCTTTGGTAGATTCCATCACATTCAAAAAGCACTCTGCAAACCAAACGCCTTCTTAATTATCATTTTACATACCTCAAAACTGAATATCATTCGATTCCAAAGCTTTCGGGTACCCTATATACTCAAACTTCATATTCAACGTTTCATAAATAACCCGGAATTTCAACCTCAATAATCCCATAATATGTGTGGCATTCTCGTTTTCAGGGTCCAAAATCTAATACTTGGACACCAATTCATCCATCTCTTTAATATTCTTTTGAATCCTTTTTGAGAAGCGTGTGGGTTTAACTCGAATCACAGAGGTCCAAACATCGATGCACCCTCTATAAAACCCTAAGTCCTCACCATTTATGAACCCTGTTTTTAATCCAACTTCACGACCATTGTCTTTTCCAGAGGCAAAGTTGGTGTCATAGCCTTCTTGGAAGCCTTCTTTTAAGTGGGTGTCTTCAAAATTTAGAGACAGGCCAAATATGTCACAGAGATCCATGGTTTTCTAGAAGGATGTAACCATGAGAAAATGTGATTTAGTCAATGGGTAAAATGGTCATTTACACTCATTCAAACGGTTTATTCAGTGACTAGAAAGGAACAATATTTGTTCATCCATCCCTCCAAAAAGGCTGGCAAGATATGTCATCAATATCAATCATAGAGAAGAAAAAATGTGATTCAGTCAAGGGTAAAATGGTCATTTACTCTCGTTCAGACGAACTATTGAGTTGAGTCCAACAAACAAACAATTCTAGCGCTCCAAAAAGAGTGCACAAATATGTCATCAAGATCCATACTGTTAATGCAAATAATTTCCCATAGCATAGCATTATGCCTCTCACGATTAATAAATACTACAAATAATACAAATTGGATACATACAATATTGGGCTGCCTAACTAAATACCAAAGAAGAATACAAGCTAAATATAATACATATATACGTCTAATAGCCCCCTACAGTCGGAACGAGAGGTCGAGAACGAACGTTCAGACTGGATCTGAAGTCAAGAAACAGAGTAGACGGTAACCCCTTAGTAAACATGTCAACGTATTGGGATGAATAGGGGACATGTAAAACAAGAATTTATCCCAAGGCCACCTTATCACGCACAAAATGGATGTCGATCTCAATGTGTTTAGTGCGTTGATGTTGAACAAGATTGGTGGATAAGTAAACGGCTCCGATATTGTCACAGTAAAAAAGAGTAGCTGTGAGTGGTGGATAAAAGAGCTCCCAGAGTAAGTTACGAAGCCAACTGGTCTCGGCAACAACATTTGCAACACCACGATATTCTGCTTCAGCACTCGACTTGCAAATGGTACCTTGGCGTTTGGAGGACCAAGATAGAAGATTCATTCCAAGGAAGACACAATACCCATATATGGATCTTCTAGAGGAGTGACATCCTGCCCAGTCAGGAGAATCATACAACTGAAGCATACAACTGTAAGCCATGTTCAAGAGTGTCACGCTCATATCTAAGGATCCGCTTGAGAGCTGAAAAATGAGGTTCGCAGGGATCATGCATATATAAGCACACCTGTTGAACTACATAAGAGATATTCGGCCAAGTTAAAGTCAAGTATTGAAGGGCACCTGCAAGACTGCGATATAATGTCAGATCAACAACAGGAGGGCCCGAGCCATCAACTTTGGCAGATGTTTCAACTGGAGTTCGAACGGGTTTGCAGTTAGATATTTTAGCACGGTCTAGAATCTCTGTTGCATATTTCTGTTGAGAGAAAAACATGCCTTGACAGTCTCGAACGACCGCTATACCGATAAAATAATTGAGAGCACCCAAATCAGTCATAGAGAACTCGAAACGTAAGGTGGTGATAATCTACTGTAAAAGATCTATGGATGAAGCAGTCAACACAATGTCATCAACATAAAGTAGAAGGTAGGCAATGCGACCCCCTTTTTTGTAGATGAATAAAGAAGTATCATATTTGTTGACAGTGAAGCCAAATTGAGTAATATATTGAGCAAATTTGTGGTACCATGCATGTGGAGCTTGCTTGAGGCTATAAAGAGACTGTTGTAATAGAAAAACATGATCTGGTGCAGAGGGATCTCGGAAAATCGATGATGAGAGATTGAAATGCTGAGAACGGTCCAAATAGTTACAGGTTTAACAATTGGACTAAAAGTTTCATCACAATCAATTTTGGGACGCTAACAACGTCTATTGGCGACCAAACGTGCATTGTATCGAGCTACAGAGCCATTTGCATTGAGTTTCTTTTTAAATACCCAAATACAATTAACCTCATTCGAATTTTGGGGCCAAGGTACAAGTACCCAAGTTCCATTAGAAATAAGTGCATCATATTCATCTTTCATGGCATTAAGCCAGTTAGGATCTTGGAAGGCTTAGGAATAGTTTTTAGGAAGAGGAGAAGAATTAGAAACTATGTCATTGTGAAGATTGAGACGATCAATGGGTTTATGAATACCTAGCCTAGCACAAGTGGTCATAGGATGTGTGCTAGTAGAACCCAACAACGATGACTGTTTGGTATTTGAAGAGAACGAAAGAGCGGTGGAAGTGGTGGCAGTTGAGGAGGAGGGGGCTATCGCTGGTGTATCATTGACAGAACGATCATGGTCAACGATATTGGATGTGCCGTCAGGCGAGTTGCCACCAGAAGGAATCGGAGATGTGGTAATGGGAGGAGTAGGGTGGAAATTTATGGTTGGATCATTGAAGCAATTGCAAGATTCGGATATATTGAGAAAATCATAGGTGGGAGGATGATTCGGAGTCATTCAGCCGAAAGGAAAAATAGTTTCATCAAAGGTGACATGTCTTGAGATAATTATTTGTTTAGAATGAAGATTGATAAAACAGAATTCTTTGTGATTGGAGGGGTAGCCAATAAAGATACATGGAACCGAGTGATGTTCGAGTTTATTGGTGTTATGAAGGTGAGGGTAGCAAAGGCATCCGAATACCCAAAGATGAGAGTTGGAAAGTTGTTTGTGAAAGGGAGTATCATTTTGGAGAGAAGTAGAGGGAGGGATATTTAAGAGGTGGGCGGACATATGGAGAGCTTCCACCCAATAGGTGGGGGGAAGATGAGCTTGGAAAAGAAGGGTACGAATCATGTTGTTTAAAGCTCAAAGCATACGCTCAGATTTCCCATTTTGTTGAGAAGTGTATGGACATGAGAAATGAATATGTAAGCCATTGGTGTCACAAAGTTTGTGGAAGAGTGAGTTGTCATATTTTTTTTCCATTGTCACATTGGAATGTTTGAATGTCAGTGTGAAACATATTTTTAACATAAGCACCAAAATGAAGGAATTGCGAGAAGTTAAATGTTTAAGAACTGGTTGACCGGGATGACCGAGTCTTTGATGCCACAATGATGAGCTAGCAGTGAGAAAGACCTGGGGATTTGGTTGGGTAACTGGATAAAGATCCCCGGTGGTATCACATCAAAGGAGGGTGTGTTTGGTGAGAAAATCCTTAACAAAAAAACCAAACTCGTCAAATTTGATAGAACATTTATTATCACGAGTAAATTGTTGAACATAAATAAGATTTTTAATAATTTGGGGAGTAATAAAGCCATTTTTAAGGATAAGAGTGCGAAAAGGATTTAGACTAAGGGTAGATTGAGCTATTTTGGTGGCTGGGATATGAGAGCCATTTCTAACTAACACGGATATATTTGAATTAGTGCACTTATTTTTAATGGACGTGAGAGTACATGAATCGGCATGAAGATGAGCAGTTGCCCTGGTGTCCATGTACCAATCTATATTGCCCGAGTCTTGAAGAGTCATGGAACTAAACGCTTGCGGTAAGTTGGTTGGTTGATCCATGTTGGGTGGGTATTAAAACCATTGACAATTGTTGGGATGAATATTGGGCTAAGGAGCCATAGGATAAAACGCTTGTGGATGGGCTGCACTCAAATTGGACCAAAGCTGATTATTCACATTTGGGCTTTGCTGGGGAGTTGTAGCATCCTGTTCTGAATCGAATCCTAGTATGAGGTTGTGGCCTAAATATCGGTCATCGTAAGGATTGGGGCTTTTGAAAAGGTGAGATCTAGGCCCATTTGGGTGCGGGTGATGTACTAGAAGTGATTCGGGTGTATTTCGGTAAAGTGTTAGTTCGGAATTTTGTGAAAAATGGATTTTTGTTCGGAAGGTTTTAAGAAAGGTATGATTTTATAGAAGTGTAGGGCTTCTCGTTACCTTTTCGTGGATATAAGGATCATCGTAATTGGGTTTATAACGAAGAAGTTATGGCCTTCAAAATTTTCGTGGTTTTCAAGCTTAGCCAAGTACACGGGGCATACACAAAGCGTACATGGGGTGTACTAGTGAAGAAGGTAGTACGCAGGGCATACCTTGGAGTACGCTGGGCGTACTGACCAGGAGGGTCGCGAAGGTTCCCAGGAGTACGCTGGGCGTACCATATGTACGTTGGGCGTACTCTAATCAGATCAGAACCCTATTTTAGCATCTTGGACCCTATTTAAGCCACTTATCTTATAACCTAACCCTAATATCTTCAGCCTCCACTGTAACATCCCAAAATTCGAGACCAAAAATTTCGTTTTTAAATTAAATGGTTTATTAAATAACTTATAAAGAATTTATCAAAATCATGTCAACCACATAACCAGAGTATCAAGTCTCAAAATCATATCATCCGAATAATAAAACATCAGAGTAAAATCCCATAAATCCCCAAACATAAATCATGAATACGTGTGTGATGTGCTGCTACCCTGCCGACTCCTTCCCCTTTGACGAAGAGGTACCTGAAACCAAAACTGAAATCGTAAGCACAAAGCTTAGTGATTTCTCCTATCATACCACATACCACACATGTATCATCGGTATCTTTCAACCGGTAGCCATCATCGTTATCTTTCAACTGGTAGCCACCATCAATATCTTTCAACCGGTACCCATTATCGGTATCTTTCAACCGGTAACCACCATCGGTATCTTTCAACTGATAACTAGGGACTATATTACCCCTTAACACTAACATACAGTAGTAAAGCATAAACATACATTCAGGCATATCGGGTATTGGCCTACCCCTTGGTCCTATCGACCTATTCCAGGGAAAACTATTCCCTGTTACTACCACTAGCACATTCATCAAATAAAACATGCATATATCATAACCGAAGCATATAACCAATCCAGATAATTATCACAAAGACAATCATCTACTAAACACCCCTGTTGGTGGGACGGCATTGTGGCCTTAGACCCACCTCTACTGGAAGGTAACTCACCTTGCTCGAGTAGCTGCTGATAACCTGCGCGGGAAATCTCTTACTGCGGCTACTCCTAAAATCCTCTAGCTATAGTCCCCACAACACATGCAGTCAAAATCTAATATCTAATCTTAGGGTAAAATGACTATTTTACCCCTGATCAAGTCTAAGACACAATCCAAATCAAAGTCAAACTTTCAGTTGACTTAACTCGCCGAGTTGGGCCGCCAACTCATCGAGTCCCTACCCTCTCATCTGTCCTCATTCACGACCTTACTCGTTGAGTATAGGAGTGACTCGACGAGTTCTCCTTCTACACGAGTCATTGAAGGAATCTTCATCCAACTCGTCGAGTTGTATGAATAACTCGTCGACTTCATCTCCTTCATAAGAACATGTCCAGTCTATGACTCGCCGAGTTGTATACAACTCGTCGAGTTCATCTTCTTCGGTTGGGAGATTGCCTTAGACTCGCCGAGTTCTAAGAACAACTTGTCGAGTCCTATAAATCCCAGGACTATTGCTTGGCCCAAAATGTTCAGGTTATTTCCCAGTCCTTTCCAAAACCATTCCCACACTCCCTGGGTTCCCTTGAACCCAACAAAGAAAAGATGGCAAGAAGTGGACTCGTCGAGTCCAAGAACGACTCGCCGATTCTGAACATATCCATACTTATTTATCGATTTTTGATGTACAATACTTGTCCAAAAGGTAGATCTAGACTTCTAAGATCAATCTAGCACGTAAAGTTACAAACTTTACGTGCATGTATGGGACTTTGAGCCTAAAAGGCTCTAAAAGAGACTCTTAAGTTGCATGGGGGCTTCCATGGGTGCAAAAGCATCCCCTTTTTCCCTTGGCACTCCTTCATGGACCTAGATCTGAAACCTCAACCCCCAACCATGCTTGCAATCATGGTTGGTTGTCATAAATGGCTTATAAAAGCCCTAATTTCCCCCAAAAGGGATCTAGCAAAAGAACAAGCAAGGTATCGACTTTATACCTTCTGGAAACAGCAAAAGATGCACAAACTTGAACCCCCTTGATCTCCTCTTGATCCTTCAAGCTTTTCTTCTTCTTCTTATGGCCCAAAATCACCAAAAACACCACAAAAGCCTTAGATTCAAGCACAAACGGGTTAGGGTTTGATATGCAGGGTTATGGGAGCAGTAGGAACGAAGGGAGCCTGAATGAGATGATTAAATAGGGTGCAAACCCTTAGATTTGGGGTTTCACTCGCCAGCTCCTACTCGCCGAGTCAGCCTACCGACTCGTCGAGTAGGTCACTTAAAATGTACACGGGTCCCGCCCCTACTCGACGAGTCGGGCCTCCAACTCGTCGAGTCCCATAGAAAACATAGAGTTACTCTAATCAAATATGTACCAGGAATCGGATGCTACAAATCTCCCCCACTTGCTTTAGACTTCGTCCTTGAAGTCTGCCCCCGATCCTAGAAAAGTTCCGGATAATGCTCCATCATCTCGTCCAACGGCTCCCAAGTTTATTCTGAGCCCCTCCGGTGCTGCCATTGTACTTTTACCAGCTCGACCCTCTTGTTCCTCAGATCCTTCAACTTCAGGTTGAGGATTGCCACAGGTCACTCAATGTAGTTCAGGCTGTCATCAACCTGAATATCCTCCAAAGGTACCACTGCTGAGTCATCTGCCAAGCACTTCCGCAACTGAGAGACATGAAAAGTGCTATGAATCTGACTGAGTTCGGCTGGCAGATCCAACCTATACGCCACCTTGCCCGCCAGCCTATAACCCTGAAAGGCCCTATATACCTGGGGGCCAATTTGCCCCGCTTCGTGAATCGAATGACACCTTTCCAAGGTGACACCTTCAGGAGTACCATGTCCCCGACCTGAAATTCCAAGTTTGATCACCACCTGTTGGCGTAACTTTTCTGTCGACTCTAAGCAGTCTGAAGCCTACTTCGAACCTATTGGATCCTCTCGGTCGTCTTGAGTACCACTTCGGTACTCCCCATGACCTTCTGGCCCACCTCAGCCCAACATATCGGGGTCCTGCACTTCCTCCCATACAACATCTCGAAAGGAGGACAACCAATACTCGCATGATAGCTGTTATTATAAGAGAACTCTGCCAACAGAAGGTAAGTATCCCAACTACCTCCAAAGTCTAGAATGCATGCCCGCAACATATCCTCCAAAGTCTGGATAGTCCGCTCACTCTGACCATCCGTCTGTGGGTGAAAGGCGGTGCTAAAATGCAAGCGAGTACCCAACTCATCATGGAATTTCTTCCAAAACCTGGAAGTTAACCGCACATCCCTATCGGAGATCACTGAAACTGGCACTCCGTGCCGAGCCACTACCTCCCTGATATTGATATCAGCCAACTTCTCTGCCGATATACTCTCCTAAATCGGAATAAAATGAGCACTCTTGTTCAATTGATCAACGATGATCAAAATCGAATCCACTCCTCGCGCAGTCCTGGGAAGCTTTGTGATGAAATCCATGGTAACATCTTCCCATTTCCACAACGGTATATCCAATGGTTGGACCTTTTCGTGAGGTCTCTGGTGCTCAGCCTTGACCTTCATGTAGGTCAAGCACCTCTCCACAAACCAAGCCACATCTCTCTTCATGTAGGGCCACTAGTAATCAAGACGAAGATCCATGTACATCTTCGTCGCCCCGGGATGGATAGAAAACCTGGATTTGTGCGCCTCCTCCATCAATATTTGGCGCACACCCCCACGATGTGGGACCCACACCCTACGGTGCAGAGTTAATAATCCTTGGCTATCATAGTCGAAGGAGGAAACCTGACCCACAATCCTCTCACTCTTCCGATGTTCCTCCTTCATAGCCTCCTACTAAGCCTCACGAATCTGCTCCAGCAGCGGAGTCACCACTATCATCCTCATACAGATGTCTCTGATCGGCGTTGCTTTGCGGCTAAGCACATCGACCACCACATTAGCCTTCCCAGGATGGTAAAGGATCTCACAATCATAATCCTTTACCACATCAAGCCACCAACGCTGCCTCGTATTCAGATTTGGCTGATCCATGAGATATATCAGGCTCGTGTGGTCTGTGTAAATAGTACAACGAACCCCATACAGGTAATGGCGCCAAATCTTGAGCGCAAAAACAACAGCCCCCAGCTCCAAATCATGCGTCGGATAGTTCGCCTCATGAGGCTTCAGCTGCCTCGAAGCGTAAGCGATGACATGCCCTCTCTGCATCAATACTGCACCCAACCCTGAAATGAATGCATTGCAGTATACCACAAAATCCTCCATGCCCTCCGGCAAGGATAAGATTGACGCCTTACACAATCTCTGCCTCAATGTCTCAAACGCGGCCTACTGCTCAGGCCCCCAAAGAAAAACCACGACTTTTCTTGTCAGCCAGGTCAGAGGCACGGCTATCTTGGAGAAGTCCTAAATGAATCTCCGATAGTAGCCTGCCAATCCTAGAAAACTCCGAATCTCGGATGGAGACCTCGGAATCTCCCACTTCATCACAGCCTCCACCTTGGCTGGGTCAACTGAAATCCCGTTTTGGTTGACAAGGTGCCCCAGAAACTGCACCTCACGCAACCAAAACTCGCACTTGGAGAACTTAGCATACAAGTTCTCCCTCCTCAAAGTAGCCAGAACCTCCCGCAAATGCTCCTCATGTTGCTCCCGCGTCCTAGAATAAACCAAGATATCATCGGTAAAAACTATCACAGACCGATCCAACATCGGCCTGCGTACGCGGTTCATGAGGTCCATGAACGCGACAGGAGCATTGGTGAGCCTGAAAGGCATCACCACAAACTCATAATGACCGTATCACATCCGAAACACAGTCTTCTCCACATCCTCCTCTCTGACCCTCATCTGATGGTATCATGATCGTATATTAATCTTGGAGAACCAAGATGCTCCCTGAACCTGGTCAAACAGGTCATCAATCCTTGGGAGTGGGTAATGCTTCTTCACCGTTACCTTATTTAGCTCCCGATAATCTATACACATCCGCTACATCCTATCCTTCTTTTTCACAAACAGAATCAGGGCTCCCCAAGGCAAACTGCTAGGTCTAATGAACCCCTTGTGTAACAGCTCCTGCAGCTGTGTAGACAACTCCTGCATCTCAGGAGGATCCAATCGATATGGTGCATGGGCTATCGGGGCCACACCAAGGACTAAGTCGATCCTAAACTCTATCTGCCTCTCTGGGGGTATCCCGGACAACTCCTTGGGAAATACATCTACGAACTCTCTCACCACCAGCACATCATCCACCGTCTCCTTACCCGCCTCGCGGGTATCCAAAACATAGGCGACATACCCCGCGCAACCTTGTTGTAGGTAACGCCTAACCCTCGCTGCTGAACATAAGGCTGGTCCTCACTATGGCCTCTCGCCCTAAACCACTAACTCTCCCCCACTTGGGGTCTTGATCCGTATCAACTGTCGCTCGCAATCGATCACTGCCCCATTGGGGCTCAACCAATCCATACCAATAATAACCTTGTTCCCCTGCAACGGCATGGGAACCAGATCTACCAGATAACGCTCCTCGAATAACCTCAAAACACAATCTCAGTAGACCTCCGCCGCTCTCACTGACCGGTCATCCGCAATCTTAACCTCCAATGGACACTCCAAAATGCCTGAAGACTCCGAAAACTTCTTGCTAAGTGCAAGAGAGACAAACGATCGGGTAGCACCCGAATCAAACAATACCTGAATTGGGATACCATTCACATGGAACAATCCTAAACAAAACACATATATGACATATCAATAACGCAACATCAAAACAAAAGAGTATACGAAAGAAATCATACCCGTCACCACATCGGGTGCAACGCGTGCCTCCTCAGCTGTCAACTGAAATGCTCGACTCTGCGCCACTAGAACCTCTACCTTGGCCTTCCGGCCCTCCGTCGCTCGCTTCGCTGCTGGAGCTGGCGCCACAGCGGGTGCTACTGCTGTAGCCGCTGTGAATCTAGGGCAATTGGCCCTTTTGTGGCCCCTTTGATTGCAATGAAAGCAAATCACGTCTGCTGTCTGAACTACGGGAGTAGGGGCAGTGCAATCCCTACCATAATGTCCTGTCTTGCCACACTTATACCAGTCGGATCCCGACCCAGTTCGACAAACTCCCTCATGTGAACGACCGTACCTCCTGCAACGGTCCCGACCCTACTGGCCCTTCGACTTCATGTCGAATCCCTTGGGTTTCTTCCACGAAACCCCCACAACCTACACAGTCTCTAACTTCCTCTTCCTGAGGTGCTCCAAGTCTATCTCTCTCTCCCATTCCCTAGCAATCATGGACTCCAAAGTCGGACAAGCCAAATAGCTGACATGCTCCCTGATATCAGCCCTCAACATATCATGGTAACGGGTCTTCCTCATCTCCTCATCTCCCGCATACTGAGGGACCAACAAGGCCCTCTCTCGAAACAAGGCCCTCATCTCCCTGAATTGGGATACCATTCACATGGAACAATCCCACATCTATCCGTACTTTCCTCAAGGATTGCTTCGATTTCACCAACTCCCATTATCGATACCCTTTTTCCCACTAATCTCATCCTAGGTTTCCCTAGGGCACCCTCCAACCTACTCTCCGCCATCAGCTGTGTTAGGAGTCCCTTCTTACCTTCCCTAACTAGCTTGCGAGTACTTTTACATACCCACTCACTAGTTAGTTACAGTTAGCTGAGGCTCCTTGTCACACCCCTGAACCAGACGGCGGAAACGTCCGGGGGCTATCGTGACTCATTGAATACCATTACAATGCATATACATGAAACATAACATTATACATCACCAACATTGGAAAGGATACAACTGGTAACGTTTACATTCATTTCATTGTTCAAAAAATTACATTCAAAGGAAATAACTGTTTGGTACTACTTAAACCACAGCAAAGCGTCATAAAGTACAAGTCATTCTTCACTTTATCTGTTACCTGAGAATACAAGTATTTTGAAAAACGTCAACATATGAAATGTTGGTGAGTTCATAAGTAGTGTTTGAAATCCAATGTATTGTTTTGAAACCATTAGAAAATCCGATATTTTCTAAAAATAGAATAGTAAAAAAAATATGTGTTGATCCATGAGTATGCTTGTTTGAGTTCTATAAATGTAAGCGTAAGAGTTGTGAAATTCGACCGGTAATTTGTAATCGTTATTGAATTCCTAGGAAAACCCGACGTTTTCCTATCGTTGTATCGTTGTATTCCGGAGGCATCGAGAATACAGAGGGTGGTGAAGTGTTGGGACATGCGTTAATGAAAACGTCAAGTCAACAACCTTACGTGTGATCCTTTTAGGCGTCACTCGTAAATCTTCACGCGACTCGATCCTCCCGGACTTGTAAAGTCCCACGACCGGAGGGAAGGGAGAAGGTGCGAAACCTTCGGTATTTCCCCGCGTCGTTCGAGACCAAATGCAATTGCGAAGGGCTCGAAGCCCAACTCGCAATCGTGAGTTACAGACTTTACTAGCAGCACTGAAGGACCCTTGGGGACCAGCAGCATGTTTGCCATTGAAAGTCCTTTTACGTTATGTCGGGTCGGTAAAACCCAACACTTCGTAAGAGAGAGAGATCTTTGGGCCTTAAGATCAGGTCGTTGGGCTAGCTAGGCTCAACAGACAAGATTTTACACTTTTGGGGCCCAAAGATGGTGCGTAGACGTCTGTGCACACTCGCATGTAATAGTAATCGTTATGGTTATGAATCGTGATATCGTAATGTCATAGTATCGTCGTGTTAGAGGTTTTGGATTTTTATTGGTTCGAGACCGAACCAATTCGTTTAACAACGACTTTTGGTATTGTGGTATATCGTATTTCGTCGACAAGTGTGGTACCATTAATTGGTCAAATTGAATGTATTAACTAGCCTTGAAGATTTTCTGTTTTCAGCCCTTCGTTAATTATGGAATTTACTCTTTTCACCCCTTTATTTAAAAACTTTCCGGTTTGGTCCTTAAACAAATTTTCTTGACATTTATATACCAAAAATCATTGAAATAAGTATTTTCTAGCATTTTTATCATAGAAAACAGTTTAAACCCTTGTAATATCAGTTTTCTCGGTTATAGCCCCTGTTTTTCGCAACTTTTACATTTTTGACCCAATTTGGAAAAATTTTACAATTTTGGTCCCTTTTAAATTTGAGAAGCATTGTAAACCCTTGAAAAGCACATGGAACACTTATAGTCCACTGTTTTACAGAAAAACACAGTTTTGGTCCTCCAATTTAGAAAATTTCGCATATTGGGCCTTATTGGGCCGAAAATGTCACATTTAGCCCAATAAGCTTGGAATTTATGTTTTTAACCCTCTAAATAGCATATTTTCAGAAAAATACATTATGTAAACTGTTTTGACTCATCTCACCCATCAGATTTCGAGATATTGCACTTTAGGCCCTTTAACTTTGTATTTTCAACATTTTATGTCAAAAAATGAGTTTTTAGTCCAAGTTAAGTGTTGTTAAGCTATTTAGCCATTTTCTTAGTATACTTTGCATGTGATAGTCTATTTTATGCTATGATAAAATATATGTCTCGGTTTTTAGCATATCACCCTAGATCTATCAATAAAATCATACAAAACATACATGTAAGCATAGAAATCAACCACAACATACACATAATGATGGATCTACACTTTTGCTTGTATTCTCCCCCACAAAAACTTATAAAAATCGAAAATAAGGGGGTATGAAGCTCACCTTAGGATGTAGTTTCGGTTTTTGAAGAGAATATGGAAGAAATGGAGTGATTTTTTTCGGCCTTAGCACCTTTCCTTGGTAGATCTCGAGTTTGATGACTTCTAAGGTGTAAGATCACAAGTTGGAATAGATTTAGAGGAGGTTTTTGATGGAATGAAGTAGCTAGATCATGGATTAGTCATCAACTTACCTTAGATGAGGATTTTTGGTGATGGATTCTCCTTGTGAGGCTTCTTGATTCACGAAAATTTTGAAGAAAGAGGGAGGATTGTTCTTCAAGACTTAGAGAGTTTGGAAGAGATTTTTGTGGTGTGTGTGTGTTTGCATGCGGCCGAGAGTGAGAGAGAGGGAGAGAAGAGGTGATCTTTGAAGTGATATATGCATGGAGGTATGTGATATGTGCATAGAAGTCCATTGGATAATAGTGAGGTGTCACTCACAAGTCAACATGCTTCCTTTCCTCTTGGGCTTGTGCATTGGGCCGAGAATTTGGAATGGAAGGAGGAAAAATTGGGCTTTAATGCCCTAAGCCCATATATAAGTTAGGTTGGATGGGTTTTAACCCAAAAAAAAAAATATGTAATATGATTTTTACACTTTGTTGGGCTAGTTTAGGTTAATCATGGTTAAAAATTTTGAATTTATTTCATTCTAGGCCCAACATAGCCCAAAATGTTGAAATAAATAGATGTGGGTCCAATTAGAGCCCATTTAAGGGTTCTAAGCCCATGATAGTCTTATTGGAGGCTTATTGGTCCATTTGGATCCAATAAGGAAGTCCTAGTCCAAAATGGACTTAACAAGAACTTCTAGGGTCTCCAATTGTTGATGACTATATGCAGTACTTGTATAATGTATTTGATTGAAGTTTTTGATTCACATTAGGTTGAATGTATGGATTACACGACACAAAATTTCCATATGTGACATCATCCCCCCGTTAGAGGGAATTTCGTCCCGAAATTCTGCTTGAAAGCTAGATTTGAGAAAACTAGAATAGGTGAGGGTACTTTTGTTTCATTTGGTCTTCGCGTTCCCAAGTGAATTCTGGCCCACGCTTTGCGTTCCACCGTACCTTCACGATCGGGATGCGACTCTGCTTAGTACGCTTTACCTCCCTGTCCATGATTTCGATTGGTTCTTCAACGAACAGAAGTTTCTCATTGATTTCGATTTCGTCAAGAGGGTTGACGAGCGTTTCATCTGAGAGACACTTCTTCAGATTAGATACGTGAAACACGGGGTGTACACCATTTAGCTCTGCGGGTAGTTGCAGTTTGTATGCTACCGGACCAATTCGAGCGATGATTTCGAAAGGTCCAATGTATCGCGGGTTCAGCTTTCCCCGTTTTCCGAAACGTATAACCCCTTTCCAGGGCGAGACTTTTAACAGTACTCGATCACCGACCTGAAATTCTAAGGGCTTTCGTCGTTTGTCAGCGTAGCTCTTTTGTCGGTCACGCGATGCTTGCAATCGAGCTTTGATTTGAACGATCTTTTCCGTGGTTTCACGGATGATCTCCGGTCCCGTTAGTGTTTTGTCCGACGCATGCATTTTCGCTAGCTGGGTGTCACCTATTTCAGCCCAACATAACGGTGATCTACATTTACGCCCGTAAAGTGCTTCGAAAGGAGCCACCTTGATGCTCGAATGGTAACTATTGTTGTATGAGAACTCGATTAAGGGTAGGTGGGTATCCCAAGATTTTCCAAAGTCTATCACACATGCACGGAGCATATCTTCGAGTGTTTGGATAGTTCGCTCACTTTGACCATCCGTTTGAGGATGATAAGCGGTGCTCATATCAAGGGTTGTTCCCATCGCCTTATGGAGTGATTGCCAAAATCGGGACGTAAACCTACTGTCCCTATCCGAGATAATAGATTTTGGCACTCCATGGAGTCTCACGATTTCTCGTAGGTACAACCGTGTCAGTCTCTCCATCTTGTAAGATTCTTTGATTGGCAGGAAATGGGCAGATTTTGTCAGTCGATCGATGATTACCCATATGGTATCCAGTCCGTCCGACGTCTTGGGTAGCTTGGTGACGAAATCCATAGAAATCCCCTCCCATTTCCACTCGGGAATTTCCGGTTGCTGCAACAATCCTGAAGGTTTCTGGTATTCCACCTTTACTTTGGCGCATGTAAGGCACTTGCTAATGTAGGTCGCGATTTCCGCCTTCATGTTAGGCCACCAATAGTGTTGTTTAATATCCAAATACATCTTATCAGAACCGGGGTGAATGGAGTATCGCGTCTTGTGGGCTTCCTTCATGACAACATCTCTAAACCCTCCCAGTTTAGGGACCCAAATACGGTTCATGAAGTAGTATACCCCATTCTCCCTTGTTTCTAGGTTCTTTTCCATCCCGCGCAACGCCTCGCTAGCTCTATTTTCCGTCCTCATGGCCTCTGACTGGACCGATGCGATTTGAGTGGCCAGCTGAGATTGAATGGTGATCGAGAGAGTTTTCGTACGGTGGTTAGAGTACTCCTTCGACTTAATGCATCAGCTACCACGTTGGCCTTGCCTGGGTGGTACTTAATCTCGCACTCATAGTCGTTTAGCAACTCAACCCATCTTCGTTGCCTCATGTTTAACTCCTTTTGGTTTAAGATGTGTTGGAGACTCTTGTCATCCGTGAAGATGGTGCACTTTGTACCGTAAAGGTAATGCCTCCAAATTTTTAGGGCAAAGACTACAGCTCCCAACTCTAAGTCATGGGTTGTGTAGTTCACTTCATGCATCTTTAGCTGGCGGGATGCATAGGCTATCACTCTCCCACGTTGCATGAGAACGCAACCTAAACCCTGATTTGATGCGTCGCAGTAGACTACAAAGTCTTCCGTTCCTTCAGGCAGAGATAGTACAGGTGCGCTGCAGAGAGCTTGTTTCAAGGTTCGAAATGCGGTTTCTTGTTTGTCTGTCCATTTGAATGGTACGCCCTTTTGGGTAAGCGAGGTAAGTGGCTTGGCGATCTTAGAGAAGTTTTGAATGAATCTCCTATAGTAGCCTGCTAATCCCAAGAATTGACGAATTTCCATGGGCGTTGTCGGGATTTCCCAACCTTCTACCGCTTTGACCTTAGAGGGATCCACATGGATTCCATCTCGGCTGACTACATGGCCTAGGAAGTTCACGCTCCGCAGCCAGAACTCACACTTGGAGAGTTTGGCGTATAGTTTTTCTGATCGTAGAGTTTCTAAGACTTGTCGGAGATGTTGGCCATGCTCTTCCTTGTTTCGAGAACAGACAAGGATGTCATCGATAAAAACAATGACAAAGTTGTCGAGAAACGGTCGGCAGATTCGGTTCATTAGGTCCATAAATGCGGCGGGGGCATTCGTTAGACCGAAGGGCATTATGACAAATTCATAATGTCCGTAACGAGTTCGGAAAGCGGTTTTTGGAATATCCTCTTCCCGGACTCTGAGTTGGTGATACCCGGACCGTAAATCTATTTTAGAAAAATAACTAGCCCATTGGAGCTGGTCAAATAGGTCATTGATTCGTGGGAATGGGTAGCGGTTTTTGATTGTGAGTTTGTTTAACTCTCTGTAATCGATACACATTCTAAAAGATCCGTCTTTCTTTTTGACAAAGAGCACCGGAGCTCCCCATGGCGAATAACTAGGTCGAATAAATCCCTTATCCAAAAGTTCGCTGAGTTGGCTGGATAATTCCTGCATTTCGGCAGGAGCCAACTGATAGGGTGATTTAGCAAGAGGAGTTGCTCCTAGGATAAGGTCAATTCGAAATTCGACCTGTCTTTCTGGGGGCACTCCCGGAAGATCTTCAGGAAATACATCCGCAAATTCACATGCCACTGGAATGTCTCGAACGTTAATCTCCCCCTTGGTCTTGTCCACCACATGAGCCAGGAACGCCAGATTGTTCCTACGTAGATATTTTTGTGCCTTGACACACGAAACGAGGCGGAGGTTCATGCTAGATTTGTCTCCGTAGACCACTAGGGTTTCGTGATTTGGAAGATGAAGACGGACGGCCTTCTCGTGGCACATAATGTCGGCATGGTGGGGGCTTAACCAGTCCATACCGATGATCACGTCGAAACTCCTAATTGATACTGGCATTAGGTCTATTCGGAAGATGTGTTGATTAAGAGTTAGGGTACATCCGATGTAGATTTCCCCAGTGGATTCGGTTTTCCCATTGGCCATTTCCACCGTATAGGCTTCATTTAGCTTTTGGGGAGGTTGTTTTAATAAGTGTTTAAACTTATTGCTTACGAAGCTTCGCTCCGCTCCGGAGTCAAATAAGATGCATGCATAAGCGTGGTTTAAGAGAAACGTACCGGTAACAACAGAGGGATCCTGAATAGCTTCCCCCTGACCCACGGTCATCATCCTTCCTGTTCCTCCATTTCTTGAATTGTTGTTGTTGGGATAGTCTCGGCGGACGTGTCCAGTCTTCCCGCATCCGTAGCAGGTGTAGCTAGGCCCTGCGCTGTTGCCGCTGACATGGGTGTTGTTGTTGTTGCGAGGGTTGTTGTTGTTGATTCCCTGATTTTGGTTATGGGGAGGGTAAGCTTTGCAGTACTTTGCAGTGTGACCCTTTCGGTTGCAGCTGGTGCACTGAAAATCCTTGCATTCTCCATAATGATGGAAACCGCACTTGTTGCATTTGGGAAGATTACCGGAATAAGGTTTGGAAGTATTTGAAGTGGCTGAGGTTGGAGCATGTGGTGCGGCTGGAGCCGATGTAGTAACGGCATTTACCACCACTGTCTGCTGTTTCTTGGAGGTGTCGGGGCCCTGACGCCCCTTCCTCTTGTTGTTCCTTCCCCTCTTGTCATCTCCTTCCTTCTTCTTCTCAGCCTCCACTGGTTTCTCTCCCTTTTTGTTATTATGGTCGTACAACCTCTTCGCCAATCTCTTTGCACTGTCAAATGTTTCTGGGTTTGCAGTTATCACATTCCCTTGAATTGGTGATGTGAGTCCCCAGATGAATTGCTCGATCTTCTTTCCTTCCGAGGTGATCATACCCGGGCACAACAGAGATAGTTCGCTAAATCTCGATATGTAGGCATCGATATTCGCGTTCTGCACAGTGAGGTTCCATAGCTCTTGTTCCATCTTCTGTATTTCGCCTCGTGGGCAGTACTCTGCCATCAACATTTCTTTCATTTCTGTCCAGGGGATAGAGTTGGCTACAGGGAGCGTCATGGATTCTACAAGTCCATTCCACCAGGTGAGCGCCTGATCCACAAAAGTGCAAGCTGCGAACTTCACCTTCATGTGCTCAGGGCAGTCGCATATCTCGAATATCGATTCCACCTTCTCGATCCAGCGTTTCAGAGTGATCACTCCTCCGGTGCCATTAAAAGTTCGTGGTTTGGCGTTTGTGAAGTCCTTGTAGGTACATGCCTTGGTGGATCCTTGATTCATTCCATTGTTTGAACTTCCGGCTCCTTGCCCATTGACTCCCCCATTGTTCCCTTGTTGAATTTGCGCAATCGCTGCAGTGACTGCAGCAGATACAGCTGCCTGGAAGGCGGCTGAGTCAACTTCAGGTGGGGTTGGTCTTGGGTTTCCGTGAGCAGGTCGGGGAGGCATCTTCTTGTCACGAAATGGAAAGATGTTGAGTGTACGTGGTTTCCGTGAGGTTGCGACCCTACTAACTAGGTGTATGGCATGAGCTTAAGTACCTCTATCATTTAGCATACTATCATAGATTCGCAACACATAGCAAAACACGTAAAAGTTCACTAATATTATCCTATGCCTCTTCCACTATTGTAAACTAAACAGACGTTCTCTTTTCGGTGGTAGGGGTATAGTTTTAAGTTCCCTAGATATCCCGATCTCATCAGAACGTGCGTTAGTTATACGTTGGAGAGAATGTAGTTGATCAGGCTACATCCACTCCTTGGTACCACTAAGAACAGTCCCAATTTAACCGAGACACCAGCATTATTGTGTTTGATTCGGCGTTATGTTCTTATTCCTAATACAAGCAAGCGTATTTTATTTACTTGTTTTGTTCAGAGTTATGTTAGTCCCTCTTTTTGGTTTATAGTTGCATATCCGTGTGTGGCTAGATATGCTAGTTCACTATAAACAATGCTTTGATACCAACCTGTCACACCCCCGAACCAGACGGCGGAAACGTCCGGGGGCTATCGTGACTCATTGAATACCATTACAATGCATATACATGAAACATAACATTATACATCACCAACATTGGAAAGGATACAACTGGTAACGTTTACATTCATTTCATTGTTCAAAAAATTACATTCAAAGGAAATAACTGTTTGGTACTACTTAAACCACAGCAAAACGTCATAAAGTACAAGTCATTCTTCACTTTATCTGTTACCCGAGAATACAAGTATTTTGAAAAACGTCAACATATGAAATGTTGGTGAGTTCATAAGTAGTGTTTGAAATCCAATGTATTGTTTTGAAACCATTAGAAAATCCGATATTTTCTAAAAATAGAATAGTAAAAAAAATATGTGTTGATCCATGAGTATGCTTGTTTGAGTTCTATAAATGTAAGCGTAAGAGTTGTGAAATTCGACCGGTAATTTGTAATCGTTATTGAATTCCTAGGAAAACCCGACGTTTTCCTATCGTTGTATCGTTGTATTCCGGAGGCATCGAGAATACAGAGGGTGGTGAAGTGTTGGGACATGCGTTAATGAAAACGTCAAGTCAACAACCTTACGTGTGATCCTTTTAGGCGTCACTCGTAAATCTTCACGCGACTCGATCCTCCCGGACTTGTAAAGTCCCACGACCGGAGGGAAGGGAGAAGGTGCGAAACCTTCGGTATTTCCCCGCGTCGTTCGAGACCAAATGCAATTGCGAAGGGCTCGAAGCCCAACTCGCAATCGTGAGTTACAGACTTTACTAGCAACACTGAAGGACCCTTGGGGACCAGCAGCATGTTTGCCATTGAAAGTCCTTTTACGTTATGTCGGGTCGGTAAAATCCAACACTTCGTAAGAGAGAGAGATCTTCGGGCCTTAAGATCAGGTCGTTGGGCTAGCTAGGCTCAACAGACAAGATTTTACACTTTTGGGGCCCAAAGATGGTGCGTAGACGTCTGTGCACACTCACATGTAATAGTAATCGTTATGGTTATGAATCGTGATGTCGTAATGTCATAGTATCGTCTTGTTAGAAGTTTTGGATTTTTATTGGTTCGAGACCGAACCAATTCGTTTAACAACGACTTTTGGTATTGTGGTATATCGTATTTCGTCGACAAGTGTGGTACCATTAATTGGTCAAATTGAATGTATTAACTAGCCTTGAAGATTTTCTGTTTTCAGCCCTTCGTTAATTATGGAATTTACTCTTTTCACCCCTTTATTTAAAAACTTTCCGGTTTGGTCCTTAAACAAATTTTCTTGACATTTATATACCAAAAATCATTGAAATAAGTATTTTCTAGCATTTTTATCATAGAAAACAGTTTAAACCCTTGTAATATCAGTTTTCTCGGTTATAGCCCCTGTTTTTCGCAACTTTTACATTTTTGACCCAATTTGGAAAATTTTTACAATTTTGGTCCCTTTTAAATTTGAGAAGCATTGTAAACCCTTGAAAAGCACATGGAACACTTATAGTCCACTGTTTTACAGAAAAACACAGTTTTGGTCCTCCAATTTAGAAAATTTCGCATATTGGGCCTTATTGGGCCGAAAATGTCACATTTAGCCCAATAAGCTTGGAATTTATGTTTTTAACCCTCTAAATAGCATATTTTCAGAAAAATACATTATGTAAACTGTTTTGACTCATCTCACCCATCAGATTTCGAGATATTGCACTTTAGGCCCTTTAACTTTGTATTTTCAACATTTTATGTCAAAAAATGAGTTTTTAGTCCAAGTTAAGTGTTGTTAAGCTATTTAGCCATTTTCTTAGTATACTTTGCATGTGATAGTCTATTTTATGCTATGATAAAATATATGTCTCGGTTTTTAGCATATCACCCTAGATCTATCAATAAAATCATACAAAACATACATGTAAGCATAGAAATCAACCACAACATACACATAATGATGGATCTACACTTTTGCTTGTATTCTCCCCCACAAAAACTTATAAAAATCGAAAATAAGGGGGTATGAAGCTCACCTTAGGATGTAGTTTCGGTTTTTGAAGAGAATATGGAAGAAATGGAGTGATTTTTTTCGGCCTTAGCACCTTTCCTTGGTAGATCTCGAGTTTGATGACTTCTAAGGTGTAAGATCACAAGTTGGAATAGATTTAGAGGAGGTTTTTGATGGAATGAAGTAGCTAGATCATGGATTAGTCATCAACTTACCTTAGATGAGGATTTTTGGTGATGGATTCTCCTTGTGAGGCTTCTTGATTCACGAAAATTTTGAAGAAAGAGGGAGGATTGTTCTTCAAGACTTAGAGAGTTTGGAAGAGATTTTTGTGGTGTGTGTGTGTTTGCATGCGGCCGAGAGTGAGAGAGAGGGAGAGAAGAGGTGATCTTTGAAGTGATATATGCATGGAGGTATGTGATATGTGCATAGAAGTCCATTGGATAATAGTGAGGTGTCACTCACAAGTCAACATGCTTCCTTTCCTCTTGGGCTTGTGCATTGGGCCGAGAATTTGGAATGGAAGGAGGAAAAATTGGGCTTTAATGCCCTAAGCCCATATATAAGTTAGGTTGGATGGGTTTTAACCCAAAAAAAAAATATGTAATATGATTTTTACACTTTGTTGGGCTAGTTTAGGTTAATCATGGTTAAAAATTTTGAATTTATTTCATTCTAGGCCCAACATAGCCCAAAATGTTGAAATAAATAGATGTGGGTCCAATTAGAGCCCATTTAAGGGTTCTAAGCCCATGATAGTCTTATTGGAGGCTTATTGGTCCATTTGGATCCAATAAGGAAGTCCTAGTCCAAAATGGACTTAACAAGAACTTCTAGGGTCTCCAATTGTTGATGACTATATGCAGTACTTGTATAATGTATTTGATTGAAGTTTTTGATTCACATTAGGTTGAATGTATGGATTACACGACACAAAATTTCCAGTTGTGACACTCCTATAACACAAAGCAAGCAACATTCGTGCATAGAGCAACCACATCAGGCATAACCTAATCAGGCTATCCTATTGCTGACCTAACAGTCATAGCATGGAGTTCATATAATCAGGCATATAAGGCATCCTCCAAGATCCTCAACCATAATCTAGCATGCAATTCTCAAAATCATATATCAGGCATACAAGGCATCCTCCTAGATCCTTAGCCCTAATCTAGCATGCAATTCTCAGAATCATATATCATACTACATAACATAACAAATATGGGTATCTTGGGGAAAACTTACTTGAGCTCGGTCGGTCACACGCATCACACACCTTGTCCTTTTCAAAGTTCATTTATTCTTCCAGTTTCTTTTCAAACTCTTGTTTTTGTAAAATGAACTTTCTTTCAAAAATATTCATACCATACTCTCAGTTTGATAACCTGCGCGGAAAATCTCTGACTGCGGCTGCTCCTAAAATCCTCCGACTATAATCCCCACAACACACTCAATCAAAACCTGATATCTAATCTTAAGGTAAAATGACTATTTTACCCCTGATCAAGTCTAAGACACAATCCAATTCAAAGTCAAACTTTCAGTTGACTTGACTCGCTGAGTTGGGCCGCCAACTCGTCGAGTCCCTGCCCTCTCATCTGTCCTCATTCGCAACCTTACTCGTTGAGTCTAGGAGTGACTCGACGAGTTCTCCTTCTACACGAGTCATTGAAGGAATCTTCATCCAACTCGCTGAGTTGTATGAACAACTCGTCGAGTTCATCTCCTTCATAAGAACATGTCCAGTCTATGACTCGCCGAGTTGTATGAACAACTCGTCGAGTTCATCTTCTTCGGTTGGGAGATTGCCTTAGACTCGCCGAGTTCTAAGAACAACTTGTCGAGTCCTATAAATCCCAGGACTATTGCTTGGCCCAAAATTTTCAGGTTATTTCCCAGTCCTTTCCAAAACCATTCCCACACTCCCTGGGTTCCCTTGAACCCAACAAAGAAAAGATGGCAAGAAGTGGACTCGTCGAGTCCAAGAACGACTCGCCGATTCTGAACATATCCATACTTATTTATCTATTTTTGATGTACAATACTTGTCCAAAAGGTAGATCTAGACTTCTAAGATCAATCTAGCACGTAAAGTTACAAACTTTACGTGCATGTATGGGACTTTGAGCCTAAAAGGCTCTAAAAGAGACTCTTAAGTTGCATGGGGGCTTCCATGGGTGCAAAAGCATCCCCTTTTTCCCTTGGCACTCCTTCATGGACCTAGATCTGAAACCTCAACCCCCAACCATGCTTGCAATCATGGTTGGTTGTCATAAATGGCTTATAAAAGCCCTAATTTCCCCCAAAAGGGATCTAGCAAAAGAACAAGCAAGGTATCGACTTTATACCTTCTGGAAATAGCAAAAGATGCACAAACTTGAACCCCCTTGATCTCCTCTTGATCCTTCAAGCTTTTCTTCTTCTTCTTATGGCCCAAAATCACCAAAAACACCACAAAAGCCTTAGATTCAAGCACAAACGGGTTAGGGTTTGATATGCAGGGTTATGGGAGCAGTAGGAACGAAGGGAGCCTGAATGAGATGATTAAATAGGGTGCAAACCCTTAGATTTGGGGTTTCACTCGCCAGCTCCTACTCGCCGAGTCAGCCTACCGACTCGTCGAGTAGGTCACTTAAAATGTACACGGGTCCCGCCCCTACTCGACGAGTCGGGCCTCCAACTCGTCGAGTCCAATAGAAAACCTAAAGTTACTCTAATCAAATATGTACGAGGAATCGGATGCTACATCCACCTTCTAAAACCCTATAAATCGTCATATATCATCCATGGTGGAATTTTGGGGCTTATGGAGTCCATTTTTGGAATATTTTGCCCATTTTCATGAAGATGGTGCTTGTTGCATAGAAGGGAATCAAGGAGGAGATTATGTTTCTGGCTTTTGGGACTCATTTTCATCTTGATGAAGGTATAACGCTTTGAACTTGATCATTCATCTCTTAGATCTACCTTTTATGGGTTTTGGATCATTTTGGTCCCAAGTATGACTTTCATTCCAAGAGCTTTGAGTTTCCCCTTTTAGTGTTTCTGAGATTTAAGGTCCATAAAGTTGGCACCTTTAGAGTCTTAGACCATTTATGTTGGAGTTTAAGCCATTTCCATGAAAGTAGAATGCTCTTTCATCTTTTGGGGTCATGTTAAGTCACCAAGTCAGTGAATTTATGGGTTTAGATGTTATTTGGGACTCAGATTTGTGGTTTGGACTTATGGCTTAATGCATTAAGTGCTTACTGGCAAAGTGGGAGTAAGATGGAAGTACTTTGGGCATACAAGTTTGTACGTGCATCGTATAAGTCGTTAATCGAGTACGCACAACGTACTGCTAAGTACGCCCTGCGTACTCAGTCAGGTTGGACTTCGCATTTGTAGGCCTCGGGTTGGGCCATTTCTTTGACTAGGTGGTTGTGGGCCTTAGTGGGCCAATTGGAAACAAGGTATGGTCTAAGGAAAAATTATTAGACTTTGGGATAAGGCTAATTGGAAAGATTGGGCCCAATTTGGAAAATTGGGCCATAAGCAAGCTATAAATTGGGCTTTGATGATTATGGGTTATTGGACTATCGAATTTA
The DNA here is from genome assembly GCF_051521515.1 of Lactuca serriola. Taxonomy (NCBI): domain Eukaryota; kingdom Viridiplantae; phylum Streptophyta; class Magnoliopsida; order Asterales; family Asteraceae; genus Lactuca; species Lactuca serriola. Next base: position 9,175,128 of record NC_136409.1, on the reverse strand, counting down.
TAAGTATGTGGATTGAAAAGAATGTTTGGGCCTCATGGAAAGACCCATGTAGAGGTTTGGGCCCAATTTGGAAAATTAGGCCATCGATGGATTTATGGACATTATAGTGTTGGGATTTTGTTTTAGGTTTACGCCTTAGTTTTGGATCATATTGGGCTAGGGGTAGAATGGTCATTCTACCCCATGAATGGATTAGTGATTATGGTATGGGACCCAATTGCTAATTGGGTATATTGGTTGGTAATGATAGCTTAGGAAGTGGTTAGGGTAGCAGTTGAGGAATTCTTTTGGGAAGCTCTGCATTCGAGGTGAGTCTTATCACCATACCAATGGTTCTAAGGCACCAAGGCCGGCCTATCTTATGATAGTTGGTATGCTTGTTGTGTAGAGTTGTGTGGCATGAGTATGTGGTAATATGCGATAGAGATAGCGTATATGTATGATGGTAGAGATAGCCTCTAGGGATATGGTAGAGATAGATTTTACAGCTAACGGTAGGGATAGCTTTTATGGCTAAGGGTAGAGATAGCTTTTATAGCTAACGGTAGAGATAGCCTTTATGGCTAATGGTAGAGATAGATTTATAGCTAATGTGATATGTGTTATGTGGTAGAGATAGCTTTTGTAGCTAATATGATATGTGGATTGTGTGTGTGGTATGCTCTAGGGAACTCACTAAGCTTCGTGCTTACAGTTTTGTTTATTGTTTCAGGTATCATTGATTTAGAGCAGTGCACACACCTATGATTTCCGCGACAAATGATTTTGGGACGAACTCTAATAAATGTTTTAATTAACGATGCTTTGGAATGTTTGAAACAAATGGTATCAATGTTTTGGCTATATAAAAATGAAATTTTTACCCTTGATTTTTGGGTCGTTACAGGAGTGGGCCATGCATGCAATTGACTTGAGGGAGAAGGCAGCAGCCCACGTTGTTGCTGATGTGGAAAGAAAGGCGTCGTCGATGAGTAATACCCACCCCAAGAACTCTGACCGCGTGCGTATCCACCATCATCGGACCTACCCTGCCGGTTGCCGCCTCTTCCACCACGTCCACGGTGGTTCCGACCACCACCACGATTACCGGAGGTATTGAAACGTTGGTTTGTTGTCGATTTTGATGCTCATAATTCAAAACAGTAACATATGTATGTTGGGCGTACTCCAGTCATATCAGAACCCTATTTTAGGGTCTTGGACCCTATTTAAACCTCTTATCTTATAATCTAAACCTAATATCTTCAACCTCCACCCTCTAAAACCCTAGAAATTGTCATTTATCACACATGGTGGCATTTTGGAGCTTATGGAGTACATTTTTGGAATATTTGGCCCATTTTCAAGAAGATGATGCTTGTTGCATAGAAGGGAATCAAGAAGGAGATTATGGATCTGGCTTTTGGGACTCATTTTCATCTTGATGAAGGTATAAAGCTTGCAACTTGATCTTTCATCTCTTAGATCTACCATTTATGGGTTTTGGATCATTTTGGTCCCAAGTATGAGATCTAGTGGTCTTGATTTCATTCCGAGAGCTTTGAGTTGCCCCTCTTAGTGTTTCTGAGGTTCAAGGTCCATAAAGTTTGCACCTTTAGAGTCTAAGACCATTTATGTTGGAGTTTAAGCCATTTCCATGAAAGTAGAATGCTATTTCGTCTTTTGGGGGCATGTTAAGTCATAAAGTCAGTGACTTTATGGGTTTAGAGGTTATTTGGGACTCAAATTTGTGGTTTTGACTTATGGCTTAATGCATTAATTGCTTAATGTCAGAGTGGGAGTAAGAGGGAAGTACGTTGGGTGTACAAGCTAATACGCGCAACGTACAAGCCATTAAGCGAGTACGCACAGCGTACTACTAAACAAGACAACAAAATCAAACACAAACGAATTTCCTATAAAATATCATCATGAAAAATCTAGAAAGGCTTGGTTCGGTTCTCTCTCTTTTTTTTCTTTATTATTATTTTTTATTATTTTTTTAATTTTTTTTACTAGAAAGCAGCATGGATATGTACAAAGACTCAACTTAAATATTACAAAAGAAATGAAAAACAAACATAAACTAATTCTTTTTTTTAAAACAACTTGATAAATTGACTTTTGAAGAACTCTTTATAAATGACAAATACTTGTTGAGATTTGACTTTGAAATTCGTCATTTTGATGATCTCGCGGTTTTTTTTTTTTTTTTTTGATTTTGGAAAACAAATTGGTTTAAAATAACGATAAACTTCTGATATTTACAACTAGAAAACTAGAATGAAAATAATAAACAACTTTAACAACTATTCTTTGGACACATTGATTTGACTTTAAAATGCAAAAAAGACTAATGTTGAAAAAGTTGCATAAATCCTATTATTATTATTATTTTTTGTTTTGTTTTGTTTATTTATTTATTTATTTTTTGAACCAAGCGAAGATCATGTATAATCCAACAAAAAGTCAATTTGTCTAAACTAAATATTACAAAACAAAATAAAACAAGCATATATACAAACGATTAACAAAATAAACTAAAAACAAAACTAGACAACCAAATGAACTTTTATGTCTCCTTATGCCTTAACGATTCACACAATAACGTACTCACGGGTATTTAAAAAAAACCCCCTACATTTGATTATCACTTGCTGTGACCCGAATTGCTTAAGAGGAGCTGCTTGTCATAATATACCTCAATGCACCGCCACTAAGTGAATAGCAAATAAGTGTGTTCTCAATAGTTCTAAAGTTTCACAAATTAGTGACACCAAATGTATAAGGGGTATAAGCAGACAAAACTTTGAACTTGACTATTTATTGCGACAAAAAGTTAAAGGCATTCTAAAGATGAGAAGAAAGATGAGAGAAAAATTCATGAAATGATCCTAGAAACCTAAATGAAAAAGAAAAAAAATATTTTTGTATTTTTGATTTTTATTTTTATTTTTATTTTTATTTTTATTTTTATTTTTTTACTCATGCAATGAATGAATATGCAATTTTTTTTATGATACACCCTTCCCCAAGCTTAAAAAAATTGCATCGTCCTCGATGCTTGGGAAGATAGCGGGACAAATTATTGAGGAGGATCTTGAGGTGGGAATGGAGGGGGATATTGATGTGGAAATTGTGGATTGTATGGTGGGGTAATGTGGATATTGAGGGTAATAAGGTGGTCGTGTAGGTTGACCACCTCAACAAAGTACCCTATGCATGTCGGTCACAAGGGAATCCACATGTTGGTTGCATGCTTGTTGATTGTCTCTAAAGGTATAAAATTCTTCCTTAAACTCCACCATCTCAGTATTTATCTCACAAACACTATCATAAAGTTCAGAATAGTCATGATGCAAACGCCAATTGTCTTCATGCAACCTACGAAATTCTTGCATATACATATCATGATGGGGATGCATAACAAGTTCTTGTTGCACTGGAGCAGCAACATCAGGAATGGGCTCATCCTCATCACAATCAAAATCAGGCTCGGGCATCGGAACACCTAAATTGGACCTAAGGCGCCAGACAATGTTGTGGATGGGATTTCACAATCGAAGAAGCTGAGAATTATGATGATCGATGCTAAGGTAATCACGACTATCAACAGCCCAATAAATGGCTTCTGTTTCATAATCGGTATGCAAAAAATGCATGTTTTGAAAGATGTTTGTCGTGAGGTGATTTTCTCCTTCAATAACATTGAGACCAGGTGGAAAGCGAATGGCAAGAGCTGGGTGTTTGAGGATAATTGTGATTATACCCCCACAAAGTAATTTACCATTGGTGCTATGGGATATTTTGAACAATTTGAAAATGATCCATAATCCAAAATCAGGAAGTTGATTTGGGTTATGAATCATACACCACATAAGCTCTAATTCTTTTTGGCCAGCCTTGCTTATCTCATTTTGTGGAAATACAATAGAAGCAAGGATGCGATGAACGGCCTTAAGAACAGGATGAATGATACTTGATGCTTTGGCAGCACTTGGAAAGTATGTCAATGCTGAAATTCTCACCCAAAAAGCTTTAGCATCCTCTTGAAATGGAAAAATCAATATGTGAAATTGACCGTAAGTGTTAACAATTAGAGCACCAATGAGTTCACATAATTGATTTTTATGCAACTAATAATTGCGGCTAAAAGCACGGAATGAGAGATACTCAGTTCTTCGATTGAAAGAAACAGATGAGAGAAATTCAAGAGTAGGTTGGACATACCCAACATCATGCAATGACAACAAACCTTCCCATCCAATATTTCTGAACAAAACACGGACTTGGTCATGAATGTGGAGGGATTCAAGAGTGGTCATGTCCGCGAATTTCTATGTTGCATGCCTACGACCAAGAAAGTTGTGATACCTAGCTTCTTGTTGAGAGTCTAAGAATGTCAATACACCCAAATTTTGGCGTGGAGGGTTTGGGTGACGTTGACTATCACTAGAGTCAACGACTCTAGAACGCTTGGAATTACCCTTTTTACCACCCCCACGAGATGATGAAGCCATGAGAAAACAAATTAAGCACAAAAAATTGACTCTTAAGCACAATGCATAACCACTTAATATGACCAACACACAATCAACACTCAATATGACAGATTAAGCACAAAAATTAAAGCTTTTTTTGACTAATAATGCAAAGTCAAAGAATTGGAAAGAGAATACCCGATTTAGAGCTTGAAACACGAAATTGATGCTTGAAATCACTTGTAATCTCTTCCATAATGCTTCCCCAAGCTTATCCTACAAACAATTTGAAGAAATTAAAACAAAATTTTTGGACCCCAATTTCTAGGGTTCTTCCAAAAATCCGAAAATCACCATGAAAATGGTGTTTGAAGCTTCCTGAGTGTAAGGAAGAAGAAAGAGGAATGAAAAATCATACCTTGCATGCTTAATTCCATGTAAGATCGAATCTTGAGGTGTATGTGTTTGTTTTCGGTGTAAGGGGACGAGAAGAAGAGAGGGTCGCGACTGGATGAAGAAAGAAAGAAAGAAGTTGCGTTGTTTTTATTTTAATGTACAAGCCTCGTTACACAGCCCGTGTAATGGCAATAGTAATGTTACACGGCTGTGTAATGCCAAAAGTTCTGAATCAAGCTTCATTAAACGACCGTGTTTTGCAAAGGCATGCATTATACGGCCCGTGTAATGTTCTGAGAGACGCGCCTTGATTTTTCTTATTTCCGCACCCGCTCACTTCCAATCTTCATAAAAATTATTTTTAGACTCCCCTAATTATTCTAAGAACCTTGGAACACAAAAACTTAAAAGAAAATGTTCATACGAAAATTTTACAAAAATGACCAAAATACCCCCGAGTTGCCTCTCGGGTAGCTACCCTTGTTTAAAGTCGGTGGCTCGACATGGACCCCAATTATTTTTCAATCTTGATACTTTGGATCCGCTACTTCTTCCACTTCCTCGTTTTTAACCTCAAATCCTTCATAATAAGGCTTTAAACGATGACTGTTCACTTTAAATATCTTCCCAGTTTTCTGACTTGTGATCTCTATTGCACCATACTCAAAAACATTAGTAACAACAAATGGTCCCACCCAACGGGACCTTAATTTACATGGAATTAATTTAAAACGAGAATGGTAAAGTAATACCTTTCGACCTATTTGAAATACTTTGCGTGAAATCATCTTGTCATGTTATGCTTTCGTCTTTTCCTTGTAAAGAACTTCATTCGCGTATGCTTCATTGCGAATTTCCTCAAGCTCTTGTATGTCAAGCTTCCTCTTTCTTCCTGATTCATAAAAATCCATATTGAATTGTTTGACTTCCCAATAAGCTCTATTCTCCAACTCAACGGGTAATCGACATGGCTTCCCAAAAACAATGTGATATAGAGACATCCCAATTGGAGTTTTGTATGCAGTGCGGTATGCCCACAAAGCATCATCATGACGTGTACTCCAATCTTTCCTTATTGTATTCACAGTTTTCTCCAAGATGCCCTTGATTTGTCGATTGCTCACTTCAGCTTGACCGTTTGTTTGTGGATGGTATACTATGGAAACTTTATGAGTAACACCATATTTCTTCAAAACACCCCCGAGCATATGATTGCAAAAATGTGTACCACGATCACTGATTAAGGCCTTTGGAACACCAAATCTGGAAAAGATGTTAGCCTTTAAAAAATCTATCACAATTTTTGAATCGTTAGTACGGGTAGCTTTTGCTTCCACCCATTTGGAAACATAATCCACAGCCAAAAGGATATAAGTAAAACCCGAAGATGATTGAAAAGGTCCCATGAAATCAATGCCCCGAACATCGAAAATTTCACAAACTAAAATGGGATTTAAGGGCATTTGATTCTTTGAATTTAAGAACCCATCTTTTGACACTTATCACAGCTTGCACAAAAAACATAAGAGTCATGGAAAATACTTGACCAGTAAAATCCACTCTCTAATACTTTTCTTGCAGTTCGTTGAGGAACAAAATGCCCTCCACAAGCATAAGAGTGACAAAATGCAAAGATAGAATATACCTCATGTTGTTGCACATATCATCTAATCATTTGATCAGCAAAATATTTCCACAGATATGGCTCGTCCCATACATACCTCTTGGCTTCTTTCTTGATTTTATCTCTTTGCCATCGAGTCAAATCTGGTGGAAACTAATTTGTGATGATGTAGTTCACAATATCGGCATACCATGGGGTAACTTTTGCTGAAAATAGGTTCTCATCGGGAAATGCATCATGAATGGGAGTTGAGTCATCGGGAGAAACGATCTTGCTAAGATGATCAGCTACAAGGTTTGACTTTCCACTCTTGTGCTTGATTTCAATATCAAACTCTTGTAAGAGTAATACCCATCGAATGAGTCTAGGCTTCGAATCCTTCTTTGCAAGTAGATATCTAATTGCTGCATGATTAGAATAAACAATGACTTTAGAACCTAGCAGATATTGACGGAATTTATCTAAAGCAAAGACAATAGAAAGCAATTCTTTCTCAGTTGTTGAGTAATTGGCTTGTGCATTATCAAGTGTTTTCGAGGCATAATAAATGAAATTAGGAACTTGATCTTTTCTTCGCCCCAACACTGCACCAATTGCATGATTACTGGCATCACACATGATTTCAAAGGGGAAACTCCAATCCAGTGATTGAAGTATTGGTGTTGAGATTAACAACTTCTTCAACTGATCAAAAGCTTGCTTGCACTCCTTGGAAAATTCAAATTCTACATCTTTTTATAGGAGCTCACACATGGGATGAGATATCTTGGAAAAATCTTTGATGAACCTTCTATAAAAACCTACATGACCAAGAAACGAGCGTACCTCACGAACACAAGTGGGATAAGGTAAAGACTTAATGACATCAATTTTTTCTTTGTCTACCTCTAACCCCTTAGAAGACACAACATGACCAAGTATGAGACCCTTATCAACCATATAATGACACTTTTCATAATTCAAAACAAGGTTGGTCTTAATACATCTTTGTAAAATCTTTTTCAAATTGTCCAAACACTCATGAAAAGAATTACCTAAAATCTTTTTCAAATTGTCCAAACACTCATGAAAAGAATTACCATAAATTGTGAAATTGTCCATAAAAACTTCAATGATCTCCTCAACATACTCTGAAAAAATACTTACCATGCACCTTTGAAAAGTGGTGGGAGCATTGCAAAGTTTAAAAGGCATCCGCCTATATGCAACTGTTCCGAAGGGACATGTGAAAGTGGTTTTTTCTTGATCCTCGGGTGCAACGGGTATTTGATGAAAATCGGAATACCCATCCAAGCAACAATAGTTTGCTTTTCCTGCTAACCTTTCCAACATTTGGTAAATGAAGGGAAGTGGGAAATGGTCTTTCCGGGTTGAGGAATTGAGTCTTCTATAATCAATGCAAACTCTCCACCTGTTTTGCACACGGGTGGGGACTAATACACCTTGGTCATTCTTTGTAACGGTAATACCTGTCTTCTTGGGTACAACTTGGACTGGGCTTACCCACTTGATATCTGATATGGGATAAATCATCCCCGTATTCAACAACTTCAAAATCTCTTTTTTCACATCCTCCATCATTAGAGGATTCAAACGCCTTTGAGCTTCTCGGGAAGGCTTGTAATCTTCTTCCATAAGGATCTTGTGCATGCAAAGTGAAGGACTTAGCCCTTTGATGTCGGCTATAGTCCACCCGATAGCTTCCTTGTACTCCTTCAAGGTAGTGACAAGCTCTTCTTCTTCTTGTGTTGACAACTTGGTGGAGATGATCACTGGCAAAGTCTCTTTGTCTCCAAGATATGCGTATTTGAGGTGCTCGGGTAAAGTCTTGAGCTCCAACTCTGGTGCCTGCACAATAAACGGAACAAGTTTCTCATTAGGCATTGATAACTTCAGTTTCAGAACATCAAACCTCATTTCCTTTTTCTCATCCATGCAAGACACAACTTCCATAATCTCTTGATCAATTTTAAATTGCTTGGCAAGTTTTTCCACTTTTTCCTTTTGAAGATTTCTGTCTAAAATGAGAGCTAACACATTAAGATTAGACAAATCAAAACACTCCTCTGTCAATGGTTCTATGATATCAACAAAATTCAAAGATGAAATATCACTTGGATAGCTCATAGCATCATAGATATTGAAATTTATCACTTCCCCATCAAATTCCATGGACAATGTACCATTATAAACATCAATTTTTGTCCGGGCTATTTTCAAAAAGGGTATTCCTAGAAGAATTGAACTTAAATTCGGTGGGTCATCATCATCCATATCAAGGACATAAAAATTTTCTAGAAATACTAATTCATTCACTTGGACTAGCACATCTTCTAGTACACCTTTTGGGTGTACTAAAGATCGATCAGCCAATTAAATGATCACCCCGGTCTTCTTCAATGTGCCAATATTTAAGGTTTTGAAAATAGAATATGACAAAACATTGATAGAAGCTCCAAGGTTTAGCATAGCTCGTGGAACATGAAGATTACCTAACTTACAAGGAACCGTGAAAACACCTGGATCCTTACATTTTTGAGGTAATCTTTTCTGTAACACTGCAAACACATTTTTACCTACTTTAATAGTTTCATTCCCTTTCAATCTTTTCTTAGAGGTGCATAATTCCTTAAGGAATTTAGCATACCTAGGGACTTGTTTGATGGCATCAATAAGAGGAATATTTACCTCAACCTTTTTGAACATCTCCATGATTTCATTGTCTTCCCTTCACGCTTTGACTTGCTTAACCTTGTTGGAAATGGAGGAGGAATGACTTTTGTTTCAATGGAAACTTGCTTTGAGGGTGTTTTTGACTTCTCTTCTTCTTTCTCTAGCTCCATCTCTTCTTCTTCAATCATCTTTGGACCTTTATATGCTTTGCCATTTCTCAAATTGATGGCACATGCACTATGCTTTGGATTCTTTTCGGTTTGTGCGGGTAGTTTGCCTTGTGACTCCAGTTTACTCACAGAAGTGGCGAGTTGAGTCATTTGTTGCTCCAAAGTCTTGATGCTTGCCTTGGTCTCATTTTGAAATGTTTGAGTACTTGTGGCTAAACTCTTGACAATGTCTTCCAAAGACATTCCTGACCCGCTTGAACTGCTTCCTTGCTGCATGTTTTGAGGTTGGAATTGAGATTGATGATGAGGTTGATTTGGCTGGAAATGTGGTTGATAATTTTGTTGATGATGCATCTGATTTTGAAATGGAGGTCTTGGTGGATAAGGTGAAAATTAGCATTGGGTTGGTGCCAATTTGGATTGCTTCTTGGCTGAAAGTTCCCTTGATGTTGGCTTGAGAATCCCATAGCTTGAACCGGCTCTACATCTTCTTGTAACATTGGGCACATATCAGTAGGGTTTCCAACTTGGGTACAAATACCACAAGGTCTAACTACTGGTGGTTGCACACCCTTATCCTTAGCAAGCATCATCACTACTTTAGTCAACACAGAAAGCTGACTCTCAATTTTTGGGGTAGAGATTTCTTTCACTCCTCTTGGTGCATCACTGTACTATTCTTCTTCTTGTGTTGTATGTTTGGACTCTTCTTCCATGTTCTTGATAAGAGCTCTGATTTCCATTGGAGTTTTATCAGCTATGGATCCACCACTTGATGCATTGAGTAATCTCCTATCCCAAGATGACATTCCCTCACAAAAATATTGCAACAACTGATACTCTGAAATCCCATGTTTTGGACATCTTGAACACAACTTCTTGAACCGTTCCCAATAAGAATGCAAAGCTTCTCTCTTTTGTTGTTTGATACCAATGATTTCCCTGCGTAAGCCCGAAGCTCTCATCTCTGGAAAATATTTGTCCAAAAACATCCTTGCAAGTTCATTCCATGCTGTGTCTGACCCCGGTGGTAAGTCATATAACTACTCCTTGGCTGAATCTTGTAAAGCAAAAGGGAATGCCCTTAACTTGATTTGATCTTATGTAACTTCATGTGGCTTCATACCCACACAGACAACATGAAATTCCTTAAGGAATTTATGTGGGTCCTCATTCTCAAGACCACGGAATGAAGGTAACAAATGGATGAGTCCATACTTGAGTTTGAAGTTGATTGTTGTAGGGTAATTAATGCATAAAGCTTGTTGGGTGACATCTTGAGTGGCCCACTGTCTAAAGGTTTGTTCAGGTGGTGGGTTTAGAGGATTTTGGTTTCCACCATAATTGTCTGCCATGGAAGGAGTAGGTGAAGATGGTGGGGTGGGACTTTTGGATGTTGGTGAAGATGTGGTTGATGGATTTGATGAAGAAGCTCCGGATTGTTGTTTCTTTAAAATTTTAGCTTTCTTCCTTCTTTGTTTTGAAGATTTCTATATCTCCAAATCAACTGGTAAAGGTGTACCTGTGCGAAAAGATCTTGGCATAAACAATTAGTACTACCGTATCCCCGACAACGACTCCAATTTGTTAGGTTGTCAAACCAACAAATAATGGAATAAAATAATAATAATAAAATTCAAGTCACTGTTACTTCATACACTAGGGATAATATAGAGTAAGCAGGGTCGGTCCACAGGAATACGGGACTTTTTATTTAGCCATATTCTCACACATCATACAAGCAAAAATTAAAATGGGGGATTGTGTTTGAACTCGAATTAAACTTCATAAATAAGCAAGATTGATAACAAAACGCAGTAATAGAAGTACATTTCCGATTCTGATTCCCATACATGTATTATGTTGAAAGATGTAATATGATTATAACTCATGTTCAATCTAGGCTGGTAATTTAGATATTAATAAACTCTAATATCCAAGTTGACAAAAGTATTTTATTCAAAACAAGTTCTTCAAATAAAACTTCATTTAATTGATTCAATCCAAACAAGCTCTTGGATCAAATAATTAAATGACATTAAGTTCTTGTAACAATTACCAACAATGTTCAACATTCCTCATAAGCTTGGGATATGAACATTTAATCTTTAATTACACTGATTATAATCTAATTACAGCCAATCAAGTGCATGTTACTAACATCAAATCATAAAACATATACGAATTTCACAATTTGATTAACTATATTGATAAGAACCCTAATTCATTGATCAAGTGAAAAGAGAACCAATCAAACATGTAATTAAGTCAAAATCAAAGATTACTAGATAATAAACATAAAGTCAAGTGCAAATTACAACTTAACAACAAACACTTAGGAATCCAGAATCAGAAATGATTTAGAAATTAGCCACACATGTCTAACTTAACTACAAATCTAACAAGTATGATCTTCAAATTAACTTACAAAAAGCAAATTAAAGTGTTTCCAAAGTGTTAGATGATGATATAAACTCCCCAAAATCGCCCCCTTGAAGTTCCAAGTCGAAGACCTCTCTAAATGTCCCAAAAATCGTAGATAAATCGGAAGTTAAGATTTTGAAATTCCATCAAATCACGTTACACAGCCCGGGTAACATATGCCTTGTCATTACACGGCCGTGTAATGACTCTGATGTGCTGAAATACTTCCAAAGCGCGGTCGTGTAACGTATGCCTTGCCAAAGCGTAGACCGTATAATGAACTATAAGATAGCCAATCTCTAATTTTCTTCATTTCTTCAATTTAGCTCTGAAAGTTCCGAAATTTCACCGAGAGCTTCCCTTGACCATCCTAAGCATGCTCAAACTTCAAATCACCCTGAAACATCCACAAAAATGGTAAAATATCGATAGATCCTCGATAATGTCATTAAATGCAAAATGAATGAATATTACACCAAAAATTAGGGGTGTTGAACGGGTAATTTTTTCGGGTTTTGGGTAATTCGGGTTTTCCATGTTAGAAAAATTACCCGTTACCCTACCCAAACTAATTTCGGGTAATTCGGGTTTGGGTAATCTGGGTATTACCCGATATATATATATATATATATATATATATATATATATATATATATATATATATATTTGAATTTCACCTGAAAATAAATTTAATAAAATAAATACGTCGTCCTTTATTAGTCTTGTTTATATAAAGAAACGAGACATAAACGAAGTTACTCAAGCTTTGAACATTGAGATTTTTTAGTCAATAATACATGAGATATCAAGTAATTTTTTAACAACTTAATCTAATCAAATAAGATGTTAAAAAAACAAATACCTAAAGATCTTAATTTAAAAGTTTAAAATGTTTAAGCTAAATGTAGTCATAAGTTTTGCCATGTTCTGAAGTTTCGTCAAGATAATGAGTTTGTTAGCTGCAATATAATCTAGAAAACAGTTAAGTTTTAAAGAACGTGATGATATATAAAATTACTTTTAATATTGTTAGTGTCGTATTGTCATAATAAATATATTTATGTTTTACAATAATGATAGTTAGTTTAAGCGTGATCAAATACATGCTATATAGTACAAGCTCTACAAATATAAGGAATTTTTAAAATAATTTGGGTAATTCGGGTATACCCGAAACCCAAAAAATGTACTCTTTACCCGACCCGAAAAAAAATCGGGTAACACGATTACCTGGAAAAATTTACCCGATACCCGATTTGCCCGATACCCGAAAAAATCAGGCGGGTAATTCGGGTATCGGGTATTTTCGATAGGGCTACTAAAAATGCAATGCAATGCTATAAATAAACATGAAATTAGCTTATGAAAAGGTGCAATTTATGCACCTAACACGCCCTGCGTACTACTTCGCGTTTGTGAGCTTCGGGTTGGGCCATTTCTTGGACTAGGTGGTTGTGGGCCTTAGTGGGCCAATTGGAAACAAGGTATGGTCTAAGGAAAAATTATTGGACTTGGGGATAAGGACCATTGGAAAGGTTGGTCCCAATTTGGAAAATTGGGCCATAAGCGGGCTATAAATTGGGCTTTGATGATTATGGGTTATTGGACTATCGGATTTATAAGTGTGTGGACTGAAAAGAATGTTTGGGCCTCATGGCAAGATCCATGTAGAGGTCCAAATTGGGCCATTGATGGATTTATGGACATTATAGTGTTGGGCTTTTGTTTTGGGATTGGGCCTTAGTTTTGGATCATACTGGGCCAGGGGTAGAATGGTCATTCTACCCCATGAATTGATTAAGGATTATGGTATGGATCCAATTGCTAATTAGGTATATTGGTTGGTAATGATAGCTTAGGAAGTGGACAGGGCAGCAGCTGATGAATTCTTTCGGGAAGCTCTGCAGTTGAGGTGAGTCTTCTCACCATACCAATGGGTCTAAGGTACCAAGGCCGGCCCATTTTATGATAGTTGGTATACTTGTTGTCTAGAGGTGTGTGGCATGAGTATGTGGTAATATGCAGTAGAGATAGCCTTTATGGCTGACGGTAGAGACAGCCTCTAAGGCTATTGATATTGCCATATTTATACATATTTTTAGGCAATATTTGTTTACATTTTTCATGATATTTTGGTTATTTGCATAGAATTATGGTACTTATTTGGATAAATTGTTATATGCAACCAAAGTAAAGCATTTTCGAGGAAAGGGACCAAAATTGATAAAACATGGAACATTGGAGGCTTGAAGGAAATAAGATTCAAAAAACTCAATGTTTTGGCTATAATAAAAATGAAATTTTTATCCTTGATTTTTGGGTCGTTACAGGAGTGGGCCAGGCATGCGATTGACTTGAGGGAGAAGGCAACAGGCCACATTGTTGCTGCTGTGGAAAGAAAGGCGTCGTCGATGAGTAATACCCACCCCAAGAACACTGACTGCGTGCATATCCACCACCACCGGACCTACCCTGCCGGTCGCCGCCTCTGCCACCAAGTCCACGGTGGTTTCGACGACCACCACGATTACTGGCGGTATTGAAACATTGGTTTTGTTTTCGATTTTGATGCTCATAATTCAAAACAGTGGGAGTGGAGGCGTTATCCCGATGTGTGGCTTGCAAAAGACGGGTGTGATCCTTGAGCAGTGAGCGTTCTGCGAGAGTAAGCATGGAGCGCATTTCAAGAAACGTTAGAAACGGCTTTTGGTGGCGAATGGTTGTGACAGTGTGAGCATATTTTAGAGACAAACCATTGGTTGTGTAAATAACAAGGTTGCGTTCGAGCACCGGGGAGCCAATATTGGTAAGCAAATCAAAGATAGATTTGATACGGGTGCAGTATTCCATGATTATGGAGTCTCCAATGGTGATATTTCGAAGCTCATCATCAAGCTCCATGGCTTTTGATTCCTTGTTTTCATGAAACAAGTTTTCGATATCCTTCCAAACCTCGGCGGCAGTGGCGTTGATAGTGCTGATGGATTGAAGAACACTTTCAGTTAAGGTCACGTAGAGCTATTGTTTAACAATGTTGTCGACCGTCTCCCATTCCGGATCATCTTTGTTCTTATGAGATCCATCAAGGTGATCATAGATCTTGTACCCAATGCAGTGGGTTTTAAAAAGTTCTTTCCATGAATCGTAGTTCAAACGATCTATATCAAGAAGAAGAGGAACATACAATTTTATGTTGGTTATGTTGTATATTTTATCAGTAGGACGGGGTTGAGGGTTGGACGATCCTTCAAGGCATGGTGAGAGACACAAATAATAGAGATGAGAGGAAGAAGACAGATCAATGGAAGCTTAGAAGAAGAAAACAGGAGGAGATCGTCTACAGAACTTAGGAATCAGCTAGGGTT
This sequence comes from Lactuca serriola, assembly GCF_051521515.1. Lineage (NCBI taxonomy): Eukaryota > Viridiplantae > Streptophyta > Magnoliopsida > Asterales > Asteraceae > Lactuca > Lactuca serriola. Next base: position 9,160,016 of record NC_136409.1, on the reverse strand, counting down.
AAGAAAATAAGGCATGATACCATGTTAATGCAAATAAATTCCCATGTCATAGCATTGTGCCTCTCATTATTTGATACCATGTTAATGCAAATAATTTCCCATGTCATAGCATTGTGCCTCTTACGATTAATAAATACTACAAATAATACAAATGGGCTACATACAATATTGGACTGCCTAACTAAATACCAAAGGAGAATACAAGCTAAATATAATACATATATACGTCTAACACAGGGCATAAAGAAAAGGAAATATGATATACTCAAGGGCAAAGTGGTCATTTACTCTCGTTAAGAAAAATACGACACTTATTCTTGACTCATCATTTATCCATACAACATTTAATAGGGAAAAAATAAAAAAAACATGTCCTCGCGTCATTTAGGATAAGTTAACATGATCATGTTTGCAAAGAAGTAGAAACAAGTAGGCAATCTAGAACTAAAATTCCGGAAAAAAAATATCCACACTTGAAATCATAGCTGATCTGCCAGATCATGAATGCTAACCCAATTCTCAAGATTGAAAAGTCAATCATATCATGGATTTGCTTGAACATTTACATTATCTATGTCAAAATGAACCATTGAGAAAACGGAAAATCATCTATAGAACAAAAGAAGGTGAAAAAAGCAGTTTAGATGACATATTCAAGTGTTTTACATGCAGAAACAATCATTTTCCAAATAACATTTGGCATAAATAAGACTGTAACAAGATAGAGTTACGAACAAGTAAATTCATATGAACTATGGGGATAATCATGCTTAATTTAGAGTTTACAAAATTGAAAAACTCATAATGTCACAAAAATGAAAAGCTAGAATTCATCCCAAAAAATTAAGTCATGTACTTTAGGGTATATAACTTACATCTTAGATATAAAACATCACAAAACTACTAAAGTAAGTCAAGTAATTTGGTGTTTAAATAAAATTAAACAACGAGAATTAGGTTAACTTACTTGAAACTAGAGATCGGAAGACACGATATTCGGAGTTTAGAGAGAAAAAGATAGGCGAGACAGAGATGTGAGAGAACGAACAAACTCACCGAGTTTGGAGTCAATTTGGTCAATTGAGTTATTGCTGATGGGCCTATGGACTCTCAACTAAATACTGGATCGTCACTTGGATCCGCCTCGTGTTATTGATATATTTTGGTGAGGAAGAAAAATTAGGTAAGAACAAAGACACAAGGCTTGGCTTTTTTTTTTTCTTAATGGATTTGAGTGATTAGTATTTTTATCATTATTATTATTGATGAAATGTAATTTTAATATATTTTTATCAAAATAGGGTTGGCCCAAACAATGGAAAACCTGAACGACTAGGCCCATATTTCTAGAAGAGCCAATTTTTAGCTACATAGCGGTCATTTTATAAATAATAAAAGAACAAATTATTGGAATTGTCCATGTGGTTTATCAAAATTGTGTTTTTAGTCCATATCTTATTTTATGCATTACTATTTTTAGGTTTTGATATTGTTACGATGTAGGTCCTTACCCGATAAAAAATGTAGGTTCTATTTCATAGTTGTTGATTAAGAAAGTGTTGATCGGGAAATCTTTGTCTGAGTAAGAAATTCTGATTGAGTAAGAAACCACGTTGTTTGACATCTGACTGAATGTGCTGACCGATGCAAAATGACTATTTTACCCCGATGCAAAATGACCATTTTACCCTGATGCTCTCTATGTTTATATGCAAAATAATAATAATAATAATAATAATAATAATAATAATAATAATAATAATAATAATAAAATTAATATTGATATTAATCAGCGTTATACATAAAAATAAACGTTTGAACAAAAAAAAAAAAAAAAAAAAAAAAACTTCTTGCATAGTTGTAATGATGTTGCCTTGTGAGTATGAGGTCATAGGTTCGTTTCCCATTACCCCATTTTCTTTTGCTAGGCACCGAACTTTTAAGGGTAGCATTGGAAAACCCTTCTTTCTTTCCAGTCAGCCATCAACCAACTTCTTTCTCAATTTGATTGAGTCAGCCAAAAATTTATGACTTGACTCGGTCAAATGCATATCAAACTGGACCGTACTCCACCTCCATCACTTATTCAACCATTGATCACCGCCCAAAGTTAATATATATATATATATATATATATATATATATATATACCTAACACTTGCAATAAATTAAAATGACAACAAATGTATCAAAATATGAAACTAACACAAATCTGAAAAACACTTGATTCTTCAACCACCCATCCTCGTCTACGTTAGAATTAACCCATATTTAGAAGAATCTATTCATTTTTTTTGTGACCTCACGTTTTTCCAAATTACAATGTAGTCAATTTTATGAATTTACATACTTATTGAACAAAAAAAATGAAAATCAATAGATAAAATAACATCCATTTTGTGAATTTGTAACAGTAAGCCCGGGTGTATATATCCTTTCAAAACAATTGGTTGTATAACAATAACTCTTGTATCTATTGGTAGAATAGTACCATGAAAGGTCGTATTGTTATGGGAGGAATTGTTGACTTAGTACTATTAAGTTGTTAGCGTATAGACGATGTTTATCATTATAAAAGTAGAACCTAATGAGGTTTAAATGCATATTTTGATTGATCTAGTAAAACAGCCAAGACAATATAGAATGTATGAGCAAAGGAATACACTAAGACGAAGTCCGTATGAGAAAGTTATACATATTTGAAATTGATGATTGAACTAAACTTGAACTAATGAGAGCAAACACTACCTAAAAGAAATGTTTAGGCAAAACACGAACGATATTTGGAAGCACAGCCATGCTTTGGTGTCGAGATGCTAAAAAGAGGGTAGAAATGGGTTTTTTTAAGGAAGTACGTTGATATTCTTAGCATGGTTGGCCAAAATGCGGCTGTGTTTTGGAAGACATCGCAGTTTGAACCATCTACAACATTTATAAGAGGTAAGGGTAGGATTGTTGGGGTCATTTATGTTTATCATCTCTAAAAGTAAAAAATAAGTAAAAGAAGTTATAAAATAAATACCATTAGAATGAAAAGTCATTTCACCTACCAAGACAAAAGTTGCTAATTTCACTACACAACTCGGACCACCAATGTAACAAACAAAAGGTTGGAACAAAGTTGCCTATTTCTCCATACCACAGGGACCATTTATGTAAAAGTTCTCTATATTTTAGCTCGGTACACCAGTTCTCATATTTTAACCGGGTAAAGTGTGTGCGTGTGCGCGCTCGTGTGAACGGTTTGAAGAACGAAGAGAAGAAAAGTGAAGGTAACTTCCAAACTGAAGCAAGAATCAATATGAAGTACCAAGTTAGAGGTTCAATTGGTGAAGAAATTAGCTGGAAGTTGGGGAATCGAGGTTCCACTGGTGAGGTAAAATCCATAACCCTAAATATTTGTACGCTTGGGTGTTTTATTGAATGAAATAAGCATGCTCAAAAACCAGTGTAAGGCACGGTATATCACATATTTATAGTTACTGATAATAAAAGGATGATAATTTTGGGTTTTCATAAGTTAGGGTTCGTACTTCAACCAAATGTATGAAATTTTGCGAGTCTATGTATTTGGGGAATCACATTAGCAACAGGACTGTACTAGTAATTGGTTTTGTAAATATTTGGTTGCAAAGTTGTAAATGCAACTGTTGGGCAATGTTGATATTGTTTTAAACCGGAAATTGAAGGCACTGATTTTAATTTGGATCTAAATGTTTTCTGAAATAAAATCCTTAATCTGGTTTCACATCCAAAAGATTTCATTTTTTCAGGTATCCCCAATGATTCATCAAACCCCTCAAATTTTGTCAAGTAAAACATAATTATAGTATTAGGAGGGTAATTCTGACCTTTCATGTCATCTAGTAACTCATTAAATTGACTTTACCAAAGTTGGAGTCTTGACAATATGACTTGATGATTGTTGAATATGTGATAACAGAGAGACTAAACCATACCCTTTCATTTCTTGAATTCTCCAATGTGTTAAATCTACTGATATTGTAAGGAGAATTCGTTGGTAAGTTTGAATTATTTGAAGAATGGAAATTACAATGTTATTATTAAGGAATTACTCTTATAAGATTACACATTGCCCTAATCGATAAAAGTCATGTTAATTTTTAGTTAGAATACATCATAGTGGGGTGGAAGTAAGTGCTAATGAAGTAGAGATGGAGCTTTCGGGGTTGAAGCTTGGGATTTTATAGACAAAGTCAAAGTACGTTGACTTTTTTGATAAAAGTAGTATCCTAAGTTTATTTATATTTGTTTCTTTATGATTGTAAATTTGAGGAGAATCCTCATTAATATTTTTAGGCATAAAGTTTGTTATATAGATTTCTGTTATGGTATTATATTGAATCCATTTCTATTGCCTTGTCTAGATAAAGTGATTCTTGGATTTGTTTTTCTATGATTGAAAATTTGAGGAAATTTCTGATTGAGATTGTTAGGTAGAAACTTTCTTATAAAGTACATCGCTTTTGTTATGGTATATTGGGCTTCTATTGGAAATGTTAAATGAGAAAGCTATTAGGAATTATGCTGTTGGGCCCTAATGTTTAAGTGTTATATTGAATACCTTTTTAAACCCATTCTTTTGGCCCTTGAGATTAATTAATCACCTAGTCCAGGTGACCATTTTTTTATTATTGTCAAAAGCCCAACCATCCTCTATTTTTTCACCTTTGTATTTATATATTTTATGCAGGAATTTTATGTTTAGAAAAAAAAAATGATGACCAATAATTTCAGGTGCTTATTAAAAGGTAAAATCTATTTTGCACGTCATCCTTGCTGCCTATAACCTTTTTTTTGTGTGCATTAATTCTAGGTCATACTTTTGAGATGATGGTGATGTGAATTCGTGGCTTGGTTTGGATCATGTTTGCTTCCAACCAAGGACACCTTTCAGAATCAAAGGAGATAGGCTATGAAGCATTCCTTTGAAAAATTTGGTTCTCGTTTTCTAATAATTAATTCTTTTCCCTTTTTTTTTCAACCAAAATTGCATGATTGTATATCATGAGTCTTACACATAATTACAAGATTCATAATACATGTCCTAAATCACATTTGTTATCCTTTAGTTGTGTCCAAAGTGACGGATTACGTCATTAATTTTATTTATTCAACCTCATGTGATTTTAGTTTGTCGTGGTTTTTGTCCATGTCGGAGGCAAAAAGACAATTTTACCCTTATTAGATATTTGTATTACTTTTTTATTATAAATTTAGTACTATATGGTTATTAAAATAAGCGGGCTCCATCCCCCACCCATCCCCAATTATTTTAATAACCATTTAATAATAAATAAATAGTAAAAAAGTAAACAAAAAATATCTATTAAGGGTAAAATAGGCGAAAACTGCAACAAATTAAAATCACAGGGTCCGAGTGAAAATATAGTTTGAGGGATGGAATCCGTAACATGTGACAAAACTCAAGGACAACGAATGTAATTTAGTCTAAAACTTATAATGTAGAAAGTCTATGTAATCAAAATCAAAATTAAAAAATATATATTTTTTCATCCAAATATGAATGATTTTATATACTTATAAAAAAAAGCTTCTAATGAACACCTTGGAACATGTAAAGATTTTTTGCTAATGTCATCAGAAAATAATAAACAATTACTGGTTTAAAGTGAAATCCATCAAATATGAGGGTATTATTCACAATATTTGTTTAACATGTGCAGCCTTATAAATTGCCCCGCTTTTTCCCTATAAAATACCCTTTTCCACCAACCTTACTCGATGAAAAGAATCTAAAGATAAGATGCATGTATTTGCTTTATTATTGATTTCAATCGAATCCCCTTTGGGAAATTGTTTGCTATGCCTTTACCATAAGTAAGGATATCGACAGAATCTCTCCATGGCATCACTAACAACCGGATTTTAGATATTCATAGGATCTCATAAATAGTTTTTTGAAATCAAAACAATTTTTTCAAATTAGAGTGTGTCATAAAGTCTATTTTACAAAACGTTTAGTTATTTTATGATAGCTTAGAAAAAAGCTGTTTAGTGATAGTACACATCACGTTTTGGCCGTATTTGTGATTTAAGTTTTTAAAGCAGTGGGATTTTCAAAGCTGGAGTCCTTTCAACTTTTAGAAAAAATAAACTCAAAGATTTTCACAGAATTATGTACTTTACTAAAATTCTATATAAGTTTAAAAAAATAAACTCATATTTGAAACAACATATATGGTACAATTATTAACAACCCCACACTCCACCTCCCATTTTACTTTATATTACTTTATATCAAACTTTAAGAAAGTTTTTTCCCACTGTCTCAATTTCTCAATAATATATTTTGGGGATATATTACTAAAATAACCAAAATAGGATTCGTTATCATTGCTTTGAAAAATTGGTTTGACTAGTTTTGCAAATTGCTGTTTTTTTTTGGCTAAATTTTAGGTTTCAATAGTGATTCGTGCGCATCAGCCAATTAAGTACGCAAGAAGAACAGGAAAACACTATACCAAACGACAAACATAATACCAAATAGTATCTAAAAACAAATATTTATGCTAAAATTAATTAAGGATTCACAGTCAACAAATATTTTTTACTTAATTAAAAATTTCGTAAGTGCGAATATTATTTTACAGAATACCACTTATTACTTTGCAAATATGAGTTCTCAATCTGCTCCCCAAATGTTCATATACACAAGGGATGCACCAATGTGTTCTCTTTCTTGAATGACCAATTATGCTACAGCTACTATATTTCAAATGATTTTTTTATTTAGTAATTGATAAATATTTCTTAGAATGTATCGGACAAAAAACAGTAGGTGTGAACACCTCAAAAGTTAGGTGTGGCCATCTCCAAATTACCATCACGCCCCTTCCCCTCACAAAAGTCTTATATAATTTGGCTTTTGTCATACTTGCATCTTTCACAGTTCTTAGTATTATCCTCAAAAAAAAAAAAAAAAATTAAATTCTTGTGTTTACAGGGAAGAAGAAAAGAGAAGCATTCACACTCACACAGAGGTATTCATTCTCCTTTCTTTACTGATTCACATACACACAATATCTATTTAGTTTTCACAAATAAAGTTGTATTGTTTTGTTTGAAACAATCAGTGGTTTCGTTAACCCACAATGCCTCTTTAGTTTTCTCCTTTGATTTTGGAAATATTGGTTTGTGTAAGAACAATAACTGATGGAAACCGGAAAGAAACATGCACTCACTAAAAACTCGTATTTCTTCATCAAAATTGGAAAAGGGAGAAAGTTGATTGATCCTTTTGAAAATTTTAACATAGGTTTTGACTGTTGTAAGTATTTTGGATTCAATTTTTTACGTAGTAATATTTCTGTTCTGATTAAATGTTTCATTTTGAGTTTTGTATTTTTGATTTTATAGAAACAATAAATATGATAAAACGGTTAAAAGGCAAATCTGATGGTGATGAGTGGCTGGACAGGTTTTTAACATAACTGATAACATTAATCGTTATTGGTATGAAATATTTTGGATCAAAAGTAAAAATGAACTTGACCACTATAAATTAAAGTTAAACTTGAAAAATATTGAATAATTTAATGATGAAGTGTGTATCTTGCTTTTATATAGATACATTTGTTTTAAGAGACTATTACACAAACCGACTAAAATAGATAAGAGTATGATAACAAATGGGACAAAACTGCAAATATAATCCTTGTGGTATGTATTTTTTATTCAGGAAAAACGTCTAAACCATTAAAGTTTTGGATTGGTGGTCTTTTTGAGCATCTTTCATTGCATATTTGGTCATCAGAAAACTGAAAAGACTAAATCGCCTTTTTGAAATTTTTTTTTTGCTTTTTTCTTTATAATTTAAAATTTTATTAATCTCTCTCTCTCTCTCATAAAAGAAAAAAAAACCCACCCTCATTTCATCTTTTTGAACTCACATTGATACAAATGATTGAAGAAACAATGGATGAAACATGGTAATTAGATTGAGAAATCTTCTTTCAAGACTTGTACTCTGTTTCTCTGGGTTGTTCTTGTAACATCCCAAAAGAAATGACCCAATTTTTTTTTTTTTTTTTGAATAATTACTAAAAACACCATAATAAAATCATAAGGTAAACTCGTACGTCAATATCTCACAACAATAGTAAAGTGTTATAAGTAAACTGAATCAAGAATGTATTAGTCACATCTATGAAAAATAAAACAACTCCCAGGACAAATGATGATGTGGTGTGTGTGTGCGATGCCATCAACTCGAGCTCTTCCCTTTGCTTGCGGAAGTACCTGAAACCAAAACTGAAACTGTAAGCACGAAGCTTAGTGAGCTCCCCCAAACTACCACATACCATATAATACATATAATCACATACCGGGCCTTGCCCACTGCATCGGACCGAAGTCCGGAAACTACATCGGACCAAAGTCCGGAACTAACCAGGGCCTTGCCCTCTGCATCGGATCGGGATCCGGAACTACTGAGGCCTTGCCTCCTGCATCGGACCAAAGTTCGGAACTACTACATCGGACCGAAATCCGGAACTGACTGCATCGGACAGAAGTCCGGAACATACGGAACATAGCATCACATAAGCATATCAACTAACATGAGTACATACATAACATACTGCATCGGGATGTAACCCGGAACACATAACACAAAATACTGTCTGAGCCACGAAGGCATCAAACATACTAAAATCTGCATCGAACCGAAGTCCGGATGCTCCTGCTAGCTAAACGGGCCGGCATTGTGGCCTTAGACCCGTTCCTACTGAAAGGAAACTCACCTCGTGATCTGGCTGCTGAGTGTGTGGCTCCGGGAACTATCTGCTACTGCTCCGGTATCTCCCCGGCTACAAATCCACAATTACACTCAATCAAATTATTAATAACTGTATTGGGGTAAATGACTCCTTTACCCCTGGCTAAAGTCAATTCTCCTGGTCAAAGTCAACTTTACAGTTGACCTGACTCGTCGAGTTGGGCCGCCAACTCGCCGAGTCCCTACTCTCATTCCTCACCCTACTCGCCGCTACTCGTCGAGTATGGCATCAACTCGACGAGTTCCCTTTCGAATCTAAAACCTCAGGCAATCTGCATCAGACTCGCCGAGCCGTATGAACAACTCGACGAGTTGTTCTTCGAGCTAAGAAGATTGCCTTGGACTCGCTAAGTTGTATGAACAACTCGCCGAGTCCCTCCATTACTGAGTCTAACCACAACTTACTGAATCCACTCCATCACTCACTGGTCTCACTCGGCATCACTCAAAAGGGGAAAAATCGGGGACTCGCGGCTCGACTCGCCGAGTCATTCTTCCGACTCGCCGAGTCGCTTGCATGCAGCAACTCAAAACTTGATTCTGCTTGAATCCAGTGCATAAAACTTATAGATCTGGACTCCCTTAACTCGATTAGCACGTAAAGATTCTATCTTTACGTGCCCATATGCATTCATGGAGATAAAATGGCTCAAAAAGCATAATAAAGGCTAGATCTAGGGTTTCCATGCAAAGTATCTTCATAAAGGCAATAGATCTGGGCTCTGAAACTTCTCAATGAATAGATCTAAGGATATCTCGACTTATTAGGGCATCCATACAATCATAAGGCTTCGGAAAAGCATCAACTAGATCTAGAAGAGTTCTAATGGAGGTTTAAAGCATAAAACAAGAGGGAAATCCGAAGAATACCTCAAATAACTCTGATTTGCCCTTGGATCTTTGCACTACTCCTCTTCTCCTTGCTCCTTTCTTCTTCTCCTTCTTCAAGCCTTCACAAATCAACACAAGAATACTTAGATCACTCAAGGATGGATTAGGGTTTTCTCACAGCGTTCTGAGGGTGAAGGAGGCGAGAATGGGAGCTATAAGGTGGATTAAATAGTGAGCAACCCGGAGATTTAGGGTTTCAACCTGGCAGGCCGACTCGTCGAGTCCCGAATATGGACTCGCCGAGTCGCCGATCTATACGCTGATCAACAACACGACCCTACTCGACGAGTCGGGACATAGACTCGCTGAGTTCCTCCATGAATTTCAAAAATAAATACTAAAAACCACATACCAGGGATGGGTCGTTACAATTCTCCCCCACTTGACTCAGACTTCGTCCTCGAAGTCTGTTGTTGCATCTGCAAATACCCCGAGATAATGTTCTCTCATTTCATCTTCAGCCTCCCACGTCCACTCAGACCCCTTCCGGTGCTCCCACTGCACCTTCACTAGTTGAATTACCTTGTTCCTGAAGGTCTTTGCTTTCCGGTCCAGAATCGCGACCGGCCTCTCAATATAATTCAAGCTGCTATCCACCTGGATATCCTCTAAAGGAACAACTGCTGACTCGTCCACCAAACACTTCCTTAACTGAGACACATGGAAAGTGTCGTGGATCTGGCTAAGCTCTGCCGGAAGATCTAACCGATAAGCAACCCGACCCACCCGGGCCAAAACCCTGAAAGGACCAATAAACCTGGGACCCAACTTGCCCCTCTTCCGGAACCTGATAACACCCTTTCAAGGTGAGACCTTCAGAAGAACCATGTCACCCACCCGGAACTCCAAGTCTGAACGCCTCCTATCGGCGTAACTCTTCTGCCGACTCTACACAGTCTGCAGTCTACTACGGACCTGCTGGATCAACTCGGTCGTCTTGAGCACCACCTCTGTGCTCCCAATGACTCGCTGACCCACCTCACCCCAACAAATCGGGGTCCTGCACTTCCTCCCATAAAGCATCTCAAAGGGAGGTCGATCGATGCTCGTATGATAACTGTTGTTATATGAAAATTTCGCTAATGGAAGATACGTATCCCAACTGCCACCAAAATCCAAAATGCATGCCCTAAGCATGTCCTCGAGAGTCTGAATCGTCCTCTCACTCTGCCCGTCCGTATGAGGGTGGAAAGCAGTGCTGAAGTGGAGACGAGTACCCATCTCGTCATGGAACCGCTTCCAGAATCAGGAGGTAAAACGGACATCTCGGTCTAACACCACCGATACCGGCACTCCATGGCGTGCCACAATCTCACGCACATAGATATCGGCTAACTTTTCTACCGATATACTCTCCTGGATCGGGATAAAATGGGCACTCTTCGTCAACCGATCCACTACTACCCATATCGAATCTACTCCTCGTGCGGTCCTGGGAAGCTTGGTGATAAAATCCATAGTGATGTCCTCCCATTTCCACACGGGAATGTCTAACGGCTGCATCTTGCCGTGAGGCCTCTGATGTTCTGCCTTGACCTTCCTGCAGGTCAGACACCTCTCCACATACCAAGCAACATCCCGCTTCATGCAGGGCCACCAATAATCGGGTCGAAGATCTCTATACATCTTCGTTGCCCCTGGATGGATAGAAAATCGAGACTTATGAGCCTCGTCCATCAACACCTGTCGTACTCCGCCTCCGTACGGTACCCACACTCTCCCATGAAGGGTTAACAACCCCCGACTATCATAATCGAAAGCAGCTACTCGACCTACAATCCTATCACATTTCTGCTTCTCTTCCTTGAGGCCCTCAACCTGAGCCTCCCTGATCCGTTCCAACAACGGAGTAATCACAGTCATTCTCAAACACAAATCTCTGATAGGGGCTGCTGTCACCTTCCGACTTAAGGCATCGGCCACTACGTTGGCCTTCCCTGGGTGATAAAGGATTTCACAATCATAATCCTTCAGCACATCCAACCATCTCCTCTGCCTCATGTTTTATCTCAAGCTCTTGTGATCCATGTAGATGGTACAACGGACCCCATAAAGATAATGTCTCCAAATCTTAACGGCAAACACCACTGCCCCAGCTCCAAATCGTGCGTAGGATAATTAGCCTCGTGAGGCTTCAACTGTCTCGAGGCGTAGGCTATCACATGCCCCCGTTGCATCAACACTGCTCCCATACCTGTGATTGAGGCATCACAGTAGACTACAAAATCCTCTATCCCCTCGGGCAGGGAAAGAATCGGAGCCTCGCATAGCCTTTGCCTGAGGGTCTCGAATGCCGTCTGCTGTTCAGGCCCCCAACGAAACACCACTGAATTCCTAGTCAGTCGGGTAAGCGGTACCGCAATCTTGGAGAAATCCTGAATGAACCTCCGGTAATACCCTGCCAACCCCAGGAAACTCCGAATCTCGGTTGGAGACCTCAGGACTTCCCACTGCATCACGGCCTCTATCTTGGCCGGATCTACCAATATACCCTTCTGATTGATGAGGTGACCAAGGAACTGTACCTCACGCAACCAAAACTCGCACTTGGAGAACTTTGCGAAAAGCCTCTCCCTTCTCAGCACTTCTAGCACCTCCCTCAGGTGCTCCTCATGCTGCTCCTGAGTCTTGGAGTACACCAAGATATCATCTATGAATACTATCACAGACCGATCCAACATCGGTCTGCATACGCGATTCATGAGGTCCATGAATGCGGCTGGAGCATTAGTGAGCCCAAAAGGCATCACTACAAACTCATAATGACCATATCGGGTCCTGAAAGCAGTCTTCTGCACATCTTCGCCTCTAACCCGCATCTGGTGATATCCGGAGCGTAAATTGATCTTGGAGAACCAACACGCTCCCTGAAGCTGATCAAACAAATCATCTATCCTCGGGAGAGGGTAACGGTTCTTCACCGTTACCTTATTCAGCTCCCGGTAGTCGATGCACATACGATGCGACCCATCCTTCTTCTTCACAAATAAGATCGGCGCCCCCTAGGGTGAACTACTCGGCCGAATAAAACCCTTGTCCAGCAACTCCTGCAGCTGCGTAGACAACTCCTGCATCTCAGGGGGAGCTAACCGATACGGTGCCTTGGCTATCGGAGCCGCACCAGGAATTAGGTCAATCCCAAACTCGACCTGTCTCTCGGGAGGTATTCCAGGTAAATCCTCCGGGAATACATCCGGAAAGTCTCGCACTACCGGAACATCTTCCACTGTCGACTTGCCCTCCTCCCGAGCATCCATAACGTAGGCTACATAGCCTGCGCAACCCTGCTGAAAATAGCGTCTCGCCCTCGCGGCTGAACAAAGAACTGGTCCACGCTGTGGCCTCTCGCCCTGAATCACTAACTCACCACCATTGGGAGTGCGAATCCTCACTAGCTGTAACTCGCAATCAATCACGGCCCCGTTGGGACTCAACCAATCCATGCCCACTATAACCTTATTTCCTCGCAGGGGAATAGGGACCAAATCCACCAAAAACTGCTCGTCAAACAACTGGAGAGAACATCCTCGATGTACTCTGGCAACCCTCACGGTCCTATCATCCGCTATCTCAACCTCTAGTAGACAATCCAGCTCCCCACGAGCTCTACTAAATCTCTTGCTAAGCGCTAGCGATACAAACGATCGGGTAGCCCCCGAATCAAATAATACTGTAGCAGAGATGCCGTTCACAGAGAACGATCCTATACAAAACATATAACCATAAGCAATACTCAATAATAATAACAATAATGTAGAGATGAAGGGAAAAATACATACCCGTCACCACATCTGGAGTCGTTCGCGCCTCCTCTGCTGTCATCTGAAAAGCTCGGCTCCTAGCCACTGGTGTCTCTGCTCGGCCCTGACGACCATCTGTAATCCTCAAAATAGCAGGGGCAGGTGCAACCACCTTCCCTGCTGCAGCTAAACTTGGACACTGGGACTTTTTATATCCCCTCTAATTGCACTGAAAGCAAATCAAATCTGATGCTGCAACAGCAGTAGCAGGGGCCGTACAATCCCTGCTCAAATGCCCAGTCCGACCGCACTTGTAGCAGCCGGAACTCCCTGCCTTGCACGTTCCCTCGTGTAATCTCCCACACTTGCCACATCGACCATGGATCTGTTGACTCCTGGACCTGTGATCAGATACCTTAGGCTTTTTGCCCGAACCTCCTGAACCCGAAACCGCCTCCGGTTTCCTCTTCTTCTCCATCTCTAGGTCAATCTCCCTCTCCCGAGCTCTAGCAATCATGTCATCCAGCGCTTTACAGCTGGACCGGCTCACAAACATGCGGATATCACTACGCAACATCTCATGATAACGGGCCTTCTTCATCTCCTCATCGGCTGCATACTGAGGAACAAGAAGAGCCCTCTCCCTGAACTTGGTGGTGATCTCCGCCACGGTCTCTGTAGTCTGGGTGAGGTCCTGAAACTCTCGGGCTAACTGCTGTAACTCAATAACTGGTGCAAACTCTGCCCTGAACCTGGTAGAGAAATCGGCCCAGGTCATGGCATCTAACGCTGCATCATCTCCAATGGTATGACCGACCTCCTCCCACCAATCCCGTGCCCTGTCCTTCATCAGAAGACAGGACGCCAATCTAACCTTGTCCCCCTTGGGACACCTGCTAGTGCGGAATCAGAATGTGTTGGCCACATCCGCCAACCATCTCGTGCTCGCTATGGGGTCCCGCGCCCCATGGTAGTCTGGAGCTCCACATGCCCTGAACTCCCTGAACGTAAGTTTGCGCGACCCCATCATGGCCGCCATCTCGGCACGGAAAATGCCCAATCTCTCATCCATCAGCTCTAAGATACCCTCCTTGATCGAACCGAAGATCACAGGAGTCTGCTCCAGTATGATGCGGGTAACCTCATAAGAAAGGAACTCTCTGGTCTGCTCATCCATCTGCCCGGCCTCCGGGCCTGATCCCCCTCCGGCATCTGAACTGCCGACTGCTGGTCTCGAACGCAAAACTACCATTCTGAAACATATCATAACAACATCAGAAAACTGAAATATCTCAAGGGATCATGATACTACTACTAGCTTCCTGGTCTTGTCTTGGCCTTCCTTGATTCGAGTACGGATCCTCTGCTTTCAGTAGTACGGGCCCATACTACCTTCCACATCTATCCGTACTTTCCTCAAGAACTGCCTTGACTCCACCAAGTCACTTCTACTACTGCTGCTCTCTGCTACTCTCATCCTAGGCTTGCCCTAGGGAAATCTTGACTCTGCTCAAAACAGTCCTCAGCTGCTGAAGGCCTCCTTGAAATGCTAATTAGCCATCACCTGAATACCATCACATGTGATGAGGCTCGGATAATCCTTCGAGAAAAAGGCTCGTCCCTACAACGGTTAGACTCAAACAAGAGCTGCGCAATAGGGCCAAATCCAACACTCTGAGATTATTCAACCCTGATCACATGTGACGTGACGTATTCACCTAGCGGCTAACTCTCATTACTAAGAGTTCTACAAAGCACGAAGCAAGCAGCATTCGGACACCGGAAATTACCCAAGCAATCCTACTCTCATAACGAGAAACCGATATGGCATACAATGCTAAGCTCGCGCTACCAGGCATAACCTAAATAGGCTATCCTACTACTGTCTACTCGTTTCTAGCATGCAATCCTCATAAAGCTAAACACATATAACAGGCACATAAGGCATCCTCCTAGATCCTTAGTCCTATACTAGCATGTTGTTCTACTGAAACTGGAACAATTATTCATAATTATAAAACTTGTATGGGTAATTTGGAAGTACTTACTTGAGCTCGGCTGATCGCATGCACCACACCCTTATCTTGTTTAAAACTTCTTTTCTTTCTAAGTGCTTTTTTTCAAAATTTCATTCGAAAACATTTTTCCTTTTTGAAAATCTTTTTATCTCTCCCTTAGTTTGAGTTCAGATACACTCGGGGGTGCATCTGAATCCCTCAAACCAAGGCTCTGATACCAACTTGTAACATCCCAAAATAAATGACCCAATTTTTTTTTTTTTGAATAATTACTAAAAACACCATAATAAAATCATAAGGTAAACTCGTACGTCAATATCTCACAACAATAGTAAAGTGTTATAAGTAAACTGAATCAAGAATGTATTAGTCACATCTATGAAAAACAAAACAACTCCCAGGACAAATGATGTTGTGGTGTGTGTGTGCGATGCCATCAACTCGAGCTCTTCCCTTTGCTTGCGGAAGTACCTGAAACCAAAACTGAAATTGTAAGCACGAAGCTTAGTGAGCTCCCCCAAACTACCACATACCATATAATACATATAATCACATACTGGGCCTTGCCCACTGCATCGGACCGAAGTCTGGAAACTGCATCGGACCAAAGTCCGGAACTAACCAGGGCCTTGCCCTCTGCATCAGATCGGGATCCGGAACTACTGAGGCCTTGCCTCCTACATCGGACCAAAGTCCGGAACTACTGCATCGGACCGAAATCCGGAACTGACTACATCGGACAGAAGTCCGGAACATACTGAACATAGCATCACACAAGCATATCAACTAACATGAGTACATACATAGCATACTGCATCGGGATGTAACCCGGAACACATAACACAAAATACTGTCTGAGCCACGAAGGCATCAAACATACTAAAATCTGCATCGAACCGAAGTCCGGATGCTACTGCTAGCTAAACGGGCCAGCATTGTGGCCTTAGACCCGTTCCTACTGAAAGGAAACTCACCTCGTGATCTGACTGCTGAGTGTGTGGCTCCGGGAACTATCTGCTGCTGCTCCGGTATCTCCCCGGCTACAAATCCACAATTACACTCAATCAAATTATTAATAACTGTATTGGGATAAATGACTCCTTTACCCCTGACTAAAGTCAATTCTCCTGGTCAAAGTCAACTTTACAGTTGACCTGACTCGCCGAGTTAGGCCGCCAACTCGCCGAGTCCCTACTCTCATTCCTCAACCTAATCGCCGATACTCGTCGAGTATGGCATCAACTCGACGAGTTCCCTTTCGAATCTAAAACCTCAGGCAATCTGCATCAGACTCGCCGAGCCGTATGAACAACTCGACGAGTTGTTCTTCGAGCTAAGAAGATTGCCTTGGACTCGCTAAGTTGTATGAACAACTCGCCGAGTCCCTCCATTACTGAGTCTAACCACAACTTACTGAATCCACTCCATCACTCACTGGTCTCACTCGGCATCACTCAAAAAGGGAAAAATCGGGGACTCGCGGCTCGACTCGCCGAGTCGTTCTTCCGACTCGCCGAGTCGCTTGCATGCAGCAACTCAAAACTTGATTCTGCTTGAATCCAGTGCATAAAACTTATAGATCTGGACTCCCTTAACTCGATTAGCACGTAAAGATTCTATCTTTACGTGCCCATATGCATTCATGGAGATAAAATGGCTCAAAAAGCATAATAAAGGCTAGATCTAGGGTTTCCATGCAAAGTATCTTCATAAAGGCAATAGATCTGGGCTCTGAAACTTCTCAATGAATAGATCTAAGGATATCTCGACTTATTAGGGCATCCATACAATCATAAGGCTTCGGAAAAGCATCAACTAGATCTAGAAGAGTTCTAATGGAGGTTTAAAGCATAAAACAAGAGGGAAATCCGAAGAATACCTCAAATAACTCTGATTTGCCCTTGGATCTTTGCACTACTCCTCTTCTCCTTGCTCCTTTCTTCTTCTCCTTCTTCAAGCCTTCACAAATCAACACAAGAATACTTAGATCACTCAAGGATGGATTAGGGTTTTCTCACAGCGTTCTGAGGGTGAAGGAGGCGAGAATGGGGGCTATAAGGTGGATTAAATAGTGAGCAACCCGGAGATTTAGGGTTTCAACCTGGCAGGCCGACTCGTTGAGTCCCGAATATGGACTCGCCGAGTCGCCGATCTATACACTGATCAACAATGCGACCCTACTCGACGAGTCGGGACATAGACTCGCCGAGTTCCTCCATGAATTTCAAAAATAAATACTAAAAACAACATACCAGAGACGGATCGTTACAGTTCTTTTCAGCAATAACATAGATCTATTTTGGTTTTGAACTACAAAAAGTACAGAAAAGTAGGATACTTGATACTTGCAAGGATCCATTGCAGAACCAAATGTTTAGGAAGCTATGAACACATTGTATTCTGTTCATCTATTTCAATAACATAACAAGAAAAACCCAAAATTGCAAAACAAGAATACCCAACATTTTCAAATTACAGATGACGATAAGAGACAGAGACATGGATTTGGAACTGGATAAGAGATCAAGAGAAATGAAGCACTTCATATTTGATATTAAAGACAGTGTTTGAGATTGAGCGAGAGAGATGAAACTGAACATGCAAATATAAAAAGCACACCCCACCCGGAGTCCTTAAATGATTAATCAAGGTTGTGTAATATGCATTATATTTTCATTGCAATCATTCAAGGTTCTTAACCTTTAACCCTTATGTTGATTTACTTTCAAGATTTTTGGACATTCACAATTATATTCCTTCTACATGATTTCATTTGTAGTGGTAGTACATGAAGCCCATCATGAGGTATTCAACAGAAAGACATGATGTAAAAGAAAGATGATAGTGAAAGTTCAAAGGTTTTGAAAGTAAGTGAAGGAAGATAATAGTGAAAGTTCAAAGGTTTTGAAAGTAAGTTTATGCTCATCCAGTAAATTTATGGATAGAAGGATACATAAATTACATGCACGGAAAGGGTGCAACATCCTAAAACAAAAATCACAAAAAATTTAAACTTTTTTAAAACAACTCCAAATCATAGAATGTTTACAAAATCATTGTTTTCAAAGTATTGTTCCATATCAGAGTATCCCATAGATCAAAAGTACATAAAGCAGAGGATGTGTACGTTCATTTTTAAAGCCTTTACAGCTCCTTAGTTTGAGACTGGATTCACACGGATGTTCTTCCAATTCGCTCAAACCAAGGCTCTGATACCAACTTGTAACATCCCAACAAAAAAATCACAAGAAATTTAAACCTTTTAAAACAACCACAAATCATAGAATGTTTATAAAATCATTGTTTTCAAAGTATTGTTCCATATCAGAGTATCCCATAGATCAAAGGTACAATAAACAGAGGATGTGTACATAAATCGTTATTTTCTAAGTATTGACACAGACCCTCAACATGTCCTTCAGTGACTGAATGGTCCACTCACTCTGGCCATTAGTCTGTGGATGATAAGTTGTGCTAAGATGCAGTCTCGTATCCAATTCCTCATGGAACTTCTGCCAAAAAACGAGATGTGAACCGAACATCCCGATCCGATACAATGGAGAGAGGAATACCATGTCGAGCGACAATCTGGCGTACATATAAATCGGCCAATTTCTCGGCCAAAGAACTCTCTCGAATTGCTAAGAAGTGAGCACTTTTGTTCAGAAGATCCACAATCACCTAATTCGCCTCGAATCCCTTAGTCGTTCGAGGCAATTTGGTGATAAAATCCACAGTGATCTGTTTGCACTTCCACATGGGAACCTCCAAAAGCTGTAACTTCCCATATGACCTTTGATGCTCGTTTTTGACCATCCTATAGGTCAAGCACGTCTTGACATATGAGGTCATCTCTCTCTTCATACACAGTCACCAATTGCTTAATCTTAAATCCCGATATATCTTGGTGGCTCCCGGGTGAATAGAAAAGCGAGACTTATAAGCCTCCTCCAGCACTATCTTCCTAATCCCACTGGAAACTGCAACCCAAACCTAACCGCATCGGGTCAAAAACCCCCTCTCTCTTCATACACGGCCACCAATTGCTTAATCTCAAATCCCGATATATCTTGGTGGTTCCCAGGTGAATAGAAAAGTGAGACTTATAAGCCTCCTCCAGCACTCTCTTCCTAATCCCACCGGAAACTGCAACCCAAACCTAACCGCATCGGGTCAACAACCTCGAGTATCGGTGACAAACTTGTCGAGGCTGCATCCCTAACTATATGACGCATAGCGTTCGAACGTTGGGCGTTCCCATGCAAACGGTTGGCGTTTGCTCATTGATTACCAACTTCCAAACCAATATCTTAAAGGCTTAAGATATCATGTCCAAACTTCAGATCCAATCATAATGGAACGTCTAAATCCATAAAGTTGCAAATTTTTTCGCTCTAAAACTGTTGCATGGAAGATTATGAAGATCCAATATTGCATTTTTATGATTCTAGACACACTATTATGCTTGAAAGGATAGTCCAAACCTCTGAAGCATTCCAAACTATGAAAGATCAAGTCTTTGGGACCAAAAAGTACACAAACTAGCCCTAAATCAAGATCTAACAAACGAGACATCAAGATTTGAACTTTATACCTCAAAATGATGCTCCAAGATGTCAATAGTCCATATCCACAAGTTAGAGAGCAACCACTATACTCCAAAGATCTTCCTTCTCTTATCAAGAACAATAAATGATACCAAAAATATGAACCAGGGCTTCAAACTCTCATACACACTTAGGGTTTTCAAAATGAGGATGGAGGTTGGAGTGGAGACCATAATGTTCTTTAAATAGGGTATGAACTCTACAAATTAGGGTTTGGTCTTTGCGTGCAAACGCTAGGCGTCCATCATAGAACGTCCAGCGTTTTATGCCAAACGCATGGCGTTTGGACCAAAGACTTCATCATTGGGATGTTACAGCTTCATTCTTTCTTACAAAAGAAAGGTGGGTGATGGAAATCTACGCGCTTCTGGCACGATGTTTGGCTTGGTGACTTACCACTTAATGTTAGATTCGCAAGATTGTTTTGTTTGTAATTTCAACAAAATTATTGGTGTGAGTGGTATGATGGGTGGAATTGGTCTTGGTCTCGGCCTATACGTGGAGGGGTCGGTAGCCGTCAACTTGAAGATCTTTTAATGTTGTTGCAAGGCATATGTTTTTCTAATGATCGAGACCATTAGAGATGGTTTTTAGACAAATCTGTTTTTTCTCTATTAAGGAAATCAGGTTGCACATTGACAATTTGACTCTTCCTTATAACATTATGGAAACTAGGTGGTATAAATTCCTTCCTAAGAAGGTTAATATTCTTGTTTGGAGAATTGTACTTAACATGTTCCCTTCTAGATGGAATCTTAGTCGAAAATGTGACGATCTTAACACCCTCATGTGCGTTGTTTGCTTGTTTGTTCTAGAAGAGATAGACCATCATGGACGATGTTTATTATAACATTTCATTTCAGTGTTTTTTGATATATACTTTTTTTATGTATAATAAAAATTCATACACTAAAAAATACTGAAGTATCAAAAATAAAAAAAATTAAAATCAAAATTAAAAAATACAAATTAAAATATTTATATAAAATATGTTTTTGTTTTTTTTTAAGATGATTAAGATGTGTTCGGTTCAAAGTTTTTAACAACTTTTAGTTTTTAATTAAAAAAAAAAAAAAAAACTTGTTAAGCAGCAAGAGAGTTTAACTTTTATTTTAAATAAAACATTCATAATCCAAAAACCACTTCAAATATCCTTTTCCATCTTTTTAACTTTTGGTTTTTATATGACTTATACCATTAAAAGTTAACTAACTTTTCCTAACAATAAAAACTATATTCTTCAATTTTCAGATGTCATCTATTAGTTAGTTTGACTAAAACACTCTAAAAACATTAGAATTTCTTAAAACTTAGATTAAATTTTGATGTGGATATTTTTCATGTTAATTAGTTTCTCCCTTATGTTTTTCATATTAATTAGTTTCTCCCATCTTATGTTTGTAACTCACTTAATATTTTGTGCGTGTAATGTTTCTTTTCTCGCGGACTAGTTCCTTGCTAGTTTTGGCCCTTTTTATATATAATCATTAGCAATTTAAAAAAAAAGTTTTAAGTAAATGTCAATTACATTCATATTAATTTTTCTATAGTATGAAAAACTAGAGGTAGTTGCGTTTCTTTCTAAATTTATAATTTTTTTTAATTGGGCAATTAAATGAAAACTGGATTGAAGGTTTATGTATCCACACATAACACATTTACCAATTTGCACTTCTCCCCACTTCCTCGCCACCGCTGTTCATCAACGTCATCGCCAGTCGCACCCTCTTATCCCAAGTTCGGCACTTCATCGCCATTGCCTTTTATCGGCGTCTCTATCTATACGCACCTCCTACTTAGTCGTCCCGACTGTAAATTCAACTATTTTTACACTAAATTCAAGGAAAATGCTCTTCCAATTTGGTAGCATTTGACATCATGGATCAACGAACAACTTGGTTAAACTTTAAAGTAATTAACATGAGGGGAGCTGCTCTTCAATTTGGTAAAAGCATTTGACATCAGAGTTCTTATAATATCTATAGTTCTTTTTTTTTCTCGGTTGCAAAGGAATCAACGAACAACCTTATGTTTCAGTCTTGAAATTGATGATTTCTTATTGGGCTTGATTGGTTCGATGCATCTGTTCATTAGATTGTTGGACTTGCTAAAATAATTTATATTGATTTGCTCTGATTGTGAACCCAGTACTTTCTCTGTTTCTCTGATTCACGTATCGTACAATTTGATTGTCTGTTGTGGTGCTTTTGCTAAGTACATGTATTCGTTAACCTGAGGCTTGATTGTTGTAGATAGTGTGAAATAGATTCTCAATTGGTTCTTTTTTTTTTTTTTTTTTTATCACTGTCTTTCCCTCCTATTGTTAAAGAAGATGCAAATTCTACGGTCTTGTTGATTTGGTAACATAGTGAAATCAAAATCTGAGTGATTTAATTTGTTAAACTTTTTCTTTCTCATTGATTGATCAAATATAATTGTATCATTATTTATATAAAAAAATGTTATTCAAGTATTTTATAGTTTGTATATTTACAATTACATTTAAGAGAAGTTCTCAAACAAATAATTATTTTCTTTTTCTGCATACTTGTGCATTTGAGGGTGAGGGTATAACATTCATTCACTCTTACTCAAACGGTTCAAGGATTTTGTTGCCAATCATTATAATCTCTAATGGTATAATATTAAAATAATAGTCTTAGATTTCTAACAATTTAATAAGTTGTAAAGATTGAATATATTTTGTTCAACTTTCGACCTAATTAACCCGTTTTATGATTGGGTTAATTGCAAAAAAATACAAGATACTTTCACCATTTATTATTTCATGCAACATGTTCTTTCAATAGTTTAATGTAACCAACTACATTTTCTACCATATTATGCAACAACCACACGATTATATTACTGTTGTATTTGATGTTTTATATTAATTGATTAAATGTTAAGAAACATTAAGCTTGTTACAGGAGATAGTTGCATAAATTGGTGTGTGTGTGTGTGTGTATATATATATATATATATATATATATATATATATATATATATATATATATATTCTTTGCAATCAGGACTTAATTTTTACCTAAGTTTTAAATTTTAAACCAACCAAAGTTGTTTCTAAATGGATGCAGATTACCACCCCTGCCATCATGTTTAAAATGTCAAAACATTATCTTTAATTCATTTCAGTTTATGAGATGGTTCTTTTTTATATTTTAGATCATCAATATATGCTAACGACCTTTCTCAATGGAATGAATCTAGTATATGCTTGTAATTGCTCAGTCATAGATTACCAATCAAGTTGCATTGAATTCACTTTCTAATTCGGTTGCTTTTATATGTGTAGGGGCAACTAAAGGTAAGAATATTAAGAAATGGCGATTGTTGATTCATTTGTTGACCCAACGGGGATTGCTGGTGCCATTATTAACCCAATTGCTCAGAGGGCCTTGGTTCCCGTTACAGACCATGTAGGCTACATGATTTCCTGCAGAAAATATGTGAGAGTCATGCAGACGAAAATGACAGAGTTGAATACCTCAAGAATCAGTGTAGAGGAACACATTAGCCGGAACACAAGAAATCATCTTCAGATTCCATCTCAAACTAAGGAATGGTTGGACCAAGTAGAAGGGATCAGAGCAAATGTGGAAAACTTTCCGATTGATGTCATCACTTGTTGTAGTCTCAGGATCAGGCACAAGCTTGGACAGAAAGCCTTCAAGATAACTGAGCAGATTGAAAGTCTAACGAGACAACTCTCCCTGATCAGTTGGACTGATGATCCAGTTCCTCTAGGAAGAGTTGGTTCCATGAATGCATCCACCTCTGCATCATCAAGTGATGATTTCCCATCAAGAGAGAAAACTTTTACACAAGCACTAAAAGCACTCGAACCCAACCAACAATTCCACATGGTAGCCTTGTGTGGGATGGGTGGAGTGGGGAAGACTAGAATGATGCAAAGGCTGAAGAAGGCCGCTGAAGAAAAGAAATTGTTTAATTATATTGTTAGGGCAGTTATAGGGGAAAAGACGGACCCCTTTGCCATTCAAGAAGCTATAGCAGATTACCTCGGTATACAACTCAATGAAAAAACTAAGCCAGCAAGAGCTGATAAGCTTCGTGAATGGTTCAAAAAGAATTCAGATGGAGGTAAGACTAAGTTCCTCATAGTACTTGACGATGTTTGGCAATTAGTTGATCTTGAAGATATTGGGTTAAGTCCTTTTCCAAATCAAGGTGTCGACTTCAAGGTCTTGTTGACATCACGAGACTCACAAGTTTGCACTATGATGGGGGTTGAAGCTAATTCAATTATTAACGTGGGCCTTCTAACTGAAGCAGAAGCTCAAAGTCTGTTCCAGCAATTTGTAGAAACTTCTGAGCCCGAGCTCCAGAAGATAGGAGAGGATATCGTAAGGAAGTGTTGCGGTCTACCTATTGCCATAAAAACCATGGCATGTACTCTTAGAAATAAAAGAAAGGATGCATGGAAGGATGCACTTTCGCGCATAGAGCACTATGACATTCACAATGTTGCGCCCAAAGTCTTTGAAACGAGCTACCACAATCTCCAAGAAGAGGAGACTAAATCCACTTTTTTAATGTGTGGTTTGTTTCCCGAAGACTTCGATATTCCTACTGAGGAGTTGATGAGGTATGGATGGGGCTTGAAGCTATTTGATAGAGTTTATACGATTAGAGAAGCAAGAACCAGGCTCAACACCTGCATTGAGCGACTGGTGCAGACAAATTTGTTAATTGAAAGTGATGATGTTGGGTGTGTCAAGATGCATGATCTGGTCCGTGCTTTTGTTTTGGGTATGTTTTCTGAAGTCGAGCATGCTTCTATTGTCAACCATGGTAATATGCCCGAGTGGACTGAAAATGATATAACTGACTCTTGCAAAAGAATTTCATTAACATGCAAGAGTATGTCTAAGTTTCCAGGAGATTTCAAGTTTCCAAACCTAATGATTTTGAAACTTATGCATGGAGATAAGTCGCTAAGGTTTCCTCAAGACTTTTATGAAGGAATGGAAAAGCTCCATGTTATATCATACGATAAAATGAAGTACCCATTGCTTCCTTTGGCACCTCGATGCTCCACCAACATTCGGGTGCTTCATCTCACTAAATGTTCATTAAAGATGTTTGATTGCTCTTGTATTGGAAATCTATCGAATCTGGAAGTGCTGAGCTTTGCTAATTCTCGCATTGAATGGTTACCTTCCACAGTCAGAAATTTAAAGAAGCTAAGGTTACTTGATCTGAGATTTTGTGATGGTCTCCGTATAGAACAGGGTGTCTTGAAAAGTTTAGTCAAACTTGAAGAATTTTATATTGGAAATGCATCTGGGTTTATAGATGATAACTGCAATGAGATGGCAGAGCGTTCTTACAACCTTTCTGCATTAGAATTCGCGTTCTTTAATAACAAGGCTGAAGTGAAAAATATGTCATTTGAGAATCTTGAACGATTCAAGATCTCAGTGGGATGCTCTTTTGATGAAAATATCAATATGAGTAGCCACTCATACGAAAACATGTTGCAATTGGTGACCAACAAAGGTGATGTATTAGACTCTAAACTTAATGGGTTTTTTTTGAAAACAGAGGTGCTTTTTTTAAGTGTGCATGGCATGAATGATCTTGAAGATGTTGAGGTGAAGTCGACACATCCTACTCAGTCCTCTTCATTCTGCAATTTAAAAGTTCTTATTATTTCAAAGTGTATAGAGTTGAGATACCTCTTCAAACTCCATGTTGCAAACACTTTGTCAAGCCTTGAGCATCTAGAAGTTTGTGAATGCGAGAATATGGAAGAACTCATACATACTGGGATTGGGGGTTGTGGAGAAGAGACAATTACTTTCCCCAAGCTGAAGTCTTTAGCTTTGAGTCAACTACCGAAGTTATCAGGTTTGTGCCATAATGTCAAGATAATTGGGCTACCACATCTCGTAGACTTGAAACTTAAGGGCATTCCAGGTTTCACAGTCATTTATCCGCAGAACAAGTTGCGAACATCTAGTTTGTTGAAGGAAGAGGTAGATATATGTTCTTTATGTTAATACAATTTAAATAATATTTTCAACTAAAAGTTTCATAATATATCTGTAATTTGATTGTATAATGTGTTATTGTTTATATGTGGTTATTAAGGGATGATTATTTTGCAGGTTGTGATTCCTAAGTTGGAGACACTTCGAATTGATGACATGGAGAACTTAGAAGAAATATGGCCTTGTGAACTTAGTGGAGGTGAGAAAGTTAAGTTGAGAGAGATTAAAGTGAGAAATTGTAATAAACTTGTGAATCTATTTCCGCACAATCCCATGTCTCTGCTGCATCATCTTGAGGAGCTTAAAGTGGTGGATTGTGGTTCCATTGAATCGTTATTCAACATCGACTTGGATTGTGCCGGTGCAATTGGAGAACAAGACAACATCGGTAGCTTAATAAGAAGCATCAAAGTGGAGACTTCAGGGAAGCTAAGAGAGGTGTGGAGGATAAAAGGTGTAGATAACTCTTGTCCTCTCGTTCGTGGATTTCAAGCTGTTGAAAGCATAAGCATCAGAGGATGTGAGAGGTTTAGAAATGTATTCATGCCTACCACCACCAATTTTGATCTGGGGGCACTTTTGGAGATTCAGATAGAAGATTGCGGAGAAAATCACGAATCGGAAGAGCAGGTAACACTTTCAATTTCACTTTCTTACTTAATTAAGGACTAAGCTCCTATTTTTTGAATAATAAAGAGGTGAGATGACTAAACTTGGGCATCATAATTGTAACAAAATGTTACAAACCATGAACGTACAAACCATTTCTTGAATTAAGGTTTCAATACAAGTCATTTAAAAATATGGCTTAAAATATTTTTATATTTATGTATCAACATGATTTTTCATTAGAGATCATTATTATAATAATAAGTTTAAAGCAATTTAAATTAGAACTAATTTTCATCATCTAACTTTAGCTAATATATCGTTATAAATGTAAATAATTACTTTTTAGTGAAAAAAGCAACAGATTTAATAAGTTAACAACTTAAATGTCATTTCCTAACAAAAAAAACTATTTGGTTCGGAAAACCAGATAACTAAAATAAAAATATTTGACATTCACTAAGAGCAATTTTTTTTTTCTAAATATGATTGCAAATGATTAAAACTTAAATTTAAACAAAAAAGTTTTTTTATATATGTTATACAAAATTTACAAAGTGAAATTGGATATGTTAATTAACGGTTTATAATTCTTGTATCACAAATGGATATATAATAAAATATTATTTTTCTGTAGTCATTTATAATTGTACTAGTTTATAACCTGTGGGAACCACGGGTTCCAAAATTAGTTAAACTTTCATAATAAAAATTTATCATTATTATTAATTTTAAATAATTTATTAATTAAGAGATATATCAAAATTTTAAAGTAATTATAACTTCAAATTTAACATATAATTAGAAAATATAAATTTGAATTTTGAAATGAATTGTGTAATATATCTACATGGCACATGACACAATATTAATGACGAGTTGTATTACAATGATACTTGTCAAAATGAGATTAAAACTATTCATTTATTAGAATAGGGATCTGTAAATGACTTGTTAAGATGGTAAGAGTGGAAACCACTTAATCCACTTAACTAGGGATGTTATTCGGGTCGGAACCGAACCGACCCGAATAAACCAAAAACCGAATAAGGGTAATTGTATGAACCGAAAACCGAACCAAATAAGCAATATGGGTTCGGTTCGCTTCGGGTATTATTCGGTTCGGTTCGGTTTCGGTCCGAATAACCCAAATAACATGTACAAGATGATTAAGGAGTCGAATAACCCGAATAACCCGAATAACCCGAGTAACCCGAATATTTGTATTACTTTTGTAGCTTATGATTTCATAACAAATCTTTTAAAGAAACAAATTAAACACTAAAAATTAAACATCCAAAACACCAAAAAAAATCTATCTATAAATATATAACCCGAATAACTTCATCAATATGGAATGAAACAAGTAAAAGAACATATATGGTTGTTTTCATTAAATTCTATTATTCAAGATCAAAGTCCCCATTGCTTGGACTTATAGAAAAAAAAAAGTTAACTGTTAACATAGCACATTTAAATTTCAATTGATAACATACATAAATTGGTTTTTTTGGTTTTTTTGGATATTCGATTTGGTGTATTAAGTGGGTAACGATCTTCGATTTGGTTTTTTTGGGATCGATTGTGATGATCACAGAACCGAATACATAAATTGTGCAAGGAAAAAAAACGACTCTTCATATTCGGTTCGGTTCTTTGGACCGAATAAGCCCTTACCCCGGACCGAATAACCCAAAAACCGAATAAGCCTTATATAGATACCCGAAAACCGAATCAAATTGCTTATTCGGGTCTAATTCGGTTCGGTTCGGTTCAGTTCTCGGTTCAGTTCGGGTTTTCGGGCCAAATTCTCATCCCTACACTTAACTAATTGTCACACGAGCTTCAAATTCGTTTTTCTCTTTCCTCTTACTTTCATCTTTTCCAACCCATAACACATAAAAATAACATCTTTTTCAAGACATTCAACCCACCGCTACATTATTATTTTTAATTTAATTAAATTAAAAAATACAAAATTAAATAAAAGATAACATTTTTTTTAATTAAAAAGCACTAATACAAATAAAAAAAAAACACGATAAATAAAAAAATGATAATTAAAAAAACATAATAAAAAAAGACAAAATTAAAAATAAAAAGAGAAAATTATAATTAACTAATGATCAAGAAAATTCTAAAACTCTCAGCCATATTTTTTTGTAATTTGTCGTTTCTGTTCGAGCACCATTCGCAGAATCTCTCCAGTCAAGTGATCATGCAGGTTGAGAAAAAATTGCATGTCTCTCTCATGTATCTCCAAGTTCAACAATTTAGCTTCCATTTATTCATTTTCTCGTTTAAGACGCAAGTTTTCATCCAATATCGTTTTCTATCTTCCACCTCTACTTTGTTCACAGTGTGGATGCCGACAATTTCGTTGACCAGATCAACGATTTCATTTGATGTTGATGCTTCAGATGCTGCTTTCTTTCTTTTTTGTTGTCTTTGAGGCGGTGAGTTCATTTTTTGGTGTTGTTGGTTGAACCCCGGTGGAAATTGTGCATCTAAAGATGTTGTATATGCATTCGATGAAGAAGTTTTGGTTTGTTTTGAAGAAGGAGGCGGGGATTCTTCGTCGACTCTTTTTACTTGCAACCATTTCATATGGTATTTCAAAACATCCCAAGCTTTTTTCCTCAGAAAAAGTTTTTTGATTACTAAGCCTCTGATACTTGCTTTGTTCATCTTTTAGAGCATCTACCTTGGATCCCCCACTAGCGAGACTGTTCATCTTACGGTTAAAGATGCATTTGAAATCGTTGCATATCTTTTGAAGATCTTTCCATTTTGAGTTTACTTGATGTCGTGGTCGATCCATACCACCCAATTGAACATTCAAATGTTCTACAACCCGCTCCCAAATTGCATCTGACATTTGGTGATTTCTACGTTTTTTTATATTCAGAAACATCGACATACGCCATAGCCAAAGCCATCTCTTCCTTTTCCAATGATTTTTTTTTTACTTTTGGCGCTTTGTGTAGTCGCGTTGTTCCCGACAACTAGTTACTGCACCTCGATATCTTGTTCGAGAGTGGGATCGTCACTAGAATCTGATGATTCTAAGTTTTGAGTATCACGATAATAGGCTTTGGAATTTGGTTTCAGGAACCCCTTAAGAATACTGCATGTATAGAGTAAAACACATATTATCCTGTGGAAGACGAAATGAGTTGTAGCTTTGTTGCACCGGTTATTGTTGATAATTTCGGTTTTACTGATAGTGTTGGTATTGATGATAGTTTAGGTTTTGTTGGAACTTTTGTTTTTGTTTGTAGTTTTGGGATTCTAGGGAAGAAAATGGAATTTCTTGACTTAAACCGCCTTGCTTCGATTTGTGTTTTTGACATAATAACCTTTTTTGATTTTCATCTGGAATCCATTGAATGGAATTGAAGAGGTGAATAGTGGAATTAGATAGTCGAATTAAGATAAATATAAGAATTGATGAAAATAGATTGACAAATTGAGAGAAATTATAGGTAATTTAAAAAAAAAGAAATATGTTTAACTCTTGACCTAGTTAATAGGTCAAAGAGGACAATTGATGCAACCTTTCATCGAGATTCTTCACCAAACTCACGGGCTACATAACCCGAAAAAGAGGTAAACCACAGTCCCATTTTTTGCTCAGTATAAGCACCCAACGATACTGTCGATACCGCCCACCCACTTTTCTTCTTCCCGAGCCACTCTGGTATGCGTGTCGAGGCCACCAAAATTAATATCCTTTATATTGCACATAAAAAGTTGTGTATAATGGTAAAGGGATCGTATCCACGAAGATTGGTTCAATATTATAATTCTATGAAAACTTCTTTCTTCAAATACTTATAAAAATAACAATAAAAGTAAAAATGGGGGATTAACTATTTTTGGTTTTTTTTTAGAAAACTTAAATTATACTAGCATGTTGACACTAGAATTATGCTAAGATTTCAAATACAATTCAATCAAAAGTAAAGTTTGATGTAAAATCAATAAGAGAAGGATGATTGACTTTGAAATTTCATAACTTGAACATTTGGTTAAATAATCATGAGAATACTAAGGTGCAATACTTATATTTATAATCAAACTTGGTTATAGCAATGATCATAACTTTCCTCAACTCTTCTTTTGTATTAAAATGACTAGAGAAACTCTTAGTATATTTTCTAAATCAAAGTCACAAAACTAATGAAGCATATAATTTTGTGAAAATCAATTAGCATTAGGTTTTAAGAGTCACCAAATTCAAAGAGTAATCCAATGCTTTCATTACCACTATGGAGAAAATATTTTCTTAGTTTAAATGAAATGAAAACAAACATTCAAACTAATTGTTGCTTATTAAACGGAAGACCTATTACTTAGCCAAGAGTTTAACCAAAAAAATTACATTCATGTATCATTATTCATGACTAGATATATGTGAACATGAACGAAGTTTTTATAGATTATATAATCATAGATATTCAACATAACTTCAAGGAATTCCTCAAAATAACCAAGTCATTCAAGAAATTACATCCAATTCAACCAAAGAGAAGTTTAGCCTAGCATGGCTAAACTCAAGAAACTAAAATAAAGATTAGAAGTACCAAACATGTAGTAAGAATCACAGTAAAAGATGATGTTGTTCTTGATGTTCTTCTAAGTTCTTCAAGTCTCCAGTTGCTCCCAATAATGCAAAGGAGAGCCATTAAATTCGTGTGTATTGATTCCTTCAAAAGCTGCACCAAACTCACTTAAATAACACTCAAAGCAAAAATTACAAAATTGCCCCTGAAGAACCCTATGCGGGTGCCTTGTGCGGGTGGAGCTGAATACGAAAGGTCTTTGGTCTTCGTGAGGGTGGTGTTGTGCGGGTTAGCTGGTCGCATGCTTCTGCGCGGTTCGCGCACATCTGCACAGGTGAGGCATGGTGTGTGCTTTCTTGAGTTTTGAGCCTCCAATGCTTAGTCCACTTGGCCCAGTTCGAGTCCAATCAACTTGTGACCCATTTTTCTTCAAGTTGTATTCAAGTTAAGCCCAATTTGCCTTCTCCAAATCATCCATAACTTCATAGAATCGCCCGTTCATCTCAATCCCGAATGCACAATTATTCTCTCGTCTTCATTTTAAGCAAGAGACCACCTTCTTCATGCTTCATCCGTCAATAGTTCACTTCATGTATCATCTCTACTAGTTATTTAGTCCACAATCTTTGTTGTCCTCCAAATTTAATTATCTCATGTAGTTCCCGTTCCGCTAGTTTCCTTAAAATTTGCAATTAAGATCACAGAACTAGAAAGTACCCGAAATGGTCATAAAATAACAAAAAGAAAAATATGCATGAAGATTAACTAAATGATGAACGAAATATGCTAAAATAGACTATAAAATGAAGTAAATAAAATGAAATTATCGCACTTCGATCACCCTTATAGGCTTGTAGTCCACCCACCCTTCATTCCTTGTACCAATATGGGATGGAAACATCATTAATTAAGCCAAAAAACTAACATATAAGGGGTGAGTGACAAAGGTAAGTACTAAAGATGAAAATAATCCATTTTTCTTGTATATACACAACACACACATAGGGGCAGACGTAGGATTTCATAGTACAGATTGTTGGTGGCACATAAGTGTTGCTGGTGACACTTTTTTTTTTCTTTTACGTAGTGGCATAACAGTAGAAAAAACGAAAAATTCGAAATTTTTTACAATGTGTCTAAAAAAAACAGTGGTTGTTGGTGCCACTATGGACACCAAAGTTGAACTGCCCCTGCGCGCACACACACACACACATAGAGAGAGAGAGAGAGAGTTTGGGATGTGATACTTCTTTTGGGAAAATGGAGTTATATCTTTGATATTGTATATTTTTTTTAATGTAATTTATATATTTAATCATTTTAGTTTATAAGTTTTATTTATTTTGATATGAAAAAAAAAGTCTTTTATACATTGGATTTAACATAAAAATCCAACAATATTAATCAAAAAGACCAAACATGTGGACAATTATGTATATAATTAATTCACAATAGTCTTTAGGAATAGTATTATATATATATAATTAATTCTCAATGGTCTTAGGAATAGTAAATTCTTATATTTCAAACTTTTGCTACAATTCTTTGCTTACTTTGACACTTTTCCTTCCTAATTTTATATATATATATATATATATATATATATATACACACACACACACTAGATGTGTGCCCGCGCAAAGAGTGACGTTTTGGAGAATACTTTCTTAAGCATAAATAATTATTATATTTTTTATTGGGTATTATATAATAAAAAATTACAACTTTTAAATAAAATATTTATGTTTATACTTTATATTTATATTGCTTGTATACTATTAATATAATAAATTAATATTTATGTCTAATTTAAGAAATGTAAATTAATTTAAATACATGAATTTAATATTTTTAAAATTTTTAGTTTGCTTCAAATTGAGTTTCTTAATTACTTTTTTTAATTCAAGTGTTCAAATTTTTGGTAAGTATTAAAGAATTATTTATGCATAATTGATTTATACAAAAAACTTTGTAACTTATACATTTTAAAATTCAAGATATGACTAACATGTTTTACAATATATATATATATATATATTAAAGCGCAAAGGTCATAGGAATAGAATATTTTCTATTATTCTACGTTTTGCCACAAAAGTTTGAACACTTTGCCACTTTTTGTCCCTCCTTAACCTTTTTAATGTTTTGCGACAAAAGTTCCAAAACTTTGCCACTTTGATCATTCCTCAACTTTTCACCGCAATTAGTTTGTGGAGTTGGTAGTTTTGGTCCCCCTAACTTCGATATTCTCTAATGCTAGCCAAAAAGGGTTCCAGAGTTTCACACTTTTGGTCCCTGACAGTAACCAAATGTGAGATGTCAAATTTTTGCCACATTAGTTTGTGGAGTTGTCCCTTTTGGTCCCCCACATTCGATATTCTACTATACGACTTTATTTTTCTCAAATAACAACACGAATATTTAATTACCAATGATAGAAATAGATATCAAATAAAGTATTTGTAACACTGTGTAATATAGGTAAAAATAAACATTTCAAAGTACGATGTCCTAATTGGAAAAAGAGTTTTAAAAAAATAACAACTAGGGGCGAGTTTTTTTTACAAGTTTGTATCAAATCATATCAAAATTTAAGGTGGAACGGTGACCACATTAACCAGAAATGTAATTTATTCCTTGATTTTGATAATTTTTAATATTTTGTTGTGATCTATGTATTTAAAAGTAAACAACAAAGAACATAATCCAAAACCCTAAATTGCAAGTCTCGCCCAATTTCTCTATCACTAGTCGTCACTTACGATGGCGTTACGTCGCTCTCTCACTGCTTACAACCCTTTGTTGCTACTCATTACAATAACGAAAAGTTGAATATCCATATATTTATTTGGATGTGGAATTGAACGAATGTCGTCAAAATTTTGATTTTGTTGATGGATTTGAGTAGAAGTTTGGGCAGAACGGGAATGATGGTCTGCAAGTGGTTATAAACTTGATTCTGAGTTATTACTATATATGTAGCCTCTTTACAACGACCAAGGTTTCTTCCAGGTACCATTTGATCTTTTTAGAACTTAGTTTTCTGAAACACCCTGATTTGGATCAAATATCACCAACAACTCTTAAAAACTTGATTAATCAATTGTTTTCTTCATCTTGATAACAAGTGGAATGATTTTCTACTTAGATTAACTTGAAAAAAAAGGTCCATGTGCGTCTGGTGGATCTGGTAAATGAAGATGGAAGGGAGAGCTGACTTTAAAGACACAAACACGTCACCATATCTTTTATTTTATTTTAAATTTTCTTTTTTCCTATTTCTTTCTTTCTTGATCTCCAGATGGTATGTGGTGTGGATAATTTACACATAGAGATTGGGAACGACTGTGATTTAGAGAGGACGTGGCTTGGGGTTGAGGATGGTTTATGGCTGGCCGAGTTTCATTTATATAAACAAACAAATATATAAAACAAGGGGTAAAATGGCCATCTTATATGTATTTAACCGTCCTCCTTTTTTTTTTTTTTTTTTTTATTTTTTTTTTTTAAATTTAAGAAGGGGTATACCAGTGTCAGCCTCTTATTCCCAACCAGTCAAATAGGGACTTAGGTTGTTTGGAAACAGTTCCGTGAGACCGTGACTTGGATGGTAGATAAATTTAGTAAACTTAACCCTTCAATTAACCTACCTTTTTCTTATTAACTCAATTTCAACCTAAATTTGATTCTTGTTTGAAAATAAGTTGCATCTTTATTTTTGTATTATCTTGTTGCATAGGATCCTTAGCATCTTTTAATAATTTATTTGAAGGTGAAAGATCCAACTATTTTTAATCTGTTGACGTTTTCCATCATTTGCAACTGTTTCTTGAAAAAAAAATACCTAAAATCAAAATAACCATTTTCAAATCCAAAATTATAAGAGAGAATTGCAAATGGACATGGAATCATAAATCATTAACACAGTTCAGTAAACAAGTTGCTAATTACATTTCTTGCTGTGCAGATTGAAATTCTATCAGAGAAAGAGACATTACAAGAAGCCACTGACAGTATTTCTAATGTTGTATTCCCATCCTGTCTCATGCACTCTTTTCATAACCTCCAGAAACTTATATTGAACAGAGTTAAAGGAGTGGAGGTGGTGTTTGAGATAGAGAGTGAGAGTCCAACAAGTAGAGAATTGGTAACAGCTCACAATAACCAACAACATCCTATTATACTTCCCAACCTCCAGTATTTGGATCTTTGGGGTATGGACAACTTGAGTCATGTGTGGAAGTGCAGCAACTGGAATAAATTCTTCACTCTTCCAAAACAACAATCAGAATCCCCATTCCACAACCTCACAACCATAAAAATTATGTATTGCAAAAGCATTAAGTACTTGTTTTCGCCTCTCATGGCAGAACTTCTTTCCAACCTAAAGCATATCAAGATAAGAGAGTGTGATGGTATTGGAGAAGTTGTTTCAAACAGAGATGATGAGGATGAAGAAATGACTACATTTACATCTACCCACACAACCACCAACTTGTTCCCTCATCTTGATTCTCTCACTCTAAAATACATGCACTGTCTGAAGTGTATTGGTGGAGGTGGTGCCAAGGATGAGGGGAGCAATGAAATATCTTTCAATAATACCACTGCAACTACTGCTGTTCTTGATCAATTTGAGGTATGCTTTGTACA
Organism: Lactuca serriola; assembly: GCF_051521515.1. Lineage (NCBI taxonomy): Eukaryota > Viridiplantae > Streptophyta > Magnoliopsida > Asterales > Asteraceae > Lactuca > Lactuca serriola. Next base: position 9,124,077 of record NC_136409.1, on the reverse strand, counting down.
TATTCAATTATTTATTTAATTTCCTTTTTTATTTGCAATATTCTATAAATAATACATTTTATACCCACTATACTAAGATAATAATTACCTAGAGGGATGGATGCTATGACACAGCTGCTACACTTCAGAAACTCTAGTAAGGGCAGTTATGGAAGTTCAATAAAATGATAATGGCATCTTTTGATGGGTAATATAGGCAATTTAAGTTTTATTTCTGTTAAAGCAGTATTTAGCAAGTACTGGCCAGTAGGAGAGGAGAATATCACCTTTTGTGAAAATCTGGTCATTGTACCCAGAATTTAGTTAAATGTAACATTTTAGATATCAGGGGTCATCAGGTGACAGATATTGTAGAATAGAACAATATATAATATCACCCAAAACTATTTTTTCTAAGGTTATTCTGTTAAATATGTGCTTTCTTGTTTTCATTGAATTTGCATTCGTATATTTTAGGTGTTAAAGTGATTTTCTCTTCAATAAATCCCGAAATTAATTAAAAAACAAACAAAAGTACATTTTTGATGTGGAGAGCACTGGTATCATTTAGTATATAAAAAAACTAGATTTTGAATTAAGTTTCTTATATAAAAGCTGTGTATATAGTTTAATTAGTTTTACATCATTTTTCCATGTGGTGTTGCAGTTGTCTGAAGCAGGTGGTGTTTCTTGGAGCTTATGCCAATACGCTAGAGAGATAAAAATAGGCAACTGCCATGCATTGTCAAGTGTGATTCCATGTTATGCAGCAGGACAAATGCAAAAGCTTCAAGTGCTGAGAGTAGTGGCTTGCAATGGGATGAACGAGGTATTTGAAACTCAATTAGGGACGAGCAGCAACAAAAACAACGAGAAGAGTGGTTGTGAGGAAGGAATTCCAAGAGTAAATAACAATGTTATTATGCTTTCTGGTCTGAAGATATTGGAAATCAGCTTTTGTGGGGGTTTGGAACATATATTCACATTCTCTGCACTTGAAAGCCTGAGACAGCTCCAAGAGTTAACGATTAAGGGTTGCTACAGAATGAAAGTGATTGTGAAGAAGGAAGAAGATGAATATGGAGAGCAGCAAACAACAACAACAACGAAGGAGGCATCTTCTTCTAAGAAGGCTGTGGTCTTTCCTCGTCTCAAGTATATTGCACTAGATGATCTACCAGAGCTGGAGGGTTTCTTCTTGGGGAAGAATGAGTTCCGGTTGCCTTCATTGGAAGAAGTTACCATCAAGTATTGCTCAAAAATGATGGTGTTTGCAGCTGGTGGGTCCACAGCTCCCCAACTCAAGTATATACACACAGAATTAGGCAGACATGCTCTTGATCAAGAATCTGGCCTTAACTTTCATCAGGTATATATATTTCTTTAACTGGCATCATCTAATTAAGAAAGATATCATTCCTGCCAAGTAAATTTACTTCAAACACATTCACACTGGTTTCAGTCTAAGTTTATGTTGTTCTAGGAAGGCCAAAATGGGAAAGCAAGATAGGGAAAAATAGTGTATTTCAGTGGAAAGGGTATTTTAGGTATTTTCTGTCAAAAGTTGTTATTGCAGGCTTTTTAGTACCTGGAAGAGCATGATTATTCTCGATTTGCTTGTTTCTTTATCATTTTTCTTAGCCTAGCATGATTTTCAATGAAATCTTTCCCTGTTACTCCATTTGATTGTTGTTCTTCATGGTTCTAAGTGAGTTAGTGGCTCATTTGTTACTTCTTTTGATTGTTATTTTCATAGCATGTTGTCACTTGAATCAAGCTTTTCCATTTTCAACAAGGACAAAAGGTCAAAACTAACCTACTTTATGAGATCAAAAATAGTAACCCATCGGATAACTTTTAGTTGGAGTTAATACTTACAATTACCATTGTGATTAATAATTATAATATCTTGTATTAATTCATAAAAATTGGTACAGCACATATATGACATTTCAAAGGTTTTTGTTTGACATATATATGCCTCTGGCGTTTTCTTTATTGGACTTGCAGACCTCATTCCAAAGTTTATACGGTGACACCTCGGGCCCTGCTACTTCAGAAGGGATACCTTGGTCTTTTCATAACTTGATCGAATTAGATGTACAAAATAATAATTTTGTTAAAAAGATTATTCCATCCAGTGAGTTGCTGCAACTGCAAAAGCTGGTAAAGATTAATGTAATGTGGTGTAAAAGGGTAGAGGAGGCATTTGAAACTGCATTGGAAGCAGCAGGGAGAAATGGAAATAGTGGAATTGGTTTTGATGAATCGTCACAAACAACTACCACTACTCTTGTCAATCTTCCAAACCTTAGAGAAATGAAGTTAAATAATCTAGATGGTCTGAGGTATATATGGAAGAGCAATCAGTGGACAGTATTTCAGTTTCCAAACCTAACAAGAGTTCATATTTATGACTGTAAAAGGTTAGAACATGTATTTACTAGTTCCATGGTTGGTAGTCTATTGCAACTCCAAGAGCTACATATAAGTCAGTGCAAACTTATGGAGGAGGTGATTGTTAAGGATGCAGATGTTTCTGTAGAAGAAGACAAAGAGAAAGAATCTGATGGCAAGACGAATAAGGAGATACTTGTGTTACCTCGTCTAAAGTCCTTGAAATTACAATACCTTCCATGTCTTAAGGGGTTTAGCTTGGGGAAGGAGGATTTTTCATTCCCATTATTGGATACTTTGAGCATTTCCAAATGCCCAGCAATAACCACCTTCACCAAGGGAAATTCCGCTACTCCACAGCTAAAAGAAATTGAAACACATTTTGGCTCGTTTTATGCTGCAGGGGAAAAAGACATCAACTCTCTTATAAAGATCAAACAACAGGTAAATCAGATCTTTGTTGCTTTAATAATTCTTAAACTACATTTGAAAAGCTTCATGCAAGTTTTTTTTGTTATATTGTCAAAAACCGCAACCTACATTTTCAGCTTTATATTTATGTACTTTATGCAGGATTTCAAACAAGACTCTGATTAATGTGAAGTGAATATTAAAGGTAAATTATATTTTCATGTTCCTAGTTGCCTATTAATTAAAGGCCTTTTAGTTCGTGATTTTTGGATGTATTCTTCATGATGATGTCAATCTTCTAATACCCCATTCATTGTTTGGTTGAATGTTGACTCTATGTCAGGATGAATATTCAAGGGAAGAATTGTTCATCATATGAAGGACATTAAAGAACATGGATGCTATGAAGATGTTGGGAAAACATATGTATCAAGTGGCAAGCTGCTTAATGATCTAAGTTTGTTGGTTGAGGATGTTGATTTTAATATTTCAAATTCATTGGTTATATGGGCTTATCAATAGTGTTAATGGGATAATGAGTGACTTAACCTAAATTATGTTGTTGGTAAATGTTGGACAAGTATGGAAAATTAGGAATGACTTGTGAAAAATATATGGAAAAGTATTATGAAACTATATATATAGTATATAAATAAATGCAACATACTCTTGGAAGCACATATCATGAGAGTAACTAGAAGTAGAGTTTATTCCAAGGGTGTGGAAAACGTTAGACGTTAGCTAATCGGTGGACTGGGATCTAGGGATTAACCGGTTAGGTGGGGATTAATCGGGGACCATTAATTATTAATGAAATTATTCAATAATTTATAAATCTAACTTTAATCATAAGAATATTAATAAATAAGCATAAAAGTTTAATAATAAGTTTAACAAATACAACAATTTATCATCCAATTAATAAGAAAAATTACTCAAATTTTAATATATCTTAAGAAAAGAAGTAAATTTAGGTATTTGCATATTAGAAAACATAGAAATTTTGACAATTTTGAAGAAAAACTTTAAAATTTAATTTTTAATTTTTTTATATATTAGTTGAACACTAAAATACTATGAACTTTTGAAAATTTGAAAATTTTGGTTTAATATTTAAAAATTTGAAAATTTGGCCAATTAGGTCGCCTAGGACCGATTAGAACGTCTAGTTCCGACTTTGACCACCTTTGACCAAAACCGATTAAGCCGACCGATTAGCCTTAATCCTATTCAGTTGAAGACAGCCTAATGATTAATCCCCAATTAATCGGCCGTCTAGACCGATTTTTACAACAATGGTTTATTCCCATCTTCAACTACTTATAGTTTCCATTTCTTACCTGCAAAAATCTGATTAAACTTTAGAGTCATTTCTTTTTTGCCAACCAAGAAAAGAGATTGGTGCAAATTTTCATATAAAGGCCACAAGTAACGGTAAGTATAAAAACGATCACTAAATAGTGACTACAATATACTGATCATTAAATATTTGACAAACTTTTTCGTCATTTAATGTTGTCACTAATCAATGAAATATTTTACCTAATTAGTGACAACTAAAAGTTGTCACTGTCTTATCCAATTAGTGACCACAGAAAGTTGTCACTGGTTTATCCGACTTGTGACCAAAAAAGTCGTCATTGATTTATCCAATTAGTTACAAAAAAAAAACTCGTCATTGATTTTTGTTGTTTTTTGCATTTAACCAATTTAAGTAACAAGCATGGAACTTGGTAAATGGTAAAGATATTTCATGAGCAATTTAAAAATATAAAACTTGTCCTCAAATTATAAAAACGAAAGGTTGGGGGGTAATTATTTTCCCTTTGGCATTGTCTCAATTATGCAAACTTACATCATGTCCTCAATAAAACCTTAACACAACTTTCCAGCAAATTACATAAACAGAAAACGAAAAAAAAAAAAAATTCAACTCTTCGGGTTATTCAAACAACATGTTTGCTTCAAGACGATTTTTTTTTCTGCAATAACTATCTCATCTGTTTGCAGCCTCTATAAGCAATCCCCTCAAGTCAATCTACAATCTATATAAGATAATTCACATGTATTTGATACCCTACCACAAGCTAAAAGCATCATCACAAATAATTAATGTCAAAATAATATTCAAATGGAGAATCATGTTGCCTATACACTCTCAAACACGGAACACCTAAATAAGGTTATGACAAATAATATTTTTTTAGTTTATAAAAAATTAAAAATTATAGTTTGGCTAAAAGAATTAATTTTCTTTTACAAATATTTAAATCACTAAAAATTACACGGTTAAAACTGGTTATATTGCAATTTTTCATTCCATTCAATGATGGAATGAAAAGAAATCACCCCCTCTAATAAGGATTGAGAAATAACAAAAAGGAAGGAATCACATTTCCTCTATAATGCTCACATTCCATTCCGTCAGCCAATTCAAAATGGTTTTTTCATTCAAATTTTTTTTTTCATTAAAATGGAATGAACCATTTCCTTTTTTTCTAATTAAGTAAATTTAGAATCTTACATGATTAAGTGGATTATCCTCTAGTGGGCTTGAATAAGTTTTTTCAGCCTCAACCCATGCCCTTTGCTTTAAGTAACATTTCTTCTAACCTTCCTGCAATAATAAACTGGTTAATTTTTTTTAAAGCACAACACCTTAATAAAAAAGAAAGTAGAAAGTAAAGTAATGATTAATTTCTGAGCAGGGGCAAAATGGTTATAAAAATAATTGGAAGTGCAATGCATTTTCACCCAAAAAATATCTTTTATAAACTTTTCTTATGTCAATTGTCAAACTCAACAAATTTGTAAACTGTAAGGATACCCTTTTTTCTAATGAAACCAATCCCCATCAAAGTGCATCCAAAATCAAAATTAACACAACTAGAGGATTAGAATTATAGTTACACCAGGTCTTAGATCCATTAAACTCCAAAAAAAGGACCAAAATACCCCTTGGAATTTTTATTGTACCAGATCTTTAGAACATAAACCAACTCTTTCTAATCCCTTTCCAACCATAGTCACGGTGTTTTATACAGTCTTGAATATACATGTTGCATTTAACAGTAACCTACAAAAGACAACAATGCCCTTTGTTTTTATTTTCGCACCAAGTCATTCATCAGTATTGTACTTTGTTCCAGTAAACCTAAACCCCACAAAATTGCACCAAAGAACAAGGATGAATGATAGGCCCAAAGACACATTTGTCTACAGCAAAAGGAGAAATAGGCCCAAATCCAATCCAATATAATAAAGGCTTGTCCTGGTGGCCGTTTTCTTTTTATATCCGTCATCAAGTTGTTATTGCTTTTCTGTTTTGTAATGCTCTCCCCACGATTATGGTAGTGGAATGGAAGATTCTTCCAGGGGAGGGTAGTGTCAGCTTTTTGTCTTTTGTTCCAGGCTTCTTATATAAGTCCTGATGTCTTTTTGTTTTGGGGTTATGTTGAAATTTAATGAAAAGTTCTCTATGAACTCGGGAGAGCCCTCACCTCTATAATTGTGAGAACCTATCCTTTTATAATTTTGTGTGATTTCTAGTATATTGCAAGTATAAGTTATCATTTGGTATCAGAGCACCCAAACCGATTCCATGGGAGGAGCGTCCAGGGAAGCAACAGCCGTGAAGAAGGTGGAGGAACAGGTGGGGTTGATGCAAGTTCAGCTCCAATCACATGGGACTGAAATCTAGGGGATGAGAGCAAGGATTGACGATATCCTCCAAGGTCAAAGCCAGACAAACCAGAGATAGGATGAGATGCAAACAACCCTGGACAAGGTTTTGGAGAAACTGGATGTCATGGCTGGAGCACCAGGAGGAAGAAACCAAACCCCTCACAATCCATCAAGCCATTCAACACCCACAGGTCCATCGATGAACAAAAATAAGGGACCGGCAAGCTCAGTGATCATCGGTTCAGGGCCAGGCGACTCGAATCCAAGCGGAGGAGGAGCACCGAGCGGACTCGGAGGAAACGGTATTGTTTTTGGCTCTCTCTTCCAAACAAACAACAACACGGGGGGTGGAAGATACGAGTTCCAACACAGGAAGATTGACATGCCACAATTTGATGGAACAGATCCAGACGGATGGATTCTTCAAGCGGAGCGTTACTTTGCCATTTACTAATTGTTGGATGAAGAAAAGATAATGGCGGCGGTTCTCAGCTTGAGCGGGGATGCTCTGGCATGGTTCCGGTGGACCAATCAACGGGTGATAATGAACTCGTGGGAGGAAATGAAGGAAGTCTTCTTGAAAAGGTTTCGTCCCATCCATGGGGGGGATTTATACGAACAATGGGCAGCTCTGAGGCAAACAGGGACGGCGGAGGAGTATGTTCGAAGGTTCATCGACTTGTCGGCCACGTTGGAAGGGGTAACGGAACGCATCGCCATGGAAAATTTTATTGATGGGCTTCAAGACCACATCAAGACGGAGCTCAGATTATGGACCCCAGACAACTTGGGCCGCGCCATCGACTTAGCCCAACATATCGAAGAGAGGAGCAGGTCGCTTTTTGCTAGCGGATTCGAGTCGTTCGTCAATCTGGGTAACACCAGAAAGGTTAGTGGGGCAAACCCGAATCATTCCATTTCTTTCTCACAACCTGATCGATCGATGGGGAAACCACGACTCTAACGCTACCTCACAGAAGCTCAGATACAAGATAAGAGGAATCGAGGAGTGTGCTTCCATTGTGACGAACGCTGGTTCAAGGGTCATGTGTGTAAATCCCACGTGAATGTGATCCTCGTAGATGAAGAGGAACCGCTCATCGAAGACCCTCAGGAAGCAACCGACCCTGCCACCTTGGTATCTACATAGGTTCGACCAGAAATCGAGGTGTCACTTAACTCAGTAGCGGGGTTGTCGTCTCCAAAAACGATGAAGGTCCGGGGAGCCATTGGGTCCCAACCGGTGGTAACCCTAATCGATCTCGGGGCCACTCATAACTTCATTGCATCTCACTTGGTAGCTTCTATGGGCATTTCGATTGACGAGACTGAACCCTACGGGGTAAGGATGGGAACAGGAGACAGTGAGCGTGGAACTAGTGTCTGTAAGGGAGTGGTTTTGCACCTTAAGGAATTACACATCACAGAAGACTTCCTCCCCTTGAGGTTAGGCAGCTCTGACGTGATACTGGGGATGCAATGGCTTGAAACTTTGGGCGTGACTAAAACCAACTGGAAGGAACAAACAATGGAGTTTGAGGTGAATGGGAGAATAGCCCGGATCGAAGGGGACAAGTCGCTCGGTAAGTCCCTGATTTCTCTGAAGGCCATGGCAAGAACCTTGAGTAAAGATCCTTATGGATACCTAATTGAACTCAGCAACACCGAGTACCAGGTTATACCACCGGACCCTGTTCCCTTATTCTTACAAGACATCTTGAGCCAATTCGAATGCATATTCCAAGAACCCACAGGATTACCACCACCACGAGCCATGGAATACAAAATCATAACCAAGGAGGGTACTACCCCAGTGAGTGTCCGCCCTTACCGGTACCCCCATTATCAGAAGGGGGAAATAAGAATGATCAAAGAGATGCTTCAAGCCAAGGTGATACAGCCCAATAATAGCCCTTACTCCAGTCCCGTGATTTTGGTTAAAAAAAAAAGATGGCTCTTGGCATTTCTACATAGATTATCGAGCACTAAACAGGGTTACGGTGCCCGACAAGTTTCCCATTCCTGTAATTGGTGAGTTGTTGGATGAGTTACATGGTTCAACTATCTTCACCAAATTGGATCTCAATTTCGGGTACCATCAAATAAGGGTACGGGTAGCAGACGTGCCAAAAACGGCTTTCCGGACACATGATGGCCATTACGAATTTTAGGGTAATGCCATTCGGCCTCATGAACGCCCCGGCAACATTTCAAGCCTTGATGAACGACATATTCCGTCCCTTCCTCCGTAAATTCATCTTGGTATTCTTCGATGACATTTTGATCTACAGCCCCGATGAGAAGCTACATCGCATCCATGTCACAACAGCCTTGGAGAAACTGAAAAAGCATCGGCTGTTTGTCAACTACAAAAAGTGCGAGTTTGGGAAACAACGACTATCCTATTTGGGGCATGAAGTGTCGGCTGACGGGGTGTCGGCAGAAGCAAACAAGATTCAAGCAATGCAAGATTGGCCCACCCCAACAAATCTCAGAGGGCTGCGAGGGTTCTTGGGGCTCACTGGATATTACAGAAAATTCGTCAAGGGATATGCCCATATCGCCAAGCTTCTCACAGAGCAACTGAAAAAAGACAAATTTGGATGGAACCCCGACGCCGAAGAGGCTTTCCACCTCCTCAAAAAGGCCATGACTACCGTTCCAGTGCTGGCACTGCCCGACTTCAACAAGACCTTCGTGGTGGAAACTGATGCATCAGGGTATGGACTGGGGGCGGTCTTGATGCACGATGAACGCCCCATCGCTTACTACAACTCTACCTTGGGAGCGAAGGCCCAATTGAAATCGATATACGAAAAGGAGCTCATGGCAATCGTGATGGCAGTCCTCAAATGGCGACCTTATCTGCTGGGACGAAGGTTCATTGTTCGTACAGATCAATTAAGTCTCAAATTTATTTTAGAACAACGGGTAGTCGGAAGTGAATATCAAAGGTGGGCCTCTAAACTTATGGGGTTCGACTTCGGAATCCAATACCACCCGGGAGCGAGCAATCGAGTAGCTGGCGCCCTCTCTCGTAAGGAAATTTCGACCGATTGTAACAACATCAACACTGGAATTTGGATCTTTTGGGACCAATTAAAGGCAAAACTAACACAGGAAGAGTTCATACAAAAGATCAAGGCAGATTTGGAAGGTGAGGCCAACAGCCACAAAGGGTTCTCCATCTTTCAAGGGAACCTGTTGTACAAAGGAAGGTTAGTCATTTCACCCACCTCAGCCTTCTTGACCCAAATAATGGTCGTTTTTGATGATTCCCCAATTGGAGGACACCTAGGTGAGAAGAAGACGTATTTTAGAGCAGCTGCCGAAGTGTACTGGCCGGGCATGCGCTCTTCCATCATAGAGTATGTGAGAAACTATCAAATCTGTCAAACTCATAAGTCTCTCAATACGTCCCCAGCAGGTCTTCTCCAGCCCATTCCCATACCCACCCAAACATGGGAAGAAGTAACCATGGACTTCATCGAAGGCTTGCCCAAATCTGGAAATTAGGATATGATATGGGCAGTAGTAGACAGGCTTACGAAATATGCCCACTTCATACCACTGAAACATCCCTTCACAACAACTAAGGTCGTAGAGATGTTCATCTAAGAAGTTGTAAGGTTGCATGGGTTCACCTCATCCATAATTAGTGATAGAGACAGGATCTTTATCAGTCAATTTTGGAAGGAATTGTTCCGATTGCACGGTGTTCAATTAAAACGGAGCACCGCCTACCACCCCCAAACGGATGGTCAATCGGAGGTGGTGAACCGTGACTTGGAGACTTACTTACGGTGCTTTTGTTCAAAAAAACCTAGATGTTGGTTAAAATGGTTAGCATGGGCGGAATTATACTACAACACCTCTCATCACTCAACCACCAATTGCACTCCCTTCAAAGCCATGTATGGACGAGACCCTCCTCCCTTCATTCGCTATGAAGGGCAACAAACCAACATGGATGCAGTTGATAAGCTTTTGGAGGACCGGGATGCAGTGTTGGATGACCTTCGCATCAATCTGATCAGGGCACAACAGAAAATGGCAGCACAGGCTAACAAACATAGACGGGATGTGGAGTTTAAGGAAGGAGATAAGGTCTTCTTGAAATTGAGACCATACAGGCAGCAGAGCACAACATCAAGGAAATTTGAGAAATTAGCCCCGAGATTTTATGGCCCTTTCACAATTTGTCAAAAGATTGGTAAAGTTGCATACAAGTTGGAACTGCCTCCTACTGCCAGCATCCATCCAGTTTTCCATGTATCACAACTCCGGACAACCCATGGAACAACAGCCACCAACACGGAGTTGCCCCGACAGCTCAATGCTGAATTGGAGCTAATTATGCAACCACTTCTGTTGCAAGGGGTAAGACCTAGGAAGAGTAAGGAACCAGGCAGGGAAGTCCTCATTAAATGGAAAGGGTTCACAGAAGGAGAGGCGACGTGGGAAGACTTTGACAAAATGAAGATCTAATTTCCAGAATTTAACCTTGAGGGCAAGGTTCAAGTTTGGGAGGCAGGTATTAATAGGCCCAAAGACACATTTGTCTACAACAAAAGGAGAAACAGGCCCAAATCCAATCCAGTCTAATAAAGGCTTGTCCTGGTGGTCGTTTTCTTTTTATATCCGTTATCAAGTTGTTATTGCTTTTCTGTTTTGTAATGATCTCCCCACGATTATGGTAGTGGAATGGAAGATTCTTCCAGGGGAGGGTAGTGTCAGCTTTTTGTCTTTTGTTCCAGGCTTCTTATATAAGTCCCGATGTCTCTTTGTTTTGGGGTTACGTTGAAATTTAATGAAAAGTTCTCTAAGAACTCGGGAGAGCCCTCACCTCTATAATCGTGAGAACCTATCCTTTTATAATTTCTATGTGGTTTCTAGTATATTGCAAGTATAAGCTATCAATGACACAAATAGAACAAGTTTCCTTCATTTAACTCAAGTTTTATACACTACACTACATCCTAAATCCACATTATATCATATAGCTATATTGATTTGGATGATCTAGCATATACAAATTTCCAATAAGTAAAATACCCTAGAAATAATTCAAAGTGCAAGTAACTTTTAAATTTTATAAGATAGACTTACTTACTTCATCACGAAGGGAAGATGCCTCATGTTGACCTCCCATATCTTTATATACACGTCCAATATCCTTTGCAAACTTAAAAATGTAAACTCATACAGTCACATATTTAATATCTTGTTATAGTTATGATATTACAACATTATAACTATGCATTTGTTACCTATTTTGATCACGTATGTTGCCAGTAGGCGGAATAACTTGTCCTGTTCAACAATGTACTTTTTAAAAAGGTTGAAAGTAAAATGGTGTTATAGAAAAAGAAATGAAAGCTAGATGCTATATACACAAATAAACAAACATGTGTTGCTATTTATTGTGTAACATCCCGGAATATCAAGAGTAGAGTTGAAGGGCTAAAAGTGTAAATTTGAAGGGCAACTCGGCGAGTCCATAGGTGGACTCGGCGAGTAGGGTCACGACTCAGTTCGCGTGTTAAGTGGCCAACTCGGCGAGTCCAAAGCTGGACTCGGCGAGTAGGCGCTGTGCGAAGAAAACCCTAAATTCGGGGGATGAGCCCTATATAAAGGACGTTATACCCTCTCCCCAGCCTCCTTACCTTCCCTTGAAGTCCAGAAACCCTAGATACGCGTTTGTGAAGGTTTTGAGTGCATTTGAGCCTTGGAGAAGGAAGTTGGAAGAAGATCTTGGAGAGTTAGGAGGCTTGGAGCAAGGGGCTTTGCTTAGATTCAGATTCCTTGATGTTGGGGGGCTTCATTTTGAGGTAATATCTCGTTCTTTGGGCTGCTATTCTTTTAGATTCATCATTTTGGGTTATAGGGGAAGTTTGGCTTGTGGTATATGGAGTTTAAAGGTTAGATATGAGGTTGCTACCTCAGATCTAGAATGGAGAAGGTCTAGAGTGCATTAAAGTCCTTGTTAATGAGTGATTGGTGAAGCCATCTTGTCCCAAACCCTAGCCTAGAGTGTAAAATTCCTAGATCTCTTTGGATTCACGTAAATTTTGCCACTTTACGTGATAGATGGGTTGTAGAAGGGTAGATCTTTGTTTTGGAACATCTGCATGGCCTAGAAAGCTTCTGCATGGGTTAAGATCTAGCGGTACTCGGCGAGTCACAAAGGTGTACTCGGCAAGTTGCTTGAAGATGGACTGGAACTCGGCGAGTAGGTTGAAGATAGCCTCGGACTCGGCGAGTCTGGTCGTGAGGTCCTAATATTCTTCTGGTTAAGTCATGAATTGGCGAGTCAAAGGAGGACTCGGTGAGTTGAGTGCGAGGGGACTCAGAGTTACGAGACTCGGCGAGTCTCGAGGTGACTCGGCGAGTTGAGTCGCGGATTGGGGAAGTTCTAAGCATGGGGACTCGACGAGTCATTAGGTTAAGTCGGCAAGTAGAGTCAGTCAGGAGGTTGACTTTGACTTTGACTTTGACCAAGGGTTGACCAGTTGACTTCCAGAGGTAATTTGGTACTTATTGGTATTTATTGGATTCAATCTTTGGGTATTGACAGTGGTGGAGTTCGGGTCGGAGGTTGCAGCAGCGTGATCTTATCCTTTTGAGTCAGCAGTTGCGAGGTGAGTTATCCTCACTATATCAACAGGGTCTAAGGCACCAAGGCCGGCTCTTTATCGGATTGTAATCCGGGTATTGTTGTTATGTTGCTGTTTTACTATGTTTGCATCCTGGTAGTTAGGATGGTATTCGTTAGAGACCTGGTTAAGGCCGGTATTCTGGTATATAGGATGATGCTATGCTAGTGACCGGTTAGGTCGGTATCCTGCTTAGAGTATGTTGTGTTACGTGATCTGCTAGATCGGTTTGATTGAATATGAATTGTTATATGATTGTATGTTTATGTGCACATGGTTGTTTGACTGGGGTTAGGTTGAGGCGGGACCTGCTTTGTGCTGTAGGCCAACATACCCAGGGCGGACCGGTTGTTCCGAAGGCCCAACGAGCGGTCCGGATAGGCTGTAGGCCCCATGAGGGCGAACCAGACGTGCCGAGGCTCGGAGAGTGGACCAGGCAGAATGAAGGCCCGGTGCGGGCGGACCAGTCATACTGTAGACTCAGAGAGTGGAACAGGTGGATTGAAGGCCCGGTGCGGGCGGACCAACCACCCTGCAGACTCGATGTATATGGCTAGTCGTGGAGGGTGGACTAGGTGGAATGTTGGCCGGTGCGGAGGACCAGTCACACAGCAGACCCGATATGCATGATTGTTCTGTGATTCTTTATGATATAGCATGTTATGTGTATGGTATATGTGGTTGGTATTTTGGGGTATCTCACTAAGCTTTCGGGCTTACAGTTTTGGTTTAATGTTTTTCAGGTTCTTCAGGAGACTATGGCAAGGCAAAGGCGTGATCCTACCGCTCCTCGTGTTTATGTTTTATGATATGGACCTGGGAATACTCTGATAATAAATGTATTGAAAACCTTTTTGTAATAACTTAATGAATTGGGATGTTTTTAAAAAGTTTAAATTTTGTTGAAATTTTTGGTCATTACAAGTTGGTATCAGAGCCTTGGTTTGAGTGAATTGGAGGAACACTTGTGTGACTCCAGTCTCAAATCGAGGATGGTTTTTAAAAGAGAATTTAAAATGGTTTTTGAAAATAAGTAAAGGAGGACGCGGAGGTACGATCAGCCGGAGCCAGTAAGTAACCCCAAAATACCATACATGATATTTGTTTTCGAGCTTTGATAGAACAACATGCTAGTACTAGGATAGGGATCTTCAGGATTTCATGATAATGTTGCCTGCTAGCCTAGGGTTTCCTTCTGTATGAGATTTTCAGTGTTCCTCTAGGAGTGAGGATTGAGCGCTTGCTATGTATATTTGTCACTAGAGTGTTGTGGTAGTACTTCATACAAATATGGGTAGGTGTGGAAGGTAGTATGGGCCCGTACTACTGAAAGCACAAGACCCATACGCGTATCAGGGAAACCATGACCTCTAGGGTTGGGTTGAGAGTTGGTTCCCGGGTTAGTGGGAAGTATCTGAGATATTGTGGTGTTTTTTAGTATGGTGGTAACGAGGCATGCTGGGAGCGGATCCGGTTCAGGATCGGGAGCAGGAGAGGGAGGTCAGGGCGGGTCAGTACCGCCCGAGGTTATTGGTCAGACAAGCACAGGCGAGTTGGATGCTAGGATTCGTGAGATCTTGCACGATGAGGTTGCTGCGTTGTTCTGGGCCGAGCTGCCTGAACTGTTTGGGTCGATCAAGACCGCTATGGTTGAGTATTTTGATGAGCGTTATGTGGCTCTCACAGAGACGGTTGCCGCGGCAGCTACATCGGCTGTAGCAGCGGCAAGGGGAGGAGCTGGTAAAGGTTTCCAGTATCGGGACTTCGATAATACGAATCCCCCTACCTTTGATGGAGTTCAGAACCCGATTGTTGCTATGAGATGGTTGTCAAACGTGGAAGCGTGTTTCTTCACGTGTTCATGCCCTGCTGATTAGAGGGTGAGATGTGCTCTGAACCTGTTGAGGCTCGGGGCGAAGGATTGGTGGAAATTGACCACGGGGTCGTATTGGGATGCGCAGAGGGCTGCGGTTTCATGGGATCAGTTAAGAGAGATGTTCAACACTCGTTATGTTCTGCGGGTTGAGAGAGAGAGAGATTGGCTCAGGATTTCCTGGAGCTGAAGCAGGGTTCGGAGTCGGTAACTGAGATCACCCGGATGTTCACTGAGAGGGCATGTTCTGCCTTGAGTTTGCTTCGAAGCAGGCTCAGATGTCCCGATACCTGAGTATGCTCAAGAGGGATATCAGACAGTTTGTGTCTACGCAGAGGTGCGAGAGTTTGTTGAAGTTGCAGGAGGCCGCTAGGCGGCACGAGTTAGAGATTGAGTTGCAGTTGCGTGAGTTGAGGCAGGCTTCGGTGCAGTCGCAACCGACGCCGAAACGGTCCAAGACCGTTGATTCTAGGGTGGGAGATCAGAGCAGCCATGCTTGTGGGAAGTGTGGGAGGGGTCACACCGGAGTTTGTAGGTCCGGTGGTGTATGCCGCAAGTGCGGAAAGGAGGGGCACTATGCGAGGGATTGTCGGCAGTCAGCGCCGGTTCGGGATTTGAGGATTTGTTATCATTGTCGTCAGGTTGGGAACTTGAGGGTCAACTGTCCACAGCTTGCTGCAGTACCGGTGCAGGCTCCAGCACCGGCCACGTTGAGGATCACAGTTGGAGTTCAGGGTGGAGCGGAGCCCCCAAGGGATCAAGGTCGTGCTTTTCAGCTTACAACGGAGGAGGTCAGGGTAGTGCCGGATGCAGCTGCGGGTATGTTCTTCTTGATGTCTTATTATTTTATGATTATTGTGGAATATTGTTTATCTGCTAGTCTCGTTGCGTGGTTTTCGGTATTGTATTCTTTGATTTTGAGGGTTATGGCATGGTTATGGGCTTAGTGTTAGAAATTTCGTTGGTTATCATTCATGAGGGTTATTCGTGTGAATCGGGTGTTGGTCTGGATATCGGGTAGCATCTGCATTCTGAGGAGTGGTTAGCTGAAGATCGAGTTTCTTTCAAGATCGGGATGATCAGTGTTGATGTGTGATTTGTGAAGATTGCTCGTGTTAGTGGGAATCGGTTCGTGTGTAAGTGTTTGTGTCGGGAAGGACTGTTGAGGAAGGTCGGCAATGGCGACCGGTGGTTGATAGTCAATGCTCTAAGTCGGGGAGAATTGGGGAATTCTCCGGAAAAATCGATGAGTATGAAGGGTCATTTAGCTGCATGCGATTCAGTAGTGTCTCGGTCGGCCAAAAGCGTGAGCTGGTATGAGTAAGTGGCAGACGTGCGGGGCGGGATACAAACCAAGAGCGATTGATTGTGGAAGGCCTAGGATCGAGCCGGGACTGAGTATATGGGATGGGGGTAGAGTTCGGAACCCCTAGAGGGCTAGAACAGTATGCATGGGAGGAGTTTCCCGAAGGAGTAACTCAAAATGTTGATTGCTAGTCGAGCGGTCCGGATAGAATGAAGGCCGGTAGGCGTACTAGTCAGGCCGAAGGCTCGAGGAACGGTCCAGCCAGACTGAAGGCCCTTGAGGGCGGTCCAGGTCTGCTGAAGGTTATGAGAGTGGTCCAGTTTGGTTGAAGGCCTGGTAAGGCGGTCCAGTCATGCTGAAGACTCTACATGTGTCGTTAGATCGGTGCGAGGAAATGGATTGAGTATGTCGCGATATGTTAGCGTTATAACGTCTGGCCCCGGATATTGATCACGATCAGTGGAGGTAGTGCATGGACTTGAGAGTCTTCGCGAGTGGATTCAGAGTATGAATAGTGCATGGGATAGTGGCTATGCCATAAGGAAATGGTGTAGTGTTGGGTGAGCACCGGGGCATGTAACGCCCGGGTTTCAGGGCTAAGCATTTTGTCAATGTAATAGTCTAGGTCAACTATTGTAACTCTTTTTGAAGTAATAAAGATGAAATATTTGAGTATTATGTGAATTATGTGTGTTTATGTGTTTATTATTTAATTATAAATGTATAATTAATAAAGAATAAAAATGAGCGTCAAAATTAAAGTGTGAGATAATCCCGATATCTCTACATAAAGTTGTAGAATATGTCTCAAGGTTTCCTTACATATAAAGAATGCCGAAATCCGAGCTATAACGAAGAAGTTATGGCCCGTCGAAGTTTTACAGCAAAACCGACACGGCACCGACAGACGTAAATAGTGAATTTACGATAGAAGACTATTTAGCCTTATCAATCTAAACAAAAGTCGTAGAATATGTTAAACTAAGAACATCGATAAAAAGAACGCCCAAATCTGACTTCGTATGAAGAAGTTACGATTTTTCGAAGTTTCGGAATAACAGTGTACAACCCGAAATTCGAATATTAGATCGAGTGATTTTTAGCCAACACGACCTAAACGAAAATCGAAGATCTCGTTAAGAGTAACATAACGAGAAAAAGATGGGCGAAAACGGATGTCGGATGAAAAAGTTATGAGGATTTAACAGACCAATCCTATCCCGGCCCGTTGATAATATAAAATTTAAAATCGAGCCATAATTAGCCAACGAAGTCTAAACGAAAGTTGTAGAGTACGTTCCCACCTTCGCGTGGATATAAAGAACGTCGAAAACGGAGCTCGTATGCGAAAGTTATGAATTTTTAAAGTTGAAGCATGAAAATGCGAAACCTGTTGCGAAGCTGATGACGTGGCACAATCCCAGCCATCGCTTGCGGCCCACGGTCTTCGCTTCAGATTGAGACACGCACCCTTCGCATTACGCCCCGCGTACGAGGTCCGGTACGCCCTGCGTTACCTCCAGCCTTATCCGTCCGAGTCCGAGTGCGAGCCAGCTGTTGCAAGCTGGCAACCACCTCCGAGCTACGCCCCGCGTAGAACCACCGAACGCCCAGCGTAAATCCGAGGATGTTGGCCTATAAAAGGGGGTGCGAACCCTTCCGAAAAATTCACACCTTTCTTCATTTCTTCTCTCACTACTTTCTCTCTCTAGGGTTTTGAACCCTCCCTAAAGTCTAGGTGAACCCCTAGCACCCTAAGGAAGCCCCGAGGCTCCCGGAGTCCCGAGAAAAAGGAGTTTTTCGGTTTCGAAATGCTGCTCCAATTAAGTTCCGGTTTTCGATCAAATTCGCTGTAAGTATGCTACGCTTACGCAATTTTTAATATAGCTTTCAAATAATTATAGGAATGTTATTAGGTCCTTAAAATAATTATTTGGGCTACTATTATGAGTTATATTGAGTGTTATTAACGCTTATATAATAATAATAGTCAGATAATTAATTTGTCGCGGTTATCATTAGACTAAACCCTAGTGGTATCGATACTAGGTTTTATCGAAGGAATATCATTTTGAGAGTATCGAAGCGCTGTCCGAGTGCTGAGTCACCACCTAATCAGGTGAGTGCATAGTTACTTTCAACTTACACATAGATATGAAGTATTTTATATAAATTATGTGCTATGTGTGCATATTATCTGAATACTTGCTATCTATGCTAGATGAACGTTGTTATACATGTTTTCAATGATTTAAACTGTATATGTATTTTATATCTACGAAAATGTTGGTGTAAAACATGGGTAGATGTAACAGGTGATGTGTGATAAAATGATGAGAGGCCTCGATGTTGTTGTTGTTGAGCTAGTCATCTAGCGGAGTATAGATGATGACCACAGACTCTTCTAGACAGTCCAGTGGAACACTAGCAGGCTCGCAACCTGTAGGTGTTGTAAGCGATGTGTTCACTGGTGTACTCCATCCCCCATATGGTTGCCCATTAGGACATTTATTGCTGAGGAATCCCCTTAGCAGTAGTGTCCGTCCCGATGATGATCCTTAGGCTAGGTCCCTTATGATGGGTGTTTAGGGACGTAAGGTGAGGATTACGGGAACGGGTAATCGGGTTATTGTTGATTGATGAAATTAATAAACTTATTTATTGTGGGTTGAAAACCCTATGTGCTCACCAGGCTCCCAAGCCTGACCCACTCAGTTTTATGCATTACAGGTAGTGGCGCATGAGCATAGGTGTGATGTTTTGGACGAGGGATTACGGATATAGGCCTGTAGATATGAAATAATGTAGTAAGGCTTATATTGTACTGTTTATACTTTTGATCTGTACGAACATGACATCCCGAGTCTTTTAATGAAATACATTTCTATGGAAATGCTTTTGATAAATCTTTATCATATTATTGTTTTGGGACAAATTCCGCAACCCTTTTATTAAAAGATAACTCTGATTTTGAAATAAAGTATAAACAAAAACCGGTCTTTTCATCCCGTGATTTTGGGGATGTCACAGTTGGTATCAGAGCATTAGTTTAAGCGAACTAGGAATTTGTAGGATTTCTAGACTTAAACTTAGAATGCTAAGCGATGATTGTGAGGTGTGAGCACTAACTTATTTTATGAATTGTGCCTAAAATGCTTTTATGTGCTAAATGCTTTATGCATGATATGCTGTTATTTTGTTCGGATATATGGTCTGTTGCCGACCGGATCTAGAAACCTTATGTGTTTAGGATTCTAAACGTACGACTACGATATTAGAACTAGCATGTAAACGTTTCGGAGAGATAATGATGATTTGAACATCAGTCCTAAATAAAGATCTAAATTCACCTTATTCGGTGTATAGATCAAGATGGCAAGGACCCGTAGCGGAAACGTGAATGCAAATGGGAACAGAAACCAACCCCCAGTAATTGAACAGATACCCGTTGTGGAAGCCGTTGCCGGACCAGTAACAATGGCCGGAGTGCAAGCGATGATCCAAGCGATGTTGGATCGTCAAATGGAAGAAACTAGACGTTTGCTCCAGCAAAATCGAGAGGAAGAGACTATTCAAATCGAACAGCCCGGGTTGAACGAAGGGCAGACTGAGGAAGGAGACTACAGTGGAACTGTTGGTCAAGTCAACCCACCAATAGTCCCACAAAACAACCAAGATGACGAAGTCGAGAGGAATTGATGCAAGTACAAGGATTTTCTGACTTGCAAGCCATCGAATTTCACGGGAAAGGAAGATCCAATCGGGGTCATGGATTGGATCTCGGAGATGGAGTTAGCTTTCATGACGTGCGGTTGCAGAGGAAAGCTACAGACCACGTTTGCAGTGCGTTAATTTCGAGGAGGCGCTGTACGTTGGTGGAATACCTTGGGGAAGACTTTAAGCCCCAACAAGCCCCTGCAACTGACATGGGCAGAATTTCTGGTGCAATTCAAACGAAAGTACTGCTCAGCCCAAAACCTGCTAGAGTTAGAGAACCAGTTTCTAACCCTGAAGAAGGGAAGCATGTCAATCGATGAATACACGAACAACTTCACAGAAAAGATGGAGTTTGCCTTGCGTCTTGTTCCGGATGAGCTAACGAAAATTGATAAGTACGCAAAGGGACTTCCATGGGAGTACGCGGTGCCAGTGCGTCAGGCACCTACTTTGGAAGCAGCTATCTGGGCTGCCAAGTCCGTGGAGGACATGATTAAGGGAAGAGCTGCCAGCAAAATCGAGGTTGGTGACAAACGGAAGTTCGATGGATACTCGAAGTCCAACAAGAAGAGTAGATTCTCGAAATCTGGTTCGAGAGGAGGAGGATCTGAAGCAAAGTGGTGTGACAAGTGCAAGAAGAAGCACTCTGGGAAGTGTGATGGAGGGGTCACTTGTTACAAATGCGGAAAGCCTGGGCACTATGCCAATGAATGCACCCTCAACCAGAAGGCCTGTTATGGGTGTAATGAAGAAGGACACATTTTGAAGGACTGCCCGAAGAAGGAGGCAGGAAGACCCACCATACCACCAAAGCCGAAGGCGAAAGCCTTCCAGATGACGCTCGAGGCTGCAAAGGACGCAGCAGACGTCGCTTCAGGTACCTTTCTTGTAAATGGTTTGCCTACAAATATACTGTTTGATTCCGGAGCCAACTACTCCTTTGTGTCGCATAAATTTAGTGCGAAATTAGCATTACCTGTAGAAAAACTAGATAATGCCCTGATTGTAGAAGTTGCCAGTGGCAAATTCGTACCTGTTAGTAATCGTATTAGGAACATCGTCATTGACCTAAACGGAAACGAATTCCATGAGGAACTATTACCCATAGAGTTAAACGGTTTCGACATCGTTTTGGGTATGGATTGGCTTAGCGCCAACGATGCCGACATATTATGCCGAAAGAAGATAGTTAGGATAAACCCACCCAGAAAAGAATCATTTATGGTGTACGGGGACAAACGCAGAGTGAATTCTGGAATCATCTCCCTGATGAAAGCCAGGAAATGTTTGTCCAAAGGATGTGCATCATACTTGGCATTCGTAATCGATGCTAAGAAAGAGAAGAAAGAGGTGCAGAATATACCGGTTGTATGTGATTATCCGGAAGTCTTTCCCGAAGATCTTCCTGGATTACCACCTGATAGACAAGTGGAGTTTCGTATAGACTTGTTACCGGGAACAACACCGATAGCAAAGGCACCTTACCGATTAGCACCGCCGGAGATGAAGGAGCTCATGACGCAACTTCAGGAGCTGTTGGACAGCGGTTTCATTCGACCTAGTTCATCACCCTGGGGAGCTCCGGTGTTATTCGTGAAGAAGAAGGACGGAAGCATGAGGATGTGCATAGACTACTGAGAGCTGAATAAAGCAACGGTGAAGAATCCATTGCCGAGGATTGATGACCTATTCGATCAGCTGCAAGGTTCGAGCTACTTCTCAAAGATCGATCTTAGGTCAGGATATCATCAGCTGAAGGTGAGAGAGCAGGATATTGAGAAGACTGCATTCAGAACAAGATATGGACACTACGAGTTCTTGGTTATGTCATTCGGACTAACCAATGCTCCCGCAACATTCATGGATTTGATGAATAGGGTTTGTAAACCATTCCTCGATAAATCTGTGATAGTGTTCATCGATGACATTCTCATCTACTCAAAAAGCCAGGAGGAGCATGGGAAGCATCTACAAGAAGTGTTGGAGGTGTTAAAGAAGGAGAAGCTTTTTGCAAAGTTCTCCAAATGCGACTTTTGGATACGGGAAGTCCAATTCTTGGGCCATGTTGTTAACCAGGAGGGAATAATGGTTGACCCCGCCAAGATCGAGGCTGTAATGAAGTGGGAATGTTCGAAGAGTCCCACGGAGATTCAAAGCTTTCTAGGATTAGCCGGATATTACCGACGATTTATCCAAGGCTTTTCTTCGATAGTTGCTCCATTAACAGCTTTGACCCATAAAGGAGCAACGTATACATGGAGTGAGAAACACGATGAGGCATTCGAGAAGCTAAAGAAGAAGTTATGTGAAGCACCAATACTTTCTCTACCCGATGGAGTCGAAGATTTCGCAGTTTATAGTGATGCATCGGGAGTCAGGTTGGGTTGTGTTCTGACCGAAAGAGAAAAGGTGATAGCATACGCATCTCGACAATTGAAAGAGCACGAAAAGAACTACCCCACTCATGATATGGAGTTATCAGCAGTAGTATTTGCCTTAAAGATATGGAGGCATTACCTCTATGGCACGAAGTGCAAGCTCTTCACTGATCATAAGACTCTCCAGTACCTCTTTAATCAGAAGGAGTTGAACATGAGGCAACGACGCTGGCTATAACTTCTCAAGGACTACGACTGTGAGATACTTTACCACCCAGGTAAAGCAAATATTGTTGCTGATGCTCTCAGTCGAAAAGTCAATCTTGAAAGAAAAAGGCCAAGAACGTTAAGAATTGAAGTCGTCTCGACGATTGTGGAAAGTATCAGGAAAGCTCAAGAAAAAGCCTTAGAGAAGAATGACCGAAAGGAAGAACGTTTGGGAAAAACGTTAGTGTTCGGTACAAACAATCGAGAACTGAAGGTATTCCAAGATCGAATCTGGGTACCTAAGACGGGAGGAATAATAGATCTTCTAATGGAAGAAGCACACAAAACCATGTACTCGATTCATCCCGGTAGCACTAAAATTTATAGGGACCTAAAACCCTACTACTGGTGCCCGACGATGAAGCTCGATGTTGTGAAGTACGTGGCCAAGTGCGTAACATGTGCGAGGGTGAAGGCACAACATCAAAAACCGTATGGGAGTTTAGAACCCTTACCTGTACCCATGGGTAAATGGGAAGACATCACCATGGATTTTGTGACTAAACTGCCTAGAACGAAGAACGGACACGACATGATTTGGGTAGTCGTGGATCGTTTCACCAAGAGTGCAAAATTCATAGCCGCCAACGAGAAGTGGTCTATGGATAAGCTCGCAAACTCTTACGTGAAGGAAATTGTAGGACTTCACGGTGTCCCTCTTACGATTGTGTCAGATCGTGATAGTCGTTTCACGTCGAGGTTTTGGAGGAGTCTACAAGAGGATTTGGGTACAAAGTTGTGTTTGAGTACAGCTTACCATCCGCAAATTGATGGTCAGAGCGAAAGAACGATTTAGACATTGGAAGATATGCTGAGAGCATGTACCCTCGAATTCCAAGGGAATTGGGACGAGCACTTACCTCTAGTAGAATTTTCCTACAACAATAGTTTTCACTCGAGCATCAAGATGGCACCTTATCAAGTCTTGTATGGAAAGAAGTGTCGTACACCATCTTGTTGGCTTGAAGACGGAGAGAAGTAGTTTATGGGCCCCGAGATAGTCCATGAGACTGCTGAGAAATTGAAGGTGATTAGGGAAAGAATGTTAGCAGCTTAGGATCATCAGAAGAGCTATGCTGACAAGAAAAGACGACCGATAACCTTCGAAGTTGGGGATTCCGTTTTGCTTAAAGTCTCACCGTGGAAGGGACTTATACGATTTGGGAAACGAGGAAAGTTGAGTCCAAGGTTTATTGGACCGTTCAAAGTTCTTCAGAAGATTGGGAACCAAGCTTACAAGATGGAATTGCCCGAAGAACTCAATGGTATTCATAACACCTTCCATGTGTGTTATTTGAGGAAATTCATGGGAGATGTTGCCGACATAATTCCAATTTCAGAGTTAAGGATGGATGAGAATAAACGGCTGATCGAAGAGCCCGAGGCAATTGTTGACCGTAAGACTAAGAAGTTACGACACAAGATGGTCGACTTAGTGCTAGTCCGATGGAAACATTCGAATGAGCCGAATCTCACTTGGGAAACAGAGGATGACATGATGAGTCGCTATCCACATCTGTTTGCTAATGCATGATTCCGGGACAGAATCATCCTAAGGGGGAGAGAATTGTAACGCCCGGGTTTCAGGGCTAAGCATTTTGTCAATGTAATAGTCTAGGTCAACTATTGTAACTCTTTTTGAAGTAATAAATATGAAATATTTGAGTATTATGTGAATTATGTGTGTTTATGTGTTTATTATTTAATTATAAATGTATAATTAATAAAGAATAAAAATGAGCGTCAAAATTAAAGTGTGAGATAATCCCGATATCTCTACATAAAGCTGTAGAATATGTCTCAAGGTTTCCGTACATATAAAGAATGCCGAAATCCGAGCTATAACGGAGAAGTTATGGCCCGCCGAAGTTTTACAGCAAAACCGACACGGCACCGGGAGACGTAAATAGTGAATTTACGATAGAAGACTATTTAGCCTTATCAATCTAAACAAAAGTCGTAGAATATGTTAAACTAAGAACATCGATAAAAAGAACGCCCAAATCTGACTTCGTATGAAGAAGTTACGATTTTTCGAAGTTTCGGAATAACAGTGTACAACCCGAAATTCGAATATTAGATCGAGTGATTTTTAGCCGACACGACCTAAACGAAAATTGAAAATCTCTTTAAGAGTAACGTAACGAGAAAAATATGGGCGAAAACGGATGTCGGATGAAGAAGTTATGAGAATTTAACAGACCAATCCTATCCCGGCCCGTTGATAATATAAAATTTAAAATCGAGCCAAAATTAGCCGACGAAGTCTAAACAAAAGTTGTAGAGTACGTTCCCACCTTCGTGTGGATATAAAGAACGTCGAAAACGGAGCTCGTATGCGAAAGTTACGAATTTTTAAAGTTGAAGCATGAAAATGCGAAACCTGTTGCGAAGCTGATGACGTGGCACAATCCCAGCCATCGCTTGCGGCCCACGGTCTTCGCTTCAGATTGAGACACGCACCCTTCGCATTACGCCCCGCGTACGAGGTCCGGTACGCCCCGCGTACCTCTAGCCTTATCCGGCCGAGTCCGAGTGCGAGCTAGCTGTTGCAAGCTGGCAACCACCTCCGAGCTACGCCCCGCGTAGCACCACCGAACGCCCAGTGTAAATCCGAGGATGCTCGCCTATAAAAGGGGGTGCGAACCCTTCCGAAAAATTCACACCTTTCTTCATTTCTTCTCTCACTACTTTCTCTCTCTAGGGTTTTGAACCCTCCCAAAAGTCTATGTGAACCCCTAGCACCCTAAGGAAGCCCCGAGGCTCCCGGAGTCCCGAGAAAAAGGAGTTTTTCGGTTTCGAAACGCTGCTCCAATTAAGTTCCGGTTTTCGATCAAATTCGCTGTAACTATGCTACGCTTACGCAATTTTTAATATAGCTTTCAAATAATTATAGGAATGTTATTAGGTCCTTAAAATAATTATTTGGGCTATTATTATGAGTTATATTGAGTGTTATTAACACTTATATAATAATAATAATAGTCAGATAATTAATTTGTCGCGGTTATCATTAGACTAAACCCTAGTTGTATCGATACTAGGTATTATCGAAGGAATATCATTTTGAGAGTATCGAAGCGCTGTCCGAGTGCTAAGTCATCACCTAATCAGGTGAGTGCATAGTTACTTTCAACTTACACATAGATATGAAGTATTTTATATAAATTACGTGCTATGTGTGCATATTATCTGAATACTTGCTATCTATGCTAGATGAAAGTTGTTATACATGTTTTCAATGATTTAAAATGTATATGTATTTTATATCTACGAAAATGTTGGTGTAAAACATGGGTAGATGTAACAGGTGATGTGTGATAAAATGATGAGAGGCCTTGATGTTGTTGTTGTTGAGCCAGTCATCTAGCGGAGTATAGATGACGACCACGGACTCTTCTAGACAGTCCAGTGGAACACTAGCAGGCTCGCAACCTGTAGGTGTTGTGAACGATGTGTTCACCGGTGTACTCCATCCCCCACATGGTTGCCTATTAGGACATTTATTGCTGAGGAATCCCCTTAGCAGTAGTGTCCGTCCCGATAATAATCCTTAGGCTAGGTCCCTTATGATAGGTGTTTAGGGACGTAAAGTGAGGATAACGGGAACGGGTAATCGGGTTATTATTGATTGATGAAATTAATAAACTTATTTATTGTGGGTTGAAAACCCTATGTGCTCACCAGGCTCCCAAGCCTGACCCACTCAGTTTTATGCATTACAGGTAGTGGCGCATGAGCATAGGTGTGATGTTTTGGACGAGGGATTACGGATATAGGCCTGTAGATATGAAATGTAGTAAGGCTTATATTGTACTGTTTATACTTTTGATCTGTACGAACATGACATCCCGAGTCTTTTAATGAAATACATTTATATGGAAATGCTTTTGATAAATCTTTATCATATTATTGTTTTGGGACAAATTCCGCAACCCTTTTATTAAAAGATAACTCTGATTTTGAAATAAAGTATAAACAAAAACCGGTCTTTTTAGGCTGTGATTTTGGGGATGTCACAGGGCACTTGTGGTAGTGTCAAGGCAGCCAAGTGGATCTCGTTGGTAAGGAAAAGGAAAGGAATGTAGCTCCGAGAGGGAGTGTAAGTCACGGAAGTGAAATCAGTAGTGCGAAGTTATGACTGAAGTGTTTCAATTATGGTTATTGCGCAGTGTGAGCGGCGGAAATATAGAATCACATCCGGTTTGGATGTCTGCCGAGGTTACGGAAGAAATTCCAAGGGTGTAAAGTCAAGAGGCTCGGAAGGGATGCAGGGATGGAGTCTTGGATTCCCAGCTCGATTTCGGTGAAGGAATTGTGTAGTAGTGGTTCATCCTGAGGGATGTTTTGAGGGTCGTCAGTGTGATGGGTTTTCCTAACCCGAGGGTGCTAGAGCTAGTTCAGCATGTGCATGTGATTGCAAGAGGATAACTCATGGGAGTTGCTCTGAAGAATGTGTCTTTCTGTCAGCATGGAATGGATAGAGTTGGACTCGGATCGGGAACCCGGTGGTGCATGGTTATTTATAGCTCATATGGGTCAAGTGATGGTTGTGCTTTGAGGAACCTGGTTGGGTTAATGCCAGGAGTTGTAATGCGAGAGAATTTCTAGAGTTGAGTTGTCGCAGGCTTCGAGGATGAAGCCTAATTTAAGTGGGGGAGAATTGTAACATCCCGGAATATCAAGAGTAGAGTTGAAGGGCTAAAAGTGTAAATTTGAAGGGCAACTCGGCGAGTCCATGGGTGGACTCGGCCAGTAGGGTCGCGACTCAGGTCGCGTGTTAAGTGGCCAACCCGGCGAGTCCAAAGCTGGACTCGACGAGTAGGCGCTGTGCGAAGAAAACCCTAAATTTGGGGGATGAGCCTTATATAAAGGACGTTATACCCTCTCCCCAGCCTCCTTACCTTCCCTTGAAGTCCAAAAACCCTAGATACGCGTTTGTGAAGGTTTTGAGTGCATTTGAGCCTTGGAGAAGGAAGTTGGAAGAAGATCTTGGAGAGTTAGGAGGCTTGGAGCAAGGGGCTTCGCTTAGATTCGGATTCCTTGCTGTTGGGGGGCTTCATTTTGAGGTAATATCTTGTTCTTTGGGCTGCTATTCTTTTAGATTCATCATTTTGGGTTATATGGGAAGTTTGGCTTGTGGTATATGGAGTTTGAAGGTTAGATCTGAGGTTGCTACCTCAGATCTAGAATGGAGAAGGTCTAGAGTGCATTAAAGTCCCTGTTAATGAGTGATTGGTGAAGCCATCTTGTCCCAAACCCTAGCCTAGAGTGTAAAATGCCTAGATCTCTTTGGATTCACGTAAAGTTTGCCACTTTACGTGATAGATGGGTTGTAGAAGGGTAGATCTATGTTTTGGATCATCTGCATGGCCTGGAAAGCTTCTGCATGGGTTAAGATCCAGCGGTACTCGGCGAGTCACAAAGGTGTACTCGGCGAGTTGCTTGAAGATGGACTGGAACTCGGCAAGTTGGAAGAACAACTCGGCGAGTAGGTTGAAGATAGCCTCGGACTCGGCAAGTCTGTTCTTGGACTCGGCGAGTCTGGTCGTGAGGTCCTAATATTCTTTTGGTTGAGTCATGAATTGGCGAGTCAAGTGAGGACTTGGTGAGTTGAGTGCGAGGGGACTCAGAGTTACGAGACTCGGCGAGTCTCGGGGTGACTCGGCGAGTTGAGTCGCGGATTGGGGAAGTTCTAAGCATGGGGACTCGACGAGTCATTGGGTTGAGTCGGCAAGTAGAGTCAGTCAGGAGGTTGACTTTCACTTTGACTTTGACCAAGCGTTGACCAGTTGACTTCCAGGAGTAATTTGGTAATTATTGATATTTATTGGATTCAGTCTTTGGGTATTGACAGTGGTGGAGTTCTGGTCGGAGGTTGCAGCAGCGTGATCTTATCCTTTTGAGTCAGAAGTTGCGAGGTGAGTTATCCTCACTATATCAACAGGGTCTAAGGCACCAAGGCCGGCCCTTTATCGGATTGTAATCCGGGTATTGTTGTTATGTTGCTGTTTTACTATGTTTGCATCCTGGTAGTTAGGATGGTATTCGTTAGAGACCTGGTTAAGGTCGGTATTCTGGTATATAGGATGATGCTATGCTAGTGACCGGTTAGGTCGGTATCCTGCCTAGAGTATGTTGTGTTATGTGATCTGCTAGATCGGTTTGACTGAATATGAATTGTTATATGATTGTATGTTTATGTGTACATGGTTGTTTGACTGGGGTTGGGTTGAGGCGGGACCTGCTTTGTGCTGTAGGCCAACATACCTAGGGCGTACCGGTTGTTCCAAAGGCCCAACAAGCGGTCTGGATAGGCTGTTGGCCCCACGAGGGCGGACCAGACGTGCCGAGGCTCGGAGAGTGGACCAGGCCGACTGAAGGCCCGGTGCGGGCGGACCAGTCATACTATAGACTCAGAGAGTGGACCAGGTGGATTGAAGGCCCGATGCGGGCGGACCAACCACCATGCAGACTCGATGTATATGGCTAGTCGCGGAGGGTGGACCAGGTGGACTGTTGGCCGGTGCGGCGGACCAATCACACAGCAGACCCGATATGCATGGTTGTTCTGTGATTCGTTATGATATAGCATGTTATGTGTATGGTATATCTGGTTGGTATTTTGGGGGTATCTCACTAAGCTTTCGGGCTTACAGTTGTGGTTTAATGTTTTTCAGGTTCTTCAGGAGACCGTGGCAAGGCAAAGGCGTGATCGTACCGCTCCTCGTGTTTATGTTTTATGATATGGACCTGAGAATACTCTGATAATAAATGTATTGAAAACCTTTTTGTAATAACTTAATGAATTGGGATGTTTTTGAAAAGTTTAAATTTTGTTGAAATTTTTGGTCGTTACATATTGAATCTTTCCCTTTTTATATTACATGTACATAGAATGTATAGTTTTTGCTCTACTTTAGTGATGTCCCCATAAGTACATTTGCAGTAAATTTCATACTTATTACCTTTTTAACTTCAAAAAGCTCTTAACTTCTTGTTGAGTTTCTAGCCAAAAACATTATGCTCGGTCAAATTTCCCACTCTTGGCATGTCCTTTGCTTTCTTGTGAGTTTTTTGGCAAAGAAATTTCTAGGTTTTTTCCTGTAAATTTTCTCTAATTAATGGGAATAAACAAATTCATAAAATTCAATCAAACATAAAATATTTTTACCTTCCAGGGGTCGTCCTTATCTATTTTACTTCAGCATCTCCTAAGCAAAAAATACAAATTCAAACATGGGAAATCAAAGGAAAAATAGATTCAAATAAAATATTATATAGATGGAAAATGCTTACGGTTTAAACTCTTAGGTCTTCATTTCAATATGAACTAAAATCATAGCTTCCAAAAGAAACATAATTGAGTGCAACGATGAACATTTAAAGATTTTAAACTTGTAAAATAGAAAAAAAAAAACATACTTGCAGGTCTTGATGTTTCTTCATCATTTCAAGAATCAAAAAACTATATAGTTACGAAAAATGCTTATGGGTTCAAACCATGGTCTTCATTTGACATCCTTCATAAGGTTCATGGTGTGATTCATCCATTAATCTTTGGAGGGCTTCAAAATCCTTGTCTAAGGTACATGAAGAATCACCACTAGCTTGCAAATTATCACACCACTTACGTTGGCCTATGTTATTTAACATCTCATCAAGGTCATCATCATTTAAGTCATCACTAGCCTCATCAACTTCATCAACTGATATATCATCATCGGACGCATCATATGACTTACCATGATATATCCACCTAACATAACTAACTACAATTCCCATTTACATCAAATGTGAAAATAAAGTTGTTTGGTTATGATGTTGAAAATTATTGCATATTTTGCAAGGACATGGAACTTTTGAAAACACTTCTCTATCATGTTATGAAAAATTATGGAATTCATTCACACCCAACTCAAATCGTGGGTTCTTTGTCCTACGAACTATATTCATACAAGACTTTTCCATATGCTGCGATAAAAGAAAAAAAAATCCTGAAAATAGCACAAATGTATAATGAAAATGGTATAGAAAACTCAGTTGGGGTTGTTAAAATAAGCAATAACTTAATCTAAAGTTGAGCAAAGGGAATTGCTCTGGATAATTTAAAGTTATGTTGGTCTAAACAGAGAGGAAACAAGATTTTTCAGAATAATGACATGTTAATAGCATAATCTATAAAAGCATCAGTTGACAAAAACAATAAAACAATCAATAACCACCAAAATAGATTTCCAGAAACAATTTAGTTTACAAAGTGTAGAACTACATACACAGGTTATGTATCCAATGAAACTGATATTTTGCAAGAGAATATGATTTTCATTTATACCAAAATAGGGAAATTTTGGTTACCCAAATCATAATAGTTTGAGCTAGCTTTTGTATGTGACCTAAACATAGACCACGTTCTTAAATTGATACATAACAAGTCTGATAGCTTAAGGAACTATTTAGGCTGGAGGGAGTCGGCTGCTATGAATGCTCGCCAAGTGCTCGCTAAGCACGTTGCACACCACCCCCTAGCATGCGCTACGGGCTTGCTACCGATGAGTCGCTAGGAGTATAGCGAGAGGAGAGAGAGAGGGTTTGGTTTGCAGTGATTGGTGCTAGTGGATCCCACTTCACATTTGACAAATTCATAAAAAAAATCCCTCCGTTTTTGGATGTTGGGAGGTGTCGAAGCTTTGATTTTTGTTCTAAAATTTAGTGCGGTTTAAACAGAGAATTGGGGAAGAAAGATAAAGAACTTACATATATGGTCCTTAAAGTTTCAGTAATTTGGTATTTTTTATCCCAAAGTTTAAACAACTTGATATCCAAAAATAGAAACCTTTTTCTTTAGTATTATATTTTAAATTAGTGTAACCTTTTTTTTATTTTAATTGTAAGTGTTTGTATTTTAAAAAATAGAATAATGCTTGTGTATTAAAAAAAAGAATATATGTAATATTAAATATTTGTGTATTAAAAAAATATAATTTAAAAATTTGAAAAAGAAAATAAAAAAAAAAACATGAAATGCTAGTAGTGTTACCAGTAGATATGAAATGCTAAGAATTAAATGCTAAGACAAAAAAAATAATGTGGCACTCAAAAAGGTGATATGGTAAGAGTGCTACCGCTCCCTCTAGCCTGAAGATAATAAATTTGGAAGCATTTACAATGGATTTCCTTATCTTATTGAAGAATAAATTACAAGAGGAACTAACATAAAACAAATAAACTCACTGTCAAAAGACAAATCATAGAGATTCACAGCCACTTAAAAAGAAATACACACAATTAAGAGAGATATCGAGAGAGTTAGAGGGATACTAGAAACACAATGACCATAAATGGTAGATGTGATGAACGTAGAAGGAGAGAGGAATGGAGATATGAATATGGTCTACATATTAGTGTGAATATGAATGTCGTCAACAAAATAGTTGGTTTTGAGATGGCCTGTCGAGCTTTGGGCACGCTTCCTCAGTTTTGGGCTTTCAAATACTACTTCAACTCCTCTACCCAATCTGGCGTGCATACGTTCTCTTAGCGGTGGGGCATCCATGCATTCATCATAAACCAGAAAGCCCCTAAGAAAAACGGGTATGACAAATAGTGTCACACCCCGAACCAGACGACGGAAACATCCGAGGGCTATTGTGACTTAGTTGAATACCATCACAATGATTATACATGAATCATAACATCATTCATCACCATGCATTGAAATATTACAACCGATATTGTTTACATTCAGTACATTGTTTTAAAACATTACATTTCCAAAACATAAACCGTTCAATATTAATTAAACAAAACATCATGATATCACTGGATACATTTTCTTCGACTTACCTGTAACCTGAGAATACAAGTATTTTGGAAAAACGTCAACATATGAAATGTTGGTGAGTTCATAAGTAATGTTTGAAAGTTAATGATTTGTATTATTTTGAAAACCACCCAAAAATCCGATATTTTCTGAAAAGAGTATTGTATATAAGAAAAAGTGTGAAGATCCGTAAGTATGCTTGTTGATTTCTGTAAACGTGAATAATTGTTAGACTTTGTATGCATCACATAGGTGAAAGTGTTGAATTCCCTAGGAAAACCCGATGTTTTCCTAATACATCAAATTACATGTCTTATTTATTGTTATACCGATACGACGTTTGTTTCCGATAATTCCAGGTGACATTGGATTAATTATGGGTTGTGAGTCGTTATAATCACGCATTAATGAAAATAACTAGTTTATAACTACCGATTACAAACGATTCTTTTGGCGTCGTCCGTAAAACTCACTTAATCTAACCACCCTGACTTCTCATAGCCCCACAACTAAGGAGAAAAGAGAGTATGAAGCCCTCGTTATTTCCATAAGTCGTTCAAGGCTATCGTGAATGCGAAAGGCACTAGGCCCGAATCGCATTTGACTTCTCGACTTTGCTAGCAGTACCAATGGGCCCTTGGGGCCCAATAGCACAATAAAGCTATTGAAAGTCGTTTTACATGGAATTAGGTCATAGAAGGCCCAATAACATGTAAGCGTGTTCCCTTCGGGCCTAAAGATCATGTCATTGGGCTAGCTAGGCCCAACAAGCACGATTTGAAACTTCCAAGCCCAAAGATTGAATATTGACTTCTCGTAAATTTCCGCGTGTGTATTGAAGTACTATTGTTTATTGATTTTTGATTCGTTATTGGTTCGAGACCGAATCAATTCGTTTGGCAACGATATATTGGTGTTGAAAGTGTATTTGCTATTACGTTTCGCCGGTAGCCGTGGTACTCGTATTTTATCTTAAGGGATTTATTGTTTTAAACATTAGAGTTTTCCTTCTTATGCCCCTTCTTGGATAAAATTTACACTTTTAACCCTTTATATAAAAGAATTTCCATTTTAGTCCTTAAACCATTTTTCTTGACACTTTAGTATCAAAACTTGTTGAAAAGACATTTTCAGCCCAGATTTACTTGATAAATAGTTTAAGTACCTTAAAAATGAAATTTTCTTGGTTGAAACCCCCATTTTTTCAACTTTTACAATTTTGGCCCAAAATGGAAAATTTTCGCATTTTTAGTCCCTTTTTAATTTGAAAAGCATTTTTGGCCTTTGAAATGGTTTCAGTATACTTGTAATCCCCTGTTTTATAGAAATGTGCATTTTCAACCCCTAAATTTCAAAAATCTAACAAATTGGGGCGTTATTGGGCCGAAAAGCCCATTTTAGCCCATTATGTTCAAAATTCACATTTTTAACCCTTCAAAAGTGTTGATATTTAGAAAATATATACTAGAAACTGTTTAGACTCATTTCAAACTTTAGAAATTATCTTTTGTCGTTTTGGGCCCCTTAGTTTTGTATTTTTGACATTTTGAGTCCAAAAATGGGTTTTAAGTCCAAAAATGTTCATTCTAACCAACTAAACTATTTTTCTAAACTTGATTAGTGTGAAATGGTATAAGTTATACTTATTTCTTTTGGCTAACATAAACATCACAAATCACATAAGATCATACATATAAGCATAAAAATCACATAAGGCATACATTTACTCATTGATCTACACATTTGCTTGAATTCTCCCCCACAAAACTTATAAAAACCGAAAAAGAGGGGATATGAAGCTCACCTTGCGTGTGGTTTCGGTTTTGGAAAGAAAAATGAGAAGAAATTCGATCCTAGCAACCTTCCTTGGAAGATCTCGAACTTGGATGCTTCTTAGGTGCTAGATCATGAGTTTGAATGAATTAAGAGGTGATTTTTTGGATGAAATGAAGTAACTAGCTTATGGATCTAAGAAATTTCTTACCTTAGATGATTATTTTTATGGAAGAAGCCCTTGAACTCTTCTTAGATCTCGAAAATATGGAGGAGAAATGAGAGAGTTTCTTGACAGAATAGTGAGTGAAATGTGTGTGTGTGTGCTTGGAATCGGCCGAGAGCAAGAGAGAGAGGGAGAAGAAGAGGGTATTGCATGGAAATATGGGAAATGCATGGAAATCCCTTGAATAATTGTGAGGTGGCACCCAACAAAGTCAACTCTTCCTCTTTGTGGGCTTGGGTCGAGAATGGAGAGGGGAAAGAGGAGATTTTCGGGCTTTTTGCCCCTAAGACCATATTATAGTTAAGTTAGATGATGTTTGACTCAATTAAATCAAATTATACTTTTTATGACCTATTAGGGCTAAGTTAGGTTAATTATGGCCCAAAATGGTTCATATAATTAATTTATTTCATTCTAGGCCCAATATGGCCCAAAATATTGAAATAAATGAAAGTGGGTCCAATTAGAGCTCATTAAAGAGTTTTAAGCCCAATATAGTCAAATTGGAAGCTTATTAGTCCATTGGGCCCAATAAGGAAGTCCTAGTCCAAAATGGACCTAAACAAGAACTTCTAGGGTTTCCAATTGCTTGTTGACTATTTGTAGTGCTTGTATGAAGTGTTTGATTGAAATATTGTTGTCATAGAGTAAGTATTATGCATGCTTTCATGTCTTTGATTCATAATTTGACTTAAGTGTTGTAGTTACAAGGCACAAAAATTTATAGTTGTGACAAATAGCTATGGGTGAACCGCAACTTGGTCGGTTTTGGCTATCCCAATCGAACCAGTTTCTCTGACCGGACGCCTCAACACTTAAGGCAGTTATGCGATGGGATATGCCGAGATCCCCATCCGAGATTAGGAGTTTTATGGGATTAGTTGGATACTATACGAGATTTATCAAGGATTTCTCCAAGATTGCGGTTCCTCTCACCAGATTGACTCGGAAGGGAGATTGTACGAAGCTCATTCGCGACCTGAGCAGCAGGAATCATTCGAGACCCTTCGCCAGAGATTGTGTGAAGCTCTGGTGTTGGACCTTCCGGAGGGAGTGGAGGACTTCATAGTCTATTGCGATGCATCTATTTCAGGGATAGGTGCAGTGTTGATGCAGATGGGTCACGTGATAGCATATACGTCGAGGTAGCTGAAGCCTCATGAGACGAGGTATCCTACCCATGATTTGGAGTTAGGGGCGGTGGTGTTCGCCCTTAAGATCTGGCGCCACTACCTTTATGGTGTCTAGTGTACTATATACACGAACCATAAGAGCTTGAAGTACCTGATTGACCAGCCCAACCTGAATATGAGACATAGGAGATGGTTGGATGTAGTGAAAGACTACGACTGTGAGATCTTATATCACCCAGGAAAGGCTAATGTGGTAGCCGATGCCTTGAGTGACAGAAGCGAGAGCGCTCCGATCCAGGACGTGTGTATGAGGATGACAGTTATGACTCCAGCCTTAGATACCATCTGAGGGGCTCAGGTGGAGACTACGAGATCGGAGAACCTCAAGAGAGAGCGTGTGATTGGGCAAGTTTTCGAGTTTATGACGGATAGTCATGGGCTTATGACTTTCCATGAGCGAATTTGGGTGCCCTATATCGGTGGGGCTTGCCGTATTCTAATGGAGGAGGCACATAGATCGAAGTTTTCAATCCATCCAGGTGCCACCAAGATGTATTTGGACCTGAAGAGAGACTATTGGTGGCCCTGCATGGCGAAGGATGTGGCATGCGTAGTTAAGAGGTACTTGACCTGTTACCGAGTTAAGGCTGAGCACCAACGTCCACATGGTCTGTTACAACCTTTAGAGATTCCCTGGTGGAAATGGGAACAAATCACCATGGATTTCATCACCAAGCTTCCGAGGACCGCGCGTGGAGTAGACGTGATATGGGTGATTGTAGATCGGCTAACGAAGAGTGCTAATTTCCTCGCTATCAGCGAGAGTTCGTTTGCAGAGAAATTGGCCAAGATCTATGTTCGAGAGGTGGTGTCATGGCATGGAGTGCCAACCTCGATAGTATCGGATCGAGACGTGTGTTTTACTTCTAGGTTCTGCAAGAAATTTCATGAGGAGCTGGGTACCCGGTTGCATTTCAGTACTGCATACCATCCACAAATAGATGTGCAGAGTGAGTAGATGATTCAGACGCTTGAGGACATGTTGCGTGCATGTGTTATGGACTTCAGAGGAAGTTGGGACACTTATTTGCCCTTGGCTAAGTTTTCTTACAACAACAACCATCATGTGAGTATCGGTATGCCTCCCTTTGAGCTTCTTTATGGGAGGAGGTGTCGGACTCCCATTTGTTGGGGAGAAGTAGGACAGTGAGTAATGGGGTGGCACTGAGATAGTGTTGAAGATGACCAAGAAGATTCAACATGTCAGGAAGAGGTTTCTGACAGTCCAGAGTCGCCAAAAGAATTACACGGATCGCCGACGATCCGAGCTAGAGCTCCAGGTTGGATATTTTTTTTCTCCTGAAGGTATCCCCTTGGAAAGGGGTGATGTAACGCCCACGTTTCCAGGCTAGGCATTATCGTTGATGTAATAGTCTAGGTTAACCCTTGTAACTCTTTTTGGAGTATTAATGATGAAATATTTGAGTATTATGTGAATTATGTGTTTATTTTCTTAATTATTATAATTTAATGAATTAAGAATAAAATAAGCGTCAAATTTGAAGTGTGGGATAATCCCGATATCTTTTCATAGAGATGTAGTGGTTGAAACAAGGATTCCGAAGATATAAAGAATGCCGAAATCCGAGTTATAACGAAGAAGTTATGACCTGTCGAAGTTTCGCGACACAACCGGCAATGTTGAATGACGTAAAAAGTGAAATTTACGTTAGAGAGATATTCAGCCTTAGTGATCTAAACAAAAGTCATAGAGTTCGTTAAACCAAGAGCGTGCGTAAAAAGAACGCCCAAATCTGACTTCGTATGAGAAAGTTATGATTTTTCGAAGTTTCGACTTAGTAGTATGCAGCCCAAATACTCGATTTGAGACCGAGCGTTTTTTAGCCGAAACAGAGTATCGAAGATCTCGTTAATTGTAGTGAAACTATGAAAAGATTGGTGAAAACGGATGTCGGATGAAGAAGTTATGAATTTATAACGGAGTTTTCCTGCCCCGATCTACTAAAAATAAATAATAAAAATAAAATTCAAAATTAGCCGACAGAGTCTAAACGAAAGTTGTAGAGCGTAGTCTCACCTACGCGTGGATATAAAGAACGTCGAAAACGAAGTTCGTATGAAGAAGATATAAATTTTCGAAGTTTATTAAATAATTAAAATTAAAATTTAATTATTAAATCCCGATATTATCTGAAGGAGGGGGGGAGTCATCGATCCGATCCGAACTACACCCAGCGTATTTGAGTACGCCCAGCGTACCCCGATGCATGCACCGCCTCGGACTCGAGTGCTTCGATGACGCATGCAGTGACGTTTCCGAGGCATTACGCCCTGCGTAGAGCATTACGCCCAGCGTAATGCGAGGCCTCAACATCCTATAAAAGGCTTGCGAGGGCAGCCGAGAGTTTTGCTCTTTTTCTCTTCTCTCTCTCTCCCGTTTTGCATCGTTTTGCATGCCAGAAGTATCCCGAAGCCCCGGTATTAATCCCGAGTCCCAAAGCAAGTTCCGAAGCCCCGAAGATCCCGAGAAGTGCAATTCCTAAGCCAAAGCTCTGCCTGCGAGGAGTCCGATTTTTTGTGAAGATCTTCCAGATCTACCGAAGAATACTACTTCTACAAGCCATAGTGCTGTCCGATCATCTTCTGATCAAGTGAGTGTGTAGTTACTTTCTTCTAACACATAATTATATAGTATTTTATACGAAATACGTGTTATGTGTATATTTTGTTGTTATATGCGTGAATGTATATTCACTTTCTTCTATCTCATAGATATGATGTATTCTCTATGAAATACGTGTTATGTGTATGTGTCTCATCTGCTATTTGGAATATGTATTGAATGAGAATGCTATACAGGGTTTAAACTATGTATAAAAATATATATATTTATCTACTAATATGTTGGGTAGAACATGGGTAGATAGTTGTGTGATAAGTAGATGAGAGGCCTCGATGTTGTTTTGATTCAGTCATCTAGCAGAGTTTAGATGACGACCATAGACTTTTCTAGATAGTCTTGTGGAACGCTAGCAGGTTCGCCACCTGTAGGTGTTAATGAACTTGGGTGTTCATTCATTGTACTCCATCCCCCTCATGATTGCCTTATTTGACATATATTGCCGGGAAACCCCCGAATGCATTTGTTGTCGCCCCAATGAAATATTCTAAGACTAGGTCCCTTATGTTAGTTGTTTTAGGGATGTAAAGTGAGAATAACGAGAATGGGTAATTGGATTATTGTTGGTTAGTGGAATTAAATTGTAACAACCAAAAATTTCAACACAATTTAAACTTTTAAAAAACAATCCATTTTAATAGCGTTATTACAAAAAGGTTTTCAACACATTTATTATCAGAGTATTCCCAGAATCGTGCCATAAACATAAACACGAGGAGCGGTACGATCACGCCTTCGCCTTGCCACGGTCTCCTGAAGAACCTGAAAAACATTTAAATCACAACTGTAAGCCCGAAAGCTTAGTGAGATACCCCCAAAATACCAACCACATATACGCCCTTCCAGGCTACGACCTTCTAGTCCAAAACATATTGCCTTCCGGCCCATAACATAAATAGCATACATAACATAACAAAACATAGAACAACCATGCATATCGGTCTACTGTGTGACTAGTCCGCCGTATCGGCCTTCAGTCCACCCTCCGTGTCTAGTCATGTCCTTCGAGTCTGCAGTGTGGTTGGTCCGCCCGCACCGGGCCTTCAACCCACCTGGTCCACTCTCTAAGTCTACAGTATGACTGGTCCGCCCGCATTGGGCCTTCAGTCGGCCTGGTCCACTCTTCGAGCCTCGGCACGTCTGGTCCGCCCTCGTAGGGCCTATAGCCTATCCGGACCGCTCGCTGGGCCTTCGGAACAACCGGTCCGCCCTGGGTATCTTGGCCTACAACACAAAGCAGGACCCACCTCAACCCAACTCCAGTCCAAACAACCATGTGCACATAACATACAATCATATAACAGTTCATAGTCCACAAACCAATCAAGCAGATCACATAACATATCATTACCCTAACCAGGATACCGACCTAACCGGTCACTAGCATAGCATCACTCTACATATCGGGAAATCGACCTTAACCAGGTCTCTAGCATATACCATCCTAGCTACCAGGATGCTGACATATCAAGCAATAACATAACAACCATATCCGAATCTCAATCCAATAAAGGGCCGGCCTTGGTGCCTTAGACCCTGTCGATATAGTGAGGATAACTCACCTCGCGAATGCCGATACTCTGAACTGAAGAAGCAGACTCTCGAACCACCAACTCACTGCAAATCCCGAACTAACCAACATAACAAGCATAAGCATTAGGTCAAACATACTTCCACTTATCGGGCCAAGACCAAAGTCCAAATCTCACACAAAGTCCAACATTGGCCCAATTTACTAAATTAGGCCCACCTCACCAAATGGGCCTAGATCCAATGTCCATAACATTAATTGGGCCCAAAATACTCTATTCATAATTTCCAGACTTGGCCCAAACACCAACAACCCACAAATGGCCCAAACTCAAAAGGCCCAAAATAAAAGTCCACAGGAGGAGTACGCTGGGCGTACTGCAATGATCACCAACAGAAAACGGGGTACTGGCCCGCTACGCGGGGCGTAACTACGAGATCCATTAAGTCTTTCTAACCTCTTAATGGCTTAAGCTCTTAAGCCCAAACTTCAGATCCATAGGTCAAATATGATTAGAATTCATAAAGTCTCAGACTTTATCACTTGGGACGTCCTTAAACTCGTAATCCAAGGTATTAATCCATTAAGACCTATATATCTCATACATGGAACAACTACAACCCTTGGAACCTCATTTTTATCACTCAAGACCTCTCCAAAGGTCTGAAAGGACAGATAATCTTGACCAAATCGAAATATGCCACAAGGTGAGGACTTTTTGGACAAGAATGGTGACAAAGCTTCAAAATACATAGATCTATGCAATATGAAGGTCAAGCAAGAAGCTTTATACCTCAAACAAGCTCCAAAGGGTGGTATCTCTTCAGATCTACAAGCCCCACACGTTCTTCTTCTTCTTTGACAACTTCTCTTTTCTCCTTCAAGCCTTTCCTTTGCCAAAAAGAGTTTTCCAAGGTCAAACACACCCAACAATGGAGGAATACGAGTCTTCTAGGGTTTTCTGAGGTTAAGGATGAGTATAAGGAGGCTAAGGGGTGAACCAACATGTTCCTTATATACTGGCTGACCCTAAATTAGGGTTTGGAGTTTCTGAGAGTACGCTGGGCGTACCTCTATTGTGTAACGCCCGGGTTTTCAGGGCTAAGCATTTTTGTCAATGTAATAGTCTAGGTCAACTATTGTAACTCTTTTTGAAGTAATAAATATGAAATATTTGAGTATTATGTGAACTATGTGTTTATGTGTTTATTATTTAATTATAAATGTATAATTAACAAAGAATAAAAATGAGCGTCAAAATTAAAGTGTGAGATAATCCTGATATCCCTACATAAAGTTTTAGAATATGTCTCAAGGTTTCTGTACATATAAAGAATGCCGAAATCCGAGCTATAACGAAGAAGTTATGGCCCGCCGAAGTTTTACGGCAAAACCGGCACAGCACCGGAAGACATAAAATAGTAAATTTACGATAAAAGACTTTTTAGCCTTAGAAATCTAAACAAAAGTTGTAGAATATGTTAAACTAAGAACATCGATAAAAAGAACGCCCAAATCCGACTTCGTATGAAGAAGTTACGCTTTCTCGAAGTTTCGGACTAGCAGTGTACTGCCCGAAATTCGAATGTTTGATCGAGCGGTTTTTAGCCCACACAACCTGAACGAGAATCGAATATCTTGTTGAGAGTAGCGTAACGAGAAAAAGATGGGCAAAAACGGATGTCGGATGAAGAAGTTACGAGGATTTAACGGATCAATCGTGTCCCGGCCCGTTAATAATATAAAATTTAAAATCGAGCCAAAATTAGCCGACGAAGTCTAAAAAAAAGTTGTAGATTACGTTCCCACCTTCGCGTGGATATAAAGAACGTCAAAAACGGATCTCGTATGCGAAAGTTACGAATTTTTGAAGTTAGAACTCGAAAATGCAAAACTGTTGCGAATCGGATGACATGGCACAATCTCAGCCGTCGCTTGCGGCCCACGGTCTCGCTTCGGATAAGCGACACGTCGCTCCTCGCTACACCCAGCGTTCGATTTCGTGTGCGCCACGTCCGCTCGTTCTCGGTCCAGAAGGCGCCACGACGACTCGCAGCTACGCCCCGCGTCCGAAGCCAATACGCCCTGCGTACCCTCACCTGATCTACTCCGAGTGCCAGACAGCTGGATCCTCGCTGGCGCTCTTATCCGGGGTACGCCCTGCGTAGGGTCCGAGGTACGCCCAGCGTACCGAGGCCCTCGCGGCTATAAAAGGAGGCCGAGGGTGCCTCCATTTTTCACACCTTCCAACCTTCTTTCTCTCACTACTTTCTCTCTCTAAGGTTCCAAACCACCCCTAAGCCCTAGTTGAACCCCTAGCACCCTAAGGAAGCCCCGAGGCTCCCGGAGTCCCGAGAAAAAGGAGTTTTTCGGTTTCAAAACGCTGCTCCAATTAAGTCTAGGTTTTCGATAAAATTCGCTGTAAGTATGCTACGCTTACGCAATTTTTAATATAGCTTTCAAATAATTATAGGAATGTTATTAGGTCCTTAAAATAATTATTTGGGCTATTATTATGAGATATATCGAGTATTATTAATGCGTAATAATACTCAGACTAATTAATTTGTCGTGGTTATCATTAAACTAAACCCTAGTGGTATCGATACTAGGTTTTATCGAAGGAATATCGTTTTGAGAGTATCGAAACGCTGTCTGAGTGCTGAGTCACCACCTAATCAGGTGAGTGCATAGTTACTTTCAACTTACACATAGATATGAAGTATTTTATATAAATTACGTGCTATGTGTGCATATTATCTGAATACTTGCTATCTATGCTAGATGAACGTTGTTATACATGTTTTCAACGATTTAAACTGTATACGTATTTTATATCTACAAAAATGTTAGGGTAAAACATGGGTAGATATAATAGGTGATGTGTGATAAAATGATGAGAGGCCTCGATGTTGTTGTTGTTGATCCAGTCATCTAGCGGAGTATAGATGACGACCACGGACTCTTCTAGACAGTCCAGTGGAACACTAGCAGGCTCGCAACCTGTAGGTGTTGTGAACGATGTGTTCACCGGTGTACTCCATCCCCCACATGGTTGCCTATTAGGACATTTATTGCTGAGGAATCCCCTTAGCAGTAGTGTCCGTCCCGATAATAATCCTTAGGCTAGGTCCCTTATGATAGGTGTTTAGGGACGTAAAGTGAGGATAACGGGAACGGGTAATCGGGTTATTATTGATTGATGAAATTAATAAACTTATTTATTGTGGGTTGAAAACCCTATGTGCTCACCAGGCTCCCAAGCCTGACCCACTCAGTTTTATGCATTACAGGTAGTGGCGCATGAGCATAGGTGTGATGTTTTGGACGAGGGATTACGGATATAGGCCTGTAGATATGAAATGTAGTAAGGCTTATATTGTACTGTTTATACTTTTGATCTGTACGAACATGACATCCCGAGTCTTTTAATGAAATACATTTCTATGGAAATGCTTTTGATAAATCTTTATCATATTATTGTTTTGGGACAAATTCCGCAACCCTTTTTATTAAAAGATAACTCTAATTTTGAAATAAAGTATAAACAAAACCGGTCTTTTCTGGCCGTGATTTTGGGGATGTCACAGTTGGTATCAGAGCATTAGTTTAAGCGAACTAGGAATTTGTAGGATTTCTAGACTTAAACTTAGAATGCTAAGCGATGATTGTGAGGTGTGAGCACTAGCTTATTTTAGGAATTGTGCCTAAAATGCTTTTATGTGCTAAATGCTTTATGCATGATATGCTGTTATTTTGTTCGGATCTATGGTCTGTTGCCGACCGGATCTGGAAACCTTATGTGTTTAGGATTCTAAACGTACGACTACGATATTAGAACTAGCATGTAAACGTTTCGGAGTGATAAGGACGATTTAAAACGTCTCTCCTAAATAAAGATCTAAATTCACCTTATTCGGTGTATAGATCAAGATGGCAAGGACCCATAGCGGAAACGTGAACGCGAATGGAGGTAGGAACCAACCCCCAGTGGTTCAGCAAATACCTATTGTTGAAGAAGTTGCACCTGAGCCAGTTACCATGGCTGGAGTTCAAGCCATGATTCAGGCTATGC
Organism: Lactuca serriola; assembly: GCF_051521515.1. Taxonomy (NCBI): domain Eukaryota; kingdom Viridiplantae; phylum Streptophyta; class Magnoliopsida; order Asterales; family Asteraceae; genus Lactuca; species Lactuca serriola. The sequence goes on along the minus strand of NC_136409.1, from coordinate 9,080,147 downwards.
TAGCTGAACAAAGGGAAGAAATGAGACGGATGCTCCACGAGAATAGAGACGAACCTACCATACATGTTGAACCGACGGAGCCAGTTCCCGAGCCATCTGAGGAAGGGAACTATAGCCGTCAAGTGAGTCAAATAGGGACTCAAGGTGAACAAAGGGATGGCCCAGAAGGAAGAAACAACAAGGATGGGCGGATGTACAAAAATTTCTTGGGTGCAAAACCACCAAGTCTCTCAGGAAGCCCAAAGCCTGTTGAGATTATGGACTGGATCTCCGAGATGGAGATGGTGTTTGAGAGCTGTGACTGCAACGAAAAGCAGAAGACTGTCTTCGCTATGAGACAATTGAAAACTGGAGTCTTGAGTTGGTGGAAGCTATTGGCAGATACGATGTCACGAGGAGAAGCCCTGAAAATGTCATGGGATGAGTTCTTGGAACAACTGAAGGCACAGTACTGTTCAGAGATAGACCTGATTGATCTTAACAATGAGTTCCAAAATTTGAAGAAGGGGAGAATGAGCATCGATGACTATGCTGCTGCATTTACGGAAAAGATGAAGTTGTTTCCATACCTAGTGCCAACCGAACTTTCTAAGATTGAGAAATTCGCAAACGGACTGCCGGCTGACTTTGGCCCAACAGTCAAGATGGGAACCACTCTGAAATCAGCTCTTCGAGCAGCTAAGAATGTGGAGACCCAACAAAAGGAAAGGGGTCTGGAAAGGGCTGAGGTCGGTGAGAAACGGAAGTTCGATGGATCCTCGAAGTCCAACAAGAAGAGTAGATTCTCGAAACCTGGTTCGAGAGGAGGAGGATCAGAAACCAAGTGGTGTGACAAGTGCAAGAAGAAGCACTCTGGGAAGTGTGATGGAGGGGTCACTTGTTACAAATGCGGAAAGCCTGGGCACTATGCCAACGAATGCACCCTCAACCAGAAGGCCTGTTATGGGTGTAATGAAGAAGGGCACATTTTGAAGGACTGCCCGAAGAAGAAGGAGGCAGGAAGACCCAACATACCACCAAAGCCGAAGGCGAGAGCCTTCCAGATGACGCTCGAGGCTGCAAAGGAGGCAGCAGACGTCGCTTCAGGTACCTTTCTTGTAAATGGTTTACCTGCAAATATACTATTTGATTCCGGAGCCAATTACTCCTTTGTGTCGCATAAATTTGGTGGAAGATTAGCATTGCCTGTAGAAAAACTAGATAATGCCCTGATTGTAGAAGTTGTCAGTGGCAAATTCGTACCTGTTAGTAATCGTATTAGGAACATCGTCATTGACCTAAACGGAAACGAATTCCATGAGGAACTACTACCCATAGAGTTAAACGGTTTCGACATCGTTTTGGGTATGGATTGGCTTAGCGCCAACGATGCCGAGATATTATGCCGAAAGAAGATAGTTAGGATAAACCCACCCAGAAAGGAATCATTTATGGTGTACGGGGACAAACGCATAGTGAATTCTGGAATCATCTCCCTGATGAAAGCTAGGAAATGTTTGTCCAAAGGATGTGAATCATACTTGGCATTCGTAATCGATGCTAAGAAAGAAAAGAAAGAGGTGCAGAATATACCGGTTGTGTGCGATTATCCGGAAGTCTTTCCCGAAGATCTTCCCGGATTACCACCTGATAGGCAAGTAGAGTTTCGTATAGACTTATTACCAGGAACAACACCGATAGCAAAGGCACCTTACCGATTAGCACCGACGGAGATGAAGGAGCTCATGACGCAACTTCAGGAGCTGTTGGACAGCGGTTTCATTCGATCTAGTTCATCACCCTGGGGAGCTCCAGTGTTATTCGTGAAGAAGAAGGACGGAAGCATGAGGATGTGCATAGACTACCGAGAGTTGAATAAGGCAACGGTGAAGAACAAGTATCCATTGTCGAGGATTGATGATCTATTCGACCAGCTGCAAGGTTCGAGCTACTTCTCAAAGATCGATCTTCTGTCAGGATATCATCAGCTGAAGGTGAGAGAGCAGGATATTGAGAAGACTGCATTCAGAACAAGATATGGACACTACGAGTTCTTGGTTATGTTATTCGGACTAACCAATGCTCCCGCAGCATTCATGGATTTCATGAACAGGGTTTGTAAACCATTCCTTGATAAATCCGTGATAGTGTTCATCGACGACATTCTCATCTACTCGAAAAGCCAGGAGGAGCACGGCAAGCATCTACGAGAAGTGTTGGAGGTGTTAAAGAAGGAGAAGCTTTTTGCAAAGTTCTCCAAATGCGACTTTTGGATACGGGAAGTCCAATTCTTAGGTCATGTTGTTAACCAAGAAGGAATAATGGTTGACCCCGCCAAGATCGAAGCTGTAATGAAGTGGGAACGTCCGAAGAGTCCCACGGAGATTCGAAGCTTTCTACGATTAGCAGGATATTACCGACAATTTATCCAAGGATTTTCTTCGATAGCTGCTCCATTAACAGCTTTGACCCATAAAGGAGCTATGTATACATGGAGTGAGAAACACGATGAGGCGTTCGAGAAGCTAAAAAATAAGTTATGTGAAGCACCGATACTTTCTCTACCCGATGGAGTCGAAGATTTCGCAATTTATAGTGATGCATCTGGAGTTGGGTTAGGTTGTGTTCTGACCCAAAGAGAAAAGGTGATAGCATACACATCCCGACAATTGAAAGAGCACGAAAAGAACTACCCCACTCATGATCTGGAGTTGGCAGCGGTAGTATTTGCCTTAAAGATATGGAGGCATTACCTCTACGGCACGAAGTGCAAGCTCTTCACTGATCATAAGAGTCTCCAGTATCTCTTTAATCAGAAGGAGTTGAACATGAGGCAACGACGCTGGCTAGAACTTCTCAAGGACTACGACTGTGAGATACTTTACCACCCAGGTAAAGCAAATATTGTTGCTGATGCTCTCAATCGGAAAGTCAATCTTGAAAGAAAAAGGCCAAGAGCGTTAAGAATTGAAGTCGTCTCGACGATTGTGGAAAGTATCAGGAAAGCTCAAGAAGAAGCCTTAGAAAAGAATAACCGAAAGGAAGAACGTTTGGGAAAAACGTTAGTGTTCGGTACGAACAGTCGAGGACTGAAGGTATTCCAAGATCGAATTTGGGTACCTAATACGGGAGGGATAAGAGATCTTCTAATGGAAGAAGCACACAAGACCATGTACTCGATTCATCCCGGTAGCACTAAAATGTATAGGGACCTAAAACCCTACTACTGGTGGCCGACGATGAAGCTCGATGTTGCGAAGTATGTGGCTGAGTGCGTAACATGTGCGAGGGTTAAGGCACAACATCAGAAACCATATGGGAGTTTAGAACCTTTACCTGTACCCATGGGTAAATGGGAAGACATCACCATGGATTTTGTGACTAAACTGCCCAGAACGAAGAACGGACACGACATGATTTGGGTAGTCGTGGATCGTTTCACCAAGAGTGCACACTTCATAGCAGCCAACAAGAAGTGGTCTATGGATAAGCTCGCAAATGCTTACGTGAAGGAAATAGTAAGACTTCACGGTGTCCCTCTTACGATTGTGTCAGATCGTGATAGTCGTTTCACGTCGAGGTTTTGGAGGAGTCTACAAGAGGAGTTGGGTACAAAGTTGTGTTTGAGTACCGCTTACCATCCGCAAACTGATGGCCAGAGCAAAAGAACGATTCAGACGTTGGAAGATATGCTGAGAGCATGTACCCTCGAATTCCAAGGGAATTGGGACGAACACTTACCTCTAGTAGAATTTTCCTACAACAATAGTTTTCACTCGAGCATCAAGATGGCACCTTATCAAGCCTTGTATGGACAGAAGTGTCGTACACCATCTTGTTGGCTCGAAGCCAGAGAGAAGCAGTTTATGGGCCCCGATATGGTCCATGAGACTGCTGAGAAATTGAAGGTGATTAGGGAAAGAATGTTAGCAGCTCAGGATCGTCAGAAGAGCTATGCTGACAAGAAAAGACGACCGATAACCTTCGAAGTTGGGGATTCCGTCTTACTTAAAGTCTCACCGTGGAAGGGACTTATACGATTTGGGAAACGAGGAAAGTTGAGTCCAAGGTTTATTGGACCGTTCAAAGTTCTTCAGAGGATTGGGAACCAAGCTTACAAGCTGGAATTGCCCGAAGAACTCAATGGTATTCATAACACCTTCCATGTGTGTTATTTGAGGAAATTCATGGGAGATGTTCCCGACATAATTCCAATCTCAGAGTTAAGAATGGATGAAAATAAAAGGTTGATCGAAGATCCCGAGGCAATTGTTGACCGTAAGACTAAGAAATTACGGCGCAAGATGGTCGACTTAGTGCTAGTCCAATGGAAACATTCGAATGGGCCGAATCTCACTTGGGAAACAGAGGATGACATGATGAGTCGTTATCCACATCTGTTTGCTGATGCATGATTCCGGGACGGAATCATCCTAAGGGGGAGAGAATTGTAACGCTCGGGTTTTCAGGGCTAAGCATTTTTGTCAATGTAATAGTCTAGGTCAACTATTGTAACTCTTTTTGAAGTAATAAATATGAAATATTTGAGTATTATGTGAACTATGTGTTTATGTGTTTATTATTTAATTATAAATGTATAATTAACAAAGAATAAAAATGAGCGTCAAAATTAAAGTGTGTACATAAAGTTTTAGAATATGTCTCAAGGTTTCCGTACATATAAAGAATGCCGAAATCCGAGCTATCACGAAAAAGTTATGGCCCGCCGAAGTTTTACGGCAAACCCGGCACAGCACCGGAAGACATAAAATAGTAAATTTATGATAAAAGACTTTTTAGCCTTAGAAATCTAAACAAAAGTTGTATAATATGTTAAACTAAGAACATCGATAAAAAGAACGCCCAAATCCGACTTCGTATGAAGAAGTTACGCTTTCTCGAAGTTTCGGACTAGCAGTGTACTGCCCGAAATTCGAATGTTTGATCGAGCGGTTTTTAGCCAACACGACCTGAACGAGAATCGAAGATCTTGTTGAGAGTAGCGTAACGAGAAAAAGATGGGCAAAAACGGATGTCGGATGAAGAAGTTACGAGGATTTAACGGATCAATCGTGTCCCGGCCCGTTAATAATATAAAATTTAAAATCGAGCCAAAATTAGCCGACGAAGTCTAAACGAAAGTTGTAGAGTACGTTCCCACCTTCGCGTGGATATAAAGAACATCAAAAACGGAGCTCGTATGCAAATGTTACGAATTTTTGAAGTTAGAACTCGAAAATGCGAAACTGTTGCGAATCGGATGACGTGGCACAATCTCAGCCGTCGCTTGCGGCCCACGGTCTCGCTTCGGATAAGCGACACATCGCTCCTCGCTACGCCCAGAGTTCGGTTTCGTGCGCGCCGCGTCCGCTCGTTCTCGGTCCAGAAGGCGCCACAACGACTCGCAGCTACGCCCCGCGTCCGAAGCCAATACGCCCCGCGTACCCTCGCCTGATCTACTCCGAGTGCCAGACAGCTGGATCCTCGCTGGCGCTCTTATCCGGGGTATGCCCTGCATAGGGTCCGAGGTACGCCCAGCGTACCGAGGCCCTCACGGCTATAAAAGGAGGTCGAGGGTGCCTCAATTTTTCACACCTTCCAACCTTCTTTCTCTCACTACTTTCTCTCTCTAAGGTTCCAAACCACCCCTAAGCCCCAGTTGAACCCCTAGCACCCTAAGGAAGCCCCGAGGCTCCCGGGGTCCCGAGAAAAAGGAGTTTTTCGGTTTCAAAACGCTGCTCCAATTAAGTCCCGGTTTTCGATAAAATTCGCTGTAAGTATGCTACGCTTACGCAATTTTTAATATAGCTTTCAAATAATTATAGGAATGTTATTAGGTCCTTAAAATAATTATGTGGGCTATTATTATGAGATATATCGAGTATTATTAATGCGTAATAATACTCAGACTAATTAATTTGTCGCGGTTATCATTAAACTAAACCCTAGTGGTATCGATACTAGGTTTTATCGAAGGAATATCGTTTTGAGAGTATCGAAACGCTGTCCGAGTGCTGAGTCACCACCTAATCAGGTGAGTGCATAGTTACTTTCAACTTACACATAGATATGAAGTATTTTATATAAATTACGTGCTATGTGTGCATATTATCTGAATACTTGCTATCTATGCTAGATGAACGTTGTTATACATGTTTTCAACGATTTAAACTGTATACGTATTTTATATCTACGAAAATGTTGGGGTAAAACATGGGTAGATATAATAGGTGATGTGTGATAAAATGATGAGAGGCCTCGATGTTGTTGTTGTTGATCCAGTCATCTAGCGAAGTATAGATGACGACCACGGACTCTTTTAGACAGTCCAGTGGAACACTAGCAGGCTCGCAACCTGTAGGTGTTGTGAACGATGTGTTCACCGGTGTACTCCATCCCCCACATGGTTGCCTATTAGGACATTTATTGCTGAGGAATCCCCTTAGCAGTAGTGCCCGTCCCGATAATAATCCTTAGGCTAGGTCCCTTATGATAGGTGTTTAGGGACGTAAAGTGAGGATAACGGGAACGGGTAATCGGGTTATTGTTGATTGATGAAATTAATAAACTTATTTATTGTGGGTTGAAAACCCTATGTGCTCACTAGGCTCCCAAGCCTGATCCACTCAGTTTTATGCATTACAGGTAGTGGCGCATGAGCATAGGTGTGATGTTTTGGACGAGGGATTACGGATATAGGCCTGTAGATATTAAATAATGTAGTAAGGCTTATATTGTACTGTTTATACTTTTGATCTGTACGAACATGACATCCCGAGTCTTTTAATGAAATACATTTCTGTGGAAATGCTTTTGATAAATCTTTATCATATTATTGTTTTGGGACAAATTCCGCAACCCTTTTTATTAAAAGATAACTCTGATTTTGAAATAAAGTATAAACAAAACCGGTCTTTTCTGGCCGTGATTTTGGGGATGTCACATATTACGCTGGGCGTACTCACCCGGCCAACTCGCATCATTCACCAAATTACGCTGGGCATACCCAGCCAGACTTCAAAATAAAAAACATGCATGCATGGGACCATTTCCTTCTTATTCCACAAAGAGCTACAACAATGATCAACTTCGAAACACCACAACTCCTCTAATCTAAACCCGCTCCCAAATAACTTTACATTCATACGGGGGTGACGGAAGCCCAAATGCTTCTAACACATACACCAGCCCGAAACCTTCTTGGATAGAATCCATTTCCCGAAAAAGGACCAGAATTACCCTTCCTCTAAAATCTCAGGGACTCATAATTAAACACTTAAAGAACGGGGTGTTACATAAATATAAATATTTATTGTGGGTTGAAAACCCTATATGCTCACCAGGCTCCCAAGCCTGACCCACTCAGTTTTATTTGTATTACAGGAAGTGGCACAAGGTCATAAGATGGATGAATCATCAAGTTGTTTTATTTACAAGTCCGTATATGTATATATTTGTTGAACGACTTGTAATGTTATCGTTTATGCTTTATGGTCTGTATCGGAACATGACATCCCGAGTTTTGATTATATAATGAAAATACATTTCTTGATGAAATGCTTTGATAAATATTATTTTATCATACTTTGTTTTTAGGAACAAATTCCGAAACTCTTTCAAATCAAAAGGATTTACTCTGAAATTATTTTAAAAGCATAAATGAAAATTGGTCTTTTCTGGCCGAGATTTTGGGGATGTCACAGGTGATCCGATTCAGGAAACGGGGCAAGCTGGGGCCCCGATACATTGTTCCTTTCATGGTGATCACCATAGTAGGTAGAGTAGCCTACCGATTAGAGCTACCAGCAGAGTTAAGCCAGATCCATAACACCTTCCATGTGTCTCAGTTGAGGAACTGTGTAGCCGATGAGACAGCAGTGGTATCCCTAGAGAACATTCAGGTGGATGCAAGCCTGAATTACATTGAGAGGCCGATAGTGATTTTAGACCGAAAGGTGGAGGTGTTGAGAAACAAGGTGGCGCCCTTGTTTCAGGTCCAATGGAAACATCGGAAGGGATCCGAGTGGACGTAGGAGCCGAAGTACGAGATGCGCAAGCAGTATTCGGAGTTATTTCCAGAGCATGACTTCGAGGGCGAATTCCGATTCTAGTGGGGGAGAATTGTAACATCTGGGCTCCCAGGTATATTATTTATGTATTTATTTTTGAGAATTTTTGAGTGACTCGACGAGTTGTGAGCCCAACTCGTCGAGTGGAGTCGTTTTAACCTCAGGATTTAATGAGCTGACTCAACGAGTCAGAGAGCCGACTCGCCGAGTTAGTGATGTGTGGTGAAACCCTAAATCCCCGAGGTTGGGGCCTATTTAAGGGGTCTTATACCCTCATTTCCGCCTCACCAGTCACCCTTGTTGGGGTGCAAAGTTCTTCATTCATTACTTTGTAAATGTTTGACTTTTGTAAAACCCACTTGCATGTGGTGCTTTGGCCTTTAGACCCATTTGGTAGTTAGAGTGAGAGAGAGAGACATGTAAACACCTCTATAAATAGTGGGTTTGTTCACTTGTACAGGTGTGATTTGAGAGATGTAGAAGTGAGTGTGTAAGTGTGTGTTAATTATGTAGTCTAGATCTAGTTCTTTTTTGTAACACCATATACATTCAATATATCTCTTAAACACCCAAATCACCATGTTCAATTGTGCAAGCTTTAATTCCGCATGCCAAACCATGTTCTTTGTCACTACAATTGGTATCAGAGCGGGTCTTCAAGATCAAGGTGATTTTTGAAGAACGATTCTTGGTTTGACAAATTTTTGTTGCAATTTGATCAATTTTGGTGAGTCTCTCTCTATGATCTTTTCTTAATCGTGTTGAATCGTGTGTAGCGTTTTTGAATTTTGATCGATTTGACTCATTGGATCAAATTTTTCTTGAAAAACTCCATTGTTGATTCAATATTTTTTTTTTAAAAAGATCAAATCCAATCAAAAATAATGATGTACTGTTCATTTCCGATTTATTCAAAGATCAAATCTCATTATAAGCCCAAATTTGTTTGAATCGTGTTACTGTTCATGATTTTTTTTATGGCCCATAAAAAATTTCCAATACTATTCATCTAAAGTCCAATTCGTGAAAAGGTGCTCCGATTTTTCTTTTGTTCATACATCTCGATTATTCTTGATCTGTTTGTCTATCTTCTCGTTCGATTCAAGAAAAATACTCACAAAACCGAAATTCAAAATTGATTCATGTTCTTTTTCATATTCTTACTCATCTTGTTTTCTTCTCATGATTCTTATTTCTTAACGATCTATGAATATTGATTATAAGATCGATTGGTGATTTAGAAGCTATACTCGACTGAAAAGTCTCTTAAAATCGAAGGCATGCTGTTTCTATTTGAGTTGACTTTTTAAAGTCAAAATTTATTGTTCTTGAGAAATTAGAACTGAAATCGACTGAAGTTCGAACAGATGAGTAGAACTTGTATGAATTTGTTGAAATCGAATGCTTGAATTTGAGTCTCGTTGCTGAGTAATGAAGGAAGAAGGGTCGGTGTTGGTTTATTGCTTAATATCAACTAGGTTAATCGATTTTTGGAAGTTTACTGTTGATGATTTGGTATTGATTTTGAAGACGGTGTTCAATGTCGATGGTTTTGCCAACAAAGCCTTGAGTTTCTTTCAATACTCAACTGTTAATGGAATGAGATGAATAATCGAAGGTTTTGAATTTGGTTCGTTCATTGATTTTGAGAAACAAAGTATGGGAAATCGATGATTTTGAGTTGATACAGATTTAGAATTGGAAGGATTCAATTTTGGAGTTATGGCCGCATTAATGAATTATGTGATTGAAAATTCGAAGTATTGTGGCTCATAGTTGGAACGACTTGGGAATCAGTATTTGATAGATTGATGTTGATGAACTGAAACTTGTTCGATCGAAGTCTTTGGGATGTCGATGTTTGAAAAAGAAACGAAGTCTGGGAAATTTTGTAGTGGTGTTGATTGCTGTATTAGAGTCGTTTATATCGATTTTAATCGATGATTTGGTATGAACTGTAAGGAACGAAGAGTTGTAAGAAACGAGTGATGTTGATTAACGAAGTCTGTGTTTGTGAATGATTCGAAGGGGTGTTTGTTTTGGGGTGAATATACGAAGGTTTTTTTGTGACTTAAGGAGCTAAGGTTATTTGGATTGTGAAGATACGAAGAGGTGTTGTGACTTCATACTAGGGGTGAGCATGGTGCGGTTTGGTGCGGTTTTCAGATCAAACCGAACCGCAAACCGCATGGTGCGGTTTTTGCATTCTTAAAACCGTTGGGTGCGGTTTTGCAATGGTTCGATTTTTCGGTTTTTAAATGCGGTTTCGGTTTGTATCGGTGCGGTTTCGGTTTTTAAACCGTGTTAAGAATTTGGTGCAGTTTTTTTTATGTTTTTTTGTGCGGTTTTTTAAAACTGTAAGAACTAAAAACCATGTGCATATAAGCTTGTATTGTTCTGTTTTTTTTTAATACATTCATTTTCAGCTCAAAACAAAAATTACATAATCAAAACTTATAAGTCGCTTAAAATACAACTTGTAACCACTCTCACAAACTAATTAATGATTGAATGTTGGTTGATTTTGACTTAATTTGTTACAATATTATTACATGTAATCGATTAGTACGTTTGGCTAACAATAAAACATTTCTTTTGCACCCCATATAGTTTTATACAAACACAAAATAAACATATAATAAATATATTATCGTTTATAACTATTTTAAATAGAATGTATATAATATACATTGATTGATTTATTACTATACACGATTGCGGTGCGGTGCGGTTCGGTTTTGATGGACCAGTTTTTAGGATAGAAACCACACCGCACCATTGACCTTCGGTTTTTGCAAAAATTAAATCCGCACCATTGGTTTTTGCATCGGTTTTGGTTTTTCGGTTGCGGTTTATTGCGGTTTTGTTGGTTTTTCTATAGTCGGTTCGGTTTTTGCTCACCCCTACTTCATACGAAGGGTCTCTGATTGAACGAAGGGTGTTAATTGTTGATTGTTTACGATGGGGTGAAGTGAAAGGCAAATTTTCGAAACTGGTCCTTATAATTTCGAATGGTTGACAATTTAGAAAAGGCTTCGAATGTTTGGGAATGCTTCGTATGTTTGGCACTCAAATGGCATAATTTTCGAAAACAGCCCCTGAACTTTCGAATTTTTGACACTTCGAAAATTAAAGCAAGTTTCGTATGTTTAACACTTTTCGCCCAACTTCGAAAAAATTTTGGTCCTTCGCATTTTTGGGCATGATCTTCGTATGTTTGGTGCACAAGGGTAGAATTTACGAAGATAATCCCTGAAACTTCGAATTTTTGGCAGTTTTCACCCAAATTCGAAAAAGAATTATTTTTTGCTGAAAATTGAAGATTGTGCATTTCAGGCCCCTACAGTTTGTGCAAATTGACGCTTTATACCCAGTTTTGAAAAAGCGGGAGAGTTTTGCATATTTTGCTGTTTTGGGCGCAACGGGTCACTGCAGAATTTTGAAATTGACAATTTCTACCCATTTTTGAGAAATTTTGTCAAAGGCAATCCGTGAACGACAATAAAAATTGAATATTTTTTGGGTTTTCCGGATTGAAGCACAAAGTTTATGCCACATGTTAAGGGGGAGTTTTGACACGAAAAATTCTGAATAGAGCACATTCTTTTTCCTTTAGAGTTTTATAATCAAACTTCGATTATAAAAAGGGCGAGAAGTTTTATATGGAAATTCGAACTTGAATTTTTCATATTACGCGGATTTGAAGACCGAAGTGATCTTGAAGTTTTGAAGCCGCGAGATGATGCAATTGGAAGTTCGGAAGTGATGTATTCGAAATGGGTTTGGATTTATTGAAGATTTTTGGGGTGTGTTTTTATGCGCAACTATTGGGTGATTATTTGGAGTTTGGAATACTCTTAATCATTCGTTGCTGCTCGGATTGTATGGTCTCACATCCTAGAGCCAAAATTGAAGAGTTATGGAAGAATTGAAGATTGAAGTTCGTTTCGACATGTGTCACCTTTGAGGCTCGAACCGCGTAGTGCTTGATTTTGGAAGATTTGAAGTGGGTCATTCATTCCTTACTTTGAGGGGGAGAATGTTGGGGTGCAAAGTTCTTCATTCATGACTTTGTAAATGTTTGACTTTTGTAAAACTCACTTGCATGTGGTGTTTTAGCCTTTAGACCCATTTGGTAGTTAGAGTGAGAGAGAGACATGTAAACACCTCTATAAATAGTGGGTTTGTTCACTTGTAGAGGTGTGCTTTGAGAGATGTAGAAGTGAGTGTGTAAGTGTGTGTTAATTATGTAGTCTAGATCTAGTTCTTTTTAGTAACACCATATACATTCAATATATCTCTTAAACACCCAAATCACCATGTTCAATTGTGCAAGCTTTAATTCCGCATGCCAAACCATGTTCTTTGTCACTACAACCCTTCACCCTTGAGAGAAACCCTAATCGTTGGTAGTGAGCTAAGAAAGTTATTGAGATAAACATTGGGTGTTTTAGTGCATCTTTTGAAGAGAAGGGCAGCATTTCAAGAAAAGAACGAGAAGGGGCTTTCATATATGTTTTTGTTTCGTCCAGAGCTTCTATAAGAGGTACTAAGTCGACACCTTTCTCATTATTTTGGATAGATTTCGTGTTTATGGAGTTTAGGGCTTTTTCCATCCTTTATTTTGGGGCTTTGAGTGTTTTCGATTCATCTAGAGGTTTGGACTTTAGATCTAGACCTTGTGAGGTCCCAAGAGTCCAAAAGTCCCAGCTTTATTCATCCATAATAGAGCTCATTAGTGAAAACCCTTATTAGATCATGTTTTTGGGCATTCTAAGTCCTAAGTGCCATGCATGGACGTAAAACTTGTGGCTTTACGTGATAATTGATCCTTAAGAGGTTAGATCTAGAGTTTGGGGTTGCTTTCTGCCTTAAAAACGTCTGAATAAGAAAAGAGTCTGAAAGGACTCGATGAGTCGATGAACCGACTCGACGAGTCGGTTAGGGTTTATCCTGATAAGCCTTTTTATGCGATAACTCAACGAGTTGGGAGATCAACTCGACGAGCTGAGATGGACGTTCATGAGACTTTTGAGGAAACGAGGGGACTCAACGAGTTTCATGAGTGTACTCAACGAGTGGGGACAATTTTGACTGTTGACTCGAGTTTGACTTCTGTTAACTTTAGGGTTTTGTCAAATATGAGGAATGGAGACCATGGAGGGGTAAAATGGTCTTTTACTCACTCCAAGAATTAGAGAGATGGAGAGAATAACTTGGGTTTGTTTAGAGTCGTGAATAAAGTATTAACTAGAGATATTTACCCTATGTGTTAGGTGGAGGCTAGTTCGGGATTCGTGTTCAGGTTTATTTGCTAGCTTGCTTACGACGTGAGTCTTCTAACTATACTTACCTAGAGTGGTAATCCTTGTGTGAACTAAGGGTCATATGTGTTATATTGAGTATTGTGATATCCTGCTTTATGTCTTGTAATTTATGCTATCTATTATTCTAATCCTGTTGAGTTAGGACCAGAGGGTCCACCCGAGTTGTAGGACTGGAGGGTCCCACTAAGACACATTGATCGAAGGTTCTTATTCGATCGTGGCCATGAGAGGCTAATGAGTTAAAGTGTGGTATTTTGGGGAACTCACTAAGCTTCGTGCTTACCGTGTTATGTGTTTCACGTACTTCTCGGGATCATAGGAAGGCATCGGATTGATTGTACACATACAACACACTTATGTTGGGGATCCCGGAGGGTCTTTAAATAAATTATGATCCCATGTTTTGATAATTTGACATTTTGGGATTTTCTTAACTTGTGTTTGATGGGATTTATGAGATTCTAAAAATGAAAATTTTGGTTGAAAATTTACGGTGCTACAGATGATGCCTCGGTTCTTTGTAGAGAAGGATTGTGAGTCTGCATACCCCCCCCCCCTTTGTACATAAATCTTGATAGGGTGAAGTCAGGGCTTTACCGATCCCCTTATATATGATTTGTTTTTTTGTTACAGGTCGCGAGAGGATCATTCCTTTCGATATGGTTCTGCGAGGCAGGTTCCAAGGCTGTTGTTGTGGATTAGGTGTCTAAGACTATAACTATATATGGTATGTACTTGATTTGATTCGTCGCTCTGTTCATCAGACTCGACGAGTTAAGCCTACTCAATGAGTTCATTGCAATAACTCGTCGAGTCGGGCTGTCAAATCCCTGATTTTTCGATTTCCATATCATGGTTTGATTAGGGTTATTACCAAAATTCGTTTTTAATGCCTAAAATTGAATTTCTGGAAATATATATATATATATATATATATATATATATATATATATATATATATATATATATCCTTATCAAATTAAGAGATTTGGTCAAATTTTAAGATAATGAAAAAAATTATTTGATTAATTTAGTTATTTAAAAATTTGATCTTGTATTTTTTGAAAAGTTTCAATAATACCCCTTTGGTTGAAGAATTTAAAATTTAATTAAAAGTTTAATTTTGAAATCTTAAATTCTAGAACCCTAGTATTTTAAAAGTTTAAAATACACCTTTATACTATTATAAAATTAGAAGTTTAATATATATATATATATATATATATATATATATATATATATATATATATATATATATATAAGAAAAGTTAGTCTTACCATTAGTAGACCTCATTCACGAAGCTGGTCTATAAGGGGTGTTCAAGGAAGTGACCTATAAAATGATAGCCATTGGGTATCCACTCTTACCCACCACACTCTTGACTAGTGGAGGGTCGTTAGCCGAATGGGTAGGATAAGACATTAAATCCTCATTAATAAGTATAATGATAAATATAAAGTAACTAAGTGTTTTTATAAAATTCTCAATCTTAGTTACTTTAGGAAAATGTGAATTTGATGTTAATCCATGAAATTGCACATTGCACTTTGGCAAGTTGTTAGTGGAGCGTGTGTGGTTACCCGGTACACTAACTTGGACTAACAAAGGGTGACAATGGGTAACTCGTAAATTATCACTGATCAATGGAGCGTGTATTGTTAACCGACACATTGATTAGGTGGTAAATAACAACGAGAGTACCAAGCTAATTTTCATGGTTATTCACACCTTATTTGTGATCTTCGGTATCACAGTCACAAATTTAAAGGGCATAATCAAGATTAAACATGCCACTAAATAGTTCATAGAATCTCAAAAGATCTAGAAATTTCATTCAAAACCTAATTCATTTTAAAAATTCGTTTTCATGGTGGAATTGGTAAATCGTCATTTACCTACCTTCAAATAATTTACAAGTGGATTACGACATCCCTTTTCTGAATTGTGAATTATTGTGTCGGGTCCTAGCCTTAATATTTCATTTGGGTGTTATATTAAGGATTTCCTATCTAATCAAAACGTGTTCTTCATTTTCAGATGTCTGGCTCAAACTCAAACAACAACAACTCCTCGAACTCCTTCTCGTTCTTGAACATTTGTTCAAGGGTACTCAGTTGGAGTTTTTGGACCAAAGGGTATTTCGGTAATTTATCAACTCCGACCTTTGTGGAAAGTGGATCTTAGTTCGGAATATTTATGGTAGGCAGGAATTGATAACAGTGTTGAGCATCTCAATACCTTTCTATGGATATATGAATGGTTGGAATCGGAGTTGTATCGAGTAAGTTATAGCCTTCAGAAGAATTAGGGTTTTGGGAAAAGCCCTAGTACGCGGGGCGTACCAAAGTGGTACGTAGGGGGTACCGAAGAGAAGGAACTACGCGGGGTGTAGCTGGAGGAACACGTAGCGTATATGCGAGGATTGGATCGGGGTGCGCAACCTCGTACGCAGGGGGTACGAGAAGGTACGCTGTGTGTACGAGGGTCAGGTTGAAAACCCTAATTCAAGGGTTGTACCCTATATAAGCATAATGTTAAGCCTTTTTCTTCATTCTAAGTCAACCCTTACCCTCTAAAGCCCTAAAACTCGTCCTTAATCATTCATGGTGGCATTTTGAGATTATGAAGTCCATTTTTGGAGTGTTTGATCTATTTTCAAGAAGGTGGAGTTTGATGCAAAGATAGGGATCGAGGAAAAGCTTATGGATCTGGATTTTGGGACTCATTGTCAGCTCGATGAAGGTATAAAGCTCTGAACTTGATCATTGATATCTTAGATCTCTCATTTGTGAGTTTTAGTTCATTTTGGTCCCAAGGATGAGATCTAGTGGTCTTGATTTCATTCCAGGAGCTTTGAGTTGCCCCTCTTAGTGTTTCTGAGGTTCAAGGTCCATAAAGTTGGTACCTTTAGAGTTTAATACCATCTATGTTGGAGTTTGAGTCATTTCCATGAAAGTAGAATGCTATTTGGTCTTTTTGCGGTATGTAAATTCACCAAGTCAGTGATTTTATGGTTCTAGTCGTTCATTTAGACGTAGATCTGTGATTTGGACTTGTTGGATCGAGCATTAAGAGCTTAATGAGACTTTGGCTTAAAGGAGTAGTACACTGGGCATGCAAGCCAAACAGCTTGTACGCTTAGCGTACAGCTGAGTACACCCTGCTTACTTAGTCAGATGGAATTATGAGTATTAGGCTTCGGTGTGGGCCAACTTTTGGGCTTGTACGTCTTAGGCCCTGTTGGGCCATCTAGTTTTGGGTTGTTAGTGATGTTGAAAAGGTCCCGGAAGGATTTGAGCCCAATTGGCTACAAGTGGTTTTTAGCATTTTGGGCTTAAGTGTTTAGACTATTATTGGGACATCAGAATATAAGTGTGTTGGACTGAAAAGAAGGATTGGGCCTCATGACAAGACCCATGTAGAGGTGTGGGCCCAATTTGGAAAATTAGGCCATTAATAGATTTATGGACATTATAATGTTGGGCCTTTATTTTGGGTTTGGGCCTTAGTTTTGGATCATACTAGGCCAGGGGTAGAATGATCATTTTACCCCATGTATGGATTAAGGATTATAGTATGGGACCTTATTACTAATTGGGTATATTGAGTGGTATTGATAGCTCGGGAAGCCGACGGGGTAGTAGCTAAGGATTTCATCCGGGGAGCTTCTGCATTTGAGGTGAGTCTCCTCACCATACCAATGGGTCAAAGGCACCAACGTCAACCCATTATTTGCTATTTGGTATGCTAGTTGATTATGTAGTATGTGGTATGTGATATTTTCATATTTAGCTCATATTAAGTATAGATTTTTTTATCATTTATTAGCTAAATTATCGCATATCATGGACAAAAGATACTTAAAAGTGTTTGAATTACGTTTTCAGTCCAAAAGTGAAGCTCGGAAGCAAAAGGAAGCAGGAGAAGCAATTGGGAGCTCGGGAATTGAACAAAGAAGAAAACCACCAAAAACAACACCGACTCAGCGAGTAGGGTCGACTACTCGGCGAGTCCGATCGAATATTCGAGAAGATAAAGACTTAAAGACTCAGAGACTTATCGCATACAGGGATTAAGAGATGGACTCGGCGAGTCGGCAATGGACTCGACGATTCGGTTCGCATTTATAAAGATAACTTCTCAGATCGACAGAAAAAATTCAAAAAACCCTTCTGGAGAGATTAGCTGCGATTGAAGAGCCAGAAGAACCCTAGAGAACAAAGATACAAACTAGAATCCAATTCCGAAGGAGATATGAGGCAAAATTCTCATCATTCTACTTAATCTTTTGTTTTCCATTATGGCTAGACAATTAGAATTCGTTTATTTGTTGTTATTTACCTCAATCATGAGCTAAAACTCTTAAACTTCTGTTTGGGGATACAAAATTGAGACTATGGTTTGATTATTGGTAGGATTAATTCAATGTTGGTGATTTTTGTTAGTTTTAGCTTGCTAAAGAACCTTGTGTGTGAATGATAATTAATTTTCTGTTAATAGGAAGGTAATTAAATAGTATGAACATCTTTTGATTATCAACCTCATATGTTTATGTGACCACTTTATCATATGTCTAGGATTAATGAACAGGAAACTAGAATTAATAAGAAAATTAGGTAAATTCATGTGTGAGCTTGTGTGATGACCATTAACAAGTAGTTAACTAAAGGACCAAATTAGTTAACTATTGCAAGTCTAAATTAACCCGAATAATTAATCTAGTGAATTTAATTAAATTAGACAACTGATCACTGTTTGAGTTAGTTTGTTCACTAAGGGTTAGTGTAGTGAATGCGAATCTAATCACTTGAATTAGTAACCAACAAAAGAGATAGTCCATTGCACTATTACCATAATATCAACCATAGGATCAATTGAGTTGAACTAAACAGAAGTCCTTCCCATTATTGAATCTAGTAATTCTTGTTTTTGTTTTTTAGCTTTTAGTTTAAGTGATAGTTAGTAAGTTTTCTACTCTTGTAAAACTAGAGAAAACCCTTACTTATTAATTAAATTAGATAAAAATTGTTTTTTAGTTTTAATTTACCATTCCCTGTGTTCGATAACCTACTTATTTAACTATACCACAATTGATAGGTCCACTGCCTTTGTGTGTTTATTTTATAATTAAAAGTAGGTTTAAAACTAGTTGAGTTTACACACATCAAGTTTTTGACGCCGTTGCCGGGGAACGGTCCTAAATTAACACTAAACTCTAGTTCAATCGATCCTTTGTGTGGGATTTATCTTATAGAAAGTTAATTCTTAGGTAATTTAGTAATTAGTATAAGTTTTAATAGCAATCCGTTTTTAAAAAAGTAATTAGGTTTTTTTTTTGTTTTTGCCTTCAACTCGCCGAGTGCACTTGTGCCGACTCGACGAGTTCATCGCTGTTCACAGTCTTAATTTTTATTTATTTTTTGTTCTTTTTACACGTATTTTTTTTCTTTTGTTTACAATTGTTTCATGAACCGGGGATCTGATACACCTCTGGTCCCTCCTCTCGAAGACCCGGAATCCGCATTACGGAGGAGCAAAGGAAAAGCCGTTGGAGAATCCACTTCTTCCAAGAATTCGCCACTAAAGAACCTCAAATCCGTTTTTAACAAGAAGAGGAGCAGCAAATCAGGAGTATCCAGTGCCTCTTTGACAATCGAAGACCTAATTAAAGAAGACACCGAGTACGAGACCGAGGAAGAAGAAGAACCTACATACGAGGACGAATCCGATTTCGAAGACGATTTAGCTATCACTATGGCTAATATCGATGAAGTCCCCATGGGAGAATCGAAGAAGAGGATGCGCAATGACACTGGCCCGGGACTTGTGCAGCCCACAATTCCCGCTAACGCTACATTTGAGCTAAAGGGTCATATCTCTCTCAACTCAAGGAAATTTCTTTCTATGAAAAAGACCCTGAAGGTGAGCAAAGACCTCGGGGGGGTTCCTGAGGCACTAGGGTGTAATACCTTGGAGGGTTTCCATGGCATCCTAAGTTAATATCTCAGGGGGTTCCCGATGCATTGGGCTAAGACCATGTGGGGGTTCCCATGACACCCGAAGTAAAACCCCGAAGGGTTTCCAGGGCATCCTTATATGTTTGTATGTATGGTTTATATGGTAGTTGGGTTAAGACCATGTGGGGGTTCCTATGGCACCTGAATTAAGACCTTGGAGGGTTTCCACGACTTCCTTATATGTTTATATGCATGGCTTATGTGATTGATATGATTTATGTGATTATGTAGAGTATTCTCTGGGGAACTCACTAACTTTCGTGCTTACAGTTTTATTTATGGTTTTAGGTATCATTGGTTTGGAAAGAAAAAGTCCGACTTGATCGTAGCGCACACACCCGTGTTTTCCACAATGTGTGATTTTGGGAAGTACTCTAATAATTGTTTTTAATTACCAATTTTGTTGGAATGTTTGGATTAAACGATATTTGTGTTTTAACTATACTAAAAACAAAACTTTTACCCTTGATTTTTGGGTCATTACACCACCACACCCTACCATCCTTTCACCTCTCTCCTTTCCCTTCCACGTTCTCTTCAACGTCTTCTCCACCACCACCACCCAACCTATCATAACCCTTGCTGGAAAATTGATACTAGAAACCAAAATCGTAGAACCAGGAAGTTCTAAAATAAAAATGCAAACCAAAACCTAAAACATATGTATACCAGGAAGTTGTAGCATTTCAAACATTCAGTTGGTTTAGCTCGGCTAGACTAATCAACCCAACTAATAAGAGTGTAATTTTGTTTTGATGAAAATTAAGAACAAAAGGTGTATCCAAGTTATGTTGTGGAAAGACGTTACATGCATGCATGAGGGAGGTTAACGGTGCGTGTCAAACGGTGTATGTGTGAGGGAATAAAAATGATGCTAATTTAGTTTGAAATAGGAACCAAACTTCCAACTATCAAAGGTGTGTGTCGAATTGGTAAACACAAACCTCTACAACCATAGTCAAAACGTGTCCCACAAATCCACACTCAATTCAGTTGGAAAATAAAAAGTTCCCAAAATAAATCTAGTGTTTCGATTATATTGACCTCACACCCGTCCGTGTCTGTTGCCTCCCTTCCATCCTTCCCTCAAACATTCAACTAGCCACAATAAAAAATGCAGTTCAAACAAAGAACAACATTAATAATAACATATACTTCTCGCATTAAAACAATACTTAGAAACATTGTAAACACAGATAGTTAAGAAATCATCAAACACAAATAGAACAAACGGGTCTAAATAGTTGTAGGAACTCCTAAAAAAACCTAAGAGCAACTATAAATTGCTCTGAATACATCAAAAACCTCAGTTTTTCTTTAACATCAACAAACTCCTAAATTTCCATAATCAATCCCAGAATCTTGGCTCCAACATGAAGTGAGCAGGAGACTGGGTTCGTGCCACATGGCCATATTTTGAAGTGCCATATTTCTTGAACACTGATAAAAGTTTCCCAGTGCCTGATTTTTGGTGTAAACTAACCATCATCTTCGAGCATTCCCTACATTAATATATAACTCATTTCGTTAATTTCCTTTCAAACAAAACAGGAGGAGAATCTTATGCTAATTTCCTGGAATTTTCCTTATAAAAAATGATAAAAATAGGAGCAGAAGTTGAAAAAAGGAGGGGAGAAAAGATCATACAAAAGTTGATGCTGAGAATAGTGTGAATGGAGTTGAGTTGTTTTTGTCCATTTCTTTGAGCCATTGAGAGTGCATTCTGCAGTGAAGACTGCAGCTGCTGCCAGTAAAGAAGGTGGGAATTTCACCATTTCATACTCCACAAGACACAGATCCATCAAATAGAATGCTAATGGCTCCAACTACATTCAAAAACACCACATACATCAGAAAAAAAAAATTAAAAACAAAAACAAAAACAAAAACCAAAATCAATGAAAAAGAACCTTTTTTTTTCCCAAAATCATTAATTCTTTCACAAAAGTATAAAGAAACTTGAAAATTGAATAGTGTATGTATGGAAGATTAACATTTCATGAACACAAAGAAGAAAAACAAACCTCTTTCTGAGATTGTGCAGCTTTGAGAAATCTTTTAGTGAACACATATGGAGTGGGAACCGAGAGATTGAACTGAAGGGTATTCACCATTACCTTCTCCTGTAATGTAAACATCAAACAAAAACAAATATCATAATTAAGGACTTTCTTTATATTTTATATAGCCTGTAACAGAAGGTAAATCACTAAATCTAATTACCATGTCAAGAACTTCTGATCTAGTGTAAGCCTTGTCTGAAATTACAATAAAGTCCTCAACAACAGGGACTGAGATTTCTTCATATTTGCATGCAAGAAGCATGGCTGTCACCCCAACAAGCTGCAGTTTCTTCCTTGACACGGTTTGACGTTCCAGGAATCGGTCAATGAGGTTGACCGTTAGATATAACGTCTCTTCCATCAGTTCAAATTTGTAATGAACCTGTTTTCATATTACTATTAGTATTTGCTCTCATTTTGCATTTGGTGTAAATAAATATAAGTAAATAGCTGTGTTAATGTTTTCACCTCAACTAGCCAATCGATGAGAATGCCTCTCATCCTGTCTGTTATGTCATGTTGTTGTGACATGTATGTTGGTGAAACACAAGTCAATACCTGCAATTTTGGTCAATCAGAAATGGGAATTCAAATACAAATCTTTCATCAATGAATACATAAAACAAGAATCATAATGACAAAAAAAGAATAAATAAATATTAAATATACCTCTTGTTTTCGGTAGTGGGCGAAAATTTCATCAATGTACTCAACCACAGCAAGGGGATTACCCTTATCAGCATTGTCAATGTCCAAAACTGGCTCCTCGTATACATCTTCATCCTGAAATAAGGATCCAATAATTTTAAGCTATTTTCAACTTTGAAGAAGAAAAGAACAAGAGGATTAGAAAAAAGATGAGAAATCAAATTACCATCTTGTCTATTTCATCCAGCATAGCTTCTGTATGTTGAACAAACATCGGTGCATTAAAATCATCTTCAACATCAATGATGTTCAAGTCTTCAGTGTCAATCTCATCAGGGATAATTTGGACTTTTGGCTTTTTACCCTGTCATCAATTGGAAGTTTATGTATACATTATAAAAACTTAGATATAACATAATACAAATCAAATAGGCCTCAAAGTCGCTCAAACTGTACTCAAACTCCTACAATCTTTTCAACCCATATGTTCAAATTTATGAAGTAAACTATGTTTTTATCATCCTAATTGAGAATGATCTATTTTGACACGCACCCTATTGACATTTTTACCCAGTCTTGTAGATAAAAAGTGCATACCTCAGGTAAGGGCAATGATGGTTTGCCAGTGGGCAAGGGAAGTGATGGTTTGGTTGTCGTTTGTGCACTAATTGTCCTGCAGAAACAGTAAAATTGGGAATGATGAGTGTTTTTGTTCACATTGTATCCACAAATTCAAGAAAAAAAGGTCTGTTACAGACCTAGTAATGGGTCGACGAACTGGAACAGGCTTCTTAGTAGCGATTGGTTTTTTTCTAGAAAGAAATAATAGAGAATATCATCAATATGTACTTGAGGAAAGAAAAGATCATTGTTCAGAAAGGCTAATGATGGATGAATAAGAAAGATACATGAGTTGATTTTATTACCCTGGTAATCCGTTAGCAGCATAGGGATATGCTGGTGGAGCTCTGATGATGTTCTTGTTGATATCACTCAATGCCCTCCTGTTTTGACCAAGTGGGGCCACTGGTTTCCCACATCCTGCCTTTAATCCCCCTCCTCCTCCTCCTGTAAAGCATCAAAGTTTTAGAGTTATAAGAATGTTTTCGTTATTCAGACATTTTATCAAACAGGTCGTCTACATTTACTGAAGAAAGAACTACTACTTGTGGATCTTTGTTTCAATTACCTTGTGGTCTTGTAGGGCGGATTACATCTGGAAGATTTTCATTTGTACCAGCCATATTCACAATCTACATAGAATCAAAAAGCCAAAAGAATCGAATTCAAAACCCTTTGAAAAAGTCCTAATAGAAAGTTAGAAGAACATACTGTAAAATACTTATCGATCTACATGAGCAAGAATTAAACGTTTCCATCAAAATCCAACGAATGATATTGAAAAGAAACAAACCCTGGAAAAATTGGGTATTTGAATTGCTTGAGAAATCTACAGATTTTTATGAAATCGCAAACTCACGAAAGTGAATATAATTACTCACGAAGAACATAACACAACGATCAAGAAACAAAATAAGGACAAAACCCAGACAATCAAGGACTCACCTACGATAAAGAACTTCAAATTCTTCAAAATTAGTCCAGCGACACAAAAAGAGAGAGATTAACAGAACAATTCCATGGATATGCGATCGAAGGGGTCGATGAAATAATCTTGAAGTCTCTCTCTGTCACTCTCTCTCTCTCTATCTCTAAAGATCGATGGTATTTGATTTTTGATCCGTCGTGTGATGAATGAAATAGAAAAGGGTTTTCAAGTTCAATATTTGGGTTCGAAATCGAATCGTAAAGAGCGGATTTATGTCCGGCTCTGTTCCCATAATCCTCTTTTGAAAGTAACGGCTAGTAAATTAGAGCCGTTGGATCGTTCATTGTGCCTTGATCTGTGTGGTTATGTTTCATAAAAGACCCTGAAGTTACAAGCGTTTTACCCTTTTGGCATAAAACGTAAACAAAATGACCTTTCTATCGGCCAACAAACTTTTTGCTCGCATTGAATTTGAAAGGGAACACCACCACCACCACATGATTATTTTATTTTCAGTCTTTTTTAATTTATATATAGTTTTAGAAATATTTATTTACATCAATATATTCATAAAGGATGTGTTTAACCTACTCGCCTTATAACATTGGTTACATTTTTCTATAATTGATAAAATGAAAAAATAGCCAAGAAATAAACTAAACTGTTAAATCCCTCTATTCAATTAAGATTATTTAGATATGTAAAGTATGTAAGTATAGCCAGATTGGATAATTATTTTTAAATGTTATATTTGAATACACAATTTGAACCATTTTTTACTCATTTAACTTGTTTTTATAGCTAACATTTTATATAAACTATTATGAATACATTTAAAGGGAAATTTCCAGAAAAATCTTAAAATTTTAGTCTGATTTATGAAAAAGTCCCGAACTAATTTTTGTTTACAAAAATGAACAGAATACCGGCTAAAACTTCGAAAAAAAAAACCCTTTATGGCCGGTTTCAAAGATTTAGCCGGTATTCTGTCATTTTTCGTTAGTTTACTCAAAATATTTGGATTTTTCTGAAAATTACCTGATAATCAAAATATTGGGATTTTTTTTAAAATTACTAGGGAACTAATGAATATTATTATTAACAAATTATTTATAAACATGATTTTTTATTATAAACAAAGAAAATACATTTGTCTCTAATTTCTAGGAATAAAATGGTCGACTATATACTTCTCTATTGTTTGTTGACCACTTCAAAGTCTCTATATTCTTCCTATGTATCATTGTGGGTATCATAGTGAGAAGTACTCTGTTAGACGTGACCAATACAATAGTTGATAATATTTATTAATACACAATCAATAAGTATCTACTTGCTATTAGGCATGATGCTATATGATCACGTGTTATTAGAAAATATCATTACACGAACATATAGATCTTTCATTATCTTCTTTAACCTAACTACCACCTAACCTCCAAACATTATCCGGTAACAACCATAAAATTACACACATCTATCGAGAGTGAAAAGTAAACTTTGAATGACAATTTAAATAGATAATCACCCTTCACTTGTTTCTATATAAATTATCATTCACGGTTTACTTTTCACATTTTATAGATGTGTGTTAGCCGATGATTGTTAACATGTGAGGTATGAATGTTGGTTGGTAGTTAGGTTAAACAACATAAAAGGAACACCGACATTAGAGGAATGCTAACTAAGTTCATCTCATCATCATACCCACAACAATGCATAGAAAGAACGTAGAGAGTTTGAGTGGTTAGGAAGCAATAGACTACTTAGACCACCAATTTATTCCTAGAAATTGGCAACAAATGTATTTTCTTTTTTTAATAAAAATATTTTTTATGTTTATAAATGATTTGTTAATAATAATATCCATTAATTTCATTGTAATTTTCAAAAAAATCCCAATATTTTGGTTATTATGTAATTTTTAGTAAAGTCCCAAAATTTTGAGCAAACTAACGAAAATGAACAAAATACCGGCAAAATCTATAAAACCGATCGAAAAGGGTTTTTTCGAAGTTTTAAACATTATTCTATGTCTTTCTGTAAATAAAATTTAATTTGAGACTTTTTCATAAATTAGACTAAAATTTTAGGACTTTTCGGGAGATTTCCCACATTTAAATTACATAGTTACTAACTTTTAATCTGTTATGAAAATTAATAACTTACAATATTTTAGCTGATAAACTATGATATCTTACATGATTATGATAAAATGATATGAATAATATGATTGTGAGAATTTACTCATTTATTTATCAAATGCTTTTTTTTAGTCTATTAATGTATATAGATCGCGTATCTCTAGGCAAATGTTAGGTGTTTTTTTTTTATAAATAACTCATTTTTCTTGTATTCTTGTATTTATGTATCATTTAAGGTGAACATATTATTTTTTGGGAAAAATATAGTATAATATGATATAAGAACAAATTTTCTAAAACTCTATTTTCCATAGAAACATGTGTAGCTCTCCTTCCTATTCGACTTCTTCTCGGTGGTTCTTATGGTTATCGATGGCTTCTCTTTGTCTTCTTCCTCTACTTCTCTACTAAATTGTAATGTATCACCAACATAAAGGCTTTCATACAGTTGCACTTGGACCTCGGTCGTATCAACTACGATGTATGCTATGAACTATTCCAATGCTCAAAAACAAAGTTGCTTAATTGTCAACATTTGGATTTACGATACTATCTCTTTATTTGAGGCAGATCCAAAGGGATCCGGGGGTAGCCCGGGATACCCCTCAAATTTTTTTCGGTAATGTAATTTTTGTTTACGAATCCTTCAATTTTTTTTGATATAATGTATATATACGCATCCCTTCAATTATAACAACAAACAAATAGTAGAGCTATTGGTTAAGGTGCTGACTTATTGAAGTAAAGCTCTTGTAATATCCTAAGTCCAGATATACCTTGTAAACCTTAATCTATTGAGCATTTGTCTATTTTGGCCCTTTTATAGAGAAAAGGTGAGTACGCGAAGCGTACTAGAATGTACGCTTAGCATACTCATATGCGTGTATTTAACGCGGAGGCCACCTAGTACATTGGGCGTACCGAAGGATACGTTGGGCGTACTATGTGACAACCCGAAATCTATTCCGTCAGTTTTAAAACATAAGCCACCTATCCTAACTTGTTAAATAGCTTATCTAGCCCCAAATTCAAGTTTAAAACATAAAATAGGGACAAAATTGATGTGTTTACGGCCCAAGAACACTCTTGGACCGTAAACACCATATAATGGGGGTTTTTAAGCCCCAAAACCCCTCCAAATTGCCCCTAAGGCTTAGATATGGCTTTTAGGCTTACATATTCGGACTTAGAACACCTTGGAACGAGTTTTTGGAGAGTAAACTTGAGTTTACTGGCCAAGAACTTGCTTGGGCCGTAAATTCCCCTTCATGGGGAGTAAACTCCATTCCATGTGTTAGAAATGCCCTAAACACCCCCTATGGCCTTGGAAAAATAGCTTGAATGCAATATCATTGTTATAAGGGCCTTAAACTTCAATAAAAATAAGGGTATAGGAGTTCACGGCTGTGAACTCCCATAGAGGTGCTTCATGGGCCGTAAACTCCCATTAAGTGCCCAAATGGTGCCCTAAACTCCCCATTTGACTTGGAAAAATACATAGGATTTATTCTCAATCACTTAAGCCCTTAAAACACCCAAGAAAGATGTCCTTGGGAGCTTACGGCCGTAAACTCCCTTGGTTAGGGCCGTAAACTCCCATTTGGTCTATTTAGGTGCCTTAAACCCACTCATGCACTTTGTATTTGGACCTAGCATAAATCTACAATTGATATAAGGCCTTTAATCATCCTAGAACACCCTCACCATGAGTTTACGGCCGTAAAATCATGGGGAGTTGTCCCAGGGCCGTGAACTCTATTTATAGAGTTTACTCTGGGAGAGTAAACTCCATTCCTAAGCCATTCACACCCTTAAATGTTACCTGGGACACCCCAAACACTTAACCAAAGTGTTTTCCGCTCCTTAGAGTGCGTATACTTGTTTAATTAGCATTAAATGTACTAATTGTATGTAAACATATGTTATCATATGTTAAATAGGTCACTAAGTGTGCCCAAGTCTTTACTTGACACCGAGC
Source organism: Lactuca serriola (assembly GCF_051521515.1). Taxonomy (NCBI): domain Eukaryota; kingdom Viridiplantae; phylum Streptophyta; class Magnoliopsida; order Asterales; family Asteraceae; genus Lactuca; species Lactuca serriola. Next base: position 9,052,372 of record NC_136409.1, on the reverse strand, counting down.
ACCCAACCGGCACCTTCGTCGGATCCACTTACATCAGGTGAGTTCATACCCCTGAATGAACCTTTTAAACATTTTTTTACATGTTTTATAGGGGGGAATACAAGTTAAACATGCCAGTTATCATATCAATCACATGTGATTGATAACCCGCATGCACAAGGATTTACTACACTGTAAACTGCTTTTCCAAGTATGAGACTATAAATGGTTTTCTAAAATGAGACTATACTAAGTTGCGATTTTCTTAAGTATAAAGGTTTTTCCCAAGTTTTCATCAAGGCTTTCTTTCATGTTATATACCCTCACTTGTTTGATACCGCCGCTTTACTTCTACTTAGTTTAAACTCATATTTGATACGCTTTTACCTAGTGATGCGCTTCTTCTTCACTTATACTTGATTTCGTTCCGTTTCACTTATACCTATTAACGATTCCACTTCAGGGTACACTTATACTTGATGACACTTTTTCTTCACGATTCGCTTATACATCACGAGTCGGTTATCCCACACTATTCATTTACACTTCACGATTTGGTTATTCCACACTATTCGTTTACACTTCACGATTTGGTTATTCCACACTATTCGTTTACACTTCACGATTTGGTTATTTCACACGATTCGCTTATACATCACGATTCATTTATACATCACGAATTGGTTATACTTCACGATACGTCTCCACTTGTTACACACTCAAACGTAGTTGGATGTATGCCTATGCTTGGATAGATGTATATAAATAATGATTGAACGACTTAGGAAGGCTTGTTCGCCCTATTTCCTTTTCTTCATTGAGATGTGGTCTGGTGGGATCGGATATCCGTCCGAAGGTCGTTTGATTCATTAGTCATATATTATGTATACACGCACAGACATACATGTTTACATTAGTCAGTTCGGTTATGAGTCTCTACCGCTAGTTCAACACTTATATTGGAAACCCACTACCCACTATTTGGGATGCATCTTCGGGACACGGCCTTCTCTGTCGTCTAGTTGGTAACCAGAGTCTCCTGTAGGGAGAGCGGACGTTGTGTGTATAGATCTATACGGGATTGACACCCCCGCACCCTGACTGCTAGCTACAGTCCATGGCCTACCAAGCTAAGGGGTGACAAATGTCATATTTTATATAGACGCTTGTAGGGCGTCAAGTACTCTAGTAACGGTTAGTATGGTTATGAGTATCTCAGGTTACCTTATAATTCATGGCCTTAAGGGAACGGTATTTCACACTGTATTTACACTGTATGCTGGAAACCCATTCTCAGAGTCACACTGTTTTAGACCTTACTAGTTGTATCTTTCATTTGATATTGTCTGGGGTCCGTATTCTCTGTATATAGTCCTTGCTAGTTGTACCTTTCATTTGGTACCGTCTGGGGCCTGTGTCTCCCTTTGTTAGACTGAGCTAGGCATACCGTTCATTCGATACCCTCCTGGAGTCTATGATTCCTTTTTCCTTAGTCAGCAGTCTTCACTGCTGAGGCATATGTTATTTCCTTTATTTCTCTTGCTTTCTTTAATAATCAAATTATGTACTTTGATAATGATAGCGATTAAGGGAAAACTACTTTTTACCACATAACTCCATCCAGTCTTGGTAGAAGACTGCTTTTATTAAAGAAAATATAGGATTTTCTGGAAAAGACACTAATTTAATGGATACTCTAAAACTACCACTTTTATTAAAGTTATTTGAATAAAATGACACTAAATACTTATGAACTCACCAGCATTTGTAAAAATGTTGATACTCGGTTTTCAAATAACTTGTATTCTCAGGTCAGCATTAGACAGGTACCTCCTCGGAGCTTTTGATGAAGACAATTTAGTACCAAGTTGCTTTTATATCATTACATGTATTACTTTGATGTATTGTAATGAAGACCATGTAAAACTATTCTATTAATGCAATGATTGTTGTACTTTGATTTACTATACTACATATGTTGTGATACTTGACATGACGTCATCCACCCAAGAACGTTTCCTCCGTTCCAGTTTTGGGGTGTGACAGATTGGTATTAGAGTCAGGTTTATAGTGAGCTAAGTATATCAATTCATAAAAGATATACAACCTATAAATACATAAGGATAAAACAATCTGACCAAGAATTATTCTTTAAAATATAACCATATTTTACCAAAGTATAAGAACATCCAGAATCTAAACACTCGAACACAAGTATCACACGAAGAACAATAATAAAAGTCTTCGGATGTTGAGCATTACCATCAAACCTGGGCAGTTATGTAATCATAAGTTGGAATAAATGTAACCTTATCAACTTCATTTATTCGAGATGCGATGAACGTGTGCTTGGGAGTGATAGTGGTGTTGCAACAGGTCTGAAACTTACCAACTAGGAATGCTAGAGCCAAACATAAAGTTAAAATACTATAAGAGTATTTTGGAACACTAAAAGACTCACATTAATCCCAGAATCATAATCAGAAGATAAGAAACAAACAAGAATTAAAATACCATAGGGGTATTTTAGGATCCATAACTAACCTTGTGTGAAGAACTAAAAAGATCCTTATTGATATACCTACAATTACAGAGAGTATACTCCCAAGGTTATATATAATAAGGATCCCATAGGCTAAGAATGTGTGGTTTCGCCCTATTTCCTTTTCATCATTGGGATGTGGATCTAGAGTAGTACTATCACATATTCAAAGGTCTATCGGATCTATTGTAACGACGTAAATTTTAAAACCAATTTTTCATTTTTGTAAACATCAAAAACATCGATTAATATTTCAAATTCAAACGTGAACAGTGTTATCATAACATAATACATCCCAATGATCATAAAATAGTTTTTTCCCCAACAATGTGTACGATCACGCCGACGCCTTCCCACGGTCCTCGCTAGTACCTGAAACACATAACACAACAATTGTAAGCATAAATGCTTAGTGAGTTCCCCAAAATACAACTTATGCACATATGCCTTTCCAGGCCCTGACCTTCCGGTCCATGTGTCTCAGGGGACTTCCGTCCTGACTAGGTAGACCTTCCGGTCCTACCCACGTCAACCTTACGATCCACATCACAACGCCTTCCGGCCCATAACATATTCGCCTTTCGGCCCATAACATAATGCCTTCCGGCCCATATCAAGCATATCATACATGTCACATATAAACGATTAACTTATCACACACAATACATATATCTCATAACATATCCGACCTTCCGGTCACACAGTCAACCCTTCCAGGTACAGTTAAGTGAGAAAACTCACCTTGTGGAAAGTCTAAGATCTCGCATCCTCGCTATCTCCAAATCCCAACGACGACTCTACCTCGCCTAAACATAAAAATATCATTTAATACTCAAAGACTTCCACCACTAAAACTTTACCCCTTATCATCATTCCTTAGAGGGTAAAAGACCATTTTACCCTTCCTTGACCTAAAGTCCTCATGTTGACCAAAACCCTAAAAGTCAACAAAAGTCAACCCTAAGAGTACGCGGTGCGTATTACTAGATGTACGCGGGGCATACATCGCCAACCCATGGAACGGGGTCTCCACCCAGTACGTTGCGCGTACTGGAAGTTACGCCCAGCGTAACTATCAGATTCTAACACTCTTCATTTCTGGTCTTAATCGGTTAAGCCATTACTCCAACTTCTAGATCTGACTCTGTTAATGTGTCTAAACCCATAAAGTTGAGACCTTTAAGCCTTGGCATGGCTGCAAAGGCTCCAACACCTCTTAACAACATTCTATTCCAACTCAAGGACCTAGATCTCATGCATGGTGCAATATTCACGTCCAAGATGTCATTTTTATGAGTCTACAACTCCAATAGACCATAAATATAAAGGATCTAAGCTTATGGAGGCCATTTGCACAAAAAGTCTCCACCTTTGGGACTAAAACCCTAGAAAATGGTACGTGAAGCATATAACATGAACCAAGTGACAAGATCCGAACTTTTTACCTGATAATGAAGCTTTAATCCTTGCAAAGCTTAGATCTACACTTGCACACCACTTCTAGTATTTCCAATGAGTTCTTCTTCTCCTTTGCAACCTTGGAATGGCACCACCAAGCTTAGAATACACAAAATGGCTTAAGAACGAAGGCACACTCTTTTTAGGGTTTCACTCTGAGGGATGGTGGTTGAGGAGTCCAGCCACACATTCCTTTTATAGCCCTCCAAAGGAATTAGGGTTTTTAGATCTGGACAAGTTACGCCAAGCGTAACCTTGGGTACGCCCAGCGTAGCTGAGGGTGAACGCGTCCAAATGAGGCGCGCGAGTACGCGCAGCGTACACCTTGTACGCCCAGCGTACTCGCTTATCATGAAAACGCTAAAATGACAACGTAACCAAAATAGAAGAATACTTGGACTTCGGGCTGTTACATCTAAACTATATATGATTTGTATACCCTGTGTAATCGTAGCAGGACTCGATATGGATCACTCAGTGAAATGTTAATAATCTATTAGGATTCCATATCCATTGTCGCACAAACCCTGTAGAAAACCCTATCCACTTCAGTACTCGACAGAAGAGTTGATTTAGACCCAGAAGAGGTTCATTGAGAAGATTTTCTGTTTGGAAATAAATGAACTGGGTCGAGACTTTTGAGTTCACCAAGTGTCTATATCTCTTTAGGGACATCGGTGAGAAATTCGCCTAAACTTCCGAAATTTCCAGTCATCCATAATGAAGTGATGACACCCGGAGTCGAACTAGGAAATAAGGCTGAGTAGAAATTCAATATGTCCATACGAGGAGAGAACCCTAGGTAACTACCCGAAGGAAACCAACGCCGATACCAGTCAAAGATACGAGGCAGACAGAGGGAGCCAATGCATGGAACCCGAGAAGTGTGTTTACCTCATGTTCGTCACGCTAATACACCCATAAAATAATACAATTTGGTGAGTTGGTGATTACACTACTCACGCTATGTGTTAGGCAAATCGCCTTTTTTTTCCGTTGCAAGTAATACGCTTAGAGAGGATGCACACCTCTGTTGAGGTTGTTTAGCCATAAGCCTTCATGAGCCTCTCTTTCCGCAGTTTCGTTCCGAACTGTTCTCAAATCTCTCCAGGCCGAAGAGTGAAACCTTTCCCAGTATAAAGGTAACTTAGTAAGAATGACTCGCATCTTATGGCCTTTTCCGATACTCATACTCCTGCCTTGATTTCCAGGACTACATCATAGGGATGTAGGTCGACACTCAGACAACCAATACCCGAGGCATGGGAAAAATTTATGCCTAATATAGTCAGGACATATATGTCCGGGGTTAGCCATCGTCTCTCATTATCTTGTGTTCCTTTCCATGTAGGAAAAACCATGCCTCCAAAGAAGCATAACCAGTCCACAAGCAAGAAACCTACTCTCTTATTCGATGAAGCTACGTTTCAAGCTGCAGTCTCGGCAGCCGTAGCAGCTGTCATGGCTCAGCTGAGTGCTAACAATGCCAATGTTAGCAAGAGCCCTATCGGGAATTCCGATCCCACGAATGGACAGCAGCAGCAGCAAAACTCTGTATACCCAGCCACTCAAGAACCTCACTCAAATCCACTGAAGAGAAAGATCAAAATCGAGGAGGGAAGTACCTCGACTCAAGGACCTTCTGAAGGGCAACGAGCTGAGGCAGTCAATACCCCTGCCAACCCTTCCATCCCTACTTCAAAAAGACCATACCTAGGAAACCTTCCCCACTGCGGCAAGTGTAGCTACCATCATCACGGTGTATGCCGAGAACTCTATTGTGCTAGGTGCCACATGTTGGGGCATACTGCTCGCGTCTACAGATTCCCGGTTGAGTTCATTACATCAACCACCAATTTGATGGCCAATCCAGTTTGTCATCTATGTGGTGATATTGGACACTTCAAGAAGGACTGCCCAACAAAAGGAAAGAACAAAGACACAGGAGGAGCCTAACTCTACTACTTACGGAGAAGCATCAAGAAACCCGGTGGAATTTTTGGTACGTCTCTCGATCTCAGATAACTAACCGTGAACATAAAAAGAGCTAATTCTAAATGTAATTATTTCCCGTTAAGGCGAAAGTCGCAGCACTGTTATAAAATTTAAAAATTCATCAGGTAAAACTATAATGGCTAAACATATACGTTACGGCCATGTATAGTTAAGATGGATAGACCTAGTGTGAGTGAATGCCGCCTCATTTCCTGTTCCTCGTTTGGTTGTGGATTTAAGGCGGAGTTGCTCAGTCAACAGTCGTCCCCATCTTAATTATGCATGAATAGTATATGTGAGGCAATTATAGAAATGCCTCGTGAGAACCCATTCATAAAAATGTACTCTATTCAGAAAACACTCAGGACCCTTTATAGTTCCGTGTCAACTCTATCGGTCCAAGTATCCGCAGCAGCGATACACAGGACGAAACCTGAAACGCCTAGAACTTGTGTGCCTGTTTGGCGCATGACTCTATCGATCCTCATTTTATATCATGTCGAAGTATGCCAACTTCGACGACTCTATCGATCATGGTTTGACGTAGTGCAACCATGTGTAAATCCCTAGTGCTATGTAAAAAGAACTTTCTCAGTAAGCCATTTCGGCAGATAAAGGTTCTTCCAAACCTAAAAATAATACAAATAATCAAACCTAATGTGATCCGTCAGTCATCCCTCTTATCTCAAACCTTCCGAAGTACCCAAGAGAAGGGTACTACGCGCTGTTGACCGACTCCTCTTAGTCATATGGAAACCGAAGCGAAAGACACTGCAAGATACTCCATAAGACAATAACCATCCGAAGCATACTCCATAGATTCCTCAGTAAGATCCTTCGCACCTCGCACATCAGGTTCGTGAACCCAGAGGATAGAACTCATGGGATTGACCACTATAACCAGGTATATGCACAAAGGTGGTATATAGTTGAGATCAAAAAGATTTAAGATGTGTGCTTCCTCCGTAGTCCCTGTTCCTCGTTGGGTTGTGGGTCTGGGGTGGAGTCGCACAACTGAACATCCTGTTGACCTCAATTATATATGGCCTACATACACCAAGTATTAGTGGTTAAGCCGAGTATGAGATCTACCACGAACCTCATAGTAAAGCCCTTCATCATATTCCATAAAATAGAAGCTGAAGTCAAGAGAACCACTGTGGGTTGAGCTACTATAATGACCACAAATCCGAAATTTTTTGTCATACTAGTTAAGCTCACATGATAACTAACACCCTCAGTTAGTAAAGAGATTAAAGTCCGAGTAATGGAACCCTATACTCACTAGATTTGACCTAGACCGAGAAATCTCAGAACCTTCGGAAGAGTAGTTACAGTAGATGCTCGCACTACTCAGGCACTTCGTCAACCCCGTTATCGACGAGCAGGGCCTAGGATCCTTCGACCTCTCGCATGGAGGAAATCGTCGTCGCCCTGTTGACGATGGACTTCATTCTCCAAAGTAAGCACTAGAATACCGAGAACCACATGATAATCTCCACAGCCAAGAATACTTGGTCAAAGTGCGAAAGTAGTTGCGTTAAGCCTTATAACCCAGATCCGGAAGAGATTATAGACTTGGCACCAGTCTAGGTGTTAGTCGATGGGTTATACAAGAGCAACTGCTTTCCGCACTGAAATACACCAACGTCTTAGAGATTCAATGGACTACTAGGTGTTCCACGAATACTATTTCGCGCAGAAATAGTAGAACCACCTCCCGGGATAGTCCAACACTCGTCTGGTGAAACCCTATCTCCCCGACCCTGAGGGTTTCCGCTAGGAATATCTTAAGATTCATTAGTGCAGGTTCATTTTGCACAAGATTAAGATAGCCACTCTATAACAAAAGATACTGTAGACACACAACCCACCCGATGATCTAGAAAGTCTCTAAAAGCCACTTGACAAGAAACACAAAACAAAGGACAACCCGAGCTTCCTAAGAACCAACCTGAAAGACTACACATCCAGTAGGAGAGAGAACGTTAGGAACTTCAGAATGGCGATCACGCCAGTGATGATCTTGCCATAGAAGTACACTATGTTCTAAGTACTGAAAAGCTCTACCCTTCCGAGAACTTAGGACCATCCAAGATCCTCATAGAGATTGGGTCCAACCCTCGTCAGACCACTACTACTTTTGGATATTCCACAAGTTTCACACCAGGTTGATCCACTCCTTAGACTTGATAAGTGTTTCCCGACTACACCTTTCGTATCCCACTCATCCGGATAGAAACCATTGAGAACCCTAACTTCGAAGACATACCGGTAGGAAATCGCTAACTGCACGAGACGGAATCTGCATCCCATAGGTGAAGGTTTGTTGGAAGGACAGACACAGGCCAAAGTTCACTTGGGAGTGCGAGGACAGGACAAATAGGAAGTACCCTCCTTCCTCTACTCGTTTATTCATACCTACTTCCTTGCCTAAACCTGAATTTCGGGACGAAATTCCCTCTAACGGGGGGATGATGTGACAACCCGAAATCTATTCCGTCAGTTTTAACCTTTTTCCGTTAAAAAGCTTCGTTTTATTTAACTGTCCGTTAACCTCTTGGAAGAAGTTAATTATATTGGGACTATTATAATGACTTGGTAAGGGTTGAAACAAACTAGAAGCACCCACTAGATGCCCTTAAAAATGTTTAGTTACAACCAAGTCAAAATTTGACCGTTAAATCGGGTGCGACCAAAAAGCCTCATTTAACTGCAGTATCGGGTAGATTTCCACTAAGCCCCAACTCCAACCCCTATATAAGGGTGAGTGGAGTCCATTAGAGACTTTTTATACTCTCCCCACTCTCTCTCTCTCTCTCTACAACTTAATATCGAGCCAAAAATCGTCCGTTTCGAGCCCCAAACGAGTAAGCCACCTATCCTAACTTGTTAAATAGCTTATCTAGCCTGCAAATATGAGTTTAAAACATAAAATAGGGACAAAATTGATGTGTTTACGGCCCAAGAACACTCTTGGACCGTAAACACCATATAATGGGGTTTTTAAGCCCCAAAACCCTTCCAAATTGCCCCTAAGGCTTAGATATGGCTTTTAGGCTTACATATTCGGACTTAGAACACCTTGGAACGAGTTTTTGGAGAGTAAACTTGAGTTTAATGCCCAAGAACTTGCTTGGGCCGTAAATTCCCCTTCATGGGGAGTAAACTCCATTCCATGTGTTAGAAATGCCCTAAACACCCCCTATGGCCTTGGAAAAATAGCTTGAATGCAATACCATTGTTATAAGGGCCTTAAACTTCAATAAAAATAAGGGTATAGGAGTTCACGGCTGTGAACTCCCATAGAGGTGCTTCATGGGCCGTAAACTCCCATTAAGTGCCCAAATGGTGCCCTAAACTCCCCATTTGACTTGGAAAAATACATAGGATTTATTCTCACTCACTTAAGCCCTTAAAACACCCAAGAAAGATGTCCTTGGGAGCTTACGGCCGTAAACTCCCTTGGTTAGGGCCGTAAACTCCCATTTGGTCCATTTAGGTGCCTTAAACCCACTCATGCACTTTGTATTTGGACCTAGCATAAATCTACAATTGATATAAGGCCTTTAAGCATCCTAGAACACCCTCACCATGAGTTTATGTCCGTAAACTCATGGGGAGTTGTCCCAGGGCCGTGAACTCTATTTATAGAGTTTACTCTGGGAGAGTAAACTCCATTCCTAAGCCATTCACACCCTTAAATGTTACCTGGGACACCCCAAACACTTAACCAAAGTGTTTTCCGCTCCTTAGAGTGTGTATACTTGTTTAATTAGCATTAAATGTACTAATTGTATGTAAACATATGTTATCATATGTTAAATAGGTCACTAAGTGTGCCCAAGTCTTTACTTGAAACCGAGCACCCAACCGGCACCTTCGTCGGATCCACTTACATCAGGTGAGTTCATACCCCTGAATGAACCTTTTAAACATTTTTTTACATGTTTTATAGGGGGAATACAAGTTAAACATGCCAGTTATCATATCAATAACATGTGATTGATAACCTGCATGCACAAGGATTTACTACACTGTAAATTGTTTTACCAAGTATGAGACTATAAATGGTTTTCTAAAATGGTCTCACTTGTTCATATCTCTTACTTATATTGATTTATCAAAGTTTCAATAAACTTGTTTATAAATGTTTCCCAAAGGATTTCTAAAGGTTTTCAAACTTATTTTACCAAAGAATACTAAGTTGCGATTTTCTTAAGTATAAAGGTTTTTCCCAAGTTTTCATCATGGCTTTCTTTCATGTTATATACCCTCACTTGTTTGATACCGACGCTTTACTTCTACTTAGTTTAAACTCCTATTTGATACGCTTTTACCTAGTGATGCGCTTCTTCTTCACTTATACTTGATTTCGTTTCCGTTTCACTTATACCTATTAACGATTCCACTTCAGGGTACACTTATATTTGATGACACTTTTGCTTCACGATTCGCTTACACATCACGAGTCGGTTATCCCACACTATTCGTTTACACTTCACGATTTGGTTATTCCACACTATTCGTTTACACTTCACGATTTGGTTATTCCACACTATTCATTTACACTTCACGATTTGGTTATTTCACAGGATTCGCTTATACATCACGATTCAGTTATACATCACGAATTGGTTATACTTCACGATACGTCTCCACTTGTTACACACTCAAACGTAGTTGGATGTATGCCTCTTCTTGGATATATGTATATAAATAATGATTGAAGGACTTAGGAAGGCTTGTTCGCCCTATTTCCTTTTCTTTGTTGAGATGTGGTCTGGTGGGATTGGATGTCCGTCCGAAGGTCGTTTGATTCATTAGTCATATATTATGTATACACGCATAGACATACAGGTTTACATTAGTCAGTTCGGTTATGAGTCTCTACCGCTAGTTCAACATTTATATTGGAAACCCACTACCCACTATTTGGGATGCATCTTCGGGACACGGCCTTCTCCGTCGTCTAGTTGGTAACCAGAGTCTGCTATAGGGAGAGCGGACATTGTGTGTATAGATCTATACGGGATTGACACCCCCGCAACCTAACTGCTAGCTACAGTCCATGGCCTACCAAGCCAAGGGGTGACAAATGTCATATTTTATATAGACGCTTGTAGGGCGTCAAGTACTCTAGTGACGGTTAGTATGGTTATGAGTATCCCAGGTTACCTTATAATTCATGGCCTTAAGGTAACGGTATTTCACACTGTATTTACACTGTATGCTGGAAACCCATTCTCAGAGTCACACTGTTTTAGACCTTACTAGCTGTATCTTTCATTTGATACTGTCTGGGGTCCGTATTCTCTGTATAGCCCTTTCCAGTTGTACCTTTCATTTGGTACCGTCTGGGGCCTGTGTCTCCCTTTGTTAGACTGAGCCAGGCATACCGTTCATTCGATACCCTCCTGGAGTCTATGATTCCTTTTTCCTTAGTCAGCAGTCTTCACTGCTGAGGCATATGTTATTTCCCTTATTTCTCTTGCTTTCTTTAATAATCAAATTATGTACTTTGATAATGATAGCGATTAAGGGAAAACTACTTTTTACCACATAACTCCGTCCAGTCTTGGTAGAAGACTGCTTTTATTAAAGAAAATATAGGATTTTTTGGAAAAGACACTAATTTAATGGATACTCTAAAACTACCACTTTTATTAAAGTTATTTGAATAAAATGACACTAAATACTTATGAACTCACCAGCATTTGTAAAAATGCTGATACTCGGTTTTCAAATAACTTGTATTCTCAGGTCAGCATTAGACAGGTACCTCCCCGGAGCTTTTGATGAAGACAATTTAGTACCAAGCTGCTTTTATATCATTACCTGTATTACTTTGATGTATTGTAATGAAAACCCATGTAAAACTATTCTATTAATGCAATGATTGTTGTACTTTGATTTACTATACTACATATGTTGTGATACTTGACATGATGTCATCCACCCCAGAACGTTTCCATCGTTCCGGTTTCGGGGTGTGACATACTAGGCCTAGAGTAGAAACCCTAATTTAGGGTGTGACCCTATTTAAACGATATGATGGCCTCATTCCTGGCCACCATTTCTAGACACCAAACCCTCCTAACCCTAAATCTTCGTTCTTATAGATTGTGAGTGCATTGGAGAGCTTGTGATGAGAATCTTGTGTTCTTGAAGTGGAGATGAAGCTTTGGAGAAGAAGGAGGAGAGTCCAGGCTTTTGGATCTGAGCTTAGCTGTATGGAAAGCTTCACTTAGAGGTATAAAGCTTCACGCTTTCTCATTCTTTTGGTTTGTGCAATCATATGGAGTATTTTAGGGTTTTGTCCCAAAATATGGAGACTTTATGAGATAATAAGCTCCAAAGACCTTGATCTTGTTGCATTAATGTTTAAGTCCATAACTATAATTGGTAAGACTTGACCCGACCCGGCATGGTCCATTTGGGTTGCATGGCATCATGCACTTGGATAGACTATAATGAGAGAAATAACACTTAAGGTTGATTAATATATTATAATCTCTAATAAATTAATAGGATTACTTAATTAGTATTGATCAAGAATTAATCTAGAATTAATTAAGTGATCAAAAGAAGACTAATTAAATATATGGGTTGATTGTGTAAATCATCCATACTTGTATAGTGGGCTAATGCTCCATGGATAATCAAGCTGGGCTAAAACCGATAGGATGCTCCATGGTGTATTTGAACCCATGGATCCAAGGAAATGGAAGGTCATGACAATTAGGGTTTACCCTAATTGTAACAACTATATAAGATCATATTCTTTGGGAAAATCGGCCACTATGAATAATAAGAAAGGGCTAGCCGATTTTAGTAGTGTTCAAGTTTCTCTCAAGTTATTTGATGTTGTGTGAACAATTTGAGGTGTCACACTTGAGGCACTAGGCACTCAAGCTTCATGAAGAGATTCTACATCAAAGAGGTATGTATTCAATCTTGTGATATTCATTATTTTGTATGCTAGATTAGGATAATACCTTGGATGTTCATAATTGCATATATAATAAAGAAAACATAGATCCAAGGTATTTAGGGTTTCATGTACACTTAGGAGTGTTAGAATGCTCAAAACCCAACAGTGGTATCAGATCCTAGGCTTGTTTTCTTGTTATACTTGCAAAATTGGCTTAAAAAAATCGAATTTTGATGTTGTCTGCTCAGCAGACTCGCCGAGTCCTCTGATGGACTCGCCGAGTCCAAGGCAAAATGCATCCAACTCGTCGAGTTGGTTCGTGCACTCGATGAGTTGGACCCCCTGACAGCATATATTCGATTGTTTTGGATGGAATTGGACTAGGAACATTACCCTAAGATGTTTTTGAGCTTATAAACTTGTTTTTGATGTGGTAATGTTCATGCTAATCCAATTTCTAAGATAATTGTCATAATTTCAAGATTTGTATTAGTTTGTATGTTCATGCTAATTTCTTGAAGATTGATGATTTGAATTATCTTGTTCTTAGATTAATAGAAAAGTTGTGTGAAATAGTTGATTTCAATCCATTTTAATCTAAGAGTTGATTCCAAAGTGTGTTTTTGTAACTTGTCCTCAAGTTATATGAAAAATCACATTTAAGAATCATAAAACTCATAAAAGTTTGCAAAAGGTTACAAAATGAAGAGTCTAGTTCTAATTAAATGGTTTTATGACTCCATAACTTGTCCTCAAGTTATGGAGGTTCAAGAGTCTCTTCATTAAATAATAAATAAATAAAAAAAAATGTAACCTTAATTAGTTCCATAAGTTAAAATAAAAAAAAAGTTATTTTTTTTATTAATTAGTTTAAAGTCTTTCATAACTTGTCCTCAAGTTATGGAACTTGAAGAGTTTTTAATTAAAACTACTTTAAACTCATAAGTTATGAAATTAATTAGTTTTGAATAGTTTCAAAACCTGCCCTCAAGTTTTGGTATTTGAAAAAGTTTTCTCTTATGAATACTTTAATTCCAAGTTAAGCCATTAGAATTTTAAAGAGTTAAAATTCAACCCTTATACTTTATAATATTATAAGTTAATAATATTTATATATATGTATAAGAGTAAAGTCAGTCTTACCGATAGTAGGCCTCATTGACGAAGCTGGTCTATAAGGGGGTATAAGGTTACTGCATATAAAATGGCAGTTTAATGGGTGTCCACTCTCACCCACCGCTTCCTTGACCGGTGGAGGGTCGTTAGCCGAACGCGTAGGACAAGAACTAGAATTCTCCCTTCATTAAAAGTATTAATGATAAATACTAACTTACTAAGTAACTAAACCATTTATAAATACCCAATCTTAGTTACTTAGGAAAATATGAAGAAGGTGCTAATCCATGAAATTACACTTTGCACTTGGTTTAAGTCAGTTAGTGGAGCATGTGTGGTTAACCAGTACACTAACTCATATTTAACAAGGTAGGCAAAGGGTAACTTAATGTTTATCATAGTATCGATGGAGCGTGTGTCGTTAACCGACACATCGATTGAGGGGTAAACACTTAAGGGTACCAAGTAATTTGCATGGTTACTTCACACCTTGTTTTGTGATCCTCGGCATCCCAGTCACAAAACCTGAAGGGCACACTCGAGATTGAAACATGCCATTGAATAGTTCAATGAATCTCAAATATTTAGGAGTTTCAAAACCAATTCAAACCTAATAATACATTTCATTTATCTTGGTGGAAATTGGTGAATCGTCATTCACCTACCTTCAAATATTTTATAGCTTGGATTACGGCATCCCTCTTCCAAGTTATATAAGTATTGTGTTGGGTCCTAGCCTTAATATTTCATATTGGGTGTTATATTAAGGACTTTAAATCAACTATCTTGAATATCTCCCAAAAGATGTCTGGTTTAGACATTTATGATCTTCCCAAATCTCTTGAAACAAGCTTTCCTAAATGAAGATGATGTCCCATGGAAATCATACTTCATTCACCTCCTCCAATTATTCTCCCTAACCCACAAGTCCTTGATAAGTTTAAGGTCACTCAAGCCCTATTGGCAAGTAAAGGTCTATGTGTGGTCACATCTTGGAGATGTAGTCACATATTGACAAGCCGGGAGAGTTGGGTGTCAAAGTCTTGAGAAAGTTGGTGGTTCAATCACTTTCTAAGTCACATAGTGAGTTCCTTTGGGACTCCTATGAAACAGACTATGACAAGGACCTTAATGATCTTATCTATTTGCTAAGATCAACTTCCTAAAACTTTATGGACATTGACAATGATGACATTGGATGTCCAATAAAGCTCTTTCTTCCCAATGAAAAGGGATCGACCATATTCAACTCGGTTGACCAAATGGTAAAGAGAAAAACTAAGTCTGTGATAGTACCAGTGCCATTATCAAAGATTCCATATGATAAATTGCCAAAGGAAGGAGAATTGATTGCGAAGCTGCCAAATTTACCTGAAAGATCATAAGGCTGGTAAAGTTAATAAGTTTGAATCGCCTTCAGGTAAAGTCCACTATCTAACTCTGTTAAGTTTCTATTCCAAGATTCTTGATAGATGATGTGACTGGGTCACATGTTGATGTTTTAAGAATCAAAGGGAAAATGAAGGAAACTTAAAGAAAGAATATGTTGAATCTGATCGCGTAGATGGATTTCTATCGCATAGGTTGAAGATCGGATTCTTGAGCTACTTCTTAGGAGTTATGATATATTGCTTAGGAATAGACAACAACAAAGTTTTCATGTGCTATTGCACTGTAAGGATAGTTTTTTCGCAAAAATTTTTTAAATAAAAGGAAAAAATTTTGATTTTATTTATTTTAAAATATCCTTACAGTGGCTTTTGTGAAAAGTTTTGCTGCTTATAAGATTCCATTAATAATAAGAGTGGAAATATGAATTTGATTCTTTCATTTGTGGTAGTGTCTAAATTTACCAAATAAGGAAAGATTCTCATCACCCAACTTTCAATTGGACTGAAACTTGGAATCATGCAAGTTGTATAGCATGATGGATGAGAACTTTCAAGCATTGGAAAAATTAAGACTAACTACTTGTTCACATGGATGTGTGAGTCAAGTAAAGGACTAAGGGATCGAGTACACATTCTTGTGCACTGGTTAAGTCCACCACAAAAGATCGATAAGACTATTCGTCAAAATTTACTAAAGCTTAGTAAATATGGTTATACTTATAGGCTAAAGTATAATTTTGAAACATTGGAAAGTTCTAATGTATGGCAAAGCGAATAAGAAGCATCAACTTAGGCAGAAAGATAAAAGCCTCTCAAATTTGAAAAGATAGGAGAGTAGTTTACTATCATGTTATATAATCATCTTAATGATTAAGAAACCTTATCACAATTCATCCTCTAAGTGCACTCTGGGAGGCAAGGAGAGGAGCTATGGATTGTTGAAGTGGTCAAATCAAGAAGATGATTCATACTTCGTTAAAAAAAAACAATTCTTAGAGTTATACTACAAGATTGTAACTTGAGTGACATGTCTTAAAGAAGGTTTAAAACACTTGTCAAATGTAAGAGTAAAGGTTTTCTACTCTTGTACATTTGAAATTGGTAAGTTGTGAAGTTTTGGATAAAACAAAGACCAACTAAGGCCGATTGTGTGAAGTGTTTGTCTTGATTAGAATCCACACTATCTCTTGGATGTTTAACAAGGGAGTCTTATATGTCAAGAGGAAAGTGGGAGTCTTAAAGGTCTTTAAAAGAACTAATCAAGAATAAAACCTGAAGTTCTTCACTAGTACACGACTTGAGGTTTACAACCTATCATGTTGACATATTATGTGCTCATTCCAGTTAAAATTGGCTTTGCATATGAGTTCTTAGAGTTCTCAATTGGTTGCACAACAACTTGGAAGCAATGGTAGGCCCTTGAGCTGCCAGGTGGCAAGAAATTAAGATTGAGTTCAGTCCATATGAGTTTGGATTTGTCATTATCCTATCTTGTGACTATGGTTTTGACAATTCCATGGATAAGAACACATGGACCATTAAATCTAAGTGTCATAAGGTTTCTCTCCGATTCATGAAAATGATGGTGAGGAAACACTTTCACTAAGTAGATTTTAGCTAGATAGCAATTGTGATATTTGCATTCTCAAAGTCGTTAGTGGAGCGTGTGTGGTTAACCGGCACACTAACATGGACTTGTGAGAAGTGGCAAAGGTCTAAACAATCAAGACTATGATTACGACATCCCTTTTCATAGTTCTTAAAATTGTTTAGACACACCTGTGAGCTATCTAAGATAAGGTTTATGATTATGATAAAGTTTTATCAAAGCAATCTAGTATCAGAAATCTGAACTTTGGTAAGAAAGTCAATATAGTATTGATTTCTAGAAGTCCAGTTGATTTCTGAATACATGTCAAAGCTAGTGGGAGCATAAGTGTTATGCTAATAATCATCATGTTAGTGGGAGCATGATAATTATGATAAGTATTGCAAGTTAGCAATGTTAATTATAGAAAACAAAAAGTTTCAATCGGGAAAGAGTTGTTTTGCTATTTAAGGGAGAGGAATTTATACTTCATCTCAAATCTAAAAGCTTAGATTGAGGTTTTAATCATATTTAGTCAAGGATATATATATATATATATATATATATATATATATATATATATATATATATATATATATATATATATATATATATATATATATATATATATATATGAATTTCATGTTGGAATGGCTCAACATAAGGAAATTCTGTATATGGGTCCATTATTTGCGTTCTAAAATTCGATTATGATTACGGCATCCCTTTTCATAATCTGAATTATGAGAACTTGGCAAATTAAAATGGAAATAGTATAGCAAAAGACTGGTTTAGTCTTTATGTGAGACATTATGAATCGTGTCCCATATGCTTCGGATATAGGATCGATTAAATGTGCTATATTCATCCTTTCTAAAATTTTCCAAATGTCTGGGGCATTAAGAAGGGAAAAGGTCTAGAATTGGATATGACTAAAACGATTAATCAATTGTCGAGGAAAATCTAAGGTTTACCAAATATTGGTTTCTCAAGGACAGTTGGAAGTATAGTGATAATTCTGGACGGACCATATTGACATAATCTTTAAGTAGGCAACTCTTGTTCAGAAGTGATAGTCAAAATGGAATCTGGAAATGTTTCAAGGTTAGAAATTATTCAATTTGTGTAAGATTAGGAAACTTAATGCAAGAAGGATGTTTCCAAGGAGTTGATCTCCTTTGGAATGCCCTGTAATGTTTGTTGTCAAATCTTTGTGACTTTGTGCATAATCATTACAAGAGAATCATTGCATATAAGTTGAGAATCTAACAGATTTAGTAAATGACATGAATTTGAAATTCATGCATTTGCAGTAAGGATTTGGAACTGTGAAAAGAGGATCATTCGAGTTATGTTTAATTGATCTATTTCACAAAGTAAAGATTATAGACAAACATAGTATGCATACTTGGTGTATGGCATGACTAGTGTTTAGAAAACATAGTGTACATGCCTGGAGCATGGGACAACTATTGTTTTAAATTCAAGAATAAAGTTGATAGCTGAAACAGGATACAATGAATAATGTGGAATCATATGGTGATAAATAAAAGGTGTTTTATTTATATTCATAAGTTCCGAGACCATATCAGATTCAATTGTTCTTGTGTTTCAGGATAGCTTCATTTTATTTACTTCTTTTTATAGTTTTTTCAGCACAATCCATCTTATTTTAGTCAATCTTCATGCATATTTTCTTTTTTTGTCATTTTTCTCCTTCACCGGGTACTTTCTAGTTTTTGAGCTTAATTGTAGGATTTTCCGAAGACTATTTGTTATTGGAGGCTTAGAAGGATGCGGGACTCATGGAGGCATGTGATTTGCTTGCGGACTTGAAGTGGTGCGACTGGGCTAGGTGCATGCGTAAAAGAAGAAATCAATTTGGATCTAATTTATGGGCAAAGATGATGATGAGACAGCACGGAATCGAGCTACAAGAAATTTTTAAAAGGCTTTGGAATGGCAAATGGGTCTTAAAGAGTTATGGCTATGGGCTGAAGTTGAAGAAATGAAGATTGGGCTTAAATGCATGTTAAATGTCCCAACTCTCACATTCAGCGTGACCCACGGGGTCCGCGTGGATCCATACGCGGTCCGCGTGAATTGTGCTGAGTTGTTTACGGGTTTTGACTTGTTGACTCTATTTGTGGAAGTTTGGTGGGTACCTTTTGGTCTCTTTTTGAATCTGGAAATTGACCCTCTTTAGCTGGAGATTGGAGGCTCATTTGAAGGGAGAGAACTTGAAGAACACGTTCCATTTTTCTCTCTAAGAAGTTTTGGGAAGATTTGAAGAATATTTGGAAGATTAGTGTAATTTCCTTACATCTTGCATCTAAGACAATGTTTGGTATCTCTAATCCCTCTTGTTTTTTGTTTAATCTTAGCCATGCTTGAATGTTTTGCTTATTTTGAAGAACTCCATGAACTTGTGTTGAATATTTATGATTATATTTTCTATGAAAAATTCCTTCATGTTTATATATCTCTAGTCATGAATATTGATATATGAATGTCATCTTTGTTGGTTAAATTCTTGACTAAGTAATAGGTCTTCAATTTAACAAGCAACAATTAGTTTAAATGTTTGTTTTCATTTCATTTAGACTAAGAAAATATTTTCTCCATAGTGGTAATGAAAGCAATAGATTACTCTTTGGATTTGGTGACTCTTAAAACCTAATGCTAATTGATTTTCACAAAATTACATGCTTCATTAGTTTTGTGACTTTGATTTAGGAAATGTGCTCTGAGCTTCTCTAGTCATTTTAATATAAAAGAAGAGTTGAGGCAAGTTATGCTTATAAATTGCTATAGCCAAGTTAGATTTTAAACACAAGTATTGCACCTTGGTATTCTCATGATTATTTAACCAAATGTTCAAGTGATGAAAGTCCAAAGTCAATCATCTTTCTCTTATTGATTTTACATCAAACTCTTATTTCTGTTGCAATTGTCTATTTAAATCATAGTTAATTCTAGTTTGTTTCAAGTATTTCAAAACATCAAAACCCCCATTTTTAATTTATTATCATATTCCAAGTATTTTTACAAAGAGATTATTCATAGAGTTATCAAATTGAACCAATCTCCGTGGATTCGATCCCTTTACCACTATACACTATTTTAGTGTGTGATATTTAGGGTTATTATTTGTGTTGGCCTCGACAACCACCAAATTTTTGGCACCGATGCCGGGGATTGGTTTATTTTTAATCAATTTGTTTCTCTATGCCCAGATCTCAGCGTACAGGTGACTTGATTTACAACCCAGAAATCGAAAAAGAAGCAAGGAGTTTGGCGAAGGAAAAACGAGTTGAACGTGGTCAAACTTCTAACCCCCACGGGGACCCGGAGGTTGAAACCGCTTCATTAAGTGATATAGAACCCGATTCTAGTCCCGATCCTCGCCAAGAAATTCCCGAAACACCACCCCTACAACAAAATCCACCCTTTATTGAACCAATTGCAATGGCGGATGGAGGAGAAGTTCCCGAAAGACTTTGAGGCAAATGATGGAGACCGATCTTACACAAACTCCAACCGGTATCAATTACCCGGTTTTGGATGGAGGCTCGAAGTTGAATTCAAGTTTAGTCCATCACCTACCAACTAACTTTTCATGGATTGGAGAATGAAGACCCTCATAAGCATTTAAAGATGTTCCACATTATTTGCACTAGCATGAAGCCACTAGGATCAACCGATGACCAAATCAAGCTAAGGGCATTCCCCTTTTCATTGGCCGATAGAGCAAAAGATTGGTTATTCTATCTTCCACCGGGTTCGATCAACTCATGGACTGACATGGCAAGAGCTTTCCTTGATAAATTTTATCCCGCCTCAAGAGTCTCAAGTCTCAGAAATGAGATTTGTGGAATCCGCCAAGGTCAAAATGAGACTTTCCATGATTATTGGGAGAGGTTCAACAACTTGTGCTATAGTTTCCCACAACACCAAATTCCAGAACAACTCCTCATTCAACACTTCTACGAGGGATTGTTGCCAATGGAGAGAAGACTAGTTGATGCCTCAAGTGGTGGAGATGTCTTTAGTAAAACCCCACAACAAACAAGACAACTTTTCAACACCATAGCCGCAAATTCACAACATTTTGGCCCTCACCAAGACATGAAGAGAGACACACAACACAAAGTCAATGAGGTGGGAACATCAAATATTAAGTCTCAAATAAAAGATCTAACATCCGTCGTCCAAAAGCTAGCCATGGGACAAACTCCACAAGTGATGGTTTGTGGAATATGTGCAACAATGGGACATCCTACGGATATGTGTCCCATCCTTCAAGAAGATACGGAGCATGTGAATGCCACGGGAGAGTTCCAAAACTACCACAACAAACCATTCGGGTACCAAAATTTATATAATTCAAGTTGGAAGCCAAATCCCAACGTAAGCTACAACCCAAGACCATTACCTCATAATGCATTGGTTAGACCGTCCTATCCACCACCACAACCTCAATACCAACATCAACAACCACACTATCAACCCAAACCGCACCCTCCACATCATCATAAACAACCTCCTCAATCTCAACCAAGTAGCTCCGGAATGTCTCTTGAAGACATTGTCAAATCTCTAGCCACTAGTACCCAACAATTCAAAAAAGAAACAAGGACTAGTATCTCCAACCTTGAAGAACAAATGGGAGATATAGTTACATCCATAAGCAAGTTGGAATCTCGTGGTAAACTCCCTTATCAAACTGAAAAGAACCCAAATGTCAAAGTGGTGACCTTGAGAAGTGGCAAACAAGCCGGAGAAAGTAGTTCAAAGAAGAAACCAAGAGAAGAAGAGGAAGAAATAGAGATCGTCCCCATTGAGGATCCCATAGCCAAGAATGACGCACAAGTCAGAGTCCCAAAGAAGACTACTCCTCTAGTGACACCAATAGCCACTCACCCACCATTCCCCTCCCGATTTGCAACTTCACAGAAGAATATGGAGGAGAAAGAGATCTTGGACACCTTCCAAAAGGTGGAAGTGAACATCCCTTTACTTGATGCCATCAAACAAATTCCGAGATATGCAAAGTTCTTGAAGGAGCTTTGCACCAACAAGAGAAAGTTGAAAGGGAATGAGAAAATCTCGATGAACGAAAACGCATCCGCGGTCTTACAAAGGAAGCTTCCACCCAAGTGTAAAGATCCAGGAATGTTCACAGTCCCTTGCGAGATTGGAGATGTCACCTTCAGTAGTACTATGCTTGATCTTGGTGCCTCTATAAATGTCATGCCTTACTCGGTGTATGAATCATTGAATGTCGGACCCTTAAGCGAAACCGGTGTCATAATATCTATCGCGGAGTGTCTTTCCTAGAGGTGTTTTGGAAGATGTCCTAGTTCAAGTAAACCAATTGGTCTTCCCGGCGGATTTCTATGTGATTGACCTAGATGAACAAGTATCCTCAAAATCGGGTATAATCTTACTTGGGCGACCATTCTTGAAGACGGCTAGAACGAAGATTGATGTGTATTCGGGAAGCTTGACAATGGAGTTTGATGGTGAAACAATAAGTTTCAACATTTATGACGCTATGAGATATCCTAGTGATGTTTCCTCTTTGTGTTTTGTTGATATTATTAAACCAATGACCCAAGAGTTGTTCGAGTTGTGTGATGATGACATGTTAGAGATGATCTTGAGCAAGGGGTTTGACTGTGCAAAATTGGCCAAGAAATTGAAGCTTTACTCGTTACACCCCGAAATTGAAAGATTAGTCAACAATTTGGAAATCAAGAAGACCACCCAATTTAGTGTGAAGCAGATTGAATTACCTCAAACTCACACGAGATCGCCACCCTCCTTTATCCAACCGCCCGAATTAGAATTGAAGGTCCTCCCTCAACATTTGAAGTACGCGTACTTGGGAGACAACGAGACTCTCCCGATCATCATTTCAACTCACCTAACCAAGTGCGAAGAGGAACAACTCCTAAAGGTGTTGAGGGGACATAAAGAAGCAATGGGTTGGACGATTGCGGATATTAAAGGGGGTTGTATGATTGCGGATATTAAAGGATTGAGTCCCTCCACTTGTATGCACAAGATCCTAATGGAGGATGAATGCAAGCCAAGCCGGGACGCACAAAGAAGGTTGAATCCGCCAATGATGGAAGTGGTCAAGAAAGGGATTTTGAAGCTCCTAGACGCGGGGATGATCTATCCAATATCGGATAGCAAGTGGGTGAGCCCGGTGCAAGTCGTTCCAAAGAAGATGGGAATCACGGTGGTCGAGAACAACAAAGGTATGATGGTCCCCACCCGTGTGCAAAACGGGTGGAGAGTATGTATTGACTACTGCAAACTCAATGCAAGCACAAGAAAAGATCCTTTCCCATTACCTTTCATTGACCAAATGTTAGAAAGGTTGGCCGGGAAATCTCATTATTATTGTCTCCACGGGTATTCCGGTTTTCACCAAATCCCGGTGGCACCGGAGGACCAAGAAAAGACAACATTTACATGTCCATTTGGTACTTTTGCATACCGGAGAATTCCATTCGGATTATGTAATGCCCCGGCCACTTTCCAACGTTGTATGGTTAGTATCTTTTCAAAATACATTGAAAACATAATTGAGGTTTTTATGGATGATTTCACGGTATATGGCAACTCTTTTCAAGAATGTTTGACTAATCTCACAAAATTTTTAATAAGATGCATTGAAACCAACTTGGTTTTGAATTTTGAGAAATGTCATTTCATGGTGAGTGAAGGTCTTATTTTGGGTCACATTGTGTCTAAAAAGGAATTGAGGTAGATAAGGCCAAAATTGATGTTATTCAAAGCTTACCTTACCCGACTTGTGTTCGGGAAGTTCACTCTTTTTTGGGCCATGCAGGTTTCTACCAAAGGTTCATCAAGGATTTTTCAAAGATAACAAGACCAATGTGCCAACTCTTGCAAAAGGAGGTCGATTTCGAGTTCAATGAGGCGTGAAAAGAAGCTTTTGATAAGCTCAAAGAGTTGCTTACATCCGCTCCCATCATGCAAGCACCAAATTGGGATCTCCCCTTTGAGATTATGTGTGATGCAAGCAACTATGCGATAGGCACCGTTTTGGGTCAAAAGAATAGGAGGGCCTCTCACGTGATCTACTATGCATTAAGGACACTAGACAATGCTCAATGCAACTACTCTACCATGGAGAAGGAGCTGTTGGCCATAGTATTTGCTTTGGAGAAGTTTCGGCAATATCTACTTGGCACCAAAGTCATAGTGTATTCGGATCATGCGGCTCTCACGTACTTGATGACAAAGAAAGATGCAAAGTCGAGACCCATCTGG
Source organism: Lactuca serriola (assembly GCF_051521515.1). Taxonomy (NCBI): domain Eukaryota; kingdom Viridiplantae; phylum Streptophyta; class Magnoliopsida; order Asterales; family Asteraceae; genus Lactuca; species Lactuca serriola. The sequence goes on along the minus strand of NC_136409.1, from coordinate 9,028,058 downwards.
TGGATCCTACTGTTACAAGAATTTGACTTGAAAATCCGGGACAAGAGCGGATGCGAGAACCTCGTGGCCAATCATCTAAGTCAGATCACTTCAAATGAAACTCCTCTCCCATTGCGGGACGAGTTTCCGGATGAGCATCTCTTTTCCCTTACTCAATCTATTCCTTGGTATGCCGATATCGTTAACTTTTTGGTCACAAAAAGGTATCCCGACACATTCACACGTGCTCAAAAAGAAAAGTTGAAAATTGATGCAAAATATTGTATGTGGGATGAGCCTTATTTGTGGAAACATTGTCCCGATCAAATCATTAGGCGATGTTTACCCCAACAAGAGCACCAATCCATTTTGCTATTTTGTCATGAATTTGCTTGTGGGGGACACTTTGGACCTAGCCAAACCTTGAGAAAGGTTCTTGAATGTGGATTATGTCACAACCAGAAATTTTGTGTCTTGTAATCATTACACTCAAGTAAAATGTTGAATCAAAACTTAAGAGCATGTATGATGCTTACTATATGACATCAAAATTTTCAATCAAATACAGCATACAAGTAATTCAAATAGTCAGCAAGCAATTGGAAACCCTAGAAGTTCTTTTTTAGTCCATTTTGGACTAGGACTTCCTTATTGGAGTCAAAGGACCAATAAGCTTCCAATTTGACTATCATGGGCTTAGAACCTTTAAATGGGCTTTAATTGGACCCACTTTCATTCATTTTAACATTTTGGGCCATATTGGGCCTAGAATGAAATAAAACACCTTAATGGACCTCATTGGGCCATAACCAACCTAATTAGCCCTAAAGGGCCACAAGAATCATATTCATATTTATTGGGGCCATGAATTGCTCTAAAAGGGCTAAAGGGGCGAAAAACCATTAACTTGGACTCCATGTTATGGGCTTAAACATAAAAGGCCCAAAACTCCATCTCTCTTCTCTATTTCTCGGCCCAACACAAAAAGACAAAAAGAAAAAAAAAAGAGAGAGACTAATTAGAATTAAACCTTGACACATCATTATTACTCAAAGGATATCAAGGTTTAATACATCATATACATCTAGAGCATCTCATGTTCCCATGCAACTTCTCTCTCTCCCTCTCCCTTCTTGTTTCAGCCGAGAGCCAAACCACACACACACACAACATCAAAACTCTTCCAAACTCTCTCAAATATTCTCCTCCTTCCCACTCCAAAATCTCGAAATTTTGCTTGTGCATCAAGAGGATTTCAAGAAAATATCATCACTTCTTGGTAAGTTACACATATCTAAGGATTTTATAACTCTTTTCTCATGATTAGATCCCTTCTCTTAAACATTTGTGGTAATCATGCTCTTAGAATCACCTCAAGGTCAAGATCATCATCAAAGGGTTGCTAAGGCCGAAAATCACCTCATTTTCTTCCATCTTTTCTCCAAAACCGAAACCACACCCAAAGGTGAGCTTCATACTCCCTATTTTTTGGGTTTATAAGTTTTGTGGGGGGGGGGGGGGAATACAAGTGAATGTGTAGATCTATGTGTATTTATATGCCTTGTATGATTTTTATGCTTATAGTTGTGTTTTTGTGTGATTATGATGTTGGATCTAGTCAAAGACCCTTAAAAATCGAGATATACTTTATGTTAAATGATACTAGCATAAATTATATTACTACATACAAGTTATTACAAGAAAAATAACCAAGTTGCTTAGTAACATCTTCTTTGGGTTAAAAACTCATTTTTGGACTCAAAATGTTAAAAATATAAAGTTAAAGGGCCCAAAATGACAAATTACGAATTCTGATGGGTGAAATGAGACAAAACAGTTTCAATAATGTATTTTCTAGAAATATACTCTTTTGAAGGATTAAAAATATAAATTTCAAGCATAATGGGCTAAAAATGACATTTTCGGCCCAATAAGGCCCAATATGCGAAATTTTCCAATTTGAGGGGCTGAAACTGTGTTTTTCTGAAAAACAGTGGACTACTAGTGTTCCAAGTCCTTTTCAAAGGTTAAAAATGCTTTGCATAATTAAAAAGGACCAAAGTTGCAAAAATTTTCCAATTTGGGCCAAAAGTGTAAAAACTGCGAAAAAGGGAGGTTACAGCCGAGAAAACTGTATTTTGAGGGACTAAAACTGTTTTCAAATAAAAATGTGCTGAAAAATATCAATTTCAACAAGTTTTGATATTAAAATGCCAAGAAAAATGGATTAAGGACTAATTCGGAAATTAATTTATTCAAAGGGTTGAAAAGGTAAATTTACAAAATAAAAAGGGGCTGTAAACAGAAAAATTTCAATGTTTAAATCAATACATCCATTGCGATAAAATACTGACACTGCGACTGCCGACAAATCACAATACACAACAACACCAGAAATCGTTATCAAACGAATTGATTCGGTCTCGAATCAATAACAAATCCGAAACTACTAACACGACGACAACTCGATTCATACACGGAAAATTCGGGAATTCAATACACACGTGGGAATATACAGACGTCGATACACCATCTTTGGGCACAAAAGTGTCAAATCTTGTTTGTTGGGCCTAGCTAGCCCAATGACCTGATCTTTAAGCCCGAAGACTACATCCTTAGGAGTTGTTGGGTCTTACATGATCCAACACAGCGTAAAAGGACTTTCAATGGCCTTTATACTATTGGGCCCCAAGGGTCCTTTGGTACTGCCAGTAAAGTCGAGAATTCACAAATGCGAGTCGGGCTAAGCGCCCTTTGCACTCACTATATCCCCGACCGACTAATGGGATTATTGAGGTCTTCGTGCCATCTTTTCTCCTCGGATGTGGGACTACAAGAAGTCAGGGCGGTTGGATTACGTGAATAGTACGGACGACGCCTAAGGGATCGTTAGTATAGTTGTAAAGTGGTCGTTTGTGTTAACGCGTGTTTATAACAGTTCACCATGCACAATAATCCAATGTCGCCTGGAATCAATGACTTCACATACCGCGATGGTACAACAACTATACGGAATTCAAAGTGTTAGGAAAACATCGGGTTTTCCTAGGGTTATTCAATACATATAGTTACGAGATGCACACCAAGTTTAATAAACTCTTTTTACAATTATAGAAACAAACAAGCATACGTACGGATCTTCACAAACTTTTTCATAAACTCTTTTCAGAAAATATCGGATTTTCTGGTGGTTTTCAAAACAATACAAAGCACTTCTTTTCAAACACCGCTTATGAACTCACCAACATTTCATATGTTGACGTTTTTCAAAGTACTTGTATTCTCAGGTAACAGGTAAACCAAGGGGAAAAATGTACTCGGTGATGGCTTGCAGTTTGTTTATCTATTATCGAACAATTTATTTTTTTGGGAATGTAATGTTAAAACAATGTACTAAGTGTAAACTCTACCAGTTGTACTATCTCAATGCATGGTGATGAATGATGTTATGTTTCATATATATTCAATGTTATGGTATTCAATTGAGTCACGACAGCCCTCGGACGTTTCCGCCGTCTGGTTCGGGGGTGTGACAGGTTGGTATCAGAGCTTTGTTTATAGTGAACTAGCATATCTAGCCACACATTGATATGCAACTATAAACCAAAAAGAGGGACTAACATAACTCTGAAGAAAACAAGTAAATAAAACACCCTTTCTTGCATTAGGAACAAGAACATAACGCCGAACCAAACATGATAATGCTAGTATCCCGGTTAATTCAGGACTGTTCTTAGTAGTATCAAGGGGGTGGATGTAGCCTGATCAACTACATTCCCTCCAAGGTATAACTAATGCATGTCCTGATGAAATCGTGATATCTATGGAACCTAAAACTACACCCCTTTATCACCAAAAAGAGAACGTCTGTTTAGTATACATCATAAACGTGGGAGTGATGATAGTTTATACTTTCCCCCAGTCGTCATGGAGGGAGATCAGTCGGGTATCCAGTTCCATCAAGTACTAGTGGCTCACGGGATGCTTGAAGATGAATCAGAAGGGAATCCAGAGGAAGCACACGACGTCCTACCTGACGAATACATAGACACCATCTACGAATTTGGAGAGACCGACGATGACGCCGAGGAAGGGCAAGACCGGGACAAGGATCACATCCCATCGTGTGAGAACGAGGCGCAACCAAACCACCCCGCCCCACCAATGAACCCCCCTAAGGGAGAACCGTTCCCCCGAAGCTGAGATCGCCGTACTGCGACAACAGTTGTATGATATGGAGGCTCGGACAGTGCGAGCTGAGCATGAGAGGGATGAGGTTATTGGAGACATGACGGAGATGGCTCAGTTACTGGCGTAACATTTCGGCATATGACCCCGCCACTACGTAGGACGCAGATCGTCGCGGTTAGGGATAGACTTATCTTAGTAGGTCGTTAGGAACTATGCTATGTACCCCGACTCTATGTTTAAGTGACTACACTACTCATAGAGCCGTTATGCTGTCGAACTAGTGTCACTCATGTAAGCTCATACGAGCAAAATTTTCATATATCAAATGCGGATGATATTAGTAAACTTTTACGTGCTTTGTTATAATATTACAAATTGCTATGTGTTGAGAATCTATGATTGTATGTTAAATGGTAGGAGTGTTTAAGATTTGTACCTTGCATCTAGTCAGTAGGGTCATAACCTCTCAGAAACCCCAAACACTCAACATCTTTCCATTTCATGACAGAAAGATGCCTCACCAACCTACTCGCGGAAACCCTAGAGCAACCCCACCCGAAGTTGACTCCACTGCATTCCAGGCGGCCGTGTCTGCTGCGGTCACCACAGCTATGGCACAAATTCACCAAGGGAACAACGGAGGAGGCAACGGGCAAGGGGCCGGGAGTTCGAACAATGGGATGAATCAAGGACCCACCAAAACGTGTACCTACAAGGACTTTACAAATGCCAAACCACGAACTTTTAACGGCATTGGAGGAGTGATCACTCTGAAGCGATGGATCGAGAAGGTGGAATCGGTATTCGAGATATGCAATTGTCCTGAGCAGATGAAAGTGAAGTTCGCGGCCTGCACTTTTGTCGATCAAGCGCTCACCTGGTGGAACGGACATGTGGAAGCCATGACACTCCCTGTAGCCAACTCCATGACGTGGGCAGAGATGAAAGAAATGTTGATGGCTGAATACTGCCCACGAGGTGAGATTCAGAAAATGGAGCAAGAGCTATGGAACCTCACTGTGCAGAATGCGAATATCGATGCCTACATATCTAGATTTAGTGAACTATCTCTGTTGTGCCCGGGTATGATCACCTCGGAAGGAAAGAAGATTGAGCGATTCATCTGGGGACTAACATCACCAATTCAAGGAAATGTGGTAGCTGCAAACCCCGAAACATTTGGCAGTGCAAAAGATTGGCAAAGAAGCTGTATGACCATAACAACAAGAAGGGTGAGAAGCAAGCGGAGGCTGAAAGAAAGAAGGAAGGTGATGGCAAGAAGGGGAAGAACAATAAGAGGAAGGGGCGTCAGGGCCCCGAGACCTCTAAAAAGCAGCAGACAGTGGCGGTTAACGCTGTCACCGCACCAGTTCCAGCCACACCATGTGCTCCAGCCTCAGCTGCTTCAAATGCTCCCAGACCTTATTACGGTGATCTTCCCAAGTGCAACAAGTGTGGTTTCCATCACAATGGAGAATGCAAGGAGTTGCAGTGCACCAGTTGTAACTGAAGGGGACCCACAGCAAAGTACTGCAGGACCTACCCTCCCAGAACCAACAATAGGGAAACAACAACAACAACAATCGCAACAACAATAACATTATCACCGGCGGCAGCAATGCAGGGCCTAGCCACACCTGCTACGGGTGTGGAAGGACTGGGCATTTCCGCCGAGACTGCCCTAACAACAACAATCCAGGAAATGGAAGAACAGTAAGGATGCTGACCATGGGTCAGGGAGAGGCGATTCAGGACCCCGCTGTTGTTACCGGTACGTTTCCCCTAAACCACACTTATGCATGCATCTTATTTGACACCGGAGCGGAGCGAAGTTTCGTAAGCAATAAGTTTAAAAATTTATTAAAACAACAGCCCCAGAAGCTAAATGAAACCTTTATGGTGGAAATGGCCAATGGGAAAACCGAATCCACCGGGGAAATCTACATCGAATGTACCCTAACCCTTAATCAACACGTCTTTCGAATAGACTTAATGCCGGTATCAATTAGGAGTTTCGATGTGATCATCGGCATGGACTGGTTAAGCCCCCACCGTGCTGAAATTATGTGTCACGAGAAGGCCGTTCGCCTTCGCCTCCCAAATCAAGAAACCCTAGTAATTTATGGAGACAAACCTAGCATGAACCTTCGCCTCATCTCGTGCATCAAGGCACAAAAACATCTACGAAAGAACAATTTGGCATTCCTGGCTCACATAGTGGATAAAATCAAGGAAGAGGTTAACGTTCAAGACATTCCCATAGCATGTGAGTTCCCAGACGTGTTTCCTGAAGATCTTCCAGGAGTACCCCCAGAGAGACAAGTGGAGTTCCGAATTGACCTTGTTCCAGGAGCAACTCCTCTCGCTAAATCACCCTATCGGCTAGCTTCTGCTGAAATGCAGGAATTGTCCAGCCAACTCAGTGAACTCTTGGACAAGGGATTCATCCGCCCTAGTTACTCGCCATGGGGAGCTCCAGTTCTCTTTGTCAAAAAGAAGGACGGATCCTTTAGAATGTGCATCGATTACAGAGAGTTAAATAAACTCACTGTTAAAAATCGCTAACCACTCCCACGAATCGATGATCTATTTGACCAGCTCCAAGGAGCTAGTTATTTTTCTAAAATACATCTACGGTCCGGATACCACCAACTCAAAGTCCGGGAAGAGGATATTCCAAAAACCGCTTTCCAAACCTGCTACGGACATTATGAATTTGTCGTAATGCCCTTCGGTCTAACAAATGCCCCTGCTGCATTTATGGATCTGATGAATCGAATCTGTCGACCATTCCTAGACAACTTTGTCATTGTCTTCATTGATGACATTCTCATTTATTCCCGAAGCGAAGAAGAGGATGGCCAACATCTCCGACAAATCCTAGAAACTCTACGATCGGAGAAGCTATACGCAAAACTCTCCAAGTGTGAGTTCTGGCTCCGAAGTGTGAACTTCCTAGGTCACGTAGTTAGCCAAGATGGAATTCATGTGGATCCCTCTAAGTTCAAAGCTGTTGAAGGATGGGCAATCCCGACAACACCCATGGAAATCCGTTAATTCTTGGGTCTAGCAGGATACTATAGGAGATTCATTCAAAACTTCTCTAAGATCGCCAAACCACTTACCTCGCTTACACAAAAGGGTGTACCATTCAAATGGATGGACAAACAAGAAGTCGCATTCCGAACCCTGAAACAAGCTCTCTGTAGTGCCCTGGTACTGTCACTACCGGAGGGAATGGAAGATTTCGTGGTCTACTGTGACACGTCAAATCAGGGCTTAGGTTGCGTTCTCATGCAACGTGGAAGGGTGATAGCCTACGCATCCCGCCAACTAAAGACGCATGAAGTAAACTATATGACCCATGACCTAGAATTGGGAGCTGTAGTCTTTGCCCTAAAGATTTGGAGGCATTACCTTTACGGTACGAAGTGCACCATCTTCACGGACCACAAGAGTCTCCAACACATCTTGAACCAGAAGGAGATGAACATGAGGCAACGAAGATGGGTTGAATTACTAAACGATTATGAGTGTGAGATCAAGTACGACCCAGGCAAGGCCAACGTGGTAGCTGACGCATTAAGTCGGAAGGAGTACTCTAATCGTCGTACGAAAACTCTCTCAATAACCATTCAATCTCACCTATCCACTCAAATTGCAGTAGTCCAGTCAGAGGCCATGAAGACGGAAAATAGAGCAAGCGAAGCATTGCACGGAATGGAGAAGAACCTAGAAGCAAAGGAGAATGGAGTATACTATTTCATGAACCGTATTTGGGTCCCTAAACTCAGAGGATTTAGGGAGGTTGTTATGAAGGAAGCCCACAAGACACGATACTCCATTCATCCCGGTTCAGACAAGATGTATTTGGATATTAAACAACACTATTGTTGGCCTAACATGAAGGCGGAAATTGCTACCTATGTTAGTAAGTGCCTTACGTGTGCCAAAGTAAAGGTGGAGTACCAGAAACCCTCAGGATTATTACAGCAACCGGTAATCCCTGAGTGGAAATGGGAGGGGATTTCTATGGATTTCGTGACCAAACTACCCAAGACGTCGGATGGACTGGACACCATATGGGTAATAGTCGACCGACTGATGAAATCTGCCCATTTCCTACCAATAAAAGAATCCTACAATATGGAAAGATTGACACGTTTATACATTCGCGAAATCGTGAGACTCCACGGAGTACCAGTGTCTATTATCTCGGACAGAGACAGTAGGTTCACTTCACGTTTTTGGCAATCGCTTCAGAGAGCACTAGGAACTCATCTCGACATGAGCACCGCTTATCATCCACAAACGGACGGTCAAAGTGAACGAACCATTCAAACGCTTGAAGACATGCTTCGCGCAGGTGTGATAGACTTTGGGAAGTCATGGGATACCGATTTACCTTTAGTCGAATTCTCGTATAACAACAGTTATCATTCACGCATTAAGGTCGCTCCTTTCGAAGCACTGTACGCGCGTAAGTGTAGATCACCGTTATGTTGGGCTGAAGTTGGTGACACCCAGCTAGCAAAAGCACTCACGTCGGATAAGGCACTAACGGGACCGGAGATCATTCGTGAAACCACGGAAAAGATCATTCAAATCAGAGCTCAATTACAAGCATCGCGCGACCGACAAAAGAGCTATGCTGATAAACGGCGAAAGCCCTTAGAATTTCAAGTCGGAGATCGAGTACTGTTAAAAGTCTCGCCCTGGAAAGGAGTTATTCATTTTGGGAAGCGGGGAAAACTGAACCCACGATACATTGGACCTTTCGAAATCGTCGCCCGAATAGGTCCAGTAGCATATAGACTGCAACTACCCGCAGAGCTAAACAGTGTACACCCCGTGTTCCATGTCTCTAACCTAAAGAAGTGTCTATCAGATGAAACAATCGCCATTCCCCTTGACGAGATTGAAATCAACGAGAATCTCCTGTTCGTTGAAGAACCGATTGAAATCATGGACAGGGAGGTGAAGCGTACTAAGCAAAGTCGCATCCCAATCATGAAAGTACGGTGGAACGCAAAGTGTGGACCAGAATTCACGTGGGAACGTGAAGACCAGATGAAGCAAAAGTACCCTCACCTATTCTAGTATTCTCAAATCTAGCTTTCAAACAGAATTGCGGGACGAAATTCCCTCTAACGGGGGGATGATGTCACAACCAGAAATTTTGTGTCTTGTAATCATTACACTCAAGTAAAATGTTGAATCAAAACTTAAGAGCATGTATGATGCTTACTATATGACATCAAAATTTTCAATCAAATACACCATACAAGTAATTCAAATAGTCAGCAAGCAATTGGAAACCCTAGAAGTTCTTTTTTAGGTCCATTTTGGACTAGGACTTCCTTATTGGAGTCAAAGGACCAATAAGCTTCCAATTTGACTATCATGGGCTTAGAACCTTTAAATGGGCTTTAATTGGACCCACTTTCATTCATTTTAACATTTTGGGCCATATTGGGCCTAGAATGAAATAAAACACCTTAATGGACCTCATTGGGCCATAACCAACCTAATTAGCCCTAAAGGGCCACAAGAATCATATTCATATTTATTGGGGCCATGAATTGCTCTAAAAGGGCTAAAGGGGCGAAAAACCATTAACTTGGACTCCATGTTATGGGCTTAAACATAAAAGGCCCAAAACTCCATCTCTCTTCTCTATTTCTCGGCCCAACACAAAAAGACAAAAAGAAAAAAAAAAAGAGAGAGACTAATTAGAATTAAACCTTGACACATCATTATTACTCAAAGGATATCAAGGTTTAATACATCATATACATCTAGAGCATCTCATGTTCCCATGCAACTTCTCTCTCTCCCTCTCCCTTCTTGTTTCAGCCGAGAGCCAAACCACACACATACACAACATCAAAACTCTTCCAAACTCTCTCAAATATTCTCCTCCTTCCCACTCCAAAATCTCGAAATTTTGCTTGTGCATCAAGAGGATTTCAAGAAAATATCATCACTTCTTGGTAAGTTACACATATCTAAGGATTTTATAACTCTTTTCTCATGATTAGATCCCTTCTCTTAAACATTTGTGGTAATCATGCTCTTAGAATCACCTCATTTTCTTCCATCTTTTCTCCAAAACCGAAACCACACCCAAAGGTGAGCTTCATACTCCCTATTTTTTGGGTTTATAAGTTTTGTGGGGGGGGGGAATACAAGTGAATGTGTAGATCTATGTGTATTTATATGCCTTGTATGATTTTTATGCTTATAGTTGTGTTTTTGTGTGATTATGATGTTGGATCTAGTCAAAGACCCTTAAAAATCGAGATATACTTTATGTTAAATGATACTAGCATAAATTATATTACTACATACAAGTTATTACAAGAAAAATAACCAAGTTGCTTAGTAACATCTTCTTTGGGTTAAAAACTCATTTTTGGACTCAAAATGTTAAAAATATAAAGTTAAAGGGCCCAAAATGACAAATTACGAATTCTGATGGGTGAAATGAGACAAAACAGTTTCAATAATGTATTTTCTAGAAATATACTCTTTTGAAGGATTAAAAATATAAATTTCAAGCATAATGGGCTAAAAATGACATTTTCGGCCCAATAAGGCCCAATATGCGAAATTTTCCAATTTGAGGGGCTGAAACTGTGTTTTTCTGAAAAACAGTGGACTACTAGTGTTCCAAGTCCTTTTCAAAGGTTAAAAATGCTTTGCATAATTAAAAAGGACCAAAGTTGCAAAAATTTTCCAATTTGGGCCAAAAGTGTAAAAACTGCGAAAAAGGGAGGTTACAGCCGAGAAAACTGTATTTTGAGGGACTAAAACTGTTTTCAAATAAAAATGTGCTGAAAAATATCAATTTCAACAAGTTTTGATATTAAAATGCCAAGAAAAATGGATTAAGGACTAATTCGGAAATTAATTTATTCAAAGGGTTGAAAAGGTAAATTTACAAAATAAAAAGGGGCTGTAAACAGAAAAATTTCAATGTTTAAATCAATACATCCATTGCGATAAAATACTGACACTGCGACTGCCGACAAATCACAATACACAACAACACCAGAAATCGTTATCAAACGAATTGATTCGGTCTCGAATCAATAACAAATCCGAAACTACTAACACGACGACAACTCGATTCATACATGGAAAATTTGGGAATTCAATACACACGTGGGAATATACAGACGTCGATACACCATCTTTGGGCACAAAAGTGTCAATCTTGCTTGTTGGGCCTAGCTAGCCCAATGACCTGATCTTTAGGCCCGAAGACTACATCCTTACGAGTTGTTGGGTCTTACATGATCCAACACAGCGTAAAAGGACTTTCAATGGCCTTTATACTATTGGGACCCAAGGGTCCATTGGTACTGCCAGTAAAGTCGAGAATTCACAAATGCGAGTCGGGCTAAGCGCCCTTCGCACTCACTATATCCCCGACCGAGTAATGGGATTATTGAGGTCTTCGTGCCCTCTTTTCTCCTCGGATGTGGGACTACAAGAAGTCTGGGCGGTTGGATTACGTGAATAGTACGGACGATGCCTAAGGGATTGTTAGTATAGTTGTAAACTGGTCGTTTGTGTTAACGCGTGTTTATAACAGTTCACCATGCGCAATAATCCAATGTCGCCTGGAATCAATGACTTCACATACCGCGATGGTACAACAACTATACGAAATTCAAAGTGTTAGGAAAACATCGGGTTTTCCTAGGGTTATTCAATACATACAGTTACGAGATGCACACCAAGTTTAATAAACTCTTTTTACAATTATAGAAACAAACAAGCATACGTACAGATCTTCACAAACTTTTTCATAAACTCTTTTCAGAAAATATCGGATTTTCTGGTGGTTTTCAAAACAATACAAAGCATTGCTTTTCAAACACCGCTTATGAACTCACCAACATTTTCATATGTTGACGTTTTTCAAAATACTTGTATATTCTCAGGTAACAGGTAAACCACGGGGAAAATGTACTCGGTGATGGCTTGCAGTTTGTTTATCTATTATCGAACAATTTATTTTTTTGGGAATGTAATGTTAAAACAATGTACTAAGTGTAAACTCTACTAGTTGTACTATCTCAATGCATGGTGATGAATGATGTTATGTTTCATATATATTCAATGTTATGGTATTCAATTGAGTCACGACAGCCCACGGACGTTTCCGCCGTCTGGTTAGGGGGTGTGACAGATTATTTTGGCCAACCATGTCACGCGACTCTTACTTGTTTTGCAGAAGTTGTGAACGGTGTCAAATGACGGGAAACATTTCGCAAAAGAACCAAATGCCCCAAAATCCAATCCTTGTTTGTGAAATTTTTGACGTATGGGGGATTGATTTCATGGGCCCATTTCCTGTTTCGTTTGGCAACGTTTACATCTTGCTCGCGGTTGACTATGTTTCTAAATGGGTTGAGGCCAAAGCCACAAGATCGGACGATGCCAAAACGGTTATCAAGTTTTTGAAGTCCAATGTTTTTGCGAGGTTTGGTGTGCCCAGGGCTTTGATTAGTGATAGAGGGATGCACTTTTGCAACAAAATGATGGAGGCTCTATTGAAGAAGTACAACGTGACCCATCGTGTCTCTACCGCCTACCACCCTCAAACAAATGGTCAATCGGAGGTCTCGAATCGTGAAGTGAAGTCTATTCTAGAGAAAACGGTGAATCCGACGAGGAAGGATTGGAGTTTGAGACTTGATGATGCCTTATGGGCCTATCGGACCGCTTATAAGACCCCAATTGGAATGTCGCCCTTCATATTAGTTTTTGGAAAATCTTGTCATCTTCCCATCGAGTTAGAGCACCGAGCATTTTGGGCGGTCAAGAAATGCAACTTCGACATTGACGAGGCGAGAAGGCATAGGAAACTTCAACTTCAAGAACTAGAAGAATTGAGAAATGAATCCTATGAAAACACAAGGATTTATAAGGAGAAAACAAAGCTCTTCCATGACAAGTCCATCACCCAGAAGAATTTTGAACCGGGGCATAGGGTCTTACTTTACCATTCACGATTGAAGTTATTTCCAGGAAAATTGAGGTCAAGATGGATAGGTCCGTTTGTTGTGTTAAAAGTTTTTGAACATGGAGCAGTTGAAATTCAAAGTGAAGAAATGGGGCAAGTTTTTAAAGTCAATGGGCATCGATGGAAACCTTCCTATGAAGGTTTTAATGCGAATATCTTAGAAGTCATCCAATTGGATGCCCCGGTGTACTGAAATCAAGAAGGGAGCACATCTCACCAAAGACGTTAAAGAAGGGCATTTTTGGAAAACTAAAAGTTTTCAACTTTTCTAGTTCCGAATAAATGTCGTGGTTGGTTCATTTTTGGATTTAACATCTTTTCTCCTTCCTTATTGAAAAAAAAAAAAGAATGTTAGAATTAAAGGCTCGGTGTTCGTAATGGTGATAGAGCAAAAAGAATGTTGGAGTATGTCAGCTCAACACACGCGGTCCACGTGTGCTCGAGCCCCTGTCCGCGTGTTTATTGTGACAACCCGAAATTTCCATTCTGTACAAACAATATCACTTCAACAGAAGTTATAGCAATCACAGTTAGTTTTCAGACTTTTCGTGTAAGTTTGAGTAATTCAGGGTTTACACTTCAGGAAATATCAGGAGAGTGGGAGCACTAGGGTTTTGTGCAACACTATTATTCCAACACTCTATTGTATTAGAGATCATTTCAGGAATAAAAATATTTTCTGCCAAAAATATTTCAGGACAATAAATAGAATTCTGAACCAAATTCATTCATTATTCGCATTTCCAACTAGAGCAAAGCCATTTTCTCTCTCACGGATCTTCGAGTTTTTATCCCAAATCGTGAGTACCTCTTTCTAGTAGTGTTAGAAACCTTTATATGTGTTAATAACATGATTTAGAAGTCTAAATCACTAGATTTAGGAGTTTACTCCCCAAGGTGTTCTTGGGCGGTAAACTCCCGAAATGAAGCCTAGACCGACCCTTGGGTTATGCTACTGCCTTAGACTCATTTACATGTGTATTAGGGACATGAAATCAAGCAAAGATCACCCAAGTTTGGGAGTTTACGGCCCAAGAATATCTTAGGCCGTGAACTCCAAATTCAAGCTCAAAATGGTGCTTTTAAGGCACCTAAAGCCCTAGACTTGTTCTCATTTAATCTAAGGCCTTAAACACATCAAAATCACTTATCAAAGTGAGTTTACGGCCAAGACTTTGTACTTGGGCCGTAAACATGAAAGAAGGGCACCAAAGTGTGCCTAATGTCTTCATATGCTTGGAATAAAAGCCTAGAACCAATACCACATGTGCAAGAGACTTGAAAGCATCAAAATCACCTCTTGAAGTGATTTTACGGCCTTGGTAATGCTCCTAGGCCGTAAACACAAAACAAGGGCACCAAAGTGTGCCTAGGGTCCTCATTAGCTTTAAACAATTGTCTAGAACCTATCCTTCAAATGCAAGAGGCTTGAAAACAACAAGAACACCATTCCAAGGGAGTTTATGGCTGTAAACTCCAAAGGAAATGGCCTTAGGGCCGTAAAATCCTCTAAGGAGTGTTCCTAGGCCTTAAACCCTTCCAAGAATTTAACCACCAAGTTGGAATAATTCTAGGAATCATTTGGAACTTCAAAACACACAATACCCCCATGGTTGGGAGTTTACGGCCGTAAACTCAAGAGTTTACAACCGTAAACTCCATGTGTGATGGTATATGGGGAGTAAACTCATATATGGGGTCCTTTGGAACCCTAAACACAAGTGCCTTGTCCCTCAATAGCTTAGATGCAATCCTTAGGGCTTAAAACACTTATATAAAGTGTTTATTGTCTCTAGGATGTCTTAACATTATCAATTAGTGATTTAAGACTAATTGAATGCATATATGTGTGATTATATGTTCATTAGGATCGTAGTGTGTGTACAAGTCCTCACTTGACACCTAACAATCCTACACCGTCCGGTTCATCCGAATCACCGTCTACAGGTGAGTTCATACCCCTAATCAATGTTTTAAATTATTTTAAATGCTTTAAAGGGGGGGAATACAAGTAGAAACCAACATGTTATTAAATCATTGATATGTATTTTATAACTGTGTTTGTCATTTAACAGATTTCACATACTACAAAATGTGATGCATAAAATGGTTTTAAATCTTAAAAAAACATTGTTATCCAATGTTTTACCTTTGAAATGTATATTAAAAATGACATCAAGTCATTGTTAATTATTGTTCAAAACCCATAGGATGTCTTACAAAACCATTTTACATTCTTGAACTAAACTATGCATGTACACTTATATTCTTATATATGTATTGATGTTATAGTTTACAACTTTCATTTAGTTTCGCACACCCTTGAGTAGTAAGAGTGTATAAACCTATTTGAACAACCAATTACCTTCCGGTAAATTATCATAGGGATAATTTGGAGATATCAAACATAATTCCTATTACAAGGAATCACACAAGAGTCAGTTCATTCATGAGTCTACACCAGTACATTACCTGATACATGATTACATTTACATTTGATTACCTGATACATGAGTACATATACATATACTTACCTGTTACATGAACACACTTACATGAATATCATACAGGAACACTGTTACATAGGTGCATTATCCTGTATTCACTTACCTGGATACTTGTACTTAGAACTACGAGGATAATTTATTAGTACTTTCTGTGTAAATTATCTTTCCTATCCCGGTTCAATGGGATATCTAGGCGGGACTTACCATTCCGAACCCCACTGATTAGCACCAGTGGTCGATGACCATCTACGGAGGTCTTAGGTTACTACTTATACTAGGTAGATCGATAACTGGGGCTAACCCCTCTACCCACTTGCTGCTGCTACAGAGGACAAGTGGACAATCTTCGGATGTTCATTAGGTTATACCTTTCGCTTATTGCGATGTTGTGTTACTCCTAGTACCCAACGATGACACTTACATTATTACTTGTTCTGGACAATCTTCGGATGTTCATTAGGTTACATATTTCGCTTAATGCGATGTTGTGTTAGTCCTAGTACCCAGTGACAACACTTACAGTAGTACATTTTCCTGTTTACTTTATTTTGTGATACTTTCACATAAATGATGAGTTAGATTAAGTACTTTAGTACTAGTCCATAGAAAGGAAAAACTATCATTTTACTTACAAAACATTTACATTATCATAACAAAACATTCGGGTCTTGGTAGAAGACTACATTGTCATAACAAATCATTCGGGTCTTGGTAGAAGACTACATTATCATAACAAAACATTCGGGTCTTGGTAGAAGACTACATTGTCATAACAAAACATTCGGGTCTTGGTAGAAGACTACATTATCATAACAAAACATTCGGGTCTTGGTAGAAGACTACATTGTCATAACAAAACATTCGGGTCTTGGTAGAAGACTACATTATCATAACAAAACATTCGGGTCTTGGTAGAAGACTACATTATCATAACAAAACATTCGGGTCTTGGTAGAAGACTACATTGTCCTAACAAAACATTCGGGTCTTGGTAGAAGACTACATTTCATACTTATAGAAAGCAAGGGATTTTCTAGGGTTTTTCATGCTTACATCAACATTTTCATTGAAGGTTTACATGGCCTTCATAATAGATTTTCATAAGCCAGACAATGACACCTTAAATACTTATGAATTCACTAGCTTTAAAGCTGATACTCACTTTCAAAATAACTTGTATTCTCAGGTAATCAGTTAGACAGGTGCGATGGCCAGGTTTTTGAGAAGATGGAGCACAGATAAGACTTGCCTTATCTTGATTATTCATTTTATTGTTGTACATTATGAAATAACACACATGTATTAAAACTCTACTAATAATGCAATGGATGATGTTGTTGCTTGTTTATTATATTTCACTGTTGTGATACTGTACATGACGTCCTCCACCCCTGAACGTTTCCGCCGTTTGTGGTTTTGGGGTGTGACAGATTGGTATCAAAGCATTGTTTATAGTGAATTAAGTATATCAACCCATAAAAGATATACTAACTATAAATACATGGGAGTAAAACACTCTGTCTAAAGAGTTTATACTTTTAAATAATAAAATATTTAACAAAGTATACTTGCCTGCATTCATACTAAAATCAGTGTCATAATGACAAGAACAAAAGTATTGTGATTGTTGAATATCACAAGTAAGCCTGGGGATGTATGGTCAGTCTTAGGAGTGGCATAGCCTGATCAACTATGCTGTTCCAAGGAGTGATTAGCACATGCCCAAGAATGGTTGTCATATGGCAACAAGTCTAAAAACTTACCAACATTGCTACAATGAGAACATTATAACAAAACCTAAATCTAAAATACCATAGGGGTGTTTTGTGTTACTATAAGTACTTTATACTTGAGAACTAAAATGGAATCTTCATTCCTAAGTTGATAATTGCTAAGTAGATACGCTAAAATTATATGTAACTAGGATGTTATAGACTTAGAATCGGTGAAAATTTTTCTTTACCCCTATTCCTTGTAAATTTGGAGTTGAGGTCACTTATTCGAAGGCCTATCCTGTGTTGATTACATATAACTGGTATGCACTTTACAAATAGCGATGGAACTAATGAAGATTTCCTAAATAATTATCTAGATAGTTCGTCTAATAATTATTCTCTTACCCCAATTCTCGGGTAGATAACATGACTGGACTCTATCCCCACGGCAACCTGTACCTTCCGAACGAGGTTATTGCTGGATGGTTTGAAGAAGAGCCAAATAATGATCATCCTATCCCTGTGAATGATCACCATGATGAAGACCTTTCGGATGGTGTTAACTCCGAACCCGATGTTGAATACCTACCCCAGGCAGCTCCCGTTCCAATTCCTAACCCTCGTCCGGCTTTTCATGGCCCGACGCCTCCATGGGTGGAATGCTTGGAAACATGGAGCAAAGGTCAAGATCAACCTATGCCGTTTAATGCAGACCGAAGCCTTTACAACGTAAGTGAAGGGATCTCAGCAGATAGAGTTCTACCAATTCCGATCCATAGAGTTGCCCGAAACGAGATTCAGGGCATGACAGCCTTACAACGTATCGCAGAAGTTGATACAAATGGAGGAATGCATATGCTTCGCACCAGTCGCCTTGAACATGATCGTGAGAGGTCTGAGAGAGACCATGAAACCCTGTTGCAAACACTAGCTGAATCACGAGTCGAAGTCATAGAACTTCGAGTACGCCAAAGGGTGTACGAAAGACACCTACTCGATGTGGAACGCCAACTGGCTGAACTGAGAGTTCACCAGAGGGATGACCGTCGCTAGTAGTAGATACTTTACTTTATATACCTTGTTAGAAAGGAATCGTGTTTCTGTCTATGCCCGATGTGGCATTTTCTATGAAACTATCTTGTACTGTAAGTACTTTAGTTAGGTATTTATACTGTCAGGAACTATCTTCTCTGGATATGATGTAAGACCTTTTTACAAGGTCATTTTCCCGAACTAGTACATCATGAATATCAAAGGTATTGACAGCCGGCTAACTTCTGTGTCATTCTTTATTCAAATACTCTTATCTTACTTTCATTTGAGTCTATTTGAAACATGCTCTAGTCAAGTCATTGGACTATAGCAATTTAACTCCGGAGACATCTCCAAGTCTCTTATAACGGTTGGAATCACGTTATACGCCAACTCGCGACATCTCAACTAGAACAACAAACATCTTGAGACCATTGTAAGAACATACTTCCATTCTGTACTAGGACTACATCATAGGGATGTAGGTCAAACCATCGTGAACATACTTCCATTCTGTACTAGGACTAAATCATTGGGATGTAGGTCAAACCTGATGGGTTTTGAGTATTCTAACACTTCCTAAGTGTACATGCAACCCTAATAACCTTGGATCTATGTTTGTCTAATTTGTCATGCAAAGTTGAATTCCAAGGTTATATTCCTATCTAGCATACATGGGGAACAATTTTAACATAAAGCATAGATATAATAACTTACCTTGTTGTTGCTTGTGTTCCTTGAAACCTTGTGAGCCTAGCACCCCAAGTGTGATGCCTCAAATGCTTCACACAACACCAAATGCTCTTGGAAGAACTTATGAGAGAATACTCACTTCTTCAAAATCGGCCAAGCCCTCTTGTTTCTTAGTGTAGCCGATTTTGGGTGGAGAACATGTTACTTATATAGTGTTGACACATCTAGGGTTAAACCCTAATGTGTCATGACTCTTCATTTCCATGACCCATGGGTTTGTAACTCCCATGGAGCATCCTATGGGTGGAACCCAACTTGATGGTCCATGGAGCTTTTTAGCCCACTATACAAGATATGGATGATTTACATAATCAACCCATATATTTAATTAGTTATCTTTTGATCACTTAATTAATTCTAAATTAATTCTTGATCAAACTAATCAAATAATATTATTAATATATTAGAACTTATAATATATTAATAATCTCCAAGTGTTATTTCTCTCATTTAGTCTATCCAATTGCATGGTGCCATGCAACCCAAATGGACCATGCCGGGTCGGGTCAAGTACATACCAGAAATAGTTATGGACTTAGACACCTTATCCAACAGTCTCCCACTTGGATAAGTCTAATAACTATTACTGCAAGTATGACTTCAGGAACCGATCGGCAATCGTAGCTCTTTACAAGGTTTCTCGAAACTGAGAAAATGATGGTACGCCATTTAAGATAAGTGATCATATAATCCTCTGTTCTAGATATCAGTCAGACAAATACATGGAACAATGTCTTACTTATTGTCCAACATATGTTTCCCGATTTCCGATTTGTTTGACAAAGAACTTCATTGAACACATCAATTTAGTTCTGACCGGGCCCGGTACATAGGTCAAAACAAAATCATCGAGGGGCCCAGATATCAGCTTCTAATCCAAGAAGGAACAGATAAACTTCGACTCATATGTTTGTTCTACTACTCATTGAATTACACACAAGAGCACGATTTTATAACATCGAGTTACCAATGCGTTTTTCGTACAATCAATGCATAACCAACTTGTAAGTAACAAATCATATCTCTAGGTTTAAAGACTTATATGATATTACCGTCTCACGATCACTCGAGATAGAATTCCATGAAGTGATTCCAGTGAGCGTGGGTTGAGTCCAATGCTCAGAACTTATGAGCACTCATGATTGTTGTAGCCTTGTCCCAGACCTCTACAATCAAACATGACAGTCTTGATTCATACCTACTTCCGACATATGACCGACTGTGGAGGTTTGAATAATATGTTATACCAAACAAAATTATTCTGGAAGTCAAAACATGCAAAAGAAATATAGTAAACGATCGACAAGAGATAGCAACACTTTACTCATAAATAAAACACTTTTTATTCATCATCAAATGTCAATTACACTTTACAAATTTCGAGGTTATCTAACTACTAAATCTAATATCATCCTTCAGCCCTATGCTCCGAGCATGCTGGAGATGCTTAACCCGAGTCAGTCCCTTCGTGAGGGGATCTGCCGGATTCTCATCTGATGATACCCTCTTTGCCACGAGGAGTCCTTCTTCGATCCGATGTCTGATGAAATGGTATTTTCTGTCGATGTTTCTGGATCTCCCGTGATCCCTAGGTTCCTTGGCTAAGGCAACAGCACTTTCACTATCACAGAAAATTTCCATTGGCTCTTTAATAGTTGGTACAACTCCAAGGTCTCCAATGAAGTTCCTCAGCCATAAAGCCTCCTTTGCCGCTTCGCTAGCTGCAATATACTCTGATTCACAAGTAGAATTTGCCACTGTCTCTTGCTTGGAACTCTTCCAAGAAATTGCTCCTCCATTTAGGGTAAAGACCCAGCCCGACTGAGAGCGGAAGTTATCCCTATCAGTCTGGAAGCTAGCATCACTATACCCAACAACTCTCAAGTCATCACTCCCACCGAGGGTAAGGACCCAGTCCTTAGTCCTTCGTAGGTACTTGAGAATATTCTTTACCGCAGTCCAGTGTGCCTTGCCTGGGTTCCCCTGAAACCTGCTAACCATGCTCAAAGCAAAAGCTACATCAGGTCGAGTACACGTCATAGCATACATGATCGATCCTACAGCCGAAGCATAAGGTACTCGACTCATTTCTGCTATCTCAGCCTCAGTGCTAGGGCTTTGTGTCTTACTCAACTTGGCGCTACTCTGGATGGGCAACTCTCCTTTCTTGGAGTCTAGCATTCTGAATCTCTTCAGAATTTTCTCCAAGTAGGTACTTTGACTAAGTCCAATTAGTCTTTTACTCCAATCTCTCAAGATCCTTATCCCCAAAATATAGGCAGCTTCACCAAGGTCCTTCATAGCGAAACACTTTCCAAGCCAGGACTTTACTTCCTGCAGGGTTGGAATGTCGTTTCCTATGAGTAGTATGTCATCCACATACAATACCAAAAAGCTAACTATACTCCCACTAGCCTTGACATATACACAAGATTCATCTTCACTCCTAGAAAAGCCAAATTCCTTGACCTTTTCATCAAAGCAAAGATTCCATCTGCAAGGTGCTTGCTTTAATCCATAAATGGACTTCTCAAGCTTACACACTCTATTGGGGTACTCGTTGCTGACAAAACCCTCTGGCTGACTCATGTAAACATCTTCAGCCAACTTTCCATTAAGGAAAGCGGTTTTGACATCCATTTGCCAAATTTCATAGTCATGAAATGCGGCTATGGCTAACAGAACCCGAATAGACTTAATCTTGGCTACCGGAGAAAAGGTCTCATCATAATCCACTCCAGGAATTTGAGAGAAGCCCTTTGCAACCAGTCTAGCCTTATAAGTGTGTACTTTACCATCCATGTCGGTCTTCTTCTTGAAGACCCATTTGCACCCTACAGTCTTTCGACCTGGTACATTCTCAACCAAGTTCCAAACTTGATTGTCATACATGGATTGTATCTCGCTATCCATAGCCTCTTTCCATTTAGCAAACTCGGGGCCTGCCATGGCTTCCTCGTAGCTGTTAGGGTCATCTTGACTTTCTAGTGTCTCATCACTAATAAGTGTCTCACCTTCTGCAGTAATATGGAATCCATAGTAATGCTCAGGTGCACTCCTAACTCTCGTGGAACGCCTCAGAGGTACAGATTCGTCAATTGGCTCAACAGGAGTTTCCTCCTCAAGTTGAGGGCTAGAGTTTGAAGTTCCTTCACCACTTGACTCTTGAATTTCTTCAAGGTCAATTTGCCTCCCACTGTCTCCTTGGCTTATAAACTCTCTTTCTTGAAAGACTCCTTTTCTTGCTACAAAGACCATATTGTCACTAGGTCTGTAGAAGAGGTAACCAAAGGATTGCTGTGGGTAGCCGATGAAAATACACCTCTCGCTTCGGGGTTCGAGCTTATCATGAGTCTCGCGTCTCACGAAAGCCTCGCAACCCCAAATCTTGATGTGGTCTAGTTTAGGTACTTTACCAGTCCACATCTCGTGAGGAGTTTTGGCAACTTTCTTCGTAGGGACTAGATTAAGGATATGGGCGGCAGTCTCTAAGGCATATCCCCAGAATGAGATTGGTAGCGAAGCTCGACTCATCATGGAACGAACCATGTCCAACAAGGTTCGATTACGCCTCTCAGCCACACCATTCAACTGTGGTGTCCTGGGAGGTGTCAATTGTGAGACAATCCCACATTCCCTTAGATAGTCGAGGAACTCTGAACTAAGATACTCACCACCTCGATCGGATTGAAGCATCTTAATGTTCCTGCCCAATTGATTCTCGACTTCCTGTTTAAATTCCTTAAACTTCTCGAAAGTCTCTGACTTATGCTTGATTAAGTAGACATATCCATATCTACTGTAATCATCAGTAAAAGTCAAATAATAACGATTAGCATCCCTTGTGGCATGTTTGAATGGTCCACACACATCCGTGTGTATAAGGTCCAACAAACCTTCACCTCTTTCACACGAGCCTGTGAAGGGTGACTTTGTCATCTTTCCAAGTAAGCATGATTCGCAACTATCATTTGACTTTAGGTCAAACGACTCCAAGACTCCATCCTTTTGGAGTTGGCCTATGCGCTTCTTGCTTATGTGTCCAAGACGACAATGCCATAATGATGCTTTATCCAAGTTATTATTATTAGTAGAATCAATACACAAAACATTATTTCCTGAGTTATCTACAACAGATACAGCTTCATACACACCATCACAAGGTAATGCTTTAAAATAAAGAACATTATTAAAGAAAGCATTAATCGAACCAACTTCATTATCAAATGAAAAGGTGAAACCTTGTTTGTACAATGCATGAAAGGAAATAATATTTCTTGCCATTCCTGGCGAGTAACAACACTTATTCAAATCTAAACTAAACCCACTACTTAGCGATAAAGTATAAACTCCTATCTTGGTGACAGGTGAAGCTTTCCTGTTCCCCATGATCAAGTTTATTCTTCCTTGCTCCACATTCTCACTTCTTCTTAGTCCCTGCAAGTCACAACAAATGTGAATACCACAACCGGTATCAAGGACCCAAGATTTCGAATGGGGTGAGTTATTAGAAATGATAGTGTAAATACCTGCATGGTTGGGTTTAACTTTCCCATCCTTCACATCCTGCTGGTACTTTGGGCAGTTTCGCTTCCAATGAGCTTTTTCATGGCAATAGAAGCATTCAGCCTCTTTTGGGTCAGAAGAAGGAGTAATGAAACCTTTCTTGGTTCCACTTGAAGAAGAGCCATCAAGGGTCCGAGCCTTGGTACCCTTCGAGGATCTCTTTCTCTTCCTCCCTCGACTTTTCCCGATTGCCAAAACCGGAGTTGAGTTTGGAGTAGGAGTGATAGCAACCGACTTCCCCTTAAGACCTGTTTCTGCAGTCTTGAGAAGTCCCTGAAGTTTGCTGAGAGTGACCTCTTCCTTATTCATGTGATATGTCATGCGGAATTGATCATAGCACGATGGTAAGGAGCGCAAAATTATATCTATTGCAAGCTCCTCAGGAAGGTTCACATTAAGCTTCAGCAACCGATCCACATACCTTTGCATTTTCTGCATGTGGCTCGTGACGGAATCCCCGTCCTTCATTATGGTCGTTATCATGCAGCAGATGATTTCGTACCTCTCTTGTCGTGCACTTTGATGGTATCTTTCCATCAAATCTTGGTGCATTTCATAAGGGTAGAAATCTTCATAAGATTTTTGGAGTTTTGTTGTCATTGTGGCCATCATGATGCATGCTACTTTCGTAGCATCCCTTTCATGTGCCTCGAAGTCAGCGATCTCCTGAGGAGTTGCAGTGGTCTTATCAATCTCCTTGAGCTCCTTGTCAAGGACATATTCTTTGTCCTCGTAGCGGGTAATCATCCTGATGTTTCTGATCCATTCATTGAAGTTGGATCCATCAAAGGTGACTTTCTCACACATACTCATAAGAGTAAAGGAGCCATTAGGATTCGAGCCAGAAGCATTATTTGAAGACATCTGAAAGAGAAGAACAAGTTTAGTTTAGATTTAAGAGAGTCCTTAATAAAACACCCAAATGTAATATTAAGGCTAGGATCCAATCACAATATAATATAACTTAGAAGAGGTATGACGTAATCTAAGCTATACCATATTTGAAAGGTAGGTGAATGACGATTCACCAATTTCCACCACGAAAACCGAAATATTAGATATTTAGTTTTTTATTGGTTTTAGAAATTCCTAGATTCTTTGAGATCCAATGAACTTTTCAAAGGCATGTTTCAATCTCGGAAGTGCCCTCCAGGTTTTGTGACTGGGATGCCGAGGATCACAAAACGAGGTGTGAAGTAACTATGCAAATCACTTGGTACCCTTAAAGTTTATCACTCAATCGATGTGCCGGTAAACCACACACGCTCCACCGATACTATAATAAACCTTAAGTCACCCCTTACCTACCTTGTTAAGTCCAAGTTAGTGTGCCGGTTAACCACACACGCTCCACCAACGACTTAGACAAAGTGTAAAGTGTAATTTCATGGATTAGCACCTTATTCACATTTTTCCTAAAGTAACTAAGATTGGGAATTTAATAAACATTTAGTTACTTTATTATATTCATCATACTTTGAATGAGAATTTATAAGTCCTTGTCTTACCCGTTCGGCTAACTACCCTCCACCAGTCAAGCAAGCGGTGGGTGAGAGTAGACACCCATTAAGTCACCATTTTATAGGCAACAACCTTATACCCACCTTATAGACCGGCTTCGTGAATGAGGCGTACTAGCGGTAAGACGACTTTATTCTTATACATATATATATATATATATATATATATATATATATATATATATATATATATATATATATATAATTATTAAATCATCATAATATAAGTATAAGGGTTGAATTTTAACTTTTTAAAATTCTAGGGGTTGGAACTTAAAGTTTTTAACTTAACTTTACTTGTTCCAAAACTTGAGGGCAAGTTTTGTAACTTTCAAAACTTTTCATTTCTTGTAACTTATGAGTTTAATAGAGTAATAAAATGAAGACTCTTCATTTTTCTAACTCTTGTATTTGTTTTAATGGTTTTAACTCAAGTGTGACTCTTGGTTTTCCATAACTTAAGGATAAGTTATGGACTCCATTAAAATACATTATGATCAAGAATTAATCTACCAAATAGGTTACAAATAATTCCTATGATCATCTAAAACATCATAAGAATAAGAACATGAATATGAACACAATCAAATATTACATAGAACTTTGTAATTTTGATAACTAGTTGTTGTAAATGAATTAGCAAAGACATTACACCACCAAAAACAAGTTTTCAATTACCAAAACAGTTTAGGGTAATGTTTCTAATTCATTTCCAGCAACTGAATCGAAATTCTGCACTCATTCGACCCTACTCGCCGAGTGCATAAACTGACTCGCCGAGTTGGTTGAAGATACTCATGGACTCGACGAGTCCCCCTTATAGACTCGACGAGTCCATTCGCAGACAGCAAAATTTCCGATTATGTTTTCAACTTTTAAGCACAAATAAGAACAAACAAGCCTAGGCTCTGATACCACTGATGGGTTTTGAGCATTCTAACACTTCCTAAGTGTACATGCAACCCTAATAACCTTGGATCTATGTTTGTCTAATTTGTCATGCAAAGTTGAATTCCAAGGTTATATTCCTATCTAGCATACATGGGGAACAATTTTAACATAAAGCATAGATAGAATAACTTACCTTGTTGTTGCTTGTGTTCCTTGAAATCTTATGAGCCTAGCACCCCAAGTGTGATGCCTCAAATGCTTCACACAACACCAAATGCTCTTGGAAGAACTTATGAGCGAATACTCACTTCTTCAAAATCGGCCAAGCCCTCTTGTTTCTTAGTGTAGCCGATTTTGGGTGGAGAACATGTTACTTATATAGTGTTGACACATCTAGGGTTAAACCCTAATGTGTCATGACTCTTCATTTCCATGACCCATGGGTTTGTAACTCCCATGGAGCATCCATGGAGCATCCTATGGGTGGAACCCAACTTGATGGTCCATGGAGCTTTTTAGCCCACTATACAAGATATGGATGATTTACATAATCAACCCATATATTTAATTAGTTATCTTTTGATCACTTAATTAATTCTAAATTAATTCTTGATCAAACTAATCAAATAATATTATTAATATATTAGAACTTATAATATATTAATAATCTCCAAGTGTTATTTCTCTCATTTAGTCTATCCAATTGCATGGTGCCATGCAACCCAAATAGACCATGCCGGGTCGGGTCAAGTACATACCAGAAATAGTTATGGACTTAGACACCTTATCCAACAAAACCATCGTGAACATACTTCCATTCCGTACTAGGACTGCATCATAGGGACGGAGGTCAAACTTTAGAGAACATAATTCTATTCTTTGCATGAGCGATCGAACTACGTCTAGTTTCAACCATTTTCGCTCACAAATTCATTTTCTTTCGGTAACAGAATCATGTCTCCCAAGAAGAACGATCAACCCATCAACCAAACACCAACTCTTCAGATTGATGCAGCTACCTTTCAAGCTGCCGTGTCAGCTGTTTTGACTCACCTGAACGCTAACAACGCAAGTGTTAGCAAGATCGTTATCAATCATTCCAATCCAAGTAACAATCGAGCCCCGCGACGAGCAACAAATTACCACGTTACCCCGAGTGCCGAGGCCAAGAGTAACAGCCACAAGTTTTGGGCCAAAAGGAAGAACAAATCACTTCGAGGGGCGAATAAGAACACAGCTACGACATCTGCACCTCCTACTACCATTCTTTCTGGTGTCCCAATTGTCCCTACACCAGCCAGACAATATGTCGGAAATCTACCGAAATGTTATGAGTGTAGCTTTCATCATCTGGGTGGTTGCCGACCATTACACTGTTATAAGTGCAACAGGAATGGTCATACTGCCAGTTACTGTAGGATCCAGATCCAACACATTTCTTCAAACACCAATGTCCAAACATCTCAGATATGCCATCTATGTGGCGTCATGGGACACTTCAAGAGGGACTGTCCAGCAGGGAAGGGCAACGATGAATCCGGAGGAGTTTGACCTCAGAATGCAAAGAGGCAGTTAAGGACCCTAATATAGTATAGGTTCCCTCCAAATCGTCAGTATTCTATATGTTCAAAAACATGTTTAAAACTAGTGCAACTAGAGTCTTATCTTTTGCGGGATCCTGTCAGTATAGGGATGCTCGTGCTACGTATACTTGTCTTTTGTAGTATATTAGATTTGCAGCAATAGTCCTGTAGCAAATCTAAAGTACTGTAACTCTAATCATGGTTGCATGGTTGTTTTTGTCTGTAAACATTTTATGCTCAAATCTAATGTCTTTAAGTTTCTGTATGATTCTGACATTATCATACGACTCGATTCAATTCGATCCTCGCAATACCAGCTTCATAAGTACATCTCTTTCTCAGTAAACGTCTTTTAGCGAAGCCGTCATATCAGAACACCAAAGTACTCATACCAGGAGTACCTTATAGTTCTTTTCCTTTCCGAAGGAATCCCCACATTATTGCTCGTGCAGTACGTCAAGTTCAATTCCAGGATTCATACGGTTGATTTATCACTGAAGACTGTATGCATAAGAGTGATATATAAGTAATGTTCTACAGGTTTAGAATTGATGATTTCACTTTAATTTCTTTTCCCTCGATGGGATGTGAGATTAAGGAAGAATCAGTTATTCGACTACCTTTTTAGTCTTAATTATATACGACTCGTATACACGAAATTGTGATCATTGAATCACGAATGAATTCTAATACGAACTTCAGGACGGAGACTGTCCAAAAGTACGAGAAATTGCATTGGTATAGGAACTCTTATAACCAGATCGCCCTCAGTCTAAACACCTACGGAAGATACAAGAACAGCCCAGACAACACAACGAACCACTCAACAATAGAATTAGAAGGCCAGACTTCTCACCCTTGAGAGCTCCGGTCTTATTATTACCAAAAGTCGATGAAGTGTATCTTATGTACCTCGACGACCAGAGACTTCATTAAGATTTCCTTTAGAAATCGTTGTCTCTACCTCGCTTAGAGGAACTGATTAAGCACCCACAGGGAAAGAATTTCTTCAGAAATGGATCTGAGATCCGAATATCACCAGTTTGAGTGTTAGGGAAGGATTTCCTAAAGACTACCCTCCGAACTCAATGCGGATACTCCGAGTCCGTAGTGATACCCCTCGGATAGGACCAATACACCCGTAGTATTCATGAGCTGAATAAGTAGAGTACGCCTTTCTTACTGGGATCAGTTCGTCATTTCTCCATATAATGGCTACTTATCTACCCTCGTAGTAAGAAAGAACTCATAGAAACATTACCCTCGGAGATACTTTTCGCAAAGTTCTCTAATTAAGAGTTTTGGAATTTAAAGTCAAATTTCCTGAGACACACTATTAGTGTTGTGGAAATTCTTGAGTACTCTGCCAAATTATCTGAAACCATTGGGAATTTGTCGGCACCGTAGTCACCGACGGAAAATTTGCCAAATCCTAGGTCTTACAGACCTACTATCATAGTCCATTCGGAACTCCCCACAAATTTCAGAAACCCTTTCGACTTTGACCCAGCAAGGGATGGCCCTTGACTGGGAAGTAAGCGAGAGAAAGAACCTTTGGAATTCCAAGTGAGATACCAAATTCCTTAGGAAACCTCACTCTGGGAACGGCTTAATACGCTTCGTAAAGTGTGGAAAGCTAAGATCCAATATAGTTAGGACCTCCGAAATTCTTACCAGAATCGGTCCTGCATTTCACAAACAAGACCTACTCCGCGAACTCAGTAACGTACATTTTCCCCTTCGCATCTCGAGCTTGAAACAATATCCTTCCATTGGGACTTTCATAATCCCTCTCGACGAGAACGAGATTTACGAGATCCTTGCCTTCGTATTAGAACCGTAGTAACCCTCTACCGAGAGGTCAAGCAGACGAAGCCACGCCGTCGCCGTTAGTGAAGGTTCGTTGGGATACCAACCGAGAACCTGATTTCACTTAGGAGTGCGAGAACCAATCGATTAAGAAGTTCACATAACGACTCGAGCATTCGTACATACTTACTTGCTTAGTTTCTAATTTCGGGACGAAATTCCTTCTAACGGGGGGATGATGTGACAACCCGAAATTTCCATTCTGTACAAACAATATCACTTCAACAGAAGTTA
The DNA here is from genome assembly GCF_051521515.1 of Lactuca serriola. NCBI lineage: Eukaryota > Viridiplantae > Streptophyta > Magnoliopsida > Asterales > Asteraceae > Lactuca > Lactuca serriola. Next base: position 8,998,181 of record NC_136409.1, on the reverse strand, counting down.
TAGCAATCACAGTTAGTTTTCAGACTTTTCGTGTAAGTTTGAGTAATTCAGGGTTTACACTTCAGGAAATATCAGGAGAGTGGGAGCACTAGGGTTTTGTGCAACACTATTATTCCAACACTCTATTGTATTAGAGATCATTTCAGGAATAAAAATATTTTCTGCCAAAAATATTTCAGGACAATAAATAGAATTCTGAACCAAATTCATTCATTATTCGCATTTCCAACTAGAGCAAAGCCATTTTCTCTCTCACGGATCTTCGAGTTTTTATCCCAAATCGTGAGTACCTCTTTCTAGTAGTGTTAGAAACCTTTATATGTGTTAATAACATGATTTAGAAGTCTAAATCACTAGATTTAGGAGTTTACTCCCCAAGGTGTTCTTGGGCGGTAAACTCCCGAAATGAAGCCTAGACCGACCCTTGGGTTATGCTACTGCCTTAGACTCATTTACATGTGTATTAGGGACATGAAATCAAGCAAAGATCACCCAAGTTTGGGAGTTTACGGCCCAAGAATATCTTAGGCCGTGAACTCCAAATTCAAGCTCAAAATGGTGCTTTTAAGGCACCTAAAGCCCTAGACTTGTTCTCATTTAATCTAAGGCCTTAAACACATCAAAATCACTTATCAAAGTGAGTTTACGGCCAAGACTTTGTACTTGGGCCGTAAACATGAAAGAAGGGCACCAAAGTGTGCCTAATGTCTTCATATGCTTGGAATAAAAGCCTAGAACCAATACCACATGTGCAAGAGACTTGAAAGCATCAAAATCACCTCTTGAAGTGATTTTACGGCCTTGGTAATGCTCCTAGGCCGTAAACACAAAACAAGGGCACCAAAGTGTGCCTAGGGTCCTCATTAGCTTTAAACAATTGTCTAGAACCTATCCTTCAAATGCAAGAGGCTTGAAAACAACAAGAACACCATTCCAAGGGAGTTTATGGCTGTAAACTCCAAAGGAAATGGCCTTAGGGCCGTAAAATCCTCTAAGGAGTGTTCCTAGGCCTTAAACCCTTCCAAGAATTTAACCACCAAGTTGGAATAATTCTAGGAATCATTTGGAACTTCAAAACACACAATACCCCCATGGTTGGGAGTTTACGGCCGTAAACTCAAGAGTTTACAACCGTAAACTCCATGTGTGATGGTATATGGGGAGTAAACTCATATATGGGGTCCTTTGGAACCCTAAACACAAGTGCCTTGTCCCTCAATAGCTTAGATGCAATCCTTAGGGCTTAAAACACTTATATAAAGTGTTTATTGTCTCTAGGATGTCTTAACATTATCAATTAGTGATTTAAGACTAATTGAATGCATATATGTGTGATTATATGTTCATTAGGATCGTAGTGTGTGTACAAGTCCTCACTTGACACCTAACAATCCTACACCATCCGGTTCATCCGAATCACCGTCTACAGGTGAGTTCATACCCCTAATCAATGTTTTATATGATTTTAGGAATACAAGTAGAAACCAACATGTTATTAAATCATTGATATGTATTTTATAACTGTGTTTGTCATTTAACAGATTTCACATACTACAAAATGTGATGCATAAAATGGTTTTAAATCTTAAAAACACATTGTTATCAAATGTTTTACCTTTGAAATGTATATTAAAAATGACATCAAGTCATTGTTAATTATTGTTCAAAACCCATAGGATGTCTTACAAAACCATTTTACATTCTTGAACTAAACTATGCATGTACACTTATATTCTTATATATGTATTGATGTTATAGTTTACAACTTTCATTTAGTTTCGCACACCCTTGAGTAGTAAGAGTGTATAAACCTATTTGAACAACCAATTACCTTCCAGTAAATTATCATAGGGATAATTTGGAGATATCAAACATAATTCCTATTACAAGGAATCACACAAGAGTCAGTTCATTCATGAGTCTACACCAGTACATTACCTGATACATGAGTACATTTACATTTGATTACCTGATACATGAGTACATATACATATACTTACCTGTTACATGAACACACTTACATGAATATCATACAGGAACACTGTTACATAGGTGCATTATCCTGTATTCACTTACCTGGATACTTGTACTTAGAACGACGAGGATAATTTATCAGTACTTTCTGTGTAAATTATCTTTCCTATCCCGGTTCAATGGGATATCTAGGCGGGACTTACCATTCCGAACCCCACTCAGTGGCGAATCTAGGATTCAAACTCACGTGTGTCCCATTATAAAATAAATGAGTCGAAAATTTTGGTTATGAGTCGGTTTGTCGATATACTTTGATCAAGGTGTTTGTTATTCATCGTTGTTATCATGATCATACCATAAAGAGCTTCTTTCACCTTTTTATGTAAATTTTTAGTATTATGCCAAAAATAATAAAATAAATAATTACAAATCTATATAAATCATCAAAAACAAATACATATACACTATCACTATATATATAATATAAATAAAGCATCTAAACAAATAATATATATAAAAAATCACTTAAAAAAAGTATAATAAAATAATAATCATAATTGTTCATTTTACCTAACAAGAAGAGTGAATTTTGTGTTTCATTTAAGCTTTATTACGTTATATATGTCGGAAGTATTATTTAGTACAATTTTAGTGAAGTAAATTAAATTGATAATTACAACTGTTCATTATAAAAAGCAATAAGAGAGACATCCGATGCCTGACATATGATCACAAAAACAATGATAGGTTTAGACTATGAATTTTCTAGTTTGTAGGTAGACTATGCTTTTTTTCCTTTAATTGCTTTACAGTTCATATAGTCCATATCGACTGCTACAAGAAATTTAACCTTAAGTACTAAAAAAAGACTTACCCAAATAAAAAATGAATAGAAGAGAAGCAACGCATGTTTCTGGTTGCAGTGCCGGCGATAGATGGTCCGGTCCGGTCGGATGAAGGTGGGGATGGTATCCGGTACGAGTGGCGAAGAGCAGGTGAGAGACGACCAATAGTCTAAAACTATGACCCCAAGACGTGTTGAAGACAACCTACGGTCACCGGAGATCGAGACAGTCAGAATCGTTATTGAAGACAAAGGGCACTCGAAAATCATAATTTTTTAGGTTTTTGTTTTTCCATTTTACTAATTTTCTACCCTTTACATTTTATAGATCGATCTAAACTTGCAATATTCTTTCTTATTATATATTTGAAAAATATTTTGTTTACTTAACAAACTCCTAAATTTCTGCTCTTGAATTTTTTTTGTAAGTTTTAAAGATTAATAAGAAATTGCGTGTGATAAATCAAATCAAAATATTGTATTATTTATTCTTTAGTGTTACTGTATCCAAGGGTGTCCAGACGTTTTCCCAATAAGTGTCCCATGGAATTTACGTTACATCTTATAAATAAAATTTGAGATTTAGGGGTGTCCATGGACACCCTTTATAACACTGTACACTCGCCCCTGACCCCACTGATTAGCACCAGTAGTCGATGACCATCTACGGAGGTCTAAGGTTACTACTTATACTAGGTAGATCGATAACTGGGGCTAACCCCTCTACCCACCTGCTGCTGCTACAGAGGACAAGTGGACAATCTTCGGATGTTCATTAGGTTATACCTTTCGCTTATTGCGATGTTGTGTTACTCCTAGTACCCAACGATGACACTTACATTAATACTTGTTCTGGACAATCTTCGGATGTTCATTAGGTTACATATTTCGCTTAATGCGATGTTATGTTAGTCCTAGTACCCAGTGACAACACTTACAGTAGTACATTTTCCTGTTTACTGTATTTTGTGATACTTTCACATAAATGATGAGTTAGATTAAGTACTTTAGTACTAGTCCATAGAAAGTAAAAACTATCATTTTACTTACAAAACATTTACATTATCATAACAAAACATTTGGGTCTTGGTAGAAGACTACATTGTCATAACAAAACATTCGGGTCTTGGTAGATGACTACATTATCATAACAAAACATTCGGGTCTTGGTAGAAGACTACATTGTCATAACAAAACATTTAGGTCTTGGTAGAAGACTACATTATCATAACAAAACATTCGGGTCTTGGTAGAAGACTACATTGTCATAACAAAACATTCGAGTCTTGGTAGAAGACTACATTATCATAAAAAAACATTTGGGTCTTGGTAGAAGACTACATTATCATAACAAAACATTCGGGTCTTGGTAGAAGACTACATTGTCCTAACAAAACATTCGGGTCTTGGTAGAAGACTACATTTCATACTTATAGAAAGCAAGGGATTTTCTAGGGTTTTTAATGCTTACATCAACATTTTCATTGAAGGTTTACATGGCCTTCATAATAGATTTTCATAAGCCAGACAATGACACCTTAATTACTTATGAATTCACCAGCTTTAAAGCTGATACTCGCTTTCAAAATAACTTGTATTCTCAGGTCATCAGTTAGACAGGTGCGATGGCCAGGTTTTTGAGAAGATGGAGCACAGACAAGACTCGCCTTATTTTGATTATTCATTTTATTGTTGTACATTATGAAATAACACACATGTATTAAAACTCTACTAATAATGCAATGGATGATGTTATTGCTTGTTTATTATATTACACTATTGTGATATTGTACATGAGATCCTCTACCCCTGAACGTTTCCGCCGTTTGTGGTTTTGGGATGTGACATTTATTAACACGGTCCGTGTGTGGTCTCTCTATAGTCCGTGTCCATTATCAGGAAAACAGAAGATTTCCAACTCAACACATGCGGTCCGCGTGTGCTCGAGCCACTGTTCGCGTGTTTATTAACACGGGCCACGTGTGGTCCCTATATCGTCCGCATCCATTAAACAGAAAACAGAAGACATGCAGTGAAACTCACGCGGTCCGGGTGTACTCAATAACTCGTCCGTGTGAGGTGTTGACCAGCATTGACTCGTTTTTTTTACCAGGTTTGACTGCCAATTACCCAACCTTATACCTAGTCGGCCCTTCCTTTTTCCACACTTCTTCTCCTTCTTCTCCCTAACCTCCTTTAAAGAACCTTGATATCCATCACTAAAACTCACTTTCCCGTCAAACCGCCGGTCGAAATTTCGCGAGACCACCGCCATTCTTCTCCAAATTCAGAGCTCTACAAACCCCACTAAAACAACGATCCGATCTGTTGTTGTATCTCGAGGCGCCACCACTCTCCTCTCGCCACTTTCCGGCCGATTTCCGGCCAACTCCGGCCACCTCTCGCGATTCCACCACCACCATTGTGCTCCTCTTGGGCAAGGCTACAAACCCCACCAAATATATTTCCCAAAGCTCACCGGAAAATTTCGCCGGAATTTCAAGCCATTGCCGGATTCGTTGGGTTTTCGCGGTAAATTGCTTCTCTCGGGATATCGAACAAAAGTTTAAAGCTTAGGGTGAAGAGTTGCAAGATTGTAAAATCTCGAATTTTTGCGCGCAAACTTTGAACTTTCAACAAAAACAAGTATTTTCTTTCCTTTGTTTAATTGATCAAGATGCATGTCCATTCATATGCTATTGTATCCAATGAATTTAGGAATCCCTTCTTGCTTTGATTATTGAATTGCCTTAGAAGCTCATAGGAAATCAATTGGTGATTTGGGGTTGACATATTGTTTGTTGAAATTGTGGTTCGTGTAGTGGTCATTTTTTTCGTGCAGGAAGTCCATGTCTACTTCTAGGAAGCGTTCGGCTGCTAGCCGAGGTAAAGCCCCGGCAAGAGATCAAAGCAATGCTCCTGATGTCCCAAGGTTTCGGGATGCCAAGGCAGCTGAAAACTACACAAAGAGCTTACCTCGAAAAGTTGCATCTACCAAATTCGTGTCTAAGACCACGCTTATATCACTTGGGGTTCTTGAAGGGGTCACCCAATTGTTTCGTAACATTGGGTGGGAAAACCTTCTCAACCTCATGGCGCACACTTACGAGCTCCCCACTAGATAGTTTCTCGCCGACAGTGGGTACGACAGCGAAAAAAAGAAAGCCGCATTCCAGCTTCTAGGGGACCGAAGGTACATCGATTTTGCAACGATAAACGACATCTTGGGCTTGCCTTCTTCAAACACGTCCACGATTTTTGACGTCCTACCTGCTGAGTTCAATCACGAGACATTTTGGACGGAAATCACTGGGGGTATCTTCTCATGTTCCGGTCGGGATAAAGCAACATCTATCATCCACCCATGCCTCTGCATTGCCCATCGCATCCTGGTGTGTACGGTTTTTGCCCGCAAAGAAGCCGGCCATGTCACAAAAAATGAACTCTTCTTCCTTTGGTGTATATCGAGGCGTGAAAGGCCGCCAATCCCAGACTTTACTTCATTCTTCTTCCACAAATGTGCCCACATGAGATCCAAGACGTCCGGTGATATTGACATCGAGCTCCCTGAGGAATTCCAGCCCGTTGACAGCAAAAATCTTTTGGATGAGCGCGCCTTCATAAACATGCACCACATCCATCGCAGGAACAGGAGCAGCTTCACGTGGTTTTTTCCTCAAGGGGTCGGGTATCTCGTTCTTCCCGACCCTCGAGTCACCAACTTCACCTTCCACGATCGCACTCAATGGAGACTCGCAAGGACCATCACTCAGTCAGTCAATGAGGATGTGCTCCAAGACCAAGATGATGACGAGATGCCTATGGATGACGAGCCTGGCGATGCGCCCACCCATGGTCCACAGCCCGCCCAGCCTCAAGCCCCTCCCGGGTATTACCCGCTTCCCCCCAATTTTGCTGAGCGATTCGATGCGCTCTGTGTCTCACACTAAATCATGTCCCAACAAACGCACCATATGTGGGGATGACACCAATCCCAAAACCATTTTGAGAACGTCCCACTTCCGCCTCCCTACCCATACCCCCCACCCACCCATCCTTATCCCCCTCCACCTTACCCTTACCCCTACCCCCAATACCCGTATCCTCCTCCCGATCCGCCGGTTTAGGTACTTTCGCCTTGCCCCAAGCATTGAGGACAATGCTTATTTCTAAGCTTGGGGTGGGGTATTTGATATGTGCATAATTAGTTAATTATTTAGCATATATTCTTAGTTATTTTTGATTAATTATGTGAATAATGTGGACAAAAGGTACTTAAAATGTTGTGAATTTTGTTTTCAGTCCAAAAGATATGCTTGGAAGCAAAAAGGAGAAAAGGGAAGCAATTGAAGATCAAAGAGTGAAAGAAGATGATATACTCGGCGAGTAGATCGACCATACTCGGCAAGTACACGAGGAAGTTCCAGAAGATAAATACGACTGCTGATTCAAGACGAATAAGTATGGATCTACTCGGCGAGTTGATTCTGCTACTCGCCGAGTACACCCTGTTTTGGGATATCTATAAAATACGAATCCTTATCTCATGGGATCATACTCCTGGCGATTTTTGAAGGTTTAGCTGCGACTAAGAGATTCAGAAGACGCTAAGGAACCCTAAGCTTCAATATTTGGAAGAATTCAAGCAATTAGGTTAATTCTACCACTTAGACTTAGGAATTGAATATGTTTGCTTTAGTAAACTTTGTTTTTATGTTTGTTTCTACTGCAATTATGAGCTAAATTCGTTTTTTTTTCTGTTTGGGGAATACCAAAGAACTCCTATGGTTTGATTATTGATTCTTGCTTAATTGTCTATTGGTGATTTATTAAATTAAGTTTGTTAAAGAACCTTATGTATTAATCACTACTATTTTCTGTTAATTGGAAGGCAATTAGGTTGCATGAACATCACTTAATTGTTAACCTCATATGTCTATGTGAATGCTAAACCATATGCTTAGAAGTAATGATTATGAAACTAAGATTAATAAGAAAATAGGAAGATTAATGTGTGAGCTTGTTTGAGAAACCATCAACAAGAGGTTAATTGAATTAATAACTTAATTGACCATTACAAATCTTATTTAATCCAAATAATTAATCTAGGGAATTAATTAGTTTAAACACTTGATCAACGCTTAAATTAGTTAATTGTCTAAGGGTTAGGAGTAATGAATATGAACCTAACTATTATAATTGGTAACCAATAGCAATTAATCTACCTTAAACTTAAATAACCATAGGAGTGAATTGGTTGAAGCTAAATAGAAACATCTTTATCAAATTTGGTGAATAGTTGTTGCTTTAGTTAATTAGTTAATTTAGTTTGTCTAAGTTTCTAGTCTTGCAAAACTAGAGAAAAACCCTTTACTTTTATTATTTGTTTTAGTTAAAATTAGTTATTAGTTTAATTTTCCGTTCCCTGAGTTTGATACCTTACTTATCAATCTATACCACTTAAAGACAGGTTCACTGCCTTTGTGTGCTCAATTTATTAATTAAAAGTAGGGATAAAACTAGTTGGTTTTACACACATCAAGTTTTTGGCGCCGTTGCCGGGGAACGGTTCTAAATAATTAAGCTAATTCCTAAATTTTTTTTTCAATCCTTTGTGTGAGTTTACTTGCATAAAGTTCATTTATTGCAATTTAGTAATTAGTAATTAGGTTTTAGTATCTATTTTAGTTAGTTTAAAACTTAGAAATTTTTTTGAAATACCACCGATACTCGCCGAGTGCAATCGCACCTACTCGGCGAGTAGCAGTTTAGTCAGCAGTAGATTTTCTTTATTTTTACAATCTTTTTGTTCTTTTTACGCTTTTTATTTGATTGATTTCAGGACTTTCATGACCAGAGGAGCAAACACACCACTGGTACCCCCGTTTGAAGACCCCAAATCCGCATTGAAAAGAAACAAAGGAAAGGACGTGGAGAGTTCAAGCACACCAAAGAAATCACCATTGTCCAACTTGAAGACTGTTTTCGGGAATAAGAAGAGCAGTAAATCAGGAGCTTCTAGCACTTCCTTGATAATTGAGGAGCCAATTCAAGAAGATATTAGGTACGAGACCGAGGAAGAAGAGGAGGCAACGTACGAGCAAGAAACCGAGTCGGAGGAAGAGTTAGCGTTCACTATGGCTAACATTGATGAAATCCCCATGGGAGAACGGAAGAAGAGGATGCGCGACGACCATGGCCCAGGACTTGTGCAACCCACAATTCTCGCGACTGCTACCTTTGAGCTAAAAGGTCATATCCTAGCTTCACTCAAGGAAATACCTTTCTACGGGAAAGATCATGAAGATGCCTACAAACATTTGGATGAAGTCAATGATGTTGCTGATTACTTCAATATTCCAAATGTAACACGCGAAACTCAACTACTTCGTATGCTTTCGGTAACCTTCAAGGGTGCTGCTAAAGACTGGCTCAAGTCACTTCCCCCCGGATCAGTCACTACTTGGGCCAAGATGAAGGAAGAATTTATTGATCACTTTTGCCCACCATCCAAGATAGCCAAACTGAAGAAGGCCATTGCAAACTTTGAACAACAAGCTGGAGAGTCTCTATATGAAGCATGGGAAAGGTACAAAAGTCTGCTAAGAAACTGCCCACACCATGATCTAAACAGCCAGCAAGAAGTTTCCATCTTCTATGATGGAGTCAATGTCACAACCCGGCAGTTGCTAGACTTGCAAGGCCCACTTACAAAGAAGCCACCCCCGGTGATTAAAGAATTGATTGAAGAATTCTCTAAACACTCTAGAGAATACCACAACCCTAGGCTTGATGTCACGAGGGGAGCCGCGTATGCTGCTACTGAAGACTTATCCGCAGTCATGGCTATGTTAAAAACCATGGATAGGAGAATGGACAAAATGGATCAAACTATCCATTCTATTCGGGTGGGTTGTGAAAACTGCAATGGACCTCACCTCACTAGAGATTGCAATTTAGATGAGAATGGCAACAAGAAGGCACAAGCATGTTATTCGAGCGGTGATCGGTATGATGAGGACTGGCGCAAACAAAAGAAAGAGTGGCTGCCTTACGAAGAGTACAAGAAGGCCAAGGAGGAGAAGTATAGACAAAAAGGGAGAGGCTTTTATCAAAAGGAGGAGCCGGTGCAAGAGAAGAAGCCAAGCTTGGAAGATATGCTTACTAAATTTGTGGCTGCTTCCGAGAAAAGACATAGTGACCATGATGCTGCTATCCAAGAAACAAGAACCATGCTCAGGAACCAGCAAGCATCCATCCACAACATAGAAACGCAGCTTGGGCAACTTGCTCAACAACTTAACCAAAGGTCACCGGGTGAGCTTCCTAGCAAAACCAAGAACAACCCACGAGGCGCACAAATAAACATTGTCACAACGAGAAGTGGGAAGATCATCACTCCCCTGGCCCCCATTCGAACTGAAGCAACCAGGGACTCGCAGAAGGAAGGAACGGAAGAACAAGCAGAAAACCAAGATTCACAATCTGAGAGTTCTACTCGCCGAGTAGGGCCGATGGACTCGGCGAGTACCCCATCAAAATCGAATGAACAGCCTCCCTTGAAGCCATACCAGCCTCTAATGCCATACCCAGCCCGAGCCAAGAAAGAGAAGCAAGAAGAGGAATATCAGAAGTTTCTAGACCACATTAAAACTCTTCAAATCAACATTCCTTTCATTGAAGCCGTCATGAAAATGCCCAAGTATGCTAAGTTCCTTAAGGAACTCCTCACCAATAGAAGAAAGATGGAGGAAGTGCAGAAGGTAGTGCTTAATGAGAACTGCTCCGCCGCAATGCTAAACAAGTTACCAAAGAAGAAGGGTGATCCAGGGAGCTTAACTTTACCTTGCCAATTTGGCAACTTGGCTGCAATTCATGCCTTAGCTGATTCTGGAGCAAGTGTGAACCTTATGCCCTACTCGTTCTTTAAGAAGCTAGACCTCCCGAAGCCAAGGCCAATTCGCATGGCAATTCATTTGGCAAACAAGACTGTCACCTTCCCAAGAGGCATTTGTGAAGATTTGCTAGTGAAAGTGGACAAATTTTTCTTTCCAGCTGATTTCATCATTCTAGACATGGAGTCGGATCCGCAAGTGCCAATTATCCTTGGAAGGTCTTTCCTCAACACAGCTAGCGCTATCGTAGACATGAGAGATTCTAAGCTCACCTTGAGAGTTGGGGACGATTCAGTAACATTCGGGGTAGACCAAGCCATGAAGTACTCTAGGAGTAGTGACGACACGGCATTCTCAATCGACATGCTCGATGAACTATTGGAGGAAGACATACCTGAAGATTGCAGCAAGTTTGCAGCTTTAGATGAAGCATTTGACCTAGAAAAGGACCTATTAGAGATTGAAAGACTGTTGGAAGAAGCAGAGTATGAAGAAATAATGAAGCAATCTGAGAGCCCTACTCGCCGAGTAGACCCAATCTACTCGCCGAGTACATCTGAAGAAAAGCCAGAAGTCGTGAATGCAGCTGCAAACTCGCCGAGTACCATGCCTGCACTCAGCGAGTCCGTCACTAAGAACAACCAAATGGAGCTTAAAACATTACCTGACCATCTGGAGTATGCCTTTCTGGAATAAGGAAATCAGAAGCCTGTGATCATAGCCTCGGATCTATCCAAGACGGAAAAGGAAGAACTTGTACATGTGTTGAAGAAAAGGAAAAGAGCCATCGCATGGAGCATCTCCGACATCAAAGGAATAAGCCCATCCTATTGCTCTCACAAAATCAATTTATAAGAAGGAGCAAGGCCGGTGGTGCAACACCAAAGACGATTGAACCCGAACATGCAAGAAGTCATCAAGAAGGAGGTGGTCAAGCTCTTAGATGCAGGAATCATCTACTCCATTTCCGATAGTCCATGGGTGAGTCCGGTCCAAGTGGTGCCCAAGAAAGGAAGAATGACGGTCATCACCAACGAAAAGAACGAGTTAATTCCGACGCGAACGGTAACCGGTTGGCGAGTGTGCATCGATTATCGAAAGCTAAACGATGCCACTCGCAAAGACCATTTCCCCCTTCCTTTCAAAGATCAAATGTTAGAGAGACTATCGGGCCATAGCTATTACTGCTTTCTAGATGGGTTTTAAGGGTATTTTCAAATACCCATAGACCCAATGGACCAAGAAAAGACCACCTTTACATGCCCAAGTGGGACTTTCGCCTATAGACGCATGCCTTTTGGACTATGCAATGCACCTGCGACATTTCAAAGGTGTATGACCGCCATATTCCATGATATGGTGGAAAAATTCATGGAGGTCTTTATGGATGACTTTTCTGTATTCGGATCTTCTTTTCATGACTGTCTCACAAATCTTGACTCAATGCTTGCTAGGTGTGAGAAAACCGACTTGGTCCTAAATTGGGAAAAATGTCACTTCATGGTCAAGGAGGGTATAGTTTTGGGACACAAAGTCTCTAAAAAGGGAATTGAGGTGGATCGGGCAAAGATAGACACCATTGCCAAACTACCCCCACCAACTAATGTGAAGGGCATTAGGAGTTTTTTGGGACACGCACGTTTTTACCGGTGTTTTATAAAGGATTTTTCCAAAATCACGAAACCTCTAACACAATTATTACTAAAAGATGCACCCTTTAATTTTACTAAAGAGTGTTTAGAGGCATTTGAATTTCTAAAGGAAAAATTAACTAATGCCCCGATCATTATAGCACCAAATTGGAACTTACCCTTTGAGATCATGTGTGATGCAAGTGACTATGCATTAGGAGCGGTCCTTGGTCAAAGGGTTGATAAGCACTTTCAACCCATCTATTATGCTAGCAAGACCTTAAACCCCGCCCAAGAGAATTATACTATTACTGAAAAAGAATTGTTAGCTGTGGTTTATGCTTTTGACAAGTTTCGCCCTTACTTGGTTTTATCTAAAACCACTGTTTTTACTGACCACTCGGCTATCAAGTATTTGTTTTCCAAACAGGATGCCAAGCCAAGACTAATACGATGGGTGCTGCTTCTTCAAGAATTCGATATAGAGATACGAGACAAGAAAGGAATGGAGAATGTAGCGGCCGATCATTTATCTAGGCTCGAGAACCCGCAATTGCAAGAAGATAAGGATGGAGACGACTTTCCGGATGAATACATTATGGTGTCCGTGGGAGAGGAGCCATGGTTCGCAGACATAGCTAACTATTTAGCTACAAATTATGTCCCGAAGGATTATAGTAGTCAACAAAAGAAGAAATTCTTTGCGGAGATCAAATATTACTTTTGGAACGATCCATATCTCTTCCGAAGCTGTGCGGATGGAATTATAAGAAGATGTGTGTTCGTGAAGGAAAGCCGAAGAATACTAGAACATTGCCATAGCGGGCCCACGGGAGGACATCATGGAGCACACTATACCGCAAAGAAGATCTTTGACATTGGGTTTTATTGGCCTACAATCTTCAAAGATGCAGCCCAATATGTCAAAGAATGTGATGCTTGCCAAAGGGTGGGAAACATTTCATCTCGAAATGAAATGCCACAACATAGCATTCAAGTGTGCGAGGTGTTCGACGTATGGGGCATTGACTTCATGGGACCTTTTCCCACATCCAAAGGAAACAAGTACATACTAGTGGCGGTCAATTATGTCTCAAAATGGGCGGAGGCGCAGGCTTTACCTACAAATGACGGACGGGTAGGGTACGATTCTTAAAGAAACTATTCTCCCGGTTTGGTGTTCCGAAGGCCCTAATTAGTGACCGAGGCACACACTTTGCCAACGATCAATTGGAAAAGGTGCTCAAGAAATATGGGGTGACCCATAAGTTCTCCACGTCATACCATCCACAAACTAGTGGACAAACTGAAGTGACCAATCGAGCCTTGAAGCGTATTTTAGAGAAGTCGGTGGGAAGCAACCGCAAGGAATGGTCGGATAAATTGGATGACGTGCTATGGGCATTTCGTACCACTTTCAAAACACCTATTGGTACTACACCATATAGGTTAGTTTATGGAAAGCAATGCCATTTACCGGTCGAGATCGAGCACAAGGCATATTGGGCTTTAAAGAGGTGCAACTTCGATATAGAAGAATTGAAGACCAACCGTTTGATGCAAATGAATGCCCTTGAAGAACTCCAAAATGATGCTTATTCTAGTTTGTGGCTCTATAAAGAAAAGACCAAGAGATGGCATGATAAAAGAATCAACAGCAAAGACATTCATGAAGGCCAAAAAGTATTGCTTTTCAATTCCCGATTAAAACCTTTCTCGGGCAAACTCAAATCAAGGTGGGATGGTCCCTTTTTGGTCAAGACGGTGTTTCCACACGGGGTTATAGAATTGATATCAAGAGACGGCACACCATTCAAAGTCAATGGTCATAGAGTGAAGAAATATGAAGAAGGTGTCCCCCGAAATGAAGGATTGGATGAGCTGCTACTGTGCGGAATTGCAAACACGTAGACGGGGCGGAGTCCAGCTAATGACTCCATCAAAAGAAGCACTTCTCGGGAGGCAACCCGAGTTTCAAGTTTGTATTTTCTTTCCTTTCTTTATTTTTCATTTTGTTTTTTTTTTTCATTCTTCTTCGTTTATTCTATGTCTCTAAGTGCTTGAGGACAAGCTATGCTTTGAGTGTGGGGTGGAGGGGCAAAACAAATGAATTGATACATTAAATTTGGCCAAATTACAAATTTTTTCAACCTGTGACATCTACTCGGCGAGTAAATGCCCGATTGCAGCCAAAAGTTGATAACACGCGTGTCTACTCGACGAGTAGACCCATTCTACTCGGCGTGTAGCCGGTTCAAACTCGGTAAAATAAAGCCTGTAAAAAATGTTATTATTCACCAATTCATCCCAACACTCGCCGAGCACTTCCTCTCAGCCGCCTCTCTAAGCATTTTTCAAGATCTCTTCAAATTTCTACTCCTTTCTCTTCATTCAAGCAACAAGGTAACATATTTACCCTTTAATTTCATGAAAGGTTCAATCTTTATCACAGATCTGCCCATATTTGATGTGATTTCGGATTTGGGGAGTTTTTCCCAATTTCTAGGGTTTTGATTTAGTCATGAGTTAGATGTTGTTAGGAGTAATTTCTTCAAGATCTATGGTTAGATAAGTAATTACAACAAAACCCTATGAACAATTTGGACTATTGCACAGATTACACAGATCCGATCTCGATCTGTCAAGAAGTTCATACTACTCGCCGAGTAGGTTCGTGTACTCGGCGAGTAGGTCACAATCAGATCAAATATTTTCTTGTTTTAATTACTGGGTGTTGTTTGTTGCTGTGTTCTTGATATGTGTATGCAGGTAGCATGGCAAGAAGAGGTCAATCTTCACATGGGGGAAGCCATGGTGATATGCCATGGTTAGCCTTTCAACAAATCACCTCCAAATCATCCAAAACTCGAGCCCTAAACAGGTTGGAAGCACTTTGACATAAAGAAATCCACCTACCAAATGCAGTGGATTGGGGATGGATGGGCAATGTTGGCTTGGAAGAAGAACTCACCCCATACTTGGTGAAAGATTGTAACTTGGGCTATGCCAACATCACTTGTGATGGTTGGTTGCAACTGTTCAAAATCCAAGAGTCGGTATACGCAGAGTTGTGCTGAGAATTCTTTGCTACCATCTCATTCCGAGGTGGTAGTGAGTTTTACAATCCTAACACGATCTCATTTTCTTTGGGTGGGGAGCTGCGACAATGCAGCATGGTTGAGTTCTCTTGGCGGTTGGGCATCTATGACCAAGACATGGCGATGACGGATTATTTTGAAGCCTTCTTGGAGAATACCTACAAAGAACTTCCCGAGGAGGTGGTGGCATCGACATGGTGGAGTACAATTGCTAACCGAGTCTACATACCTTCCACTTCTCAAGAAGGTCATATCCGTTCTCCGATCCATCGACTCATTCATCGTTTCGTTGCAAGCACGATCAACATGCGGAAGGATGGGGACAAAGTTCCCACCCTTGACATCTTCTACTTGTGGAGTATCATCACTCCATACGTCTTCTGCAACCTTCCGTACTGCATTGCTAAATTTCTTGCGGAGGGGGCGGTCAAGGAGAAGATAAATTCGAAGATAAATGGGGGCATGTTCATTACTCGGCTTGCGAAATCATTTGGGATTTTGGAGTTGCCGCAAGCTCAAGCGCTAACGATTATCCACCCTCCTCCGTTCAACACTGCACTTTATAGGAGGGCTCGGATAGTTGAAAATTTTGGTGATTCCTTTACTATTCCGAATGAAGATGATCTGGCGGTCCCCGAGGAGCCGGGAAGGCGGGTTCGGCCAAGGAGCGAACGGGTACGGGAAGACCCACTGGTTATTCCGGTAGAGGATAACGAGGGTTGGAACCAAGTAGAGTACCGACACTACTTGGATGATATTGGGCGAGGGGTTAATTACACCAACCAATCCTTCGAGTATCTTTTCCAACAAATGCACATTGCCCCGAGGCCTGGACCCGGCTACCCTTATATTATGGATTGGGACGAGAGGATGCGGAGAAGGGGTGGAGAAGGAGGTAGTGGAGTTGGAGGAGCCGGAATGGAAGAGGAAGATTGAAGATTTTGCTTTGCTTTGTTTTGTTTTTTTATGATGTTTGTTTTAAGACAATTGTGGACATGTTGGATTTGGTTATGTGGTTGAAATATTAGTGTTACTGTTAGTTTTTTTTTCAGGTATTGAAGCTAGGAAGCATGCTAATTAGGAAGGGTCAAGGGAGGAAAGAGAGACTTTTTGAGTGATTATGGAGTCTTGTTCCTAGGATTGAGTCCGTACGAGTCAAGAGTCTTATGGAGTGTTGTTGTTTAGGAAATTTGCGTGAGAGAACATTTATATTTTCATTTCAACACCAAAGTCAAGAGAGACAGCAGTTCAAAGAATCTGGAAATATACGCCCTACTCGCCGAGTGCACTAACACTACTCGGCAAGTACATCTGCTTTTACACGAACTGCTTTGCCATCGAGTTCTACTCGCCGAGTCTATACGCCTACTCGCCGAGTAGCCTGCTGCATGAGGAGTTTCTGAATTGCTCTGGCTAATTTTTTCTGCACCATTCATATACTCTTTATGAATTACTACTGAAGATTTTTCAACACCCCTGTACCTTGGAGTTTTTCGAGCTATCAACCACACGGGACGTATGACGCCCGTGCCATGGATGAGCTGTTCCCATGGTTAAAGTCAATAGAAGAAGGAGTTGAAGAAGAGAGTGTCAACCTAGCGACTGCTACCCCAGGGGAGTTTGTTCCAACTTTCTCTCTATTTGCATTTTTAGTTGGTATAATATGCAATGAGGGCATTGCATAAAATAAGTGTGGGGTAGGGGGTTAGTCACATCTTAGAACACTTAGAATCTTAATTTAGGCTAATTTTTAAAAATTGTTGCATACCAAAAATGCTTAGGTCTTAAATTAGAAAATTTTGGTAAAAAAATTAGGATTCCAAATTAGAATTGTGTTAATAATTGCATGAAAACCCAAATGTTTAGTTGAGCCTATATACGTTCTAGTGCATTTGTGGCTTCCTTATTTCAGTGAAATCATGAGACAAAAACACGACCTTGCTCAGCCTGAGGGATGCAATACATTTAGCAGCCTAAACCTGAAATGTATCCAGGAAAATTTTTATCATTAGCCAATAAAGGTTGAGATTAAGCGCCCCTGCTTAAGCATGTAGGGATTTGAGTGAAAAAAAAAATTGAGAAATACATGAAAAAAAAAAGAAAAGAATTACTAGAGAAAGTTATAAGAATTTTGGAGCAAATGAAGTGAAGATCTAAAGATCAAAGTTCCAAGAAATCCAAAAAGTTGAAGATACCAAAAGTCAATACAAGTTGGTGAATTCAAAGACATCAAAGATCAAATATCAAGAAAGTGAAGAATTCAAAGAGCTCCATAGTGGTATCAAAAAGTTGCAATTCTAGAATATGTATGCTTGGGTTGCTCAATTAAAAATACCTTGAGGGTAAAGAGATTTTCTGAGGATGGATTCGGAGGGTTGCATAAAATGAGCATGGTTCGGGGTGAGTGGGCAAATGTTTATGAGGATTGTGAGTATTTGAAGTATGGGGTGTTTTTAGGAAATTTTAGACACAAATGCATGCGTTGCGGTCTTGGCATAATGGCTGGGTTGGATTGGAGTTATTATATGTGATTCTAATATGTTTAAAATTTAGTTTTGCTTGGGGGCAAGCAAAAGTCAAGTGTGGGGTATTTTGATATGTGCATAATTAGTTAATTATTT
This sequence comes from Lactuca serriola, assembly GCF_051521515.1. Classification (NCBI taxonomy): domain Eukaryota; kingdom Viridiplantae; phylum Streptophyta; class Magnoliopsida; order Asterales; family Asteraceae; genus Lactuca; species Lactuca serriola. Next base: position 8,980,118 of record NC_136409.1, on the reverse strand, counting down.
AGCATATATTCTTAGTTATTTTTGATTAATTATGTGAATAATGTGGACAAAAGGTACTTAAAATGTTGTGAATTTTGTTTTCAGTCCAAAAGATATGCTTGGAAGCAAAAAGGAGAAAAGGGAAGCAATTGAAGATCAAAGAGTGAAAGAAGATGATATACTCGGCGAGTAGATCGACCATACTCGGCGAGTACATGAGGAAGTTCCAGAAGATAAATACGACTGCTGATTCAAGACGGATAAGTATGGATCTACTCGGCGAGTTGATTCTGCTACTCGCCGAGTACACCCTGTTTTGGGATATCTATAAAATACGAATCCTTATCTCATGGGATCATACTCCTGGCGATTTTTGAAGGTTTAGCTGCGACTAAGAGATTCAGAAGACGCTAAGGAACCCTAGGCTTCAATATTTTGAAGAATTCAAGCAATTAGGTTAATTCTACCACTTAGACTTAGGAATTGAATATGTTTGCTTTAGTAAACTTTGTTTTTATGTTTGTTTCTACTGCAATTATGAGCTAAATTCGTTTTTGTTTCTGTTTGGGGAATACCAAAGAACTCCTATGGTTTGATTATTGATTCTTGCTTAATTGTCTATTGGTGATTTATTAAATTAAGTTTGTTAAAGAACCTTATGTATTAATCACTACTATTTTCTGTTAATTGGAAGGCAATTAGGTTGCATGAACATCACTTAATTGTTAACCTCATATGTCTATGTGAATGCTAAACCATATGCTTAGAAGTAATGATTATGAAACTAAGATTAATAAGAAAATAGGAAGATTAATGTGTGAGCTTGTTTGAGAAACTATCAACAAGAGGTTAATTGAATTAATAACTTAATTGACCATTACAAATCTTATTTAATCCAAATAATTAATCTAGGGAATTAATTAGTTTAAACACTTGATCAACGCTTAAATTAGTTAATTGTCTAAGGGTTAGGAGTAATGAATATGAACCTAACTATTATAATTGGTAACCAATAGCAATTAATCTACCTTAAACTTAAATAACCATAGGAGTGAATTGGTTGAAGCTAAATAGAAACATCTTTATCAAATTTGGTGAATAGTTGTTGCTTTAGTTAATTAGTTAATTTAGTTTGTCTAAGTTTCTAGTCTTGCAAAACTAGAGAAAAACCCTTTACTTTTATTATTTGTTTTAGTTAAAATTAGTTATTAGTTTAATTTTCCGTTCCCTGAGTTTGATACCTTACTTATCAATCTATACCACTTAAAGACAGGTTCACTGCCTTTGTGTGCTCAATTTATTAATTAAAAGTAGGGATAAAACTAGTTGGTTTTACACACATCAGTATTCCCTTTTTGTTTTTTTCTTTTTCATGCATTTTTAACTAGGTTGCATAACATTTTAGTATTAAGCTAATTTTCATTCATTTTTTTATTTATCTAAAATTCCAAAAAGATTTTATTTTCTTCTTTTTCACCTTTTATACTTTTGCATAACATTTAGCTTAAGGCATTAGCATTCATGCATTTTTGTTGTCTGTTTATTCTCACCTCTCTTGGATGCCATGGGACAGGTTCACAGTTATTGTATCATTATTGGTCCAGGATCTTGTTGCTATCTCACCCATCGAACCGGAACCACTAGCTGCAGCTTGGGATTTCATACTTGGGATCAGATGCTAGTAGCTTAAAGGGGTAAGTGATCATGGCCAGGTAGTTTCATGAACAATTATGCATACAATACTAACAACTGTAGGATATACTATAGCAATGGGTGTTCTTAGCCTTGCGGTCACTACCGCGGAGAGGATCACACTTGATCATGTTTGAACTGTTAGGATGAAGCATTGGTGCTTGTCCCCGAGTAGAATCTATATCCGGTCTCTTTACATCACCATATCTTTTTGCGATTTGCTTAGAATTTTAGAGAGTCTTTTAGTCCACATTTTGACATTTTCATTATCTTTGAAAAACCACAAGTTTGAAAAGGAGCTTACATTACATCTTTATGCTCCACACATGGTCATTTTCACACTTAGGCCATTCGGATTATATCATTACCCTTTCGGTTCCACTTACACACCTTTGGGAACCAAATTTTGAGTCAAAGGATTTTCATGTTTAAAAAAAATAAATAAAAAATAAATAAATAAATAAAAATAAAAAAAATTCGATAGTTAATACATTTCCTTCATGTTAAAAAAAAAAGAAAAAAAAAGCATGCAAATTTTCAGTTGCAACTATCTTAGATAGGTGGCCGGTTCAATTATTGAACTAATTTCCCAACATCTTGGTCACCCAACGTTTGATATTCATTTGTATAGGTCTGTTTTATTGTATATAGATCGAGTTGTTATTTTTTTTCTTTCTCGCAAATTGGTGATGTTAGGGAGACTGTCGAGTCGGATACTATGGGAGGTTTGGGCCAACACTAAGTGAACTGATTCCTACAACGGTTCCTGAGCGATTAAACCTAGTTACACATGAGAGAAACCGGAAGATGTGAGATCAGAGTGTACACTTAAAGAAGAGCTCCACCCGAGCCCATCTATTTGCTTTCTCCCTACTATATATGTTCTTCATTGTATGCATGTTCCATTGAGGCTACGACTGCTCATCCCTCCTTACTCACCTAAAGGAGTTGTCCTGGCTGTGGTTTATGGTTCCATTGTCATCGGATGAAAAAGTTGTGGGATAGCAGCGAAATCAATTCTGACCATGTTGACTAGCATCGAACAGGTTCCGCGGTTCAATCCATTCTTTTTATTTTCCTTAGGATAGTTCATCCCGAGTTCATTTTAGTCTTGTCTTACTTGAGGACAAGTAAGGTTTAAGCTTGGGGTGATTTGATAGCTTCATTTTATTTACTTCTTTTTATAGTTTTTTTTAGCACAATCCATCTTATTTTAGTCAATCTTCATGCATATTTTCTTTTTTTTTTGTCATTTTTCTCCTTCATCGGGTACTTTCTAGTTTTTGAGCTTAATTGCAGGATTTTCCGAAGACTATTTGTTATTGGAGGCTTAGAAGGATGCGGGTCTCATGGAGGCATGTGATTTGCTTGCGGACTTGAGGTGGTGCAATTGGGCTAGGTGCATGCGTAAAAGAAGAAATCAATTTGGATCTAAGCGGCGCGGAATCGAGCTACAAGAAATTGGAGGAGTGTTGGGTCAATTTTTAGAAGGCTTTGGAATGGAAAATGGGTCTTAAAGAGTTATGATTATGGGCTGAAGTTGAAGAAATGAAGATTGGGCTTAAATGCATGTTAAATGGCCCAACTCTCACATTCAGTGTGACCCACGCGGTCCGCGTGGATCCATACGCGGTCCGCGTGAATTGTGCTGAGTTGTTTCCGGGTTTTGACTTGTTGACTCTATTTGTGGAAGTTTGGTGGGTAGCTTTTGGTCTCTTTTTGAATCCGGAAATTGACCCTCTTTAGCTGGAGATTGGAGGCTCATTTGAAGGGAGAGAACTTGAAGAACACATTCCATTTTTCTCTCTAAGAAGTTTTGGGAAGATTTGAAGAATATTTGGAAGATTAGTGTAATTTCCTTACATCTTGCATCTAAGATAATGTTTGGTATCTCTAATCCCTCTTGTTTTTGTTTAATCTTAGCCATGCTTGGCTAGATTTTCATTTGGTTGACTTGGATATAATTGCTTGAATGTTTTGGTTATTTTGAAGAACTCCATGAACTTGTGTTGAATATTTATGATTATATTTTCTATGAAAAATTCCTTCATGTTTATATATCTCTAGTCATGAATATTGATATATGAATGTCATCTTTGTTGGTTAAATTCTTGACTAAGTAATAGGTCTTCAATTTAACAAGCAACAATTAGTTTAAATGTTTGTTTTCATTTCATTTAGACTAAGAAAATATTTTCTCCATAGTGGTAATGAAAGCAATAGATTACTCTTTGAATTTGGTGACTCTTAAAACCTAATGCTAATTGATTTTCACAAAATTACATGCTTCATTAGTTTTGTGACGTTGATTTAGGAAATGTGTTACGAGCTTCTCTAGTCATTTTAATATAAAAGAAGAGTTGAGGCAAGTTATGCTTATAAATTGCTATAGCCAAGTTAGATTTTAAACACAAGTATTGCACCTTGGTATTCTCATGATTATTTAACCAAATGTTCAAGTGATGAAAGTCCAAAGTCAATCATCTTTCTCTTATTGATTTTACATCAAACTCTTATTTTTGTTGCAATTGTCTATTTAAATCATAGTTAATTCTAGTTTGTTTCAAGTATTTCAAAACATCAAAACCCTCATTTTTAATTTATTGTCATATTCCACGTATTTTTACAAAGAGATTGTTCATAGATTATCAAATTGAACCAATCTTCGTGGATTCGATCCCTTTACCACTATACACTATTTTAGTGTGTGATATTTAGGGTTATTATTTGTGTTGGCCTCGACAACCACCATTTCACTTTGCATGTTTTGACTTCCATAATAACTAGGTTATTCTTCCGGAATAACTAAGTTATTCAAACCATCCACAATCGGTCATATATTGGAAGTAGATATGAATCAAGACTGTTATGGGTTGGCTTGTAGAGGTCCAAGTTGGTGGACAAAGTTGTGCTACAACACTCATGAGTGCTCATAAGTTCTGAGTATTGGATTCAACCCACGCTCATTTGAATCACTTCGTGGATTTTATCACGAGTGATCATGAGACGATAATATCTTATATTCTTCAAACCAAGAGATATGAGTTGTTACTATGAGTTGATAGTACATTGATTGCACGAAAACGCATTGGTAACTCGATGTTATAAAACGTGTCTTTGTGTATGATTCAATAAGTAGCAGAACAAGCCATATGAGTCGAAGTTTATCCATTCCTTTTACCTTCGGGATAAAAGCGATATCTGTAGGCCCATCGATGATTTAATGATGATACATGTGAGTGCTTGCCCAAGCCAGGACTGATTTGATTTGTTCAATCAGTCAGTCATCATGAATCGGAAATCAGGAAACAACAGATGGACAGAGAGAATGATTTACAATCCATGTCTCAGTCCATATGATATCTAGAATGGAGGAATGTATGATTACTTATCTAATGGACAAGTCATTGACAAAGGTTAGAGATCATCGGCAAGGTCAGAGTTCGACAGAAGCTTTTGAGAGCTACGATTGTCGGTCGGTTCTTGAAGTCATTCGCAATAATAGTTTTAGACTTATCCAAGTGGCAGACTGTTGGATTAATGTCTAAGTCCATAACTATAATTGGTAAGACTTGACCCGACCCGGCATGGTCCATTTGGGTTGCATGGCATCATGCACTTGGATAGACTATAATAAGAGAAATAACACTTAAGGTTGATTAATATATTATAATTTCTAATATATTAATAGGATTATTTAATTAGTATTGATCAAGGATTAATCTAGAATTAATTAAGTCATCAAAAGAAGACTAATTAAATATATGGGTTGATTGTGTAAATCATCCATACTTGTATAGTGGGCTAATGCTCCATGGATAATCAAGTTGGGCTAAAACCCATAAGATGGTCCATGGATGCTCCATAGTGTATTTGAACCCATGGATCCAAGGAAATGGAAGGTCATGACAATTAGGGTTTACCCTAATTGTAACAACTATATAAGATCATATTCTTTGGGAAAAATCGGCCACTATGAATAATAAGAAAGGGCTAGCTGATTTTAGTAGTGTTCAAGTTTCTCTCAAGTTATTCCAAGTGTATTTGATGTAACCATTTGAGGTGTCACATTTGAGGCACTAGGCACTCAAGCTTCATGAAGACATTCTACATCAAAGAGGTATGTATTCAATCTTGTTATATTCATTATTTTGTATGCTAGATTAGGATAATACCTTGGATGTTCATAATTGCATATATAATAGAGAAAACATAGATCCAAGGTATTTAGGGTTGCATGTACACTTAGGAGTGTTAGAATGCTCAAAACCCAACAGATATGTCCCCTTTTAGTGTATTTCGTGGAGTAGAGTCATAAAAATCCAATCTTGGACATTAGAAGTAACCCATGCATAAGATATGAGCTTCATGAGGAAAGAGGATGGATGTTTTGAGTGTTTGTGACCTAATCAGCCATGCAAAGGCCTAAAGTCACTGACTTTATGGATTAAGAGATGTTAGAGAGTCCAGATCTGTGATATGAGTCACTGTCTTAACTAATTAAGACCAAAAATGTGAGGAGAGTGAAACTGGGACGTACGTTGGGCGTAATCACAGTATGTGCATCATAGGGGTCGAGCATCCTTGATGTCTGCATGGCAGCCGAGTACGCAAAATGTAGAAGGTTGGTACGCACATCATACTCCCTTCCATTGACTTTCAAATGACTTTTAGGGTTGGTTAATTTGTGGTCTATAAGGCTATAGAGGGGTAAAATGGTCTTTTCCCTTCTGTGAGATTGTAGAAGGGTTGATTTAGCTTCATTGAGAGCCTTATTAATTAGGGATTATTATCGTTGTGCTAGGCGGAGGCTAGACCGGTGATTCGAGTTCAAGATTATCTGAGTTCTACGAGGTAGTCTTCTCACTATACTTACCTTGACTGGTATTCTATGTGTGACCGAAGGGTCTTATGTACATATATTATGTATTGATATATCCTATTGGTTGTCTTTTGTGATTTATATGTTGTGTATTATATTGAGTTTCCGAGTTAAGGGACCGGAGGGTCCAATTGAGTTGTGGGACCAGAGGGTCCCACTGAGACACATTGACTGGAGGGTCTTATCTGAGTATAGCCCTAAGAGGCTAATGAGTTATGTGTGGTATTTTGGGGAACTCACTAAGCTTTGTGCTTACCATGTTATGTGTTTCAGGTACTTCTCAGGATCACGGGAAGGCATCGGCTTGATTGTACACACGTCCGAGATTTGAGTTATGTATGAGAGGATTCTAGATTTGTTATATATTCAGTTTTTGGGATATGTGTTGGATGATTTGATACTATAACACTTTTTTAAATGTCTGGAATTGAGAAAATGTGTTCTAAAATGTAACGCCCGTAGATCAGGGCTAGTCAATTATGAGACAATAAGTGTCGAAAATAAATTTTTGATAGAATATTATTTAGAATGAATAGTCTTAATAAAAGTTGTAGTATATGTTACAAGGATTCCAGATATATAAAGAATGTCGAAATCCAAGTTATAATGAAAAAATTATGACATGTCGAAGTTTCACGACAGAACCGGCACGACACAGCGCGACGTAAATAGTGAATTTACGATAGAACGATTTTTAGCCTTAGCGATCTAAACGAAAGTCGTGGAATACGTTAAACCGAGAATGCGCATAAAAAGAACGTCTAAAATTGACTTCGTATGAGGAAGTTAAGATTTTTCTAAGTTTCAGCTTAGCAGTATGCGCCTAATAAATAATATTGGCAACTGTGTCAATTAGAGAATAAATGATGTTGGTAGCAGTTGTGCCTAATAAATAATGTTAGCAACTATACCAATTAGAGAATAAATGATGATATTGGTAGTTGCGCCTAATAAATAACATATGCAGCTGCACCATAGGAACAGATGGACTTTGTGCATATTCCTTAGGATAACCCTTAGGAATGAATGAGTAAAGGATAGATGATTCTTAAGATCTTTAAGAATAAAGATGATAATGGGGATGAGAAATTTGGTTGATTGTTTAATGTTTAAACATAATAAATTTATTATTTGTGGGTTGAAAACCTATATGCTCACTAGGCTCCCAAGTCTGACCCACTCAGTTTTCTTTGTATTACAGGTAGTGGCACCAGAGCATAAGTTGGATGACTTATCAAGATATTTTGGATTACATATCAATTGTAACATCCTGAAATCAAGTATATCTCCTTGGCCCTTCTTATTTAAACATAAAGCATATTATTCTATTTCTTGATGATCTATAAACCATGGCTTATAACTTCATGCCTCATCCACGATAACTCTTATTGCATACTTCGATATTAATTAAGAGGGTGCCACTCTACTCCACAATATACATCTACCTATGTGAACCAATCATATTTAAGATCCACTTATCTGAACCGATCATATTTAAGATATAACTACTTTGTGCATGATCATATTTTTTTTGTCAAAATTAAGGTGTTTATGTTTCATCATCTTTTCAGTACACATAAATTTTCATCAAGGAGCTTGCATGTAACACCTAGGTTTTCATACCAAGTACACCCTATAAAATTTCATTTCTCATTTAAAATTTACAATTTAATTTGGTGTATATTGGCGAATTGGCATATAAGAAGTTATCATAAGAGTCGTATTGTCCATAAGTACATGATGAAATCGGGCGTCATAAATAATCTACCTGCAAAACAGATCATCACAAAAATATAAGCCTCGTGGCTTGGTGAATAACAGTTATTAAAACATAATAAGATAAATCATATAATCACATAATAACTCATTTTCTCACATATGTAGCAATTACTTCTACCAATTAATGGTATTCTCATAACCAATCTCTCGATAATAATCTATCACTTATTCATAATCTATATCTAAACCAATGATCTATTTCTTAGTCAACGATCTATCTCTTAATCATGATCACTCTCTTGATTAATGATCTCTTTCTTTCTCTCTCAGTCAATTAAAATAATTCTCTCATTTATAATCAATCTATCTATCAAAAATATAAAATTATCATTTTTATCATTAACTCAGTCATTCATTCATGTCTATGTGTGATTTAGTATTCTAACTAAAAGAATTTTCTCATTTTCTTTTTCAAAAATATCATGCATAGCTTAAATAATTATTCAATTAGTTTTTAATCGAGACTCCAAAAATTGTTTGGTTACAAGTTACAACTCGCAAACAAGTGAAACAACCTCATAGAGCATACTTTCAACACTCGTCTTACGGATCATCGTGAAACACATAGAGCATTGTAGTTTTGCCATCTTTTATAGTAAATGGTGCATGCATATGTAATTGTGTAATTGTGTATTAACAATTGATGGTTACACACGTATATAACAAACTTTTAAAATATAGACCGCAAAATAACGTTTGATTCATATGATTGCATTATGAAATTAATTCACACAACTTAGGGTTTGGTTTTCCCCTGTTCTTCAATCTCAATCCTGTCGTACTCAATCTCCAATCCAAAATCAAACGTTATAATCTCGATGTAATCTGCAAACATGATGAAAACCCTAAGTTATTGGATGACGAGATGGGTCTTTTTCTTGAGTAATCGGAAATCCAAAAGGTGACAGAACGGGAAAGGGGGGTTTACCGATGGAAGAAGAAAAGGAGTTATCGAAGTGTAATAATTGCAGAATCGTTAGGGATGTTGTTGAAGAGTTGATTGGGATTGTCGAAGCTGCTAAATCAATGGGAGAATTTCGAGGAACGCAGAAGAAAGAGAGCCAAATGCTCCAAAGGCGATTGAGGCAGTGTCTGCCATTGTTGGAAGAGCTTCGTGATCTTGATGCACAGATTCCAGAAGATTGTATATCATGTTTGCATAGATTGAAAAGAGCGTTTATTCTGGCAAAGAAATTGTTGAAGACTTGTCATGCTGGAAGCAAAATTTATCTGGTTAGCTTTCTTTTCCTCTTTTCTTATGTGTCATGTACTTTTTAGGTTTTGAAATTGAAATTGAAATTCAGCTAGTGAATGTAATTATGTTGTTTGATTTTGTTTTAGGTATTGGAAACAGATGCAATGCTAAGCAGATTCAACAGTGTTTATGATAAATTGAATCATGCAATGGACGGATTTCCATACAAAGAAATTGGAATTTCAGAAGAAGTTAAAGAACAGGTAATTTGTTCTTCTGTTAAATCTTTGATTATCTGCTGTCTTGGTCTTACTTTTGATTTCTTTTGATTCAAATATAGTTTTAATATGTGAATATATCATAAGGGTTTTGTGATTGCATTTAAGTTTACCTGTATTGATTTCTGTAGTTCTTTAGCTCAAATTGTATTATGTCATAAATCTTTTTTCTAATCTGAAACCATTCTTGTTGATCTTGAAGTTAAAGATTTAATATTTATCTCATAATTAGACTAACTTTTTGACTATCATGACTTATAATTAACTGCAATATCCATAAGAATAATTTTCATAAAGTAGTAATGTTAATTTATGAAAAACGCTTTAGCTGAAAATCTATATCATTGATGTAAAATTACAGTATTATGAATATTCAAAAGCTAAAGTAGCCTCTGATTAGGTATTACAACTATGCCATGGTAATTACAAGGTCTTTTCACCGGAAAAATATTTTAAATACTAAATTAATATTACTCTCTTTCCATGTGACATGTAACATGTTAAGAAGAGGGATATAAAGCTGGCTAAAAAGAATAGGGTGAAATGACTTGAAAATCGTCTAAATTGTATTCATAATGCTTACAACTTTCTAAATCATTTTATTCTTTGATTGCCAATTTAACACTAGAGATTATGTAGTTAAATTTAATGCATTAATTATTTATAACATCATACTTTCATTTATTCCCATTATAGCATAGTACTTTGAGAAATCTACATGATTATAGCAAAACAAATTTCATTGCTATAATTGAGTAGATTTTTTCTAGTACAATATGAGAAATCTACAGAAAAGTCCCAAATTTTTGGGAAAAGTTTCAGTAAAGTCCAACAAGTTTTTTTTTTTTTTTTTTAAACAGAAAAGTGCAGATTGTTTAACATTTTGCCCAAATTAACGAAAAAATCATTTTTTATATTTGAACAGACATATGCTTGTCATTATTGTCATAAATGCCCCATTTGTTACATCACGATTGAATTGGCATGCATAAGGCTTGTTTGTGCAAAAGACCTAAATATTCTCCTCATCCCACAACCATATAAAAATGAGATCCACAAGATAAAAAAAATGTAAATGAATATTTATTAAATAAATATAACCTTATATTCTTATTATTACAGGTGGAGCTAATGTGTATGCAACTTAAAAGAGCCAAACCCCGAATGGATAATCAAGACATGGAACTCACCACAGACATGATGACCGTATTGTTAGCCGACACTGACCGAATATCTGAATGTGAAGCTATTAAAAGATTGGCAAACAAGTTATCTTTAAACACTCTTGAGGAATTAAGGGTTGAAACTATTGTTATAAGGAAACTTGTGAAAGAAAGAAGAGGACAAAACGCTGAAGGAACTGAAAAGATTATAAATCTTCTTGATAAATTTAAAAGATTTGCAGGAATTGAACAAGCTAATGTTCTTGATGATCCTGCTCCATGTAATAGAACGCTACAAAAATGCGCGTCTATTACGATTCCGTTTGAGTTTTTGTGTCCGATCACTTTGGAAATGATGAGGGATCCTGTCATTGTCGCAACGGGTCAGGTGAGTTTACATGATCCATGCATTATGATGTTTACTTTGTCATATAGTATTGTCAGGGAAAAATACAGAAAAACACAACGTATTTTCATAATTTTTTAGTTTTTGTGATTAAACTTTGTTCTTTTTTTACTTATAAAAACATTTTTCTTGGTTACTGGTTTTGATACGAGGCAAAATCTAGAAAAGTACAAGGCACTTTCACAAATTATTATTGATTTGGTCACCGGTCAATTTATGTGGCTAAATCGATAAAAACATTTAAAAAAAAAAACGTTGTATTTTGTATATATGTTTACTTGTTAGGGTTAATGACTTAGTATGAAACGAGTTTATTTATGAATTTATGTAATCATGTTTTAATTAGTTACAAAAAATCCGATTTGTCATATAAATTAGTAGATGAGGCTCTCAATACTTTCCAAGAGGCTCTCACCTTTCATAATAGTTACAAGTAGGTCACACAACTAGAAAAAGAAAAAAAAAAGTCAAAAGAAAACAAAGGGCATCCAACTTTATAATAAAATAATCGTTATTTGCCATTTCAAAATAATTAAACCAAATCTGGTATAAAGTTCAGGGGTACTTTTTGCCAATCTTACAAAGTTAAATCAATACTTTAATTTTTTATTTATACTTGGTATGAATGATGCAAGTTAACGAAGTTAATGTATTGATGACTTGTACTATATAAGTTTTTAAAACAATCCTTCGCCGCCACCGTATCAAACCACCACCATCAACCACCCCATCACCACCGTTCCCCAACCCTCGCATGTGTTTTCTTTTCTTACTTTTTTGACCTAAAGTTTTTAATCCAAGTCTTGAATTTTTTGTCGTTTTTAATCCAAGTCTTGAATTTTTTGTCATTTTTTGATGTATTTTCCGGTGATTGATGATTGTATTATGATCTTTCATTGCAGACATACGAGAGAGCAAGCATACAACAATGGCTGGATTCCGACCACCAAACCTGCCCAAAAACCGGCCTACATTTAACCCACACCGCCTTAGCACCAAACGTCGCCCTCCACAACCTAATCCTCCAATGGTGCGAAACCAACAACTACCAACTCCCCAAAAAAGACCCACCGCCGCCGCCCAAAATCACCCGCGCCGACAAAGTCATAACCCTAATCCAAAACCTTTCCTCCAGCCAATTACAAATCCAACGAAAAGCCGTGACCAAAATCCGTATGATTTCTCGAGAATCCCCGGAAAGCCGAGTTTTAATCGCCGACAACGGCGGAATTCCGCCGCTCGTCCAGCTCCTTTCCTACCCCGATTCCAAAATCCAAGAACACGCCGTCACCGCCTTACTAAACCTCTCAATCGACGACAAAATCAAGAAACAAGTATCAAAAGAGAATCCGATTCCGGCGATAATCGAAATCCTCCAAAACGGAACCATCGGAGCTAAAGAAAACTCCGCCGCAGCATTGTTTAGCTTATCGATGATCGACGAAAACAAAACGTTGATTGGAGCTTCAAACGGAATTCCGCCATTGATCAATTTGTTAACCGAAGGAACAATCCGCGGCAAAAAAGACGCCGCTACCGCTTTGTTTAACTTAACGCTTTCGCATCCAAACAAAGTCAGAGCAATCGAAGGTGGCGCCATTAAACCTTTACTGAAAATGCTTGAAAACGAGAGGTTAGACATGGTTGATGAAGCTCTTTCGGTGCTTTTACTACTTGCAGCGCATCCTGATGGGAGGAAGGAATTGGGGCAACTTTCGTTTATTGAAACTCTTGTGAAGTTTATGCGACAAGGGACCCCGAAGAATAAAGAATGTGCAAGTGCAGTCCTTCTAAAACTTTGTTTGAACAATTCTAACCTTTTGTTGGCTGCACTTCAGTATGGGGTTTATGAGCACGTGGTGGATATTTCGCAGAATGGGACAAAACGTGGGCAGAAAAAGGCGGGTGCGATTTTTCAGCTTATGAATAAAGGTGACAGATTTCTTTCTAGAACGTAGTGAGGTGAAATATCAAATCCTTGTTTATAGTTATGTTTTAGGTGTGAAATTATGCCTTAGTTATGCATTAGTTATGACTTAAGAGGATATTGTAGATCAGGGGTGGATCCACATTGTAGTGTTTTGTTGTGTAAAAATGAATAATAGTATTACAAAATTCAATTATAGTGTGTGAATAAGACAGAAAAATACAAATGGTTGCAGATGAAAGGTCAAAAAGCAAAAAAATGGACAAAGACCGATTTCAGTTACAGATGAGTTTCATTTCGTTTTGTTTTTTTATAGTGATGGTATTTTTTTGATAAAAAAATGAAACTTTTTATATAACTTACAATTACAAAGTATAATTATAGCTTTACAAGATGGGATAGTCGTATTTACAAAATATGTGAATTCCTTTTGCATTCCCATAATCGAAAATATCTTCAAAAAATTTGTATTGTCCCTCTTATACAATTCAATCCGATATAATCATGTATTCTCCCATGTAACAAATTAAGACTACGGTTAACCCGTGTTGTTGCCGTCAACGTGGAGGGTCCTCAACGGTGTTGTAACGCCAGGAACACTGCCCCATGGTGGCATTATGGTGTTTGGCGTTGACACGGCTTGTTCAAGCTGCAACGCGTATTTGGGCGGCAAATTTGACATTTTTCCAACGACTTTGACTTTGACCATTAACGGTTATATTAGATTAAAAAAAAGTAATAATAATTAATTTTTGTTTACCTATAAATACATACAATCTATATCATATTCATTCACCTCATTCTTTTTTTCTCTACATTTTATAAAATTTCATTACTTCTCTATTAAAAAAAATGGATCAGTTTGATCTGTTCGCCCCATCGAACGATGATGACGATGATAATATATTCGTCAGTATGATGTACGAGTATTGTACGAACGTGCTGCTACAACCAAATTCAGTTCCACCACTAACACAATGTGCGATTTTAAACATAGATTGCGAAGAAGGTGCTGATGTCTAGTTCATGATTATTTTGCGGAAAATGATGCAAGAGATTTAAAAAAAAAGGTTTCGTTCGCGAAAAAGTGTTTATACGAATAGCCAACACCTTGGAAAATAAGTATCATTTCTTTCTGTTTTTGTAATTTATGAATGTAGCTTTTAGATAAAATAAATACATTTTTTTACCTATTAAGTTTAGGCATGAATTTTTTCAATTGAGATATTATGCTAGAGGTAAGCGAGGATTCACAGGGTTGCATATATGCAATATTTTAAAAACCGGTTTGAACCAGTCGGTCGAACCGGTTGGACCAGGAACCAGAGGAGGGAGCGGTTCAACTATCACTGGTTTTATGTCGATTTCTGAACCGAATTGAGTCGGTCGGTTTTCAGAAAAACCCGGTTGAACCGGTTAAACAAAATAAAAACACATGAAATAGAACCATTTACATAATAAACTTTGGTGATTTTTTTTTCAAATCTATTTAGTTTTCTTTAAATAAAAACATATGATAAATGTTATAAAGTTTTTTAGTGTTTTTGTATTCATCTAAAACTATATTTTGTTTCGGTATTATATTTTATTTTCTTTTTAACGTATATAGATTGATATAAAACACTAAAACTTATGGTTATGTGTTATTTTAATGTATTTGGATTCATCTACAATTTATTTTTATATGTATTTTTAATGTCTGAACTTGTAAAAATAAAATTCATGATTTATATATGTATGTATGTGTAGGAAAATAAGAAAAAACATGAAAAGTATTGAAACCGGTTGACCTCGCTGTTGAACCGGAAACCGGTCACCATACCGGTCCAACTAAAAAACCGGTTTTTAAAATATTGCATAAATGTGTTGCGTCAATTAAGCTTATGAGGGAGTTGCCCGATTCTATTGACAATTATATGAGAATGTCTGAGAGAGCTGCGAGGGAAAGTTTGTATAAAGGGACGAGAGGTGTTGTTGAAACCTTCGGTGATGTTTATTTGTGCAAACCTTCATTGAATGATATAAAACAATTATATGTGTCAAGTGAAGAAAGACATGGTTTTCCAGATATGCTTGGAAGCATTGATTGTGCACATTGGAATTGGAGAAATTGTCCTGTGGTATGGAAAGGCTAGTATGCAAGTGGTCATCATGGAACGCCTTCGTTTGTATTAGAGGTTGTTGCTTCCCAAGATTTATGGATTTGGCATGCCTTTTTCAAGGCTGCAGGTACTAACAACGACGCCAATGTTGTTGATCAGTTACCATATTTAACGATCTTTTGTCAGGAAAGGCATTGGATGCTTCTTTCACAGTAAATGAAAATGAATATAAGTTAGGGTATTACCTTATGGATGAAATATATCTACCATATTCCACATCCGTGAAGACGGACACCCAGTAGAACCGAGAGAAATTTTTTTCCAAAGACGACAAGAAGAGCAAGTAAGGATGTGAAACGTGCTTTTAGAGTTCTAAAATCAAAATAGCACATAGTTGGACATTTGGCACAACCATATCAGTAAGAAATATTATGAGATAGTATGCATGCATGTATCATAATGTTGAACATGGTGATTCAAGATAAATAATGAAATATTGCGGAGTATTTGACTATGGAATCCAAACAAGTGCAATTTAAACTAAGGACAATGAAATATTTACATAGAGTCGTTATTCAAGACACGCGAAAACACATGCAACTTCAAGAAGACTTGACATTAAATTTACGATGGTAACCAAGATGAATAATTTAGGGAAAAACCTATTTTTTATTTTTATTTTTTATTTTTGTTTTTAAAATTAGGACTATCATATTTTTTTTCGTGTAATATTGGTGTTAATATTTAAATGTTATGTTTAATTTAGGATTTATTTAAATAGCATGTTTTATTAATTTATATTTGTTTTTATAATTCTTAAAAAAACAGAAAAAAGAAATAAATCAAAAAGAAAATAGAAAAGAAATAAATCGATAAAAAAAATCAAAAAAATAAAATAAATAAAAAATAATGGTTGTTATAACATATTGTTTTCCTCCATTGGTATTATAACACCAATGGTGACATAACATGTGAGATTGACATCTTTTCGGTGATCTTTTAACATATTGTCCACACCTATGAAGCACAAAAGAAACATAACAAAAAGAAATGGTTCATGACTTCATGCTAGCATTATGCAGCTAACTTAACTAGAAACCAGAAACTGGATGTCAACAAAATCTGGTATATATTGACACAAATTTTGGAGTAATAGATGACCAGTTTTACAAAAAGACAAGATTATTACTAAATGTCATCAACTAACATACCATAGAATATAAGAAACCAAAAATATACAACAAACAAAACAAGCTTAAAGAGCATAACATTCCCAAAAACAAAGGTCACAAAAAACTTATCATGAATCACATGGAGAAGAAAGTCAGAAACCAAAAAGCAACACATAACGCAAAGAACAATTCAATTGATGGATGAATTACAATGTTACATAAATGACAGAATTCAGAAGCAGTTTATTGAACCCTATTAACTATTTCACAAGGTTTTAAGATGTTGATATTATCACAAGAACATGTAAATTACAAGTAATATACAACTAAACCTCATTGCAAAAGACTTTATTTGACATGTAATCGGTGGCTTTCCACAAGCAACCTCTCACTCTTCCATGTAAAAGATCTGCAAGAGGGAAATATATAAAAACAAGCAGTTAGTTTTTTTAGTCTTTTTGTGAGAAGAATATTATTGAAAAACAAGCAATAATGAGAAATGTTGCAATTTTTTTTTTCATGCAACAGGAGTATATATATATATATATATATATATATATATATATATATATATATATATATATATATATATATATATATATATATTGATTGAAAATCTTCATTGTCTCTATAAACTTGAATTACCTCAAAGATGTTGAGCCATTGGGAAGCATCCAACTTGAAAGTCAACAAAAAAAAATATTAAAGTTTGACAAAAAGCTTTAGTCAAACATGTCTTCATCACTTCCAGGAAAAATTAATTGAAGATCTTCATTGTCTCTGTAAACTTGAACCAATGCAGCAGCTTTATATGCAAACACCCCTACCATTGCTGGTGTAAGCTATACATAAAAAAACATCCATAACAACAACTACATCAGAAGGGCAATTTGGTCATTAGACTACATAACGTGTTGACTCTCGAAAATCTAGTAGGCATTAGGTTTTCCATATGTTATATTGAGGGATTACAATCAATTTTAGAAAGCACTATTGGGTGCAAAATGACAGAAATGTCCTTGAGTTTTCCATACATTTACAAAAATAAAGAGCAAGTGCACACCCTAAAAAAGATTTGTAGTGTAAAAATATTAAAATAAAAAATTAAAAACCTGAAAAAAATCATTTGCAAAATGTTGAGAGATGCCCCACAATCCATAAATGGCAGCTGGGATTACAAGACGTGGTGATGACAAAACCATGCTGCAACCCTTCACCACTTTCTCAAAAGTATCCGCCACGTCATCACTTCTTATTCCAATTCTAAATTTCATATCCAAAAAGGAGGATTTTGTAAGAGTAAATAGATGAAGACTTTAGCTACAAAAAGTCGAATAGTTGTACCTTTTGATCTTTCTTTCTCTGAAAATTTTAGGAATTGATTCCCTTGAAAGGTTGTCAACATATCGATACAAAAGTTGAAGATACAAGCAACTGCATACAATAATCATCTAAATAAGTAATAATTTTAAGGGTTAAAAATACATAAAAGCACAATGTACTTTTATCATTTTATTGATTTAGCCGCTGAACTATTATATTTTTTTTAATAATTATTATAAGAATAGTTCAGTGGCTTAATTGATAATACGGTGAAAAGACATATTTTTTCGTATTTTTTTTTCCTGGTATAAATATAGGATAATCGGTACAATTGTTTTTTTAAAGGTTAAAAAAAGGATTAATCTCAAAAAAAAAACTTCATAAATTTTGTTTTTTTCCGGATTAAACCTCAAATTTATTTTTTACCAAAAAAAAAAATGTAAAATGTGAGGGTTTTTCGAGAAAAACTAAAAAATTTGAGGGTTGATTTGGAAGCATTTAGAAGGTTGAGGGGTTTTTTCGGAAAAAAAAAACACAAAGTTGAGGGCTTTTTCGGAAAAAATGAAAAAAAAATACAAGGTCTTTTTCAGGCAAAAGGTAAATTTGAGGTTTAATACTGAAAAAACACAAAATATAAGGCCTTTTTTGAGATTAACCCTAAAAAAATGCATAATGGTTTGATCATTACATAAATATTTAACTGGCTAAAATTAATAAAAATGTGAGAGTACAAGTTCTTTTCTGTATTTTTCCCTTAGTTTCAAGGAATTTTGAAGATCATTTTGGGATTCATTTTTGACTTTTTCTTAACCTTGAAGATCCTTTTAGTTTTTGGTTATTTAGTTTTTTTTTTTTAATGTAAATCCTATTCAATCAAGGATTTCAGCACATTATGCACTACATTAGGTAGAGACTTTTAATATCTTAAGCTGATTTTGAATCTTGATTTTTAGCCAAACCTGCTAAAAATAGCAACATACTTTGTAAAGGTCACTTTATGGCTACAAAATCCATCACAAAAATATATTTTTTTTTCTACAAAGTGTGTTTCTCTAAGAAATAAGATAAAACAAGAAATCAAGCAATTAAATTACTTTAAAGTAACCTGAAAAGTACTCCTGTTGCATAACTCACAGCAGCCTATAAGCAAAAAGGAGGAAGATTTCATAAGTTCATTTCATCCATAAGCTATCATAATTTCTTTTTTCATGAACCAAATAAAGAAATATCAAAATTAGAAGAAAATAATGTAAGCTAAGCTTTATCTTTTGTTTTTCTATAATTGTGATTGTATGCAAGTGTGATATAACTTGCCCTAAAAAGCATGTGTATGAAAAATCAGAAATGACTGAAATTATACCTCTACTTGAATACCTGGATGGAAAAAGTTACTAAACAATATCCACTACATGCAGTTCCAATAGCAATTGTTAGAAGAAAAAGTTCCCTTTTAATCTGAAAAGTAACAATATGCACTCAATTACTATTATTTTTTATGATTATTATAATAAATACTTTAGTGGCTAAATCTATATTTCATACAGCTTCATATTGAAGTAGGTTAAGTCTAGTTCTTCTTTCACTATCATCACGTTGTTCCTGTTATAAATATAAACAAGTTAGAAAAATATTTTTATCCATCATTTTTTTATAATTCTGGAAATATGAAATAAAAGCTCAATACCTTAGCTCTCATCTTTTTGTTTATTGGTGCAGTGGTTTCCCCTAATAGCCACTCATTTGTTCTTGTCAGTTTGAGGAATCCACCCGTATTTTCTTCAACCAATTGCTACAGTAATCAAACATGATTCTAAACAAATCATTGAGTTTTTACTTCACAATTTGGTGCTACAATTTCTTCAAACCTACTAATGACAAATAAGATAGCATAAAGATAGCATTTTTTAGATGATCAGTAGTACCTCATTGAGTTGATTAGCATCAATTGTTAAGTCTGTTTCAATATTATCAATCTTTATTGACTTCCTCATCCAAAGTTTATCAGTTACTTTTGCTATAAAGTCTCCATTCAACTCTCTGTCTTTCAAAAATGTAAGAAGAAGATCATCTTGTTCAATCATCAAATCTGCATACAAAGATCAGGTATAGCCTATGGTTAAGAATTAAGATCCTTCAAGATAGGCTTTGAAGAGCTTAAAGGGTCCAAAGGTATAAGCACATTTCAAAATACATCTCTTCTTTTTCTAGATTTTTCACAAACACATGGTGGGCATAAGCACATTGCAACTAAAATCCCACCAAAGATAAATAATGATTAAAATTAACCTTTATTCATAGAAGATAAACAAAAACGAGTATGAGAGTTCGAATTACGCCAAAAAAAAATATGGAGGAATCTTTTGTATTACCTCCAGCAGAAACCCTTAATCCCTTACGAATGCTGACACCGAATCTCGATTTACGACCCCTTAAACCGAAACCACAAGTACCCTGGTTGTAATTGAGAGAGAAAGTGAGAAACGCATGGAGCTCTTTAGAATTCGTATTCATTTATATTGTGGTACCAAAACACACGAGGAGGGGTAACAGGTAAAGGGAGTTTATCAACAATTTGCGTACTACGCATATATATGTAGAGCAAGCAAGAGTGTGCATATATATATACCTTGAAATTAGGGGCAACAGAGGGAAGGGGGAGAGGAGAAGCCATTGTAGAAGATGCGATGGTAGCCAAGTGTTGCTTCCAGCAGAGAGATCAGTATGCAGACGGATAGGAACCGATATCTCATCTTGAGCTGAGTGTTGATATTTGGCAATTTAAAATAAAAAATTATAATAACATGTTAATGAATAAATTCACATAGGCAAATACCATTAAAAAAAATAATAAAAAACTTAAGTTTGTGTTGGTTTTATGTCTATTAATGTCTCAGGTCACCGATGCTTGTTAACACGTTTTTTTAGTGTCCATTAATATCTCGGGTCTTTAGATGTTTGCGTTGAGTTAACTGTTGATGTGGTGTGTCATGATAAAGGGCATCTATTGTCATGATAAAGGGCACTCGAAGCGAAGCTGTCCCAAATACTTGCAAGATGTCAAGGATGGGAAAATAAAGTCCACCCATGCAGGTATTTACACTATTATGTCTAATAACTCATCACATGCTAATTCTTGGGTACTTGATATAGGTTGTGGTTTTCACATTTGTTCTGATTTGTAGGGACTAAAAAAAGTAGGGATGTGGAGCACCAAAAACTTAGCCCCATGTCTGTTTTTATTTTCTTTATATCAGAAGGTGATTGTAACCCAAAGTATTTTAGAGAGTTTGTGTCCACACAAAGTTCAACATTGGCAAATCACAAGTCATATCTAATTTACTCATTGGTTGAACAATTATTTATGAATATATAATTGGTTTATATTTAGTTTATAGTTTTACTAAATGTTTACATTTAACGGTTATCCGTGAATCGAACTGTGGTTACCCATGTTTATACGGTTCAGTTCGGTTCAGTTTTTTAAGCAATTCGGTTTAGTGTTGGTTAGTGCATGTGAGGTACCCGCCCCGTGTTCACGGTTCACAATTTTATTACTATCTGAGCCGAACCACCCCGTGAACACCCCTACTCACGTCGTACAGTTTTTTTCTTCCAAAATCCAACCTTTTGACTCCTTGAAACCCTAATTCGATTCATACTAAAATGGGTGTTACACAATTTATAGTTTAAATAGAAAACTCACAGCTTGATGCAATCAATTTACAATTTAAAACGAAAAATCACAGCTTACTACACAAAATTCAAAGCTTAATACAATAAATTTACAGTTTAGTACACAAATGTATGCATTCACGACCATATTATCAAATTAAAACTCTTAATATAGTTAATTCACAATTTAATAGACAAATTTCACAACTTAAAAAAAATCATGCATTTGTAGTATAAAACTTATAAAAACCATGCATTCACAACTTAAAACTTATATATTTCATTAAAGAAAATCATCACACACATTGTGTGCTCTACAAAAGAAAAATCAAATCTAATTGAAAAAATCATATATTCATACTTTAAAACTTATATATATATATATATATATATATATATATATATATATATATATATATAGAGAGAGAGAGAGAGGGAGGGAGAGAGAGAGTTAGGTTCATATATGAACCCTAAATATTGTATGAATGTATAACCAATTCTTGACCAATCAATATCTAGGGGTATTATAGGAAATCTAATAATTAATTAATTAAATGCTCAAAATTATAAACGTATATTTTGTGGAATGAAACCCCAAATAAGCAACATTCTTCCTCTTTATCTCTCCCCTCTTCTCGGTTGTCCTCACCGACCTGTTTCTCTTTCGTCGATCGTTTCACTAAAACTGAACACCGCCGTCTGGAATCCATTGTTGTCGCCGCCAGTCATGACCTTAGGAAATCGACCACTATTGAAACGAGGGTTTTTTGTGGTAATTAGTCATATAATCAATTGAGGTATGTTTCTTTCTCCCTATATTACCTGTCGCGATTCTCCTTTGTCTTGATTCTACCAGTTCATTAGTGCAATGAATACTATGAATATTGTAGACAACTATTAAGCTTTCAAATAATGAGCAGATAATGAAAGGTGTGGTTACACTTGTTGTGATTGGGATCGAAAATAGAAGCTATGAAAAAGTCAAAATTAAATTTTTTGGGTTACGACTCTCTATGTAAGTTTTCTCACATCAATTTTTAAGTTTAAGGTATTTTTTCAGTTATTAATCCATAGTTTCTCTTGAATATGCATTAACTTTGCTTCACATTCCTCTATATCAAAAGTGATTATATAGGTTATGATTTAGGGGTATATGTTATGAGATGAATTGTTATCATCTACATGGTTATTACTTTTTATTCTTTTTAGTTATTGTGATTTGAACAAGCACACAGTAGAAGGAAAACCAAAACGCACAAACAAGACCTGGAGCGCTGTTCTCATTTTCTTCTGCAAAAAACAACACAACACAATGTATTTGCTTCTCTTGTGGTTATCCTAATGGGATATTCTTTGAAACATTTCATGTAGGTTTCGTTTATCTTACAACAAATTATGCCCTAAATTTCTTTAAAGAATGTTGAGTTGCCATTAGATGATATAATAGTTACAAAGATGCTAAATTATGTTTGGTGGTTTTTGACGGTTTTGCCCCTAGTCAGATTTGATTTGTTGTTTTGCCATTGGTAGGTTTTGTTTTTGGTGGTTCTCTAGCTCATGTTGTTGGTTTGGTTAGTTATTTTGTTGTTACTTTCTAGTGTATGATTGTAATGTTCCTTGTTACGCCCCTGACTCGCTCTTTGTTTTTTTTGCTTATATAATGATTTGTCGTTAAACAAACATGATTTATTTTAACTATTTGTTGCTTTTATTTCCTAATATTTATGCAATTTTGATTTATTTGTTGACATTTTCGATAATTTCCAGGTAGCCTTCGTAGGCCCAAAGAAGTCAACAACCCTCAAAGTTTTGGTAGGAGAATTGAAACCAATAAATGGCTTTTAGCATATTTATACTTTCAGTTTTAGGTAGTTATTGCTATTTCTGTTCGTCTTTGCTAATAAATGGATGATAATTGTTCCTTTTTATGATACTTTATCATATTTTCAAATATTATTTTTTCTTATTTTACTTCATTTTCAC
Source organism: Lactuca serriola (assembly GCF_051521515.1). Classification (NCBI taxonomy): domain Eukaryota; kingdom Viridiplantae; phylum Streptophyta; class Magnoliopsida; order Asterales; family Asteraceae; genus Lactuca; species Lactuca serriola. Next base: position 8,956,565 of record NC_136409.1, on the reverse strand, counting down.
AAATAATGTTTATGTGTTTTTTGCCACTATTGGTTGCAGGCATGTTGTATCTTTTATACTAAATTCTACACCATCAAAATGGGAACAAGATATTCCTGTCAAAATACATCAAGTCCAAAGAATAATGCGGGTTGAACTTTTGTGAATTGTTGGATTTTAACAAAAAATTGTTTGTCATTCTTATAGAATGTAATATCAAGAACACATACCCATATGTAATACTCTTATTCTTATAAAATGAACAATGTTATTCTTTAAGAACATATGTTGTATGTAATTCACATTTATTATTTTTTCAATAATATTATATTATTTTCAACAATCTCATTTTCTACATCCTTTTGTTTATATACAAATTGTTGTTTTTATAGTACCTAGTAATAAGTGTAATTTTTTTGCTAACTTCGATATTAAAATACACATTCTTAAAGAATGAGTATTTCAAAAGAATTCTATGCGTAAAGAATTATATTGTATTATTTCTTTTGCAAAATATGATATTTCTTTTGTTAGATTAAGGTATTCTTAAAGAATTTTAGGTGTAAGAAATTTCTAATATGAAGAATTTTAAACTATATTCTTAAAGAATTTAGGAACAACAATTAAAAAAATGCAGAGAGATGAAAACGTTCACAGTAATTAAAATGTATTCCTTAAAATATGCATCTTCGTATTTTGCTGTTAAACAGATTTGACTATTGAACCCTTACTAGTTGTTTCAAAGTTAAAACAATTAATATTTTTTTTCACATTAATTACCATAATGCCAACATCATCTTAACCACTAATTTTTTTAATCTAATGGATACAAATTGGTCATACATTCACACTATATTTGTGATTCACATTTAATCCTAACCTTATATATATATATATATATATATATATATATATATATATATATATATATATATATATATATACTATCTCTGTCCCAAATTAATTGTCCACGTTTGACTTTTAAAGTCTTTATTCTTCAACTTTGACCTTAAATATTTTTGTTTTTGATTGATAATACTTGATGCAAAATATATGAATAAGTTGTATTTTAAATCTCTTTTCATTGTTATAAGTTTTATCATGTAATATATAACACAAATAAAAATATTTAAGGTCAAAGTTGAAGAAAAAAGACTTCAAAAGTCAAAAGTAGACAATTAATTTGGGACGGAGGAGTATATATATATATATATATATATATATATATATATATATATATATATATATATATATATATTCACAACTTAAAACTTAAAAAAATCATGTATTCACTACAGAAAACTTATAATTTCTCATTAGTAACAGTTAAAACTAACATTAACATAACTAAACAATTAGTGAAACCAATGTTGTAAAACTTTCGCCGAGTTGATTGATTACTTATGTAACACTCTAAAAATTCAAGCCAATTTAAACTTTTCAAAAACAACCCAGTTCGTTAAGTCATTACAAAAGGGTTTTCAAAACAATTATTATCAGAGTCTTCCCAGAACCGTATCATAAAACATAAACAGGAGGAGCGGTACGATCACGCCTTCGCCTTGCCACGGTCTCCTGAAGTACCTGAAAACATTAAACCACAACTGTAAGCCCGAAAGCTTAGTGAGATACCCCCAAAATACCAACCACATAACATATCATAACAAAACAGAACAGCCATGCACTTCGGGTCTACTATGTGACTGGTCCGCCGTACCGGGCCTTCAGCCCACCTGCTCCACCCTCCGAGTCTAGCCATATACATCGAGTCTACAGTGTGATTGGTCCTCCCATATCGGGCCTTCAATCCACCTAGTCCACTCCCTGAGTCTACAGTATGATTGGTCCACCCACATCGGGCCTTCAGTCGGCCTGATCCACTCTCCGAGCCTTGGCACGTCTGGTCCGCCCTCGTGGGGCCTACAACCTATCCGGACCGCTCGCTGGGCCTTCGGGATAACCGGTCCGCCATGGGTATGTTGGCCTATAGCATAAAGCAGGACCCGCCTCAACCCAACCCCAGTCCAACAACCATACGCACATAAACATACAATCATATAACAATTCGCATCCAATCAAACCGATCTAGCAGATCACATAACATAACATCATCCTAACCAGGATACCGACCTAACCGGTCACTAGCATAGCATCATCCTATATACCAGGATACCGACCTTAACCAGGTCTCTAACATATACCATCCTAACTACCAGGATGCAAACATAGCAAAGCAATAACATAACAACGATACCTGGATTACAATCCGATAAAGGGCCAGCCTTGGTGCCTTAGACCCTGTTGATATAGTGACGATAACTCACCTGCAACTGCCGACTGAAAAGATAAGTCCAAGCTGCTCTGACCACTGACATGATCTCCACCACTAGCCAACACTAAGACACTAAACTCAAAATAAATGCCAACAATTACCAAAATACCCCTGTAAGTCAACTGGTCAACTCTTGGTCAAAGCCAAACTTCCTGAATGACTCTACTCGCCGAGTCAACCCGCTGACTCGTCGAGTCCCTATACTCAGAACTCCCAATCCACGACTCAACTCGTCGAGTCGCCCCAAGACTCGCCGAGTCCCAGAACTCTAAGTCTATTCGTACTCAACTCACTAAGTCATCCTTTGACTCACCGATTCACAGCTCAACCAGGACAGGTTAGGACCTCACGACCAGACTCGCCGAGTCCAAGGCTATCTTCAACCAACTCGCCGAGTTGTTCTTCCAAATCGTCGAGTTGCTGCCTATCTTCAACCAACTCGCCAAGTACACCTATGTGACTCGCCGAGTACCACTAGCTCTTAACCCATACAAAGGCTTTCCAAGCCATGTAGGGTCTCCAATCCATAGATCTACTCTTATACAAGACATACATCATGTAAAGTGGCAAACTTTATGTGAATCCAAGGATATCTAAGCATAATACACTCTAGGGCTAGGGTTTGGGACTACAAGGCTTCATCAACAACTCTTGAATAGGGACTTTATGCTCTTTTGGATCATTACTACTCTAGATCCGAGGTAGCAACCTCATATCCAACCTTCAAACTCAAGATAGCACTAGATATACTCCCAAAAATCCCACAAATGATAGATCTAGATGGATAACAGCTCAAGCAACGAATCATTACCTCAAGAGAAGACTCCAACAGAAGAATAAGCCAAAACCTTGTAAATCCCCTTGCGCCAAGCCTCTTAATCTTCAAGGATCTCTTCAACAAACACTCCTTCAAGATCCAAATGCTCTCTAATTCTCTCACAAACGAATTTTAGGGTTTCTGGACTTCAAGGGAGAGTAAAGAGGCTGGGGAGAGGGTATTATGTTCTTTATATAGGGCTCAACCCCCGGGATTAGGGTTTTCTCCACACAGCACCAACTCGCCGAGTTGGCCACTTAACACGCGACCAGAATCGCGACCCTACTCGCCGATTTGACCATCCACATTTTCACTTTGAACCCTGAACTTGCACTCCTGAACTCGGGATGTTACAACTTATCCGAGTACTTGCTACACGGCCCATTACCTAGACGAGTTATAGAATCCCGAGTACAGCCCGATCAACCTCTCGTTGAACTAAGTAGTGTTGTAAAACTCGGTCAACTCGGTGATTAATATGTATAACTTACTTAATGATTTATTATTTAACATGCACATGTGATTATTACTATATATATATATATATATATATATATATATATATATATATATATCTTAAACTTTCAGTAATTATTCACGAAGTGAAACCATTATGTGTCTTTTAGCTTTTGTGTATTCTCATGTATCTAACTTTGTTATATATTTTAATCAACTTATTATTTTAACTTATGATTTTGACATATATAATTTCCCTAAAACTATTTCTACATGAATTACCGAATTCGAGTACTCTATGAGTACTCTTGAGTACTCGCTACTCGGTAATCGGCCGAACAGATACCGAGTAACGAGTGCTACAACCTTGAGTGAAACATTAAAACATCACAATTCACAACTTAAAAAAATCTGAATTGACATCATTTGAAAAAACACTAACATAATGACACACATTCTAAATAACCAGAACCGTTCTATGAAAATAATATAACAAATATTAACACACAATATAAAGACCCTAAGCTGCGACAACAATTTATTCAAATATGAAAACAAAATTGTATTCACAATTTATAACAGCTAAAACTAAGATTATCAATACTAAACAACAAATGAGAGATTAAAACATTAAATTCACACCTTAAAAAAAATCAAAAACAAAAAATATTGCATCATAGGGATCTACAGCAGGTGTATGGTTCTCATTTGATCTTTTACCTCTCTTTCTCTCTCTCTCTCTCTATATATATATATATATATACACACACACACACATACATACATACATACATACATACATACATACATACATACATACATATATATATATAATATAATATAATATAATAAAAAAATATATCCAAAACAGATTGGACCTTGTGGAGCTGCCCACTTGGATTTGTTATATATGTTTCAATTGTATTAGGGGTTGTTTGATTTAAACTTACTAGGTACAGTAAGAGTTGATTGATGACTCAGTCAGCAATCAGGCTTTTTGGTAAATCCGAAATTTTGCTGACTCAGTCAGCATGGCTGGCCCAAAGAGCTTACTCGGTCTACTCCAAATATGTGGTTGATTGGGGAAAAAAGCCTGCTACCCTCTTCTTCCCTTATCTTCCCTCATGACCTAAAAGAAAAAATGCAACAGCAAAACACAATTCTTTCACTCCAGCTTCCCTTCTCAGATAGAGAACAAAACATAGATCGACGATTCAGTCAAACCTCGTCCTTCTCCGACCAAAGCTGCGTTAACATGTAAGCATCTGTTTCGTCTTTTTTTAAACAACTTGATCGATTGTAACTGATTTCGGTTCCTTGATATGCAAAATCGGAGAAAAAAACCATGCTTCATTTTTCCGATATTACTTCTCTATCTTAAGATTGTTTTTATATCATATTTTGATGTTCTTCCTTTTTTTGCGTCTACTCCTCTTATTTTTCATGTTTTATGCAGGTTTAATTGGTGGAGAAGACGATGTATAAGTTCTAGAAGGGTTCGATATTCAAGGGGTGTTTGATTGTGATGAAGGGTTGCATTGTTGTACAACACATAAAGTATTTAATGAAATGCCTAATTGAAATAAGTTATTTTAAGTTAAAAGAGTTTGTTAAGATTTAGGAATGCTAAATAAAATTTTGTTTCAATATGTTTCAAGTATTGCTTATTTTCCATGATTTTTGTTTGTTCTACTTAATCGAATGATAAGATTAATGGTTTCAATATGATGCAATTTTTTCAGTTTTCCCTTTACTAATTTTAACTTCTTAGCACTGTTCATTACAAGTTGTCATGGGTAATGATAAGATTAATGATTGGATATGGAAAAGAATGTGTAAGTATTAAGGTGATATTTTCCATACATTGTGTATCACGGAAGAAATTCCATTTAGCAGTGGTTGAATGTGTTGTTATTGTGATGATGAATCAATGTCATAATAATTTGATCATATTTGAAAAATTGGAAATCAATAGCATGATCTTTATCTATAAATGTAATATATTGTTGATTATTAGGTAAAAATAAACCATACTATTAATATGAAACTATCCATCATTGAAAGTTTTTTTATGGTTTTATCCAAGTGTTATATGTTTATACACTTGTATGCATATTTTTTAAAGAATTGATGTAAATTACATCATTTTGAATGTTTTTATAAAAAATATAATTTTATAAATTAAATGGTAAATCATAAAAAAATTATTATAAAAAAATGTTGTTTGGATATAATATAGTCATTTTGCATAGTCAGTCAAATACAAAATCATACAAAAAGTTTCGGTTAGAAGTTAATACATTTAACTCTAATCTAGTCAACAACTATCAAACGACCTTTTATATTGTTATTTTGAGAGAAACATAGGTTTAAACACATTTAGCAACTCCAAACCGATTCATTTAAACCCAAAAGCCAAAAGAAAAATGTATATGTTTTCGTTTAAGACAAAATTGAACTGAAAAAAAATACTCACCCTAGTATAAGGTGTGTATGTAACATTTGATGTGGCACACAATTCTATAAAAAAAATTAATATTACTTTACGAGTGCCTACCTAGCTTTCTAACAAAACTAGAGTTTTTATTAATGGAAAAAATATTTACCATATTAGTGTTGTTTCAAAAATATTTACCAAAATGGTATTACCTTAATTTTAATACTAATATTATTGTTTTTTTTTTTAAAAAAACTCTTTTTTTGTCCCTGGAACGTTGGAACGAGATCAGAAAAAAATCGTAAACCCAACTAGGGCTCCACCTCCAGTTCTGTCGTAGCATCCTCCACCATCGTCGGCTGCTGCACCTCCTCCATCGTCGCCGGCTGCCTGCGTATCCTCCCTCTTCGCCGGCAACCTGCAAGGTATGCAAAATTATCGATTTTGTTTCCGATTCTTAAGTTTTCTATTTGCTTCTGGATTCCAATTGTTAAGTTTATGGTTGCTTTTTGCTTCACTATTCTTATTTGTCTCGATTTTTCTTCTAGTTAGGACGAATTGTTGATCAATTTTTGTTTTGATTATTTGCTTTGATCAATTTATGTTTTGATTATTTTGCTTCTGTGAATGGAATTGATTGTAATAATGTTATTTTCCTTCTGTGAATGGAATTGACTGAAATAATGTTATAGCTTGTTTTTCTGGAAACCTCCTCTATCGTCACAATTTGTTTTTTTTTTTTTTTCAAAATCTTTGATGGAATTGATTGCAATAATATTATTATGTTTCTTTTTTCTTGTTATCACAAATTCATATGATCATTTTTTGATCAATTTTTACTTGTTTTTATTTGTTTGTAGATGAATTCTATTATAGACATGATTGACAATGAGAATTTTTCTATAATTTCTCAAGCTGTTGTTGTGACTACTGTGATGAATATAGACAATGATGTTGAGTTAAATGAAATATTGGAAGATGAAATTGGAGATGAAGATGATGATGAAGCATCTTTTGACAATAATGTTGAATTACCTTCGACTTTTACTAATATGGAAGGAACAAACTTGACTATCAATGAAAATTGGAGTATGACACAATCAATGAGTAAGAATGATTTTACCCGAGAGTTGGGAAAAGATTCTTTCAAGGATAAAGAGGAACTTGTTAGAGCAATCAAGATCCATAGCATTAGGACACATAGACAATTTGAGGTCATTGAGTCACGCCCAACTATTTGGACTCTAAGATGCAAGTTGTACTTACAATCTGGTTGCAAATGGAAGCTTCATGCAAGTAAACGTAAACGTAGTGGTTATTTTGAAATCACAACGTATACCGGTCCGCACACTTGTTTACACTCTAAGCTTTCTCTAGACTATCCGAACCTAAATGCAACCTTAATTGCTATGGAAACTAGACACCTTATAAAAGAGCAACCTTCTATAAGTATTCCGACTTTGAGAGCTAAAATAGTTGAAAAGTTGGGCTATACTCCTTCATATAAGAAGGTTTGGGTTGGAAAGCAAAAAGCAATTGAACATGTGTTTGGAAACTGGGAAGAGTCTTATGTCGCTTTACCAAAATATCTAGGCGCACTTCAAAAGTTCAATCCAAGGACTATAGTTGAATGGTGTGTTTCAAGATCGAACGATGTGGATGAAGTTGAATTTAGGCGTGTTTTTTGGGCCTTTGCTCCCTCTATCAAAGGGTTTCACTATTGTCGACCAGTGATTACCATTGATGGTACACACTTGTATGGTAAATACAAGGGTAAGATGCTATTTGCAATGGGAGTTGATGGCAATAATCAAATTTTGCCACTTGCATTTGCTATTGTAGAAAATGAATCTTATGATACTTGGGATTGGTTCCTTTCTCATGTTAAGAATCATGTGGTGAAAGACCGTGAAGGCATATGTCTAATATCTGATCGTCATGGTGGAATTCTTAAGGCTGTCAATGAGCATGGATCTCCATGGTTAGAGCCACATGGTTTTCATAAGTATTGTTATATTTCTTTAACTATTATTTTAGGACATTTCAATAACTTGCTTCATTAACTTACATTATTTTTTTTTTTTAATTTTAAAGGTATTGTTTACGACATTTCATCAACAACTTTTATGACAAGTTTCGTAATTCAGAATTGAAAGCTTTAGCTTATCGTGCCGGGAGTCAGAATCAAATTCGAAAGTTCAACTCCATTATGGAAGGAATTGGGAAGTTAAATCCACATGCTCGAGAATGGTTGGAGAGTCATCCACTTAATAGATGGACACTTGCACATGATGGTGGAAGAAGATATGGGTTGCTCACAACAAATTTGTCAGAGATTTTCATAAGTGTACTTAAAGGTGCCCGTTTCTTACCAATCACAGCTTGTGTACAACTTACATTTTATAGAATGGTGCATTATTTTGAGGTGAGACGTCCTTTAGGATCTAGCTCTCAAGCTCATGGAGATGCACATACTCCACATGTTGTTGTAAAACAACTAGCTTTGATGGCAAAATCAAGTGCACATTCCTTAAGATCTTTTAACTGAGAAAAAGGTATATTTGAGTTGATAACTCAAAGAGGTCGAAACGTACAAGTAGTTAATTTGGATAAAAAAACTTGCACATGTGGTAAATAGGAGGCATTAAAATATCCTTGTTCTCATGTCTTGAGTGTATATGCCAAACTCTCTTTGAATAGTTGGCAATATGTTGATAGATGTTACTCGATTGAATACTATTATGCTACTTGGGCATCTGAGTTCTCCCAGCTTCCTCATGAAGCGTACCGGCCACAATCACAATTTAATGAATTACTTCCAAATTTAGAACTATTACGAAATAAAAAAGGTCGTCCTCGTTCAACAAGACTAAAAAATGGCATGGATATTAAAGAAGGAAGAAATGTCAATCTTTGTGGAATTTGTAGGCAACCGGGACATCATCGAAAACGATGTCCGTCTATCTCAAGGCAATTTAAAAAATATATATATATTTTTATGGCATTTGTTATGGTTATTCTCTTATTATTTTTTTTTACGGGTAATGATTTTTTACTGGTTCAAGATGAAGCTAATTGTGATGTTTTTTTTTTGTAATAAACAATGTTGGAGTTTTTTTTTTGTGGTGTTTTTTTTTTGTAAGAAACAATGTTGAGATGTCTTATTTTTTTTTTCACTTTAAAAACATTGTATGTGAATGTTGGAATTTTTGCATCTTAAAACTTGATTATAGTGGTGGTTTTTGATTATTTTTTAATGTTGAGGCTAAAATTTGATGGTAAAAAGGTTATATAAGAAAATTGGATATTTAAATAAAACTGAAAAAATAAATAAAAAAAACATATATTTAAAAAACAGTAAAAAAAGGATAAAAAAAACAATAAAAATGTGGAATAAAAAAGAAAAAAAATAAGATATTTAAATTAAAAAAAAAACTTAAAAGAAACTAAAAAGTAAAGAAAAATAAGAAAAACAATTAAAAGGTGGAATAAAAAAGAAAAATAAGATATTTAAATTAAAAAAAAAAAAAAAAAAAAAAAAAAAAAAAAAAAACTGAAAAAAAAACTAAAAAATAAAGAAAAATAAGAAAAACACTAAAATGATAAATAGTTTTGAAAGAATAGTAAAATGGTAAAAAAAAATTTCTATCCATCCTATTATGGTTAAAAACTCAACAAAACTAAGCTAAATTAAATTTATGTATTATATTCGGTTCAACCGATTTATCAGTTCCGATAACTACTGACATATAGATATAACTTTAATATAATTTTTTCTATGAAGGAAGATACTGTACAGTCATAACATATCTAAAATAATATTTATATTATTCATAAAAAAACGAAAATGTGTAAACAGATCACAAATTCCAGTGGAACGTGATAGATAGATGGTTGGTTTCCATATTTTGTGGTTGGGTGCACATCCAAGAAAAAGTGAGCTAACAATGGACCACTTCGTTCTAGATTTTTTTTGGTTATTAAAAAACTAGTTAATTATGATGAAATGGTAAATTTCGCCTGTATGTTTATTAAAACATTATTGGCAATATATGATAATATGCAAATTTAATTGCCTTTATTGTTTGTAAAATTCAGAATATGATTTGTTATATATGTTTCAAATATTATTGACGCATAAGGATATAATTGTTCAAGAAACGGATAAATAAATTTGTTTAATAGAACTTACAATAATCCAATATATTGGGGATGTAAAATTTGGCAGATATTGCTAGATTCCGGGAAAAAAAATGGTGGCAAATTCCCCTAATTATCATTCTAAGTAAATATGAGAAAAACGGAAATCATTAAAATCAAATATTCTATAAAAAAACAGAATAAAATGAAATAAGCAATTAAGTTGAAATGGGAGAAAATTGAAAATTGACGGGTTAAACGTTGAAATTCTATGACGATGGGTTGTCAAACCGTTTTCGGCTAATTGATAGGGATTCTGTCCGTTGAGAGGTTTCTAATAGTATAAAACGGACCTCCAAACCCCTAATGGGTACAAAAAAATTGTACATTTTTAAGTTATGTTTTTTCTCCATTAATTTGTTATTGTCCTATTTGTTCATGAAGGCTTTGCAAAGTCTTCGATATGCATATGGTGGACATTATTTATCGTTGGTTTGATTTAATATGTTGTCTAGATTTCTCAATTTTGTTTACAATATTATTGAGTTTATGAAACCTCAGTTTACGAAGAAGGTGCAAGGTGAAGAGAAGTTGAAAAAATAAATAATGATTATGAATTGACAAAAATGTCCCTCGTCTAACGACCACTTGACTAACATATGTAACCTCAATATATTCTAGAGCCGAAATCTAAATTTTAATGTAATATAGAAAGATTATGATGTCAATTCAGAAAGAAATCTAAATAGAAAATTTATGATGTCATTTATACATAATGGTGCATTAACCAAAAATATTCAGTTGTTAGATCGTTCACATATGAAAGTCTCACCAGTTTATTAAATGCATAAATATAGATTCACAGCCGTACTTGTAGAATTTTCATGTAAAATCAAGTATTTTCTATATGATTACGTAAACATATGAAATTATGAATCAAGAATCATCTATCTTCCTTATATAATTATCATAGTAACTAATAATTGATTATGGTGATCTCAATAATGAAAGCTATTCTATTACTAGTTAAATAATATTCTTAATACTTACAAACTCAAATATGATATTAATGTTTATATATTTATAATATTTAACTCTAAGCATATTCTATTTGGTGGTACTTTGACATATTTATAAACTTTTTTTCTACTATTAAAATAAATTCTATTCAATTTTAAATTTGAATAAAATATATTTTCTCATAAAAAATCAATATAAAAGAGATTAGTAGCTAATCTAGAGGATTAGTACACCTAATCCCAAGATTAAATATGGAGGATTCTTTCAGCATTTTTAATTTCCAATTTTATATACTGATTTTTTTTATTGAGATTAACAACTTGATGAACTTAGTGCACACGTCTTCATAGACATGTTCCCCGAAATCACACCCAATTACTATTATAAACAACTTAATGAAGTCATTATGATAATAAATAAATAATTAGGAGATCGTATAACAGATATTTTACGAACAACTATATCATGTTAAAAACTATGTTATATTATAAGTATATTGGATGCTCTATTATATGTATATTGTATGCTTGTTAATGAAGAATTTTATGATATTAGCCTAAAAGATAATAATATTACATCTTGGTATATATCGAGGGTGGTGGTAGATTTTTGGGAAGTATGAGTTTCGATGGTATTTATGAACATATTATTATCCAGTTGTTATATAAATAAATGATGTGTGGTTTATGTAAGAAAATATGTGTTAAATGAAAAAAATAATTCTTTCACTGTCTTTTAACGTGTATAATGTATCAACCTCCTAAGAAGTTGACTAAAATAGGTTAAGAGAAGAGTGTGCAGTCGATGTTTGCGTGATGGTTTAACATTCATTTTAATTTTTGCATTTTTAGGCCAATTGATTTGAAAATGTCATTTTCCGTTTGTTGCAGTAAATGGAGATGCTGATTATTCCATTATTGTCTTTTAGTAGAAATTTTGGTGCTCAAGATCATAGTGATGATCCATAATTTTATCGTTAATAACAAACATGATTAGAATATAAGTTGCATAAAGTATCCATAGCCGATTTTCTATGCTTTTATATGATATCGATGGTTTATAACATGTTAATTTTTACCGTTAATTATGAGTGAGCGCGGTACGGTTCGGTGCGGTTATTAGTTAAAACCTCACTACTAACCGTAAATGCAGCTAATCAATTTTCAAAACCAGTTAATCCATTTTCAAAACCACTTGATGCAGTTATTAGCCAAAACCTAACCACTATCACATATCACAAACTTTTCTTTTGAATTAACTTTTCTCTTTTGACTCATAATTCATGTTGTTGTTGTTGGTGGTGTTTTTAATCCAAAGAAAACAATTGATTTTTTAGAACAAAGAGAAAATGTCATGTTTAATTATTGTTAGTAAACACATATATCAAAATTTATTTGCATGATGTCTAAATATTGTAGTATGTAGTGAACGACAATCTAGTTTGGCTTTATAATGTTCTCATATTGTTAGTAAACATTTTACAGGGAATACATGTTATACAACTACGGATTTCATAATTATTACTAATTGTATAACGTTATTTATAAAATTATCCATGGTATATTAGGGTAATGTTATGCCTAATAGTTACCCTGTCGAACTTTTATGGATAATATATTGACAGTTATCATGCTGACTTACCCTCCTGAGAAACATAATACCCAGTCGTTACGCTAGCCAAACTATTAAGGAACATCATATCTAGTTGTTGCCCTCACCAAACTTTTTAGATAACATAGTACCTATTGGTTACTCTGCATAAAATATCTAGCTGAAACAAATTACTATAACTTATATATATATATATATATATATATATATATATATATATATATATATATATATATATATATATATATATATTGGCGGATCCAGAAAGAAAAATTAAGGGTAGCACAAATTCTTTTGGGGTTGAACTACTAAAAAAAATTGTTTCCAAATGAAGTTTCCATTACAAAATCGTCGCTAAACCGGTGAATTTACACTAATTTTAAAATTATCGGTCTTTGTGATGGATTGCTGATGGATTAGTGACGGATTACCAACACATTTGTGACGGATTTTCGAAAAAAAAAACACGAAATTTACATTTGACGGGAAATTTGGAGGGGTAGCCCGGGATACCCCGGGCTACATAGTAGCTCCGCCCCTATATATATATATATATATATATATATATATATATATATATATATATATATATATATAGAGAGAGAGAGAGAGAGAGAGAAAGTGAGAGAGAGAGAGAGGGATATATATATATATATATATATATATATATATATATATATATATATATAAAATAAGTATAACTTATAAAATAACAAGAGTAAAACAACAATACGCGATATGATGACAACATAATGGTTAGATGAGACACTCTTCATCTTTATCTAAATAACCTTTAGCTAGCCCCGCCCTATAATCATTAAATCTTGAGTGAACAGGAAAAGATATTTATAGATCTATACGAGGTTGACACATCCACCTATAGTTGCTAGCTATAACCTGAAGGTCAAGTCGAAGCAGGCATAACTTTCTAAACTTTGGCGACTTCTGATGAAGTGTCATCTCGAGGAGTAAAACAGTTATAAGCTCAATCGCAGGAACTCATCGTAACATTGTTGGCATTAAGTATCTAAAAACTACTGCTAGGAATAAAGCTAAGAAAGTAGTAATAGCTTACATAAACTCAATGATGTGAGTTTAGGATTATAACAATACTAACACAACAAAAAACCCTATAAAATGTTTTAAAGCATACAAACCTATTAACTCACCAACATTATATTGGTCTTTCAAAACCACATGTATTCTTAGGACAATGAGTTCGGAAGAGGACGGAAGAACGACCGGAAAACTATGTGTTATGTTGTTGTATTTTGCCTTTGTGATGTACATGTACCTCGAACATCTATGTAATATTTATTACTTAATAAAGAAGAAGTAATGTTGGTATGATATTTTCGTGTACACATATTTGTATCTGTGATCCAACGTCTTAACGTCACACAACCCGACGTTTTCGCCGTCGGTTGGGGGTGCGGCATTATTAAACCCTTGCTTAGAATATCAACATGAAGATGATTTGTTATATTTTAAGTTTTGAATATCAATATAAAAAGTTGGATGATTCAAGGATCGTGTATGCAAAATACTTTCAAAATTTTGTGATTGCAACCCAATTAAACTAGAGTATCACAAAATCCTAATTTGAGATAATCCAAGAAAATCAACTTGAATTTACAGGCCTAATTTAAATCGGAAAACACTAAATACCATACTTGTGTTGTGTTATGTAGAGACAATGATCGCAGAGAGAAGAAACAGTTTTTTGTATGTTATAAATGTTCTGCAATGTTCAACTCTTCTTTTATATGTAGAAGATGATGGTTTTAGGGGTGAAACTAAGTCTCTTTTTAATGGACACAAACATTGGGTCTTTTGGTTAGAAAATTCAGCTCACCCTATAAAGATTATATTTTGGGCCCTAAACCCGCGCTAGGATATCTTCCCCTTGGATCATGCGAAGGTCGTTGCCCTTAGACCCCGCCATTGACGATGCCTCTTAGAATCCTACAAGGGGCGTTGCCCCCGGACCACTGTGTTCCGATTCTTCTTAAGTTATTCGAGTGTGTCGTATGTACCTTTTTCTTCGGAATATAACAAAAAGGTACTCAGTTTGTCTCAAATAGAAACTTGGCTATGCTAAAATATAGATGACACTAAAATCACAACATGAGTTATAGACTTTTACCTTGTTTTATGATATCCCATTTGTAATTTGTGTTTTATTTCTTCCTCTTAATTTTCTTAAGAATACAAACACTAGAATCATACCTTATTGCATACACTAGTATGGGGTGGTATAAACTAAAAGTATGCTTATTGTCCGTGGAATTGATGGTCAAGATAAAGTCAACTTTTCCTTTTATGTGGAAATTCGGGAAAATATACAACCTAAGAGACTATTTTTTTAATTTAGACCTTGTTCGGTACACATCCTTTCTATTTTCCCTGACACTTAAGTCATGTTTAACTATCTATCAAACTTGTTCCAACCAACTTATGTATTGATTGCCCAAATAATGTGATTCCACTTATATATAGATTTTATATACCATCCATAGACATTTAAATAATAAAACTATTATAACTTTATGCACTATAGGACTTTTTTGATGAGTCATATATATCTACTAGTCACAAGAAAGTTTCCTAACATACACATTTTGTAAATACATGACTAGACGAAGGTTTCAACTTGAACGTTTGGCCCAAAAAATAGTTAAAACCTACATTACTTGCGATTTGATCATTTTCCACATGTTTCTCGTCAATTATAGCAATACTCTACCCTGATTTTCCAAACATAAGGGTAGACGGAGTCGGTCTCTGGCTAGGAAAGGTGGCTAACGATACCCTAATACCTCCATGGGAATGAAATAGATGATGGATATGTTCCTTGAATGGGGAGTTTTCGCAGGTTACTCAAAATGTGATATTTTTTTCATTGTCTTTGTACCCAATGCTACCTTTTTCACCATTAACCAATCAAAGTTACCAAAGGGATTCTAGCCCAGCGGTATCAGGTGGTGCACTCCCTCCTTGAGGGTTCAAGTCTCGTGGTGGACAATAGGTGGAATTAGATGTTAATTTATGAGTGATTATTATATTTGTATTTGCTGGTTCAAAAAAAATGTCAAAGTTGAAAAATATCATTACTATTATTATTTTAAAAAAAATCCACCAATATAAATACCTATCAATCTTTAAACAAACGACAAATAATTCCATTTTATCTCAAATTCCATTCCACACCTCTCCAGTTCCATTACACACATCTTTAATTGCATTTCACACCTTTCCAATTACATTCTAAGTTAATCCAATTCGACTCTATGGATTCTCCTGGCAAATCCAACATGGTGGTTCTAGCCAAAGATGCATCTGGAAAAACAAAAACACCAATCAAGATTTTCCATTCCTTTTCAGGAAACCCAAAACACACAATATCCATAATACCCAAACTATCAACAAGAATATAATAATGTCCTGGTACAACAAGCCTACTACCAATTTTGTCTTTTGTAGGATATTATTGATTATAATCACTATATGTAGTTTTCACAAATGGTTCCGAAAACACAATATCAATGCTCTCCCTCGAGGTCTCCCTATTTAGTGACAGTTAAAACTTAGAATCTAAAGAATTTAGTGACAAACCCACTCCCATTCAAACCTTGTGGTCGGTGTAGATGATGCACTTTGTACCATAAAGGTAGTGCCTCCAAATCTTCAAAGCGAAGACCACAACTCCCAGCTCGAGATCATGTGTGGTGTAATTCAGCTCATGTGCCTTTAGTTGTCTGGATGCATATGCTATCACCTTCCCGCGCTGCATAAGTACACAACCTAAACCCTGATTTGAGGTGTCGCAGTAGACTATAAAGTCTTCGGTTCCCTCCGGTAATGAGAGTACGGGCGCACTACAGAGGGCTCGCTTCAAGGTTTGGAAGGCAACCTATTGCTTCTCGGTCCAATGGAAAGGTACGCCTTTTGTGTTAGTGCTGCGAGAGGTTTGGCTATCTTGGAGAAGTTATGAATGAACCTACGATAATAGCCTGCGAGACCCAAGAATTGACGAATTTCTAGTGGGTTTGTTGGGGTTGCCTAGCCTTCAATGGCTTTGATCTTGGAAGGATCCACATGTATCCCTTCCTTGCTGACAATATGACCTAAGAAGTTTACATTGCGGAGCCAAAAGTCACATTTGGAGAGTTTCGCATATAGCTTTTCAGCTTATAGGGTTTCCAATATTTAACGAAGATGTTGACCATGCTCTTCTTCACTTCAAGAATATACAAGAATATCGTCGATGAAAACGATTACGAAGTTATCAAGGAATGGGCGGCAGACTCGATTCATTAAGTCCATAAATGTGGCGGGGGCATTCATTAGACCGAAGGGCATCACGACAAATTCGTAATGACCGTAGTGGGTTCAGAAAACAGTCTTTGGGATATCCTCCTCTCGGACCTTGAGTTGGTGATATCCAGATCTCAGATCTATCTTAGAAAAGTAGCTAGCCCCTTGTAGTTGGTCAAATAGATCATCGATTCGTGGAAGTGGGTAGCGATTCTTGATAGTGAGCTTATTTAGTTCCCTATAGTCGATACACATCCTGAAGGATCCGGCTTTCTTTTTAACGAAAAGAATCGGAGCTCCCCATGGCGAGAAGCTGGGTCTGATGAATCCTTAATTCAGGAGCTCGCTTAATTGGCTTGATAGTTCCTGCATTTCCGCGGGAGCCAACCTATAGGGTGATTTGGCAATTGGAGTGACTCTTGGTACAAGGTCAATTCGAAATTCGACTTACCTTTCTGGGGGTATTCCCGGAAGATCATCGGGAAATACATCTGGAAAATCCTATGCCACTGGGATATCTCAAATGTTTATTTCTTCTTTGAACTTATCTACAATGTGGGCAAGGAATGCGTAGTTCTTCTTGTGTAGGCACTTCTGTGCCTTGATGCATGAGATAAGACGAAGATTGACGTCGGGTTTATCTCCGTAAATAATTAGGATTTCGTGGTTATGGAGGTGAAGGAAAACGGCATTCTCGTGGCATATAATATCAGCATGATGGGGCTCAACCAATCCATGCCGATTATCACATCAAAACTCCTAATATTTACGGGCATAGATATCCTTAGTTGATTCTGTTTTCCCATTAGCCATTTCCACAGTGAAGGCTTCATTAAGCTTCTGGGGTTGTTGTTTTAGCAAATGTTTGAACTTATTACTCACAAAACTTCATTCTACCCCATTATCAAACAAGATGCATGCATATGTGTTTGTAACGTCCGTAGATCCGGGCTAATTTAGAGACAATAAGCGTTTAAAACGACTTTTTGATAGAAGATTATTTATAAGGAATAGTCTTAATAAAAGTTGTAGCATATGTTACAAGGATTCTGTACATATAAAGAATGCCGAAATCCGAGTTATAACGAAGAAGTTATGACCCATCGAAGTTTCGCGACGGAATCGGCACAACACCAGGAAGCGTAAATAGTGAATTTACGATAAATCGGATTTTAGACTTAGCGATCTAAACGAAAGTCGTAGAATACGTTAAACTGAGAGCGTCCATAAAAAGAACGCCAAAATCTGACTTCCTATGAGGATGTTATGATTTTTCGAAGTTTTGGCTTAGCAGTATACAACCTGGAGTTCGAATATTAGATCGAGCGGTTTTTAGCCGACACAACCTAAACGAGAAGCGAAGATCTCGTTAATAGTAGCATATCGATAAAAAGATAGATGAAAACGGACGTCGGAGGAAGAAGTTACAAATTTTTAACGGACCAACCCTATCCCGGCCTGTTAGTAAGATAACTTTTAAAATAAAGTCAAAATTAGCCGACAGAGTTTAAACGAAAGTTGTAGAGTACGTTCCCGCCTATGCGTGGATATAAAGAACGTCGAAAAAGGAGGTCGTATACGAGAGTTATGGTTTTTAGAAGTCGGAAGGTGAAATTGCGAGACCTGGTGCGAAGATGATGACGTGGCCGAACCACAACCGTTCGATGGTGATCACAAGGCTCGCTTCGGATGAAGACACGTCACCCTCGCTACGCCCAGCATCCGAACTCAGAACGCGCTGCGTACAAGAGCTCTTACTCGATCCAGCTTCGCCCACGTCGCCCCACCGAGACCTCGCCACGTGTAGTCCTTATCCGATCTACGCCCAGCGTAGTAAGTCCGAACGCCCAGCGTTCCGAGGTGCTGAGTGCCTATAAAAGGGCTGCGAGAGTCTGCCGATTTCTCACACCTTTTCAACCCCTTTTTCTCTCTTTACACTCTCTCACTACCTCCCTAACCCCCTAAGCCTAGGTAAACCCCCTAGCACCCGAAGGAAGCCCCGAGGCTCCTGGAGTCTCGAGAAAAAAGGTCTTTTGGTTCGGAAACACTGCTCTAAGCAAAGACCGATTTTCTATAAAACTCAATGTAAGTGAGCTACGCCTACGCTATTTTCAATATAGATTTTATTTAATTATAGTAACGTTATTAGGACCTTATAATAATAATTTGGGATATTATTATGGGTTATATAAGTGTCGTCATAGTATCTTTTTATCCACTTACGGTACGGGGAATCTGGTTTGGAGGGTCGCTTGGGTTGCTGGATTCAGAAGTGCTTATATGCCAAAATGATCCTACCCTCCGGTGTTTCATGTTTGGCCCCTGTCTGTACATAGTGGGTGAAGAGTATTGTGTCGCGCTTATATAATATTAATAATAGCTAGACTATTAATTAGTCGCAGTTAACGTTGGACTAAACCCTAGTGATATTGATACTAGGTTTTGTCGAGGAAAATTGTTTTAAGAGTAACGAAGCGTTGTCCAAGTGCTGAGTCACCACCTTATCAGGTGAGTGCATAGTTACTTTCATCTTACACATAGATATGAAGTATTTTATATAAATTATGTGCTACGTGTGCATATTATCTGTATACTTTCTATCTATGTTGGATGAATGATTTTATACAAGTTTTAAATGATTTAAAATGTATATGTATTTATATCTACATAATATGTTGGGTAAAACATGGGTAGATGAAATGTGAGTCGGATGATGAGATGAGAGATGATATACAACATGAGATAAGGGTGAGAGGTGAACGATGTGAGAAGCCTTTTTCCCAAATGATGGCCCCGTCATCTAGCAGAGTATGGATGACAACCATGGACTACTCCAGGTAGTCCAATGGAACACTAGCAAGCTCGCAACCTGTAGGTGTTGTGAACGATGTGTTCACCCGGTGTACTCTAAACACGGGCGACTATGCAGACTTAGTGCTCGAATCTTGGCGATCATGCAGACTTGGTGCCTAAACCTTGGCGACTATGCAGACTTAGTGCCTAAACCCTAGAGATCATGCAGACTTGGTGCCTAAACCCTGGCGATCATGCAAACTTGGTGCCTAAACCCTGGCGACTATGCAGACTTAGTGCCAGTTGTGTAAACCGTGGCAAAAATGGACTTCGTGCCGATTCCATAGGATGATCCTTAAGAATGAATGAATGAGGAATAGCTTATTCTTAGGCTAGACCCTTAAGAATAAGGAAGATAATGGGGATGGGTAATTGGGTTAATTGTTTGATGATTAAATATAATAATTATATTATTGGGGGTTGAAAACCCTATGTACTAACCAGGTTTCCCAACCTGACCAACTCCAGCTTATTTGTATCACAGGTGTCGATACGAAGCTACTTTGCACTGAGAGATTTAAAAAAGATGTAGATCACTAGTGTAAATGTAAGTTCTGTTTATGCTTATGTTTATGTATTGACGATGACATCCTAAATGTTTTAAAATGAATAAAAATTACATTTCTTGAGAAACGCTTTTATAATGTATTTATCATGTTTTACTGGGAACAAATTCTGCAACATTTTTATTAAAAGAGGTACTCTGATTTTTATAAAGCATAAACAAAATCGGTCTTTTCTGGCCGTAAAAATGGGGATGTCGCAGTGTTGTTAAGTAGGAACGTACCGGTGACAACAGTGGGGTCCTGGACTGCTTCTCCTTGTCCCAAAGTCAAAACCCTTCCCAATCCTCTGTTTCCTTGGTTATTAACGTTGGGGCAGTTCTGACGGAAATGTCCAGTTCTCCCACACCCATAGCAGGTGTGGCTGGCCCCAGCGCTGTTGTTGTTGTAGTTGTTGTTGTTGTTGTTGTTGTTGTTGTTGTTGTTACGAATGTTGTTATTGTTGTGGTTGGTTCTGTGGGGGATAAGTCCTACAGTATCTTGTTGTATGACCTTTTCGGTTGCAACTGGTGCCATGCATCTCCCTGCATTCACCGTGGTGATGGAGATCGCATTTGTTGCACTTTGGGAGGTTCCCGGAGTACTGCCTAGGGGCACTTGGGGTGGATGAGACTGGAGCATGTGGTGTGGAAGGGATTTGAGTAGTAGCAGCATGAACTGCTACCGTTTGCTGTTTCTTTGACGACTCTGAGCTTTGTCGTCCTTTCCGTTTGTTTTTCTTACCCTTCTTGTTATCACTTTCCTTCTTGCCTTCGATTTCCCTTGCTTTGTCACACTTCTTGTTGTCGTAGTCGTATAACTTCTTAGCCAACCTCTTGGCACTGTCAATAGTTTCCGAATTCGCGGCTATCACATTTCCTTGAATCAGGGAGGTTAATCCCCAAACGAATCGTTCAATCTTCTTTCCTTCAAAGTATCATTCCCATGCATAAAAGCGATAATTCAATGAACCTTGAAATGTAGGTATCAATATCGGAGTTGCGGACTGTGAGGTTCCACAGTTCCTGCTCCATTTTCTAAACTTCGCCTCTTGGGCAATATTCCGCCCTTAGCATTTCCTTCAGTTCCTCCCACGGCATAGTGTTTGCCATCAGGAGTGTCATGGCCTCCACATGCCCATTCCACCATGAAAGAGCTTGATCAACAAATGTGCATGCTGCAAATTTGACTTTGCACTCTTCTGGACATCTGCATATTTCAAAGACTGATTCAACCTTCTCAATCCATCTTTTTAGGGTTATTACGCCTACCGTTCCGTTAAAGGTTCGCGGTTTGGCATTGATGAAATCTTTGTAAGTACAGACCTTGATAGGCCCTTGATTCATTCCTTGATTGGAACTTTCGTCTCCATTCCCGTTGCCTTCACCGTTGTTTCCGTTGTGGATGTGAGTCAGAGCTTCTGCAACTGCAGCTGAAACTGTTACTTGATAAGCAGCTGAGTTTAGGGTTGAGCAAAAATCGCACCACAACTAAAATTAACTGCATAAACCGCAACCGCAATAGAAACCGATGGTGAGATTTTCTGTTTTTCAAAAACCACATTTTTGCGGTGCGGTTATTGGTTTTTAAAAACTGCAAAAAAAAAGCGCAGCGCACCGCATATATTATATACACATTTTTTTTATTAAGTATTAATATATTAAATATTAAAGATACGATAAGTTTCATGGATGAAAGAAAGATAAAATTCTAGGAGACAACAGTGTTGACTTTTTTTGTTATGTTTAACTTTGGAAAATGGTGAATTTTGACAAATTTAAGATGTTTATTGTTAATTGTCTTATATCTTATAGTTTTTTATTATTACAAGTAATATATTAGAACTCTTAAAATCGATTAAACTCTAAACTACGGTTAAAAACTACAAAAAATAATCGCACCAAATCCATGCGGTTAATAACCGAAACACAAAAGAAATAAACCGCACCGCAAAAATAACCGCGTAACCGCACCGCAAAAATAACCGCCTAACCACACCAAGCGGTTTTGAAAATGGATTAACCGCATTTGCGGTTAGTGGTGAGGTTTTGGCCAACAACTGCACCGAACCGCACCGCACTCACCCCTAGCTGAGTTCATCTTTGCAGTAAGTGGTGGCGGTGGTGGTGGTGGAGTTGCATCGTTGTTCACTGGCGGGTTCCTTCGAGGCATCTTCTGTCATAGAGTAGATAGATAATGAGCGCATAGCGTATATTGGATTTAGAGTACTACTACCTCAATGATTTGATTTATGCATATAATTGATTTCATAATTTATCATATCACAAAAAAATAAGTCACATAGCAGATAACCACATCACGATAAAACCTGTAATATTTCTACTAATAATATCCGTTTTCGTACATGAAAATTTTGCCTTGAAGGCATACAATACATAGGGAAAGAGTGTAAATTCGGACAACATAACGACCACATGAATAATGTAATCACTTAGACATATGGTCGATAGTACATAAAGTAGCATACATGTAAGAAACCTAACACTAATAAGGGATACTACTGATCCTGATCATATTGAGAAGTGCCTAACAGTGATAGCGAATTCATATCCCAAAATGTTGTGCCAATAAATTGGCCATCTCGATCATTTCTCAAATGACCTCATCCCTCTCCTGTTCGGCTTGCACGGCTCGTGCCTCCATAGCTAATAGATGCTGCCGAAGAGCGGCAACTTCTTCTTCCAAGGAGCGAGTTCCATTAACGGGGTCCCCTGATGGTACGGAATGATCCAGATGCGCCTCAGTGGTAGGTGGTTCACCGGGGGCTTCATCAGTGTCCCTACCATTCTCCATGTCTTCATCGGTTTCATCAAACTTGTAGTCTGTATCCATATACTCATCGGGCTCAATGCCATGGGCTTCCTCTTGTTCTTCCTCGGGGTCTTCTTCAATCATCTCGTAGGCCACTAGGGCCTGATGAAATTGGATACCTTGTTGTGCCTCATGCATGGTGACTGTGCGAGAAACTGGGGGTGAGAAATGTGTAAAGAGAGTAGGTTTATCGTACTTTTAATTATTTTATGTTTGGTTTGATATTCTCCTTTTTGGGTATTAAAAGGGTATACTTTTGGTTCATTGATTATTGCAATCATTCCTCGACATATGTTGGTCATACTTTGAAGGAATGTAGTTGATCAGGCTACATTCATTTTTAATACAATTACATGTTGTCCGGGTTTAATCACAACGTCGAATTTCCCTAAGGACTTATGTTGGATATTTTTATGCTGATTTTCTAAAATGCATAGATAAGTGTGTATTTTATTTATTTTGTTCAGAGTTATTTAGTCTCATTGTGTTTATAGTTGCATATCATGTATTGTTAGATATGCTAGTTCACTATAAACAAAACTATGATACCAACCTGTCACACCCCCGAACCAAACGGCGGAAACGTCCGAGGGCTCGTGTGACTTTAAATTGAAATATCATCACAATGATTATACATGAAACATAACATAAAAATCATCATGCATTACATATTACAACTGACATTGTTCGCATCAAGTACATTGTTTAATATTACATATTCAAAAACATAAAATGTACGAAGGTTGACATTTCAGAAAAGAGATTTCCAAAATACACTTGAAGGTTCTTCAGCTTAATGGTTACCTGAGAATACAAGTTCTTTTGAAAATGGTCAACATATATAATGTTGGTGAGTTCATAAGCATGTTTGATTGAAATGTTTTGTATTGTTTGTATAACCCAGAAAATCCGATATTTTCTATAAATTGTCTGAAAATGATTGTAATGGTCAAGTATAAATGTATGTGTGATTTCCATTGCAAAAACATGCATAAGTAAAAGATCCAAAATTTCCTTGTGTTATGTCTGATGTAAGTAGAATGTACTGAATGATAGTATTTTCCCAGAAAATCCGATATTTTCTGATTTATAAAAAAACATTGTAATCCTTGCATTATCGTATGAATTGTTCTGTATCAATATGATTTTCGTGATGTTTAGATGGTAATGGATCTCTATGTGAGTCGTTATAACCATGCATGATAGCGACTAATTCGCATGTCTTGGCATTTTTTTTTCAAATGCCGGTTTGATCAAGATTTTGTCACCCTAGACTGACCTAGTCTAACTGTAGCGAACAACTCATGTGTGGGGGAGTCACCCCCGTATAGATCTATACACAAACTCTCTCCCTCTCTCCCTCCAGGAGACTCTGATTATAACTACAGGCTATGGCCATACACTCAGTGGTGTCAATCGACAGGTCTCACTAGATCCCAATTATTATCCCATGAATATGTATAACGTTATATGTATTTTGATTACAGTCCACCAGATGGTTCTTGAATGTGAAAGGTTAAAACCCAACAAACATGAAAAAAGACAATTGTGGCCCACTAGTCATGTATGTTATTTCCAGGCTTATTAAATATGCGACAGATACGTTATAGCCCATCAAACATTTGATGAGTATTCCAGGCCAATCAACAATCCAAATGGGCCAATAAGGCCTAATAGCATGTAAACGCTAATTTAGGCCCATTAGGCATGTAATTAGGTTACTAAGGCCCAATAGACATGTAATGATTATATTGGGACCAATAAACGTGCAAATGGATCACGAAGGCTCAATAAGCATGTATAGGGAGTACTGAGCCTAATAGTCGTAACGTTGTTGTATTTCGTATGTTTATTATAGCTTGGTACTTTTAGTCGAAACATTTACCGGTAATGTTATGAAAAATCCAATGTTTGGTTATAACGATATTTTTAGTTTATTTCAGTTTAAAAAATACCATTTTAACCTTTAACTTATAAAGATTTATATCTTCGGCCCAAATGTTTAATAAATGATAAATTTGGCCCAAAATATATATATTTGATAATTTCAGCTCCTTTTTCACAGAAAAAATCATTTTCAGCCCCTATTTGAATAAAATGACATTTTTGGTCCTTTTTTGTGAAAACTAACATTTTTAGCCATTAAATCATTAAAATTAGCATTTTCGGCCCGATTATAAATTTATTTTACAATTTCGGTCGAAAATACATTTATTGACATTTCCAGTCCTTATTTCATAAAAATTTACATTTTCAACCCTTATTTAAATAAAATGACAATTTCGGCCCAAATTTTTATAAAATTAACATCTTTGGCCCAATTTTGAAATAAGTGTAATTTTCAGCCCTTATTTTTGTTTACTTTCATTTTTGGCTCATGTTTTGGTTAAATAACATTTTAATCCCTAAAAAATGATATTTTTGCAATTTGGGCCCAAAAAGTCGTAAAGCCCAAATTCAGGCCCATAATGCTAAATTTTACACTTTTGGGCCTTTGAAAAGTGTGATTATCATAAAAAATCAGTTTTATGCAAATATGACCGTTTTGGTCCTTATAAAATCGAAAATGTCACATTTGTCCCAAACTTTACTTTGTTTGTCAAAATTATCCTTATATAAGATTCTTGTTTTGTTTTGCACATATTAAACTTATAAAACACTTCTACCTTTGTAGTATGGTGACTAGTGTGTTTTAGTTTATGAGTATCATCCGTTTTTGTTAGAGATTTCGAGATGTATCAAGTTTTACCACATATTCACAACAATAAACGAAGAAAATCACACATAACATACATAAATACATAGATCTACACATAAACACTTGTATTCTCCTCCAAAAACATGTAAAAACCGAAAACAAGGGGTTATGAACTCACATTGCTTGTTGTTTCTCGGTTTGATGAAGATATGGAAGGAAGTGATGTGATTTTCACCCCTAGCAAGCTCCTTGGAATGATTTTTGAATTTAGATGGTCCTAGTGAAGTATGATTCACGGTTTGGAGCAAATTAGTAACAAGTTTTAACAAAATTGTGAAGTTAAACTTGTTAGAGTAAGAGTAGATTACCAATTATGGATGAGGACTTAATGCAACTTCTTAAAAACACCCACCAAAGGTCACGAAATTTATGAGAAGTAGAGAGGAGTTCTTGAGAGAATATTGAAAGTGTTTGAAAGAAAATGAGAGGTGGTGGGAGGGTGTGTTTCGGCCGAGAGGTAGAAGAAAAAAGAGAGAATATATAAGGAGCTTTGCATGAAGGGTAATAAGAGTCTAGATGTATGTGATTATCTAGATACATGCTAGATAATCATGTGTTAGCAATGTTTAAATCAACCTCCATCCATTCATTATATATATATATATATATATATATATATATATATATATTATCTTGGGCCGAGAATTTGAGCTAAAAAAAGTGGGGAAGAAATGATTTGGGCCCTTTCTTGGTTTAGTTCGAATTTATGGAGCCCAATAACGATTTTTGGCCCATTGGGCCCTTGTAAGTGTTCACGGCCCAATATGGTATAAAGGAATGGGTTTATGGCCCATTAGGTCTAATTAATTCATTTACGGTCCAACAAGGCCCATTAGAGGTAAGATAAACCATTTTATGAATATAGGTCCATTTAGAGCCCATTTAAGGGTTCTAAGCCCAAAATAGTCAAGTTGAGTGCTTATTGTTCATTAGGCCCAATAAAAAAATCCTAGTTCATATGAACTTGAACCGGGATTCTTAGAATCTTCAACTCCCAATTGACTTTCTGAAATGTTTAGTATAGAGTTTTGAACTTTACTTGAAGAACCTTGATTGAATTTGTTGTCATTGATTGAGCACAATGTTTGATATCAATAAAAATTACATGTATCAAAACGGATGATGTTTACAAGAGTACAAAATTTCCTAGCTAGATTGCTATTTGTGACATTTTAACTTAGTAATTATACTCGATTTGGTTTTCACTTAGTAAATATATCGTCCCTAATAACATTTCTTCCCTCCATTAGTGTTTTACCATCCTTGTTTTCTTTCTTCCATTATCATTTATTAGTTCACCCTAGTGAAGTATATTGTTTTCCACCGTCACCAAGGTCGAAGATAATCAATGTTCTTGTTTCCTTATTGTGACAACCGTCAATTTCCGGTCAAGTCAAAGTCAATTAAAGTCAACAAGTCAAACCGGTCGACTCAATTAACCCTTGTGTACTAGGGCTTACGTTAGGTAATTACTATATAACTCGCTATTCTAATGAGAAATCATCAATTGAAAAGTTCGTATATCTAGATTTCCTTAACCTAAAATTATGGTAAGTAATGAACTAAACTGATAAAACAACGTTGCATACTCATCGGGAGTGTGTAAGATCCTTAAATATAGCTTAACGGGGTTTACGGACCTTGCGTTGCGAAGCCAAACACTCAAAAAGTTCACAAAAGAAGCCTCTCCCAATCTTTTTCACTATATCTCTCTTTATTTAAAATCTCTCTCTAATATCTCCCAAATCTCTCCAAGTATGTAAAATCTCTCCCAAATTTCTCTAAGTATGAGAAATCTCTCCAAGTATGTGAAATCTTTCCCAAATCTCTCCAAGTATGTGAAATCTCTCCCAAATCTCTCTAAGTATGAGAAATCTCTCCAAGTATGTGAAATCTCTCCCTAATCTCTCTCAAAAGTTCCTTTAACTTTTTATAGTCTTTCAGGTCATCCTGACCCTTAACCGGGTCAAAAACCACTTGAAACGGGGTAAAAACGGGTAAAATAACCTTAAGGAACCGAAACCCTCCTATTAGAAGCAAAGCCTCTTCGGACCGAAGGTCCCTTATAGGGACCGACCTCTGCTGACGACCGAAGCCGAGACCACTAGGACCGAACTGAGGAGGAGAACCGAACCTCGCATAGACTGAACTCGAAGGTCCTCTCGGACCGAACCCTACCTTCGCCTTCGCTTCTAACCCCTTTCGCTCCATTTCGCCTTCGGGCCCAGTAGCATTAGGGACCGAACCTCGGCCCAGAACCGAGAGGTCTCGCAGGTAGGCCAAATTCACCCAGTTTTCGACTAGTTTTGCATTTTAAGTCCGTTTTTAATTATTTTAACACGGGATTTTCACCCAAAATCATATTTTAACATATAAAACCCCTTATTTCATAATTAATCACGTTTTTGGGTGTAAATCTTATCCAAGAAGAGTGGGTGAAGTACTTGAGGTGGAGTGTTGACTTCACTTTAGTTTATGACACAAACAACCATCCACACCCACTCCATGACCAGCCCACCATACCTGGTCATTCATCGTCCTTTTCCCATGTAACAGCCCAAAATCTCAAGTATTGCTAAATTGCATTTTGGGGTGTTTTAAAGGGGAGACTCGGCGAGTTGGAGCCAGACTCGCCGAGTAGGGTCGCAGAGTTGGTCGCGGGTTCGCGACTGGACTCGACGAGTCCAGGTATGGACTCGGCGAGTCGACGCTGTTCAGTGGAAAACCCTAGCCGTTCGGTTTGGGAAGTACTTAAGGGATCTTATGCCTCCATTGTTCGCCTTTTGGCCGACTGAGAAGGACCCTTAATCGTTGTGGACGTCTAGGGCAGGAGAGGGAGCTTTTAGAACCTTGAAGAATTTGTTAAGCAAGAAGAATAAGAGTTTTGGCCAAAGGAATATCAAGAGGATTGAGTTCTGAGGTTTGGAGACACAGAGAGGGTGTTATTCAGGTAATATTTCGAATTATCCTCTGCTATGTTGATGTGTTATGGAATTAGGGTTTATGAAACCCATTTGGTGATTTGGTGGATTATTATGTTGTTATACAAAAGTTTATACCCTAGTAATAGGATGATTAGAGGTCCAGAAGTCCCATTGGTGTGTTTTTCGGGAATATACGTATCTCAGGAAGCAGTTGGATCGACTGCATGGCGTGGACTCGCCGAGTCGGATGATCAGACTCGGCGAGTAGCTTGAAGATTCACTGGGACTCGCCGAGTTGGTTCTTCAGACTCGGCGAGTAGAGTCGGGGTGGCCCCGCGATTCTTCCAGGAGTAACTCGTCGAGTCAAAGAGGATACTCGACGAGTAGAAGGGGACTCGTAGAGGATTGAAGGACGACCAGACTCGCCGAGTCGCCAGGGAACTCGCCGAGTCCAGTCGAGCTGACAACTGGCTGTTGACCAGAGTTGACCGGTGTGATTTCTTAGGGTCAGTTAACGTGGAAGATAGAAGAATTACTAAGGGATATATGGTGGTACAGGGAGCTTGTAGCTCGGAGGATCAAGTGCAAGGGATTTCAGGAGTTGCTATCTTCCAGTGTCCGCGAGGTGAGTCTTCTCACTATACCTCACCCGGAAGGGTTTGATTGTGTGACCGGAAGGTCAAGTATGTTGTGTGTTATGTTTATATGCTATGAATGGAAAGTTAGCTGCTATGCGTGATATACATGCTTATATATGGGCCGGAAGGCAAGGTATTATGTGACAGAAAGGTCAGGTATGATATATGATATATGTGCTTTATGTGTTAGAGTATTTGTATTGAGTGTTATGTATGTTATGGGCCGGAAGGCGATATGATGTGTGATGGACCGGAAGGTCGGCGTGGGTAAGGCCGGAAGGTTTACCCAGCAGGGACGGAAGTCCCCTGAGACACATGGACCGGAAGGTCGGGCCGGAAGGCAATGTTATGTGGATTGAAAGATCCGGGCCGGAAGGCAAAGTTATGTGGACCGAAAGGTCCGGGCCGGAAGGCGTATGTGCGTAAGGTATATTGGGGAACTCACTAAGCTTCGTGCTTACGTTGTTTATGTTATGTTGTTTCAGGTTCTTACAGTAACGCGGGATGGCAACGGTTCGATTGTACACACCGAAGAAAGAGTTATGTTTTGGAGGATCCTGGTCTGCTATTATAATGAAAAAGAAACTATGTTTTGGAAATTAGAATGTAAATAAGATTTTAAGCAAGTGTTTTAATATTAAATTGATTATTTAAATAAAAATTTTGTTTTTGGAAATCATGGTGTTACAAATTGGTATCAGAGCCTTGGTTTGAGGGATTCGGACGCGCCTACGGGTAAATCTGGACTCAAACTGAGGAAGTAAGAAAAAGTTTTCCAAATAAATGGTTTTCTAAAAGTGAATAAGAGTTCAAAGAGAAAGCAAGAAAGAGCAGTGTGTACAATCAGCCAGAGCCAAACGGTGATTTCCCAAAATACCCTTACTTTTGTATTATGAAACATCTATTATGCACTTTATGAGACATTATTGCATGCTAGAGACAGGCTAGGTACTTCACATCTTAGGACTAGAGTGGCCTGATTTGTGATGCCTTAGTCTAGGGTTTGCTGTTATATGTGCGTTATGCTTTTATGTGTATGTGATGAGTGAGAGTATCTAGTTAGAACGCACAAGGGGTAAAGCTACGGAGTACAGAGGTACTTCCGAGGGTGAGTCGAGAAGGTGGAGCTACCACAAATGGGGAGTCCTATGTATGCTTCAATGCTTGAATGCTGCTTGCTTTGTGCTTCGTGGAGTTATCGATGATGGGAGTCAGCTACCAAGTGAGTATGACGATACTCAGGAGGTAGAGGGCTGGCATCATTGGGAACTCTTCAGCAGCTGATAGCAAAGAAGTGGGAGGACAGCGGAAGGGACTAGGGAGTAAACCTAGCCAGATGAGTGCGCTGGTAGAGTAGAGGATTTCGCTGGAAAGCGAGCACGCGCGATGAGATTGGTGAAAGAGCAGGTTTATCAGCTACTTAGGAACTCTGGAATGGTCCATGTGGAAAGTATGGGTAGATGTGGCAGGTAGTATGGGCCCGTACTACTGAAAGCAGAGGACCCATACTTGATACAGGGGGCATTCTGAAGGTCCTAAGGAACAGATTGAGGGGTGATGTTATGGTTCGGATACCATACATCAGAGTGGATACAGAGTGATGTTATGGTCAGGACACCATACATCGGAACAGATTGAGATAGATGTTGTGGTTCGAGTGCTATACATTGGAGCAGGTTGAGCAATGGTGCTATGGTTCAGGTACCATACACCGAAGCATGTTGAGGAAGGATGTCATGGGATGAGTACCATGGTTCGTAGTGGATGATGCTTGTGGCTATCTTGTTATCCGGTTATCGATCGGACGAGCACGAGCGAGCGGGATGCGAGGATTCGCGAGATCCGGTGTGATGAGGTTGCTGTAGTGTTGCGGGCTGAGTCGCCAGAATTGTTTGGGTCGATCAGGACCATTATGATTGAAGTAGGGTGATGAGCGATATGTGGCTTTCGCAGAGACGGCTGCCGCGGCGGTTACAGCGGCTGTAGCAACGGCAAAGAAAGGGACTAGTCGGGGTTTTCAGTATCGGGACTTCTATTATGCGAAGCCTCCCACATTCGATAGAGTTCAGGACTCGATTGTTGCTATGAGGTGGTTATCAGACATGGAGGGGTGTTTCTCCACGAGTTTATGCTTTGCTGATCAGAGGGTGGGGTGTGCTCTGAACCTATTGAGGCTCGGGGCGAAGGATTGGTGGAGGTTGACCACGAGGTCATTTTCCGATGCGCAGAGGGCTGCGGTTTCATGGGATCAATTCAGAGGGATGTTCAGTACTCGCTATGTTCCGCGGGATGAAAAGGAGAAATTGGCTCGGAAGTTCTTTAAGCTGAGACAGGATTTGGAGTCGGTAACTGAGAGCACCGGGATGTTTATTGAGAGGGTGATGTTTTGCCCTGAGTTCGCTTCGGAGCAGGCTCAGATGTCCCGAAATCCGAGCATGCTCAAGAGGGGGAGTATCAGACAGTTCGTGTCTGCGCAGAGACGCGAGACCGTGTTGGTATCGCAGGAGGCCGCCATGTGGCGTGAGTTAGAGGTTGAGTTGCAGTAGCGTGAGATGAGGCAGGCCCCGATGCAGTCGCAGTCGGCGCCGAAACGGTCCATGACCGTAGACGTTAGAATGGGGGATCGGAGCGGTTACACTTGTGGGAAGTGTGAGGGAGATGGCACCGGAGCTTGTTGGCCCAGTGGTGCATGCCGCAAGTGCGGAAAGGAGGGGCATGGTGCACGGGATTGTCGGCAGTCAGTGCCAATTCGGGATTCCAGGATTTGTTATCAGTGTCGGCAGGTTGGACATTTGAGGGTCAACTGTCCACAGCTTTTGCAGGATCGGTGCAGGCTCTAGCACCGGCCACCTTGAGAAGTTCAGGAGGAGGACGGGATGGAGTAGAGCCCAAGGGCTCAGGGTTGTGCTTATCGGCTTGCGGCAGGGGGAGGCGGAGTAGTGCCGGAGGCAGCTGCGGGTATGATGCTGTCTTGATGTCTTGAGTGGATTGCGTTGATTGTGGCGTATTGTTTGTGCTGGAAGTGTGGATTTCGATGCGGTAGTCGTTGTTTCGCGGGATTGGCATGGTTATGGACTGGTGCTTCAGGTTTCGTTTTGGCATTCGTTGTTCCCTGATGGTTTGGTATGGTTATAGTCTGGTGTTTTAGTGCCGGTAACTTTGTGCGGTTTTCGATGCGATATTCAACCTTTGGCAGGTTGTGGGTTTGGTTATGGGTTATTGCTTGGGAATTCCGTTGGTTATCGTTCGTGAGGGTTGATAGTGGAGGTGCGGCACTGGGTTGAATGACGGGTAGCATCTGCAGTTGTGGAGTGGATAATTGGAAGATCGGATCCTTTTGAGCTGATTGATTAGGGAGGAGATGTGTTTTGCTGAGGGTTGCTTACGCTTGTGGGAAGCAGCCAGTGGGTAAATGTTCTCTTTGTGCAGGATTGTTCTGAGAGGTCGTTAATGACGATCGGTGGCAGTTAGTCAGTGCTTTAGTGGGGGAGAATTAGAAAATTCTCCGGGAGATCGATAAGTATGTGAGGGTGCTTAGCTGCCGGGATTCAGCAGTGTTTGTCAGCGCAAAGTATAGGCCGACGAGAGCGAGTGTTGGATATGCAGGGCGAGATACAGACCTAGGGCATTTGATTGTGGAGGCCTGAGAGGAGGTCGGGATCGAGCTTGAGTAAGTAAACGGAAGTTTGCGATCAGAGTATTGGTACGTTTGGGGTACGTGATGGTTGTACTGCATCAATCCCACGGGATTATGTTGTGCATGTTTCTAGAGCTGGAACCGGAAGGTTCCCAGAGTTAGAACCTGAGGGTTCGCAGAGTTGGGTGTACGGACCCACAGAGATATAGCCTCGAGTGGCTAGTATGTGTTATGAGAGTCGGTCCAGTCATACTGGAGACTCTGTTGGTATTGCTGGATTAGTTTGGGATTTGCGGATCACGTATGTTGCAGTGTGATTGCATTGGAAGGTCTGGCCCTGGGTTGTTGATCTTGTTTAGCGGAGGCAGTGATTTTGATGAGTGGAGAGAGTGCATGGGATTGAGAGCCCCTGCAATGAGAATCAGAGTATGTGAATAGCAGTTACGCAAAAAGGGTGGTGTCGCTTGGGGCGAGCACCGTGGCACCGGTTGGAGTGGCATTATGATCAAGAGAGTTCCGTGGGAAGGAAAAGAGGAGGGTATGTAACTCCGAAGGGGGTGCAAGTTCACGAAAGTGAAAGTTGCAGAGCAAAGTTATGGTTAGAGTATTTCGAGTATGGTTTTGAGCATCGTGTTCGCGGCAGTGGAGTAGGAGCCTATCCGGTTGGGATGTCTGTTGAGGCTCAGAAGGGATGCATGGAGAGAGAAAATTTTAAATTTTCAGTGTGAATCTGATTAGAGTGTAGGGTGGATGTAGTGGTTCATCTTGGGAGATGTTCGAGGATATCATCAGTGTATCGGGTCTTCCAACCTACGAGTGTTGGGGCTAGTTCAGCATGTGTATATGATGGCAAGAGGAGACTTTGTGAGAGTTACTCTGGGAGTGAGAATGGATCTCTCAGTTGGTCTGGGATGGACAAAGTGGGCTTTGGATCGGGGATCCGGTGGTTCGGGGTACCCTAACCCTTATGGGTTGAGTGATCGTTGAGATTTAGAGCAGAGTGCATCTTGGGTAATTTCCGATTACAGGGAGTGATGGGCAGTTCAGAGTTCGTACTTTGGTTGGCAGGGCGGAATCAGCAGGTTAAAGAGAGTTAGTGATCGTCTAGAGTTAACAGGAAAGTTATGCAGGCAGACGCCGTTATGAGCATGCGATTCCGGTTGGCGATTTCGTATTTCTGGCGGGATGTTTCGATTTAGGATGAGGGGTATATGGGGGGCCCCGGTATGTTGGGACTTTTCGTGGAGGTGCGAAGGTAGGAAGGGTCGCCTATCGTTTGGAGCTGTCAACGGAATTGGGACGGATCCATGACACTGGTATGTGTCGCAGTTGAATAGGTGTATAGCGGATGAGTCAGCAGTGGTTCTACTAGAGAACGATTAGGTGGATGCGAGCCTGTGTTACGTCGGGAGGCCAGTGGCCGTCGGAGATTGGAAGATCAAGGTTCTGAGGAACAAGGAGGTACCTCTGGTATTGGTTCAGTAGCGACCTCGGAAGATATCGGAAGTGTTTAGGGAAGCCGAAACGTGTGATGCGGGAGCAGCATCCAGAACTATTTTCAGAGTGAGACTTCGAGGGCGAAGTCTAATTCTAGTGGGGGAGAGTTGTAACAGCCCAAAATCTCAAGTATTGCTAAATTGCATTTTGGGGTGTTTTAAAGGGGAGACTCGGCGAGTTGGAGCCAGACTCGCCGAGTAGGGTCGTAGAGTTGGTCGCGGGTTCGCGACTGGACTCGACGAGTCCAGGTATGGACTCGGCGAGTCGACGCTGTTCAGTGGAAAACCCTAGCCGTTCGGTTTGGGAAGTACTTAAGGGATCTTATGCCTCCATTGTTCGCCTTTTGGCCGACTGAGAAGGACCCTTAATCGTTGTGGACGTCTAGGGCAGGAGAGGGAGCTTTTAGAACCTTGAAGAATTTGTTAAGCAAGAAGAATAAGAGTTTTGGCCAAAGGAATATCAAGAGGATTGAGTTCTGAGGTTTGGAGACACAGAGAGGGTGTTATTCAGGTAATATTTCGAATTATCCTCTGCTATGTTGATGTGTTATGGAATTAGGGTTTATGAAACCCATTTGGTGATTTGGTGGATTATTATGTTGTTATACAAAAGTTTATACCCTAGTAATAGGATGATTAGAGGTCCAGAAGTCCCATTGGTGTGTTTTTCGGGAATATACGTATCTCAGGAAGCAGTTGGATCGACTGCATGGCGTGGACTCGCCGAGTCGGATGATCAGACTCGGCGAGTAGCTTGAAGATTCACTGGGACTCGCCGAGTTGGTTCTTCAGACTCGGCGAGTAGAGTCGGGGTGGCCCCGCGATTCTTCCAGGAGTAACTCGTCGAGTCAAAGAGGATACTCGACGAGTAGAAGGGGACTCGTAGAGGATTGAAGGACGACCAGACTCGCCGAGTCGCCAGGGAACTCGCCGAGTCCAGTCGAGCTGACAACTGGCTGTTGACCAGAGTTGACCGGTGTGATTTCTTAGGGTCAGTTAACGTGGAAGATAGAAGAATTACTAAGGGATATATGGTGGTACAGGGAGCTTGTAGCTCGGAGGATCAAGTGCAAGGGATTTCAGGAGTTGCTATCTTCCAGTGTCCGCGAGGTGAGTCTTCTCACTATACCTCACCCGGAAGGGTTTGATTGTGTGACCGGAAGGTCAAGTATGTTGTGTGTTATGTTTATATGCTATGAATGGAAAGTTAGCTGCTATGCGTGATATACATGCTTATATATGGGCCGGAAGGCAAGGTATTATGTGACAGAAAGGTCAGGTATGATATATGATATATGTGCTTTATGTGTTAGAGTATTTGTATTGAGTGTTATGTATGTTATGGGCCGGAAGGCGATATGATGTGTGATGGACCGGAAGGTCGGCGTGGGTAAGGCCGGAAGGTTTACCCAGCAGGGACGGAAGTCCCCTGAGACACATGGACCGGAAGGTCGGGCCGGAAGGCAATGTTATGTGGATTGAAAGATCCGGGCCGGAAGGCAAAGTTATGTGGACCGAAAGGTCCGGGCCGGAAGGCGTATGTGCGTAAGGTATATTGGGGAACTCACTAAGCTTCGTGCTTACGTTGTTTATGTTATGTTGTTTCAGGTTCTTACAGTAACGCGGGATGGCAACGGTTCGATTGTACACACCGAAGAAAGAGTTATGTTTTGGAGGATCCTGGTCTGCTATTATAATGAAAAAGAAACTATGTTTTGGAAATTAGAATGTAAATAAGATTTTAAGCAAGTGTTTTAATATTAAATTGATTATTTAAATAAAAATTTTGTTTTTGGAAATCATGGTGTTACATCCCATCATTTCCAAACCCCATTCTTTGTCTAAGGCTGAAATCTATCCTCTCTCCCAACACTCTCATTTTCTCATTCTTCCACCAAACATCAAACACATTTTCTCTCTCAATTCTCTCACAAAAATTCGAGATTCAAGGGCCTTCTTCCAAGCTTTTCTTCTACTTTTGGTAAGTATTATCATCCTCCATATGATTATTGTGACAACCGTCAATTTCCAGTCAAGTCAAAGTCAACAAGTCAAACCGGTCGACTCAATTAACCCTTGTGTACTAGGGCTTACGTTAGGTAATTACTATACAACTCGCTATTCTAATGAGAAATCATCAATTTAAAAGTTCGTATATCTAGATTTCATTAACCTAAAACTATGGTAAGTAACGAACCAAACCGATAAAACAATGTTGTATACTCATCGAGAGTGTGTAAGATCCTTAAACATGGCTTAACGGGGCTTACGGACCTTGCGTTGCGGAGCCAAGCACTCAAAAAGGTCACAAAAGACCCCTCTCCCGATCTCTTTCACTCTATCTCTCTCTATTTAAAATCTCTCCCAAATCTCTCTAAGTATGAAAAATCTCTCCAAGTATGTGAAATCTCTCCCAAATCTCTCTAAGTATGAGAAATCTCTCCAAGTATGTGAAATCTCTCCCAAATCTCTCTAAATATGAGAAATCTCTCCAAGTATGTAAATCTCTCCCAAATCTCTCCAAGTATGTGAAATCTCTTCCAAATCTCTCTCAAAAGTTTCTTTAACTTTATGTAATCATTCGGGTCATCCCGAACCTTAACCGGGTCAAAAACCGCTTAAAACAGGGTAAAAACGGGTAAAATAGCCTTAAGGACCCGAAACCCACTCTCTAGGGGCGAACCCTCTTAGAACCGAAGGTCCCTATAGGGACCGAACTGCTAAAGAACCGAAACCATCAGGACAGAACCGAGCTTCTAGCCTTCGGACCGAACCTCCTCTCGCCTTTGGTCTATTTCGCTTCTTGCCCAAGTTCGCTCCTGACCACCTTCGCCTTCGGTTCCCACCAAGCAACCGAACCCTCGCACCTTCGGTTCCCCATGCGAGAAGCCTCGCAGACTTCGCCTTTCTTCCCGATTTTCGACCACGACTTCGTGTTAGGCTCGTTTTTCATCATTTTAACGTGGGAATTTCACCCAAAACTTTATTTTAACAATTAAAGCCTCAAATTTCATTCATCCCCACGTTTTTAGTGCCAATCATATCCAAGATTTAGTGGTTGAAGTACAAGGGGGTGGAGTGTTGACTTTTCTTTGATTTATGACACAAGCAACCACCCATACCCACTCTATGACCAACCCACATCCCTCACCACCATACCTAGTCACTTCCTTGTATTTTTCCATCAATCTCCAGCTATTCCCACGTACTAAGAGCTGGAAAACTTACCCTCTCTCCTCATTCTCTCTCATTTCCACCCAAAGAGCAAGCATCTTTTCTCTCAAATTCTCTATCATAATTTCGAGATTTCCAAGGCATTTTCAAGATTTTCTTCTACTCTTGGTAAGTATTATCATCCTCCATATGATTATTTCACTCCTTCTTCACTCAAATCATGAGTTCCTTACACAAATATCGTCATATTTGTTGTTAGATCTTCGAAATCTTCAAGCATCATCTAAGTGTTCTTGAGTTGAACACTTCTTTACTTCATCATCCATCTAATGAAATCACTCAAGGTGAGTTCATACCCCTATCTTTTCATGTTTTTCTTAAGTTTTAAAGGGGGGGGGGGGGGGGGGGGGGAATACAAGTTAAAACACCAAGAACACAGCTAAACTCAAACAACAACTTTCATTAGAAAAGTTGAGTCTTATTCACGGACTGTTTTGACTATCTTAAACTTAATATCTTTCAAAAATGTATTAGGTTCAAATATTTCAGGTTCATACCTTTAAAATGACTACTTGCACATCTCCATACGATTTTTCAATTTATGGTGATTTTTACAAAACTGCCTATCATTTCAGAAACAAATTCGGACCAGTCTGTGAATATGAACATTTTAACACAAGTTAAAGACTTCCAAAAATCATAATAAAAATTATGAATAAACTAGATATATTTTATGAACTCTCAGAGTTTACGGATTCAGTTTTCGACTTCGTAAGATTTTTGTGTGCTTTTTCTAAAACAGTGCAGAACGGTTAAAAACTAGTAACAACTTATAACTTTCATAACACTTTGTATTATGTTGAGCAAAGTATATAACAATGAGTTCTAAATATTGAATGTATTTTCTTGTTAGTTTATCATCATAAACTGAAATTTAGTCATTCATGATAGGGGATTCTTCATTCATTCAAACACATATAATAAGCTATAATAAGCATAGTTTATGGATTTTTACTACATGAGAAAGGTTTTACTCTCAAAACAAATAGGTTTTTCGTATACTACATAATAGTAATAGTTTATGGACTCATAGCATTAATGTATTTTCATAAAAGGGACTCTTTTACATTACAAACGTTTTGGATAAACTATAATAGGTATAGTTTATGTATCATTTACATTTCAAACTTATTTACCAAAGGTTTTCAGTTCAGTTCACGTAAATCTGTTAATGAATAAATTTGTGAGACATTCGCTTCGTGTTATCTTCATGGTAAAAAAAGTCAAAAGTCCTGTAAATTGTAACCAGAGTCTCTTGTAGGGAGAGCGTGATAGTTGTGTATAGATCTATATTGGGTCTGACAAGCCCGCATCTGAGTTGTTTGCAACAACTAGACCAGCAGGTCTGAGGTGACAAGTGTCATTTAACGTGTGGCGCCTGAAGAGCGTCGTATTACGAGGCCGTCTGAGTCTTAGCATGGTTATAATAACTCACATGTGGTATTAACAAAACATAAGATTTACGAGTTCTTACTTTTAAATTAAACGAGTTTATGTCGATTTAAACTTGCATAAATTACTTTATGTATGGAAAAATACTTGTTTATTTTCGGTCCTAGGATTTAGGACTACCTAACTCTTATAAGGAAAATATTGGATTTTCTTTGGAAACATATTTCTGTTAAAAATACATTCATCTAGAATTGTTAGGCTTCGGCTATAATTGCTAAGTGTATATGTTAGAGTTATATAAGAATCTATTCATAATCGACTTAGAATTGGTGGGCCCATCTTTCTTCCTGTTCCTTGTTTGGTTGTGGACCTAGGACAGACCCATTATATTCGATGGTTTATTTAATTTAAATTTTATATAACTTATATACACTAGGCGGTTATAGAAGGAATCTACGCGTCTTTCTAGGGTTCATTGTCGCATAACATAGAAGCATTCATTTCACACTTAACAAAGAAAATATTGGGTTTTCTGGAAACATACTTTGTCGCTTTTACAAAGAAAACGATTTCTTTCTCAAACAAAACTCTTATGAACTCACCAACTTAATTGTTGACACTTTTCAAAACTACTTGTATTCTCAGGAAATCAGTGAAACAAGAAAACAACAGCATTTTGAGGATGGGATGTTAAATCGTCAAACGGTTCATTTTGTCATCATAATGTAATTGATTTTGAAACATGTAAACTTACTATGATGTAACTTTTTCAATTATATTTATGATTGTTGTATTTACTTTGAGCACTATTATACTCGTTGTTGTGATACTATATTCGTCCTCCACCCCCGGACGTTTCCGCCATCCTTGGTTTGGGGGTGTGACACTTATCA
This sequence comes from Lactuca serriola, assembly GCF_051521515.1. Taxonomy (NCBI): domain Eukaryota; kingdom Viridiplantae; phylum Streptophyta; class Magnoliopsida; order Asterales; family Asteraceae; genus Lactuca; species Lactuca serriola. The sequence goes on along the minus strand of NC_136409.1, from coordinate 8,916,257 downwards.
AAACTATTGTGTACATCATGAATCTACATCTTCAAGTGTTAATCGTGAATCCCCTAATCGCAATCTTTATATAGTAAAACAACATATTTTCATGAGGTTTAGTACCTATGTTTAGGTGGGGTTGTAATGTATATTCACTTTTCTATATAGGAGTAGGATCAAATGAGAACACCTAAAAGGTTGAGAACGCGAGAACAGGTCTAAACCATTTAAACAACTAAATCTAAGGTTATTATTGAATGGACCATTTATGTAAATTCTTAAAATTATAGGAATTAAAGTGTAACTTTAAAATTGTCATAAGGGTATAACAGTAATTAACACTTTAGCTAACTCCTAAAATTTCTCTAACTTTCGTCTATTTCCATTCATATTCTCGTCTCTTTCTTTTTTTCCCTTGGATACCTAGGGTTTCATCAATAGTTCAATCCTCGTTAGTTTAATCCTCGTTCGTTTTTTAGCCCTTCTTCTCATCAACTTCAGTCGACATCTACTTCAATCTACACTTTCAATCACCACTACCTGGTCTTCTATCGTCATAGCCAATCGCCGCCTCCTGATCTTGAAACGAAACTGGAACACCGCTACCAATCTTCTGTCATCACCGCCACTTGCTGCCTTCGGACATTCAATCGATACCGGAGCCACCATCAACCTACATGTTTACTATTTATTTCGTTATTCAATATTTTGAACTGCTTTCTGATCTTCAATCGATACCGGAGCCTTCTATTCCACTGCCTTTCTCCCCTGTTTTCTTCTTCTTTTTATATCGCACTCTGCTAGACGCACTGGCGGAACGCAAACAAATTCGCCACCGCCGCCTCCCCAATATGATCCTGTCATGTTCCAAGCTGCAGTCACAGCCGCGGTGGCAGCTGCTATGTCCCAAATCAGCACTGACGGTACCAGAAGGACATGGAGTGGTATTAATAACTCCACTCAAGTAGAAAGCCAAGGGCGCTCGAGAGAGTGTTCCTTTAAGGACTTCACCAATGGCAAACCCAATTCTTTCAATGGATGCGGGGGAGTCATCACACTGATGCAATGGCTCGAGAAGACCGAATCGGTCCTCGAAATTTGTGCTTGCCCCGAAGCAAGCAAGGTCAAATTTGCAGCTTGTACTTTCTCTGGCCGAGCCCTTACTTGGTGGAACAGCCATGTTAAGTCACTGACGCTTGTAGTAGCTAACTCGTTAAGCTGGGAAGACTTAAAGACGATGATGTTGAAAGAGTACTGCCCAAGGGGCGAAGAGCAAAAAGTAGAGCAAGAACTATGGAATCTTAAAATGACAGGCTCTGGCCTTGCAACTTACACCGACCGATTATGTGATCTAGCACTCCTTTGTCCCGCGATGGTCACTCCTAAGGAAAAGAAGGTGCAACGATACCTCTGGGTATTGTCTCCCCAAATTCAAAACAGCGTGTTGGCCTCAAGACCAACTACCTTTGACAGTGCCAAGGAGTTGGCACAACAACTCATCGACCATAGGGCCAGCCATAACACTGTAACAACCACCCCTGAGCAAGATGGAGGGAGAAGCAACAAAAGAAAGTTCTGGAACAACAAGAAGGACCAACCAGCCCAGGACTCCACCAAGAAGCAACAGATTGTTGTTGTTCATGCTGCCGCAACTCCTGCCACTCCAGCACCCATAAATCGATACGCTGGAACCCTTCCGAAATGCAACAAGTGTAACTTCCATCATACTGGGGTTTTCCGGGAGATGCATTGCAAGAATTGCAACAGGAAAGGGCACACTATCCGTTTCTGTAGAGCACCGGCATAACCTATCAACCAGGTTCCCGACATTGGAGCCAGCCCAACTTATTACGAGTGCGGTGAAGCAGGACACTTTAAGAGAGACTGTCCAAGGACAAGGAATGCTGGTGACGGTGGAAGGGTGCTTATGATCACTATAGGAGAAATTCCCTTGGAACCACCCGTGAATAGCGGTACGTGCTTCTAACTGCCACATGTAGGTTTTAAATCCTTGTTGAGACTAGTGTCAACTTAGGTTTTATCAACCATAGATCTAGAGAACATGACAAATCCAAGTAAGTCTTATCACGTATATAAAAACACAGGGTTTTTACTAGCGAATCTATGATGGCTAGTGTAAACATTATGGTCATATATCATTAAGATTCTAAGGACTTAGAATGTATAATTTCGCCTTATTTCATGTTCCTTGTTTGGTTGTGGGCTTAAGGCGAAGTCACTCATTCGACTGCCCTTGCAACCTTAATGATATACGACTGGTTTACACCAAGCGATTATAAAAGAACTGGTAGGGCTTATACCACCAACTTTTTCATTAATTGTCGAAAACCTCTTTGTGCTAATACTCACTAATTACAACCTGAAATATTCATAGTGGTAATAACGAGAATAAAACGGAGAGTATAAAGGCATGCGTAGAATACACTATCATTCCAAAACAATAACTCCTTTAAATCGACTTAGCTCAAGTTAAAATAAGAAATTCCAAGGTCGTCATTTAACATCAGGCGGATTGGTCCCCGCCATACCAATTTCTTGTACTCCGAAAAGTACCCCATCCTTCCCCAACTCTCGAAGTCCCGGTCAAAGTGCTAATTTCGGGACGAAATTCCCTCTAACGGGGGGATGATGTGACAACCGTTAATTTCCAGTCAACTAAAGTCAACAAGTCAAACCGGTCGACTCAGTTAACCCTTGTGTACTAGGGCTTACATTTGGTAATTACTATACAACTCGCTATTCTAATGAGAAATCATCAATTTAAAAGTTCGTATATCTAAATTTCATTAACCTAAAACTATGGTAAGTAACGAACCAAACCGATAAAACAATGTTGTATACTCATCGGGAGTGTGTAAGATCTTTAAACATGGCTTAACGGGGCTTACAGACCTTGCGTTGCGGAGCCAAGCACTCAAAAAGGTCACAAAAGAAGCCTCTCCCAATATCTTTCACTCTATCTCTCTCTATTTAAAATCTCTCCCAAATCTCTTTAAGTATGAGAAATCTCTCCAAGTATGTGAAATCTCCCCTAAATCTCTCCCAAATCTCTCCAAGTATGAGAAATCTCTCCAAGTATGTGAAATCTCTCCCAAATCTCTCTAAGTATGAGAAATCTCTCCAAGTATGTGAAATCTCTCCCAAATCTCTCTAAATATGAGAAATCTCTCCAAGTATGTGAAATCTCTCTCAAAAGTTCCTTTAACTTTATGTAATCATTCGGGTCATCCCGACCCTTAACCGGGTCAAAAACCGCTTTAAAACGGGGTAAAACATGTAAAATAGCCTTAAGGACCCGAAACCCACTCTCTAGGGGCGAACCCTCTTAGAACCGAAGGCCCCTATAGGGACCGAACTGCTGAAGAACCGAAACCATCAGGACCGAACCCGAACCTTGCACCAGGGACTGAACCGAGCTTCTAGCCTTCGGACCGAACCTCCTCTCGCCTTCGGTCTATTTCGCTTCTCGCCCAAGTTCGCTCCTGACCACCTTCGCCTTCGGTTCCCACCAAGCAACCGAGCCCTCGCACCTTCGGTTCCTCATGCGAGAAGCCTCGCAGACTTCGCCATTCTTCCCGGTTTTCGACCACGACTTCGTTTTAGGCTCGTCTTTCATCATTTTAACGCAGTATTTTCACCCAAAACTTTATTTTAACAATTAAAGCCTCAAATTTCATTAATCCCCATGTTTTTAGTGTCAATGATATCCAAGATTTAGTGGTTGAAGTACAAGGGGGTGGAGTGTTGACTTTTCTTTGATTTATGACACAAGCAACCACCCATACCCATTCTATGACCAACCCACACCCCTCCCCACCTTACCTAGTCACTTCCTTGTATTTTTCCATCAATCTCCAGCCATTCCCACGTACTAAGAGCTGGAAAACTTACCCTCTCTCCTCATTCTCACTCATTTCTCTCATTTCCACCCAAACAACAAATATCTTTTCTCTCAAATTCTCTATCACAATTTCGAGATTTCCAAGGCATTTTCAAGCTTTTCTTCTATTCTTGGTAAGTATTATCATCCTTCATATGATTATTTCACTCCTTCTTCACTCAAATCATGAGTTCCTTACACAAATATCGTCATATTTGTTGTTAGATCTTCGAAATCTTCAAGCATCATCTAAGTGTTCTTGAGTTGAACACTTCTTTACTTCATCATCCATTTAATGAAATCACTCAAGGTGAGTTCATACCCCTATCTTTTCATGTTTTTCTTAAGTTTTAAAGGGGGGGGGGGGGGAATACAAGTTAAAACACCAAGAACACAACTAAACTCAAACAACAACTTTCATTAGAAAAGTTGAGTCTTATTCACGGACTGTTTTGACTATCTTAAACTTAATATCTTTCAAAAATGTATTAGGTTCAAATATTTCAGGTTCATACCTTTAAAATGACTACTTGCACATCTCCATACGATTTTTCAATTTATGGTGATTTTTACAAAACTGCCTATCATTTCAGAAACAAATTCGGACCAGTCTGTGAATATGAACATTTTAACACAAGTTAAAGACTTCCAAAAATCATAATAAAAATTATGAATAAACTAGATATATTTTATGAACTCTCAGAGTTTACGGATTCAGTTTTCGACTTCGTAAGATTTTTGTGTGCTTTTTCTAAAACAGTGCAGAACGGTTAAAAACTAGTAACAACTTATAACTTTCATAACACTTTGTATTATGTTGAGCAAAGTGTATAACAATAAGTTCTAAATATTGAATGTATTTTCTTGTTAGTTTATCATCATAAACTGAAATTTAGTCATTCATGATAGGGATTCTTCATTCATTCAAACACATATAATAAGCTATAATAAGCATAGTTTATGGATTTTTACTACATGAGAAAGGTTTTACTCTCAAAACAAATAGGTTTTTCGTATACTACATAATAGTAATAGTTTATGGACTCATAGCATTAATGTATTTTCATAAAAGGGACTCTTTTACATTACAAACGTTTTGGATAAACTATAATAGGTATAGTTTATGTATCATTTACATTTCAAACTTATTTACCAAAGGTTTTCAGTTCAGTTCACGTAAATCTGTTAATGAATAAATTTGTGAGACATTCGCTTCGTGTTATCTTCATGGTAAAAAAAAGTCAAAAGTCCTGTAAATTGTAACCAGAGTCTCTTGTAGGGAGAGCGTGATAGTTGTGTATAGATCTATATTGGGTCTGACAAGCCCGCATCTGAGTTGTTTGCAACAACTAGACCAGCAGGTCTGAGGTGACAAGTGTCATTTAACGTGTGGCGCCTGAAGAGTGTCGTATTACGAGGCCGTCTGAGTCTTAGCATGGTTATAATAACTCACATGTGGTATTAACAAAACATAAGATTTACGAGTTCTTACTTTTAAATTAAACGAGTTTATGTCGATTTAAACTTGCATAAATTACTTTATGTATGGAAAAATACTTGTTTATTTTCGGTCCTAGGATTTAGGACTACCTAACTCTTATAAGGAAAATATTGGATTTTCTTTGGAAACATATTTCTGTTAAAACTACATTCATCTAGAATTGTTAGGCTTCGGCTATAATTGCTAAGTGTATATGTTAGAGTTATATAAGAATCTATTCATAATCGACTTAGAATTGGTGGGCCCGTCTTTCTTCCTGTTCCTTGTTTGGTTGTGGACCTAGGACAGACCCATTATATTCGATGGTTTATTTAATTTAAATTTTATATAACTTATATACACTAGGCGGTTATAGAAGGAATCTACGCGTCTTTCTAGGGTTCATTATCGCATAACATAGAAGCATTCATTTCACACTTAACAAAGAAAATATTGGGTTTTCTGGAAACATACTTTGTCGCTTTTACAAAGAAAACGATTTCTTTCTCAAACAAAACTCTTATGAACTCACCAACTTAATTGTTGACACTTTTCAAAACTACTTGTATTCTCAGGAAATCAGTGAAACAAGAAAACAACAGCATTTTGAGGATGGGACGTTAAATCGTCAAACGGTTCATTTTGTCATCATAATGTAATTGATTTTGAAACATGTAAACTTACTATGATGTAACTTTTTCAATTATATTTATGATTGTTGTATTTACTTTGAGCACTATTATACTCGTTGTTGTGATACTATATATGAAGTCCTCCACCCCCGGACGTTTCCGCCATCCTTGGTTTGGGGGTGTGACACTTATCAAAACTATTGTGTACATCATGAATCTACATCTTCAAGTGTTAATCGTGAATCCCCTAATCGCAATCTTT